>NC_134354.1:354361833-355561833 GCF_048569485.1 Anomaloglossus baeobatrachus
CAATAGCCACGTTTAGGATACAACTAGGTACAGTGAGTGTTTGCTAGTATAATGGCTGAGTTTAAAAAAGTTTGAGTGTGCAATGCAGGCAGACGTGCTGCAAATAACGTTCCAATACTGTGAATTGACAAAAGTACAATAGCCACGTTTAGGATACAACTAGGTACAGTGAGTGTTTGCTAGTATAATGGCTGAGTTTAAAAAAGTTTGTGTGTGCAATGCAGGCAGACGTCCTGCAAATAACGTTCCAATACTGTGAATTGACAAAAGTACAATAGCCACGTTTAGGATACAACTAGGTACAGTGAGTGTTTGCTAGTATAATGGCTGAGTTTAAAAAAGTTTGAGTGTGCAAGGCAGGCAGATGTCCTGCAAATAACGTTCCAATACTGTGAATTGACAAAAGTACAATAGCCACGTTTAGGATACAACTAGGTACAGTGAGTGTTTGCTAGTATAATGGCTGAGTTTAAAAAAGTTTGAGTGTGCAATGCAGGCAGACGTGCTGCAAATAATGTTCCAATACTGTGAATTGACAAAAGTACAATAGCCACGTTTAGGATACAACTAGGTACAGTGAGTGTTTGCTAGTATAATGGCTGAGTTTAAAAAAGTTTGAGTGTGCAATGCAGGCAGACGTCCTGCAAATAACGTTCCAATACTGTGAATTGACAAAAGTACAATAGCCACGTTTAGGATACAACTAGGTACAGTGAGTGTTTGCTAGTATAATGGCTGAGTTTAAAAAAGTTTGAGTGTGCAATGCAGGCAGACGTCCTGCAAATAACGTTCCAATACTGTGAATTGACAAAAGTACAATAGCCACGTTTAGGATACAACTAGGTACAGTGAGTGTTTGCTAGTATAATGGCTGAGTTTAAAAAAGTTTGAGTGTGCAAGGCTGGCAGATGTCCTGCAAATAACGTTCCAATACTGTGAATTGACAAAAGTACAATAGCCACGTTTAGGATACAACTAGGTACAGTGAGTGTTTGCTAGTATAATGGCTGAGTTTAAAAAAGTTTGAGTGTGCAAGGCAGGCAGATGTCCTGCAAATAACGTTCCAATACTGTGAATTGACAAAAGTACAATAGCCACGTTTAGGATACAACTAGGTACAGTGAGTGTTTGCTAGTATAATGGCTGAGTTTAAAAAAGTTTGAGTGTGCAATGCAGGCAGATGTCCTGCAAATAACGTTCCAATACTGTGAATTGACAAAAGTACAATAGCCACGTTTAGGATACAACTAGGTACAGTGAGTGTTTGCTAGTATAATGTCTGAGTTTAAAAAGTTAGAGTGTGCAATGCAGGCAGATGTCATGCAAATAACGTTCCAATACTGTGAATTGACAAAAGTCCAATAGCCACGTATAGGATGACACTAGGTACACTGAGTGTTTGCTAGTATAATGGCTTCGTTATAATTAGTTGGAGTGTGCAACGCAGGCAGATGCGCTCTGCAAATGTCTTGGCACTAGTGGGACTATAGCAAAGTCCAATAGCCACGTATAGGATGCCACTAGGTACACTGAGTGTTTGCTAGTAAAATTGCTTAGTTTAAAAAAGTTGTAGTGTGCAATGCAGGCAGACGTGCTCTGCAAATGTCTTTGCACTAGTGGGACTATAGCAAAGTCCAATAGCCACGTATAGGATGCCACTAGGTACACTGAGTGTTTGCTAGTAAAATTGCTTAGTTTAAAAAAGTTGTAGTGTGCAATGCAGGCAGACGTGCTCTGCAAATGTCTTTGCACTAGTGGGACTATAGCAAAGTCCAATAGCCACGTATAGGATGAACACTAGGTACACTGAGTGTTTGCTAGTAAAATTGCTTAGTTTAAAAAAGTTGTAGTGTGCAATGCAGGCAGACGTGCTCTGCAAATGTCTTTGCACTAGTGGGACTATAGCAAAGTCCAATAGCCACGTATAGGATGCCACTAGGTACACTGAGTGTTTGCTAGTAAAATTGCTTAGTTTAAAAAAACTTGGAGTGTGCAATGCAGGCAGATGTGCTCTGCTAATGTCTTTGCACTAGTGGGACTATAGCAAAGTCCAATAGCCACGTATAGGATGCCACTAGGTACACTGAGTGTTTGCTAGTATAATGGCTTCGTTATAATTAGTTGGAGTGTGCAACGCAGGCAGATGCGCTCTGCAAATGTCTTGGCACTAGTGGGACTATAGCAAAGTCCAATAGCCACGTATAGGATGCCACTAGGTACACTGAGTGTTTGCTAGTAAAATTGCTTAGTTTTAAAAAAGTTGTAGTGTGCAATGCAGGCAGACGTGCTCTGCAAATGTCTTTGCACTAGTGGGACTATAGCAAAGTCCAATAGCCACGTATAGGATGCCACTAGGTACACTGAGTGTTTGCTAGTAAAATTGCTTAGTTTAAAAAACTTGGAGTGTGCAATGCAGGCAGATGTGCTCTGCTAATGTCTTTGCACTAGTGGGACTATAGCAAAGTCCAATAGCCACGTTTAGGATGCCACTAGGTACACTGAGTGTTTGCTAGTATAATGGCTTACTTAGAATGAGTTGGAGTGTGCAGAGGACAAGAGGGGTACAGTGGCAGGATTGTGGTGCTCTGGGTAGAGGAATGGAAGCCTGCCTTTCTATTCCCTCCTAATGGTGAAATGCAGGGAGGAAATCCCTGACCTGGGCTACACAGACGCTGTTGCTGTTTGCAGGACCTGTCACTTATGGCTCTCTGACCCTGCCGCTTTGAGCCCTTAAAAGGACTGCTAGAATGTGCTCTCCCTAAGCTGTCTAACGCTGTGTATGCAGCGCATACAGCTGTATCGGCTATAGGACTCAGGAGGACGGAGCTGCGACACTGATGTCTGACACCAAAGACGCAGAAGGCAGATAATGGCGTTCGTGAAGAAAATGTCCGGTTTTATAATGCAGGGACATGTGACATGCAGATCCTATCACACATGCCGTTGCTTCTCTGGCTCAAAGTCCACTTAGGTGTGTGTGTGTCTGTGATTGGCTGACATGCTGGCCCGCCCCACAAGACGCGCGCGCTTAGGGAAGGAAGACAAGAAAAAAAAAAAAAAATGGCGATCGCCATTATAGAAACAGCAGTGATCTGAAGGCGCTGTTCACGCACACTATACACTGAAATGTGATAACAGTTTGATTCACAGAGTGACTTACACTATTACAGCAGAAACCAAGCTAGGATTTAGCTGTTTTTTGGCTGCTAGAACCGTTCTCGAACGTTTCTAGAACTATCGAGCTTTTGCAAAAAGCTCGAGTTCTAGTTCGATCTAGAACATGCCCCAAAATCACTCGAGCCGCGAACTGGAGAACCACGAACCACGAACCGCGCTCAACTCTAGTGGTGACTCATCTGTTCCCAGAAGCTTTAATAGACCATATGGTTCATCACATGGATCGGACCGGCCAGTCAGTGCAGGTTTAAGCTGGTACATGCGTGGTCATTGCTAATCCCACTAGCAGATGCGAGTGATGTCAAGCCGAGGAGTGCAGGGGAGAGGGCGAAGGCAACGCCCCCCCACGAGCAAAACTCCGCCCTTGAGACATCGCTAAGCATGCCAGGGAGAGAAGAAAGACCAGGCATGTGCACACCACACATACTGGAACATACAAAGATACAGATATACGGGCTCCCACACAAACAGCAGAAAAGGAACGCCAAGGAAAGAGGGCAAAGAAATAATGAAATGGCAGGAATCACAAGAATAACAGTAGTTAGCCCTCGACCAAGCAGTATATAATCCCGGCTGTCATGGGGGAAGCCACCTTGTAATCATAGTCCAGATGCACAATGTATTCAGGTAGTCATATTAACAGAGGCAGTGATCCATAGGGAGCAGAAGATGGAAGCTGCAAAGAAAAGGGCACAAAATGGCATAAAACACTTGCAGCAATAAAATTAGAATATAAAAACAGAGGTAAAAAATTGCATAGGTGGTAAAAAACCATATCTAGCAAAAAAGGGGGGGGGAAGGAGGACAGGGGTCTAAAGGAAGGGGGCAAAGCTAAGGGACTCATTCAGACCAGACGGAGCCATAGTACCCAGTAGGGTGATCCATTTGGTTTCTTTTTGGGCGAGGATCTTTTTAAGGTTCCCGCTCCTATTGCCGCCATGTACGACATCTATCCCTATGACACGCAATGATCTCGCATTACATCCGTGATGGTTCCGAAAATGCCTAGGAAGGGTCTTAAGAGTAGAAATATCGGTCACCGTCTTGGCAGCACCAATATCTCTCACATGTTCACGCACTCTCACCCGCAATTCCCTAGAAGTTAAACCTATGTATATCTTAGGGCAACTACATTTAGCATAATAGATAACATAGGAAGTTGCGCATGAGATGTAACACCTAATATCAAATGTCCGACTACCATCTGCGGTGGAAAAGGTCTTACTGCAAGAGACATTGGTGCACGCAAGACAGCGACCGCAGGGAAAACACCCACGAATAGGATTAGTAGAACCAAAGGGATGGGAAATCACAGGAACGTAATGACTATGTACGAGAAAATCTCGTAGATTTTTGGAACGGCGTGCCGTCATTAGTAGAGTTGAGCGCGGTTCGTGGTTCGTGGTTCTCCAGTTCGCGGCTCGAGTGATTTTGGGGCATGTTCTAGATCGAACTAGAACTCGAGCTTTTTGCAAAAGCTCGGTAGTTCTAGAAACGTTCGAGAACGGTTCTAGCAGCCAAAAAACAGCTAAATCATAGCTTGGTTTCTGCTGTAATAGTGTAAGTCACTCTGTGAATCAAACTATTATCACATTTCAGTGTATAGTGTGCGTGAACAGCGCCTTCAGATCACTGCTGTTTCTATAATGGCGATCGCCATTTTTTTTTTTTTTTTTTCTTGTCTTCCTTCCCTAAGCGCGCGCGTCTTGTGGGGCGGGCCAGCATGTCAGCCAATCCCAGACACACACACAGCTAAGTGGACTTTGAGCCAGAGAAGCAACGGCATGTGTGATAGGATCTGCATGTCACATGTCCCTGCATTATAAAACCGGACATTTTCTTCACGGACGCCATTATCTGCCTTCTGCGTCTTTGGTGTCAGACATCACTGTCGCAGCTCCGTCTTCCTGAGTCCTATAGCCGATACAGCTGTATGCGCTGCATACACAGCGTTAGACAGCTTAGGGAGAGCACTTTATAGCAGTCCTTTTAAGGGCTCCAACCGGCAGGGTCAGAGAGCCATAGGTGACAGGTCCTGCAAACAGCAACAGCGTCTGTGTAGCCCAGGTCAGGGATTTCCTACCTGCATTTCACCATTAGGAGGGAATAGAAAGGCAGTCTTCCATTCCTCTACCCAGAGCACCACAATCCTGCCACTGTACCCTCTTGTCCTCTGCACACTCCAACTGATAACTAAGCCATTATACTAGCAAACACTCAGTGTACCTAGTGGCATCCTATACGTGGCTATTGGACTTTGCTATAGTCCCACTAGTGCAAAGACATTTGCAGAGCGCGTCTGCCTGCATTGCACACTACAACTCATTCTAACCAAGCCATTATACTAGCAAACACTCAGTGTACCTAGTGGCATCCTATACGTGGCTATTGGACTTTGCTATAGTCCCACTAGTGCAAAGACATTTGCAGAGCGCGTCTGCCTGCGTTGCACACTACAACTCATTCTAACCAAGCCATTATACTAGCAAACACTCAGTGTACCTAGTGGCATCCTATACGTGGCTATTGGACTTTGCTATAGTCCCACTAGTGCAAAGACATTTGCAGAGCGCGTCTGCCTGCGTTGCACACTACAACTCATTCTAACCAAGCCATTATACTAGCAAACACTCAGTGTACCTAGTGGCATCCTATACGTGGCTATTGGACTTTGCTATAGTCCCACTAGTGCAAAGACATTTGCAGAGCGCGTCTGCCTGCGTTGCACACTACAACTCATTCTAACCAAGCCATTATACTAGCAAACACTCAGTGTACCTAGTGGCATCCTATACGTGGCTATTGGACTTTGCTATAGTCCCACTAGTGCAAAGACATTTGCAGAGCGCGTCTGCCTGCGTTGCACACTACAACTCATTCTAACCAAGCCATTATACTAGCAAACACTCAGTGTACCTAGTGGCATCCTATACGTGGCTATTGGACTTTGCTATAGTCCCACTAGTGCAAAGACATTTGCAGAGCGCGTCTGCCTGCGTTGCACACTACAACTCATTCTAACCAAGCCATTATACTAGCAAACACTCAGTGTACCTAGTTGTATCCTAAACGTGGCTATTGTACTTTTGTCTATTCACAGTATTGGAACGATATTTGCAGCACGTCTGCCTGCATTGCACACTCTAACTTTTTTAAACTCAGCCATTTATAGTAGCAAACACTCAGTGTACCTAGTTGTATCCTAAACGTGGCTATTGTACTTTTGTCAATTCACAGTATTGGAACGTTATTTGCAGCACGTCTGCCTGCATTGCACACTCAAACTTTTTTAAACTCAGCCATTTATAGTAGCAAACACTCAGTGTACCTAGTTGTATCCTAAACGTGGCTATTGTACTTTTGTCTATTCACAGTATTGGAACGATATTTGCAGCACGTCTGCCTGCATTGCACACTCTAACTTTTTTAAACTCAGCCATTATACTAGCAAACACTCAGTGTACCTAGTGGCATCCTATACGTGGCTATTGGACTTTGCTATAGTCCCACTAGTGCAAAGACATTAGCAGAGCACATCTGCCTGCATTGCACACTACAACTCATTCTAACCAAGCCATTATACTAGCAAACACTCAGTGTACCTAGTGGCATCCTATACGTGGCTATTGGACTTTGCTATAGTCCCACTAGTGCAAAGACATTTGCAGAGCGCGTCTGCCTGCATTGCACACTCCAACTCATTAAAACCAAGCCATTATACTAGCAAACACTCAGTGTACCTAGTGGCATCCTATACGTGGCTATTGGACTTTGCTATAGTCCCACTAGTGCAAAGACATTTGCATAGCGCGTCTGCCTGCATTGCACACTCAAACTCATTTTAACTAAGCCATTATACTAGCAAACACTCAGTGTACCTAGTGGCATCCTATACGTGGCTATTGGACTTTGCTATAGTCCCACTAGTGCAAAGATATTAGCAGAGCACATCTGCCTGCATTGCACACTCCAACTTTTTTAAACTAAGCAATTTTACTAGCAAACACTCAGTGTACCTAGTGGCATCCTAAACGTGGCTATTGGACTTTGCTATAGTCCCACTAGTGCAAAGACATTTGCAGAGCACGTCTGCCTGCATTGCACACTACAACTCATTGTTACTAAGCCATTATACTAGCAAACACTCAGTGTACCTAGTTGTATCCTAAACGTGGCTATTGTACTTTTGTCTATTCACAGTATTGGAACGATATTTGCAGCACGTCTGCCTGCATTGCACACTCTAACTTTTTTAAACTCAGCCATTTATAGTAGCAAACACTCAGTGTACCTAGTTGTATCCTAAACGTGGCTATTGTACTTTTGTCTATTCACAGTATTGGAACGATATTTGCAGCACGTCTGCCTGCATTGCACACTCTAACTTTTTTAAACTCAGCCATTATACTAGCAAACACTCAGTGTACCTAGTTGTATCCTAAACGTGGCTATTGTACTTTTGTCAATTCACAGTATTGGAACGTTATTTGCAGCACGTCTGCCTGCATTGCACACTCAAACTTTTTTAAACTCAGCCATTTATAGTAGCAAACACTCAGTGTACCTAGTTGTATCCTAAACGTGGCTATTGTACTTTTGTCAATTCACAGTATTGGAACGTTATTTGCAGCACGTCTGCCTGCATTGCACACTCAAACTTTTTTAAACTCAGCCATTTATAGTAGCAAACACTCAGTGTACCTAGTTGTATCCTAAACGTGGCTATTGTACTTTTGTCTATTCACAGTATTGGAACGTTATTTGCAGCACGTCTGCCTGCATTGCACACTCTAACTTTTTTAAACTCAGCCATTATACTAGCAAACACTCAGTGTACCTAGTTGTATCCTAAACGTGGCTATTTTACTTTTGTCTATTCACAGTATTGGAACGATATTTGCAGCACGTCTGCCTGCATTGCACACTCTAACTTTTTTAAACTCAGCCATTATACTAGCAAACACTCACTGTACCTAGTTGTATCCTAAACGTGGCTATTGTACTTTTGTCAATTCACAGTATTGGAACGTTATTTGCAGCACGTCTGCCTGCATTGCACACTCAAACTTTTTTAAACTCAGCCATTATACTAGCAAACACTCACTGTACCTAGTTGTATCCTAAACGTGGCTATTGTACTTTTGTCAATTCACAGTATTGGAACGTTATTTGCAGCACGTCTGCCTGCATTGCACACTCAAACTTTTTTAAACTCAGCCATTATACTAGCAAACACTCACTGTACCTAGTTGTATCCTAAACGTGGCTATTGTACTTTTGTCAATTCACAGTATTGGAACGTTATTTGCAGCACGTCTGCCTGCATTGCACACTCAAACTTTTTTAAACTCAGCCATTATACTAGCAAACACTCACTGTACCTAGTTGTATCCTAAACGTGGCTATTGTACTTTTGTCAATTCACAGTATTGGAACGTTATTTGCAGCACGTCTGCCTGCATTGCACACTCAAACTTTTTTAAACTCAGCCATTATACTAGCAAACACTCACTGTACCTAGTTGTATCCTAAACGTGGCTATTGTACTTTTGTCAATTCACAGTATTGGAACGTTATTTGCAGCACGTCTGCCTGCATTGCACACTCAAACTTTTTTAAACTCAGCCATTTATAGTAGCAAACACTCAGTGTACCTAGTTGTATCCTAAACGTGGCTATTGTACTTTTGTCTATTCACAGTATTGGAACGTTATTTGCAGCACGTCTGCCTGCATTGCACACTCAAACTTTTTTAAACTCAGCCATTATACTAGCAAACACTCACTGTACCTAGTTGTATCCTAAACGTGGCTATTGTACTTTTGTCAATTCACAGTATTGGAACGATATTTGCAGGACATCTGCCTGCATTGCACACTCAAACTTTTTTAAACTCAGCCATTATACTAGCAAACACTCACTGTACCTAGTTGTATCCTAAACGTGGCTATTGTACTTTTGTCTATTCACACTACTGCAAATCTATGTGCAGCACCTCTGCATGACAACCTCGTGCTCTGTTTTTAATAAGCTATAATGATAGCACAAAATACTGCCATTTTGTGGCATCATAGAACTGGCTGTTGTATTCCATTAGTGCCCCACTGGTGACAAGCTATTTCTAGCACCTCTACATCACACCCTCATGCACATTTAGCTACGCTAATGTTATAGCAAACTCATGGAATTCATTGCTGCATTTCATAATTCGGAGGGATAGAAAGTCAGGCTTCCTTTAGCTTTTCCTTCTGTTCATAGACAGCATCTCCAAGACAAATTTCCCCTCCACGTCTAAGTGTGGAGAGGCAGCTAGTGCGCATGCGTGTGCCGATGTACCCCAGCTGCAGCATAATTACAGTGTTTCGCCTAGTGAGTATGCTCAGCCTGACTGTGCCATTCCTGACGCTAAGTCTTCATTTCGGGATACAGCGCATGCTCCCACACTAAGTGTGAAAAGCCTCTTTGCACAGGTGCTTGCATTCTGTGCCGGGTCTAAGTCCTGTTTTGTGCCTAGACACCATGCTAAAGCTGATAGTCTTTTTTCAGAGACTGTATTTCATGCTACTGAGCATGCTCAGGCACTTCCTGCATCAGAGACTAGGTCCGGTAATGAACTCTTTGGCCCTGGCCCTGATGTGGGGGTCCCATATAGACCACAGGGCATCAGGTGTCCTCCCAAATGGCTTGCAGAGGCCCACACCTATGACTTGTCACCGCATTATTGATGGTCAGACGATGACTGGTGAGGTGTTTGGGTCATGGCAGCCATGAGGTCATCATTGAAGTTGCGTTTCCAAATAGGACGCTAGTTATGCCACTCATGACGTGTCACTCTGCTTTTGTCTCCAGGAGGTGCATTGTGGTTCACCCTGGTTTGGGGCGGACCCAGGTTATAAAAGGGGCTGGAGCCAACAAGGAGGTGCGCAGTCTTCTATTATGCTCCGAAAGAGCACACCTCCATGTGTTGAACCCATTGCGGCTTTAGGCCAGAGGTAGGCAGGGATAGGGTGGTGGATGCAGGCCACCACCACAGTTGGTAACGCAGAACGGTTAAGACCAGCTCCTGTCCTAACAGTCCTGCTTGTGCAGCCCAGTGGCATTAACAGGCCTGCTGCTGCTGATGCGCCTGCTGTCCACAGGTGTGGCCCCTACGCACACGGTCAGCGTACTCAATGGCCCCTGTGTTGTTAACAGGGAGTTCCTGGGCTGGGTGGGCATGTGGACCCTGTGACGCTAACAGGGCTCACAGTCTCCAGATCCGAATGGCGTCTAACTCGGTTCAGGCTACTATTAGTTTCATAGCCACACAGCTCTGTATCCTCCACCAAACCTTCAAGTTGCCAACCTCTCCTTTTCCAACTGGGAGCACGGTGGACACTGACTGCTGAAGGTGATATATACCTTTCTCTTTCTTTTCTTATTAATTTTTGTTATATAGCGGTCACAGATTATATACCACTTTATCCAAATCTGCCAGTCCCACTGTAACAGATGTTGTTTCTTCAGCAAATGTTACAGTTGTTTAACCACCAAATCCACGGACCAAAATTTTTTTCCCCTTTCCAACACACCTGTTCCCCTTTCCAACAGCATCTGTCCTTTTTCAACTCATTTTGGGATATGACCAAAAGTGCAACTGTGCAGGGACACCGTACTCAACGCCATCTCAGCACAGCAGCCATCCCTCGGTCCCTCCGATGTGGACAAGTAAAAGACCATTTCCTCCTATCCATGACAAAGTGTTGAGATTCACTCTGTGCAGCACTGGTGTTTAGTGGAAAAGTAGATCTAAGATTGCGTACCACATTCTGCAGATACTCCTGTATACGTGCGTCTATTTCTATGGCAGGAATTAGTTCGCCAAATTTTGTCTTGTACCGGGGATCTAACAGTGTGGCAACCCAGTATTCAGGATTACTTCAAATTCATACAATCCGAGGGTCATGTAGGTAGTGCAGCAAGAAGGCGCTCATGTGTCTTGTGCATCCAGGAGGACCAAGTCCTTGGTGTGTTGGTGGCAGAGAGGTGAGAATCGTGCATCCTTCCTCTGCCCTCTACCCACAACCTCGCACAACCGAAATGTGAGCAAGCTCTCACTCATCTGCTGAGTCTTCCATGCCCATCGCCAGTTCGTCCTCCATTTCTTCATGGGCTCCTGCACTTTCATCAACACTTTTTGCTGATACTATGCGCCCTTGTTAATCCCTCTCCCTCACCATGACTGCCGCATAGGTGCCGCTGACCATCTGGACCTCGTAGATCTTGTTATCCCTTCCGCATATGACTCCTCCTGTACTTCCTCCCCTTCCTCTTGTCCCAACACCTGACTCCGAATAATAATTACAGTGTGCTCCATCATGTAGATGACCAGAATTGTCACGCTGAGAATGACATTGCCAGTGCTAAACATCTTCGTCGACATTTCAAAACTGTGTAGCAGGGTGCATAGGTCCTTGATCTGACACCACTCCAGCAGCGTGATCTGCACCACCTCTGGATCAACTTATCCCAGGCTATATGTCTTACCGTATTTCAGCAGGGCTCTGCGGTGCTGCCACACACGCTGCAACATGTGCAGATTCCAATTCCTGCGTGTCGGAACATCGCATTTCCGGCGTTTAACTGCCAGACCCTAAGACTTCCGGAGTGATGAAAGTTGTTGAGCTGCTGTGTGCGCACGATGGAAGTGAGCACATAGCGAGCGTGCCCGCTGCACAAGGCCATGTAGGCCGTGATGGTGTTTTAAAAATTGCTGGAGAATTCGGATCAACACGTGAGCCATAAAAGGCACGTGTGTCACATTGCCCTGAGGATGGCCCGCAGCCAGGTTTGCATCATTGCCGCACACGGCTGTTAAGTCACCAACGGAGTCCGCTCCGTCAATTTGTACTCCGGTCGCCAGGTGACAACGTGTTCCTTTCATGAATAGTGCTGATGATGGGAGAGTAGTCGATGCCAGCGGCGCAGGTGGACGCAGGTTATGCTCACCCACTGGGCTGCATTACCTTGACAGATGCAGAATCTCTGGCTGAATGTAGCTGGTGGGTATCTCACAGATGAAATACCATCATTCAGCTACAACCAATGGGAAGACACCACACCCTTTTTTATGCCCATCCTGTCTGCAGACCACTGCCAGACATAGCTATGAACCTCTGGTTAATTTTACCCCCAGTTCAGTTTTATGATTTTGTGTGCTTGTTACCTGACTACTTTTCCTGCTTGCTGTTTATGTACCTTGTTGGCCGATACGCATTTCACCTCTGCTTGTTTTCTGATTAAGTCCTGGCCGTCCCATTCTGTTCCTGTTCCTCAATTAATGTTTTGACCCTGCCTGACTACTATTCTCTGTAATAGCGGTGTGACTCACATTTCCCATACATTTCAAAGTAAAACTTTGACCGCCTGATGGCATTGAGCTCTGCTGCCAGCATAGTAAGGAGGTGTGTGGTAGTCCTTGTGCGCAGTTGCAAGGAAGGGTGGCCTGACCACACAGGGTTTGCGCAAAGGTAGAGGACCCACACGAGGTTGAAGAGGCAGAAGCAGTGTATTAACTTCTACATACAGAACAAGGATTGAAACAACTCGTGGGGACGGCAAGACTTGTACAGCAGACCCTTCTCCATCTCTCACCATAGTTTGCCAGTGCCCAGTCAGTGACATGTAATGACCCTGTCTATGCTTACTGGTCCAAGTATCTGTGTTGAAATGCACCCTGTCGCACACAGATTTTCTCAAGGAAGTGGTGATGTTGTGTGCGACATGCCGGTGTAGCGCGGGCATGCTTTTCTTGGAGAAGCAGTGGTGATTGGGCATCTGGTACTGGGGCACAGCGACAGACATAAGGTCTGTAAAATCCTGTGTGTCCACTACGCGTAAAGGCAGCATTTCGGTAGCCAACAGCTTACAGAGGGATAGAGTCAACCACTTAGCTTTGTCATGGGTCGCAGTAAGTGGCCTTTTATTTGACCACATCTGAGGGACAGAGATCTGGCTGCTGTCTGTAGACGGTGTTGAGTCGGGTGTCCCTGGAAAAATGCAGCTTTGTGAGGAAAGTGCAGGCGGAGACATGATGTTGCCTTCATCCAAAGTTGGTGCTATCGATGTCTGAGAGAGCTGTACACACTCACTTGTTTCCCCTTCCAAACCAACTGACGACCTACCAAGCAAACTGCCTGTTGCGGTTACAGTGGTGGAAGTTGTGGGTGGAAAAACAGGTGTGACAGCTGTCCCCACAGTCCTAGAAGATGACGAGCGCGCGGATGCACTGGAAGGGGCAGGCGGTGGATGGTTCGCTCCGCTAGGCCGCATTGCAGCACGGTGAGCTTCCCATCGGGCCATATGATATTTATTCATGTGACGATTCATGGAAGAAGTTGTCAAACTGCTGAGGTTTTGACCTCTACTAAGAGAACCATGACAAATTTTACAGATCACATAATTTGGGCGATCTTTTTCTATGTCAAAAAAGGACCTGGCTAGGCAAGGCTTAGAGGCCATGCGACCTGTTGATCCACCCCGAATAATGCTCAGAGGCAGAGTGGTGGCTGAGGATGCAGTTGTAGACGTGCTACCAGTGCTCCGACTGTGTCCAGGAAGGCGCCAGGTTACTTCGACGTCGGTTGCATCCTCCTCCACCGCCTCTGTTGACCTCCTCGAGTGTCTGACTGTGGGTTGACAGTAGGTGTGATCTAGAACTTAATCATCAATTGTTGTGTTTGCACTCCCCTACCCCTCAGACCGAGTTTCTTCTTGCCCTGACCGAATATTTAAGTTGTCATCCCAATCGGGTATCTGCGTCTCATCTTCATCAGTATGTTCCTCATTGCCTATAACCACAGTTGTTGGAAAGGCAGCATTTTGGTAGCCAACAGTTTGCATATGATGAAAGTCAACCTCCAAGCCATTTCATGCCCTTCTAAAAGCATGTAAAACACAGCGAGGGGACTCCAACCACAGTCTCCCTCGTTGCCACTAACTGGGCCACACACACCCCACTTGACTGGCATCGGTTGAGCCCCCTTTTGAAAAAGAAAAAGATGCTTTGCATGAAGCACTCTCAAAAATACGCGTGCCTTTCCCGTCCCCTGGCTGACCCAGGGGAAGAAAAGTCCTCTGAGAGCCATGACTTGTTCATCTTGGTTCTTTTAGAGACACAGCGAGGGGACTCCAACCACAGTCTCCCTCGTTGCCACTAACTGGGCCACACACACCCCACTTGACTGGCATCGGTTGAGCCCCCTTTTGAAAAAGAAAAAGATGCTTTGCATGAAGCACTCTCAAAAATACGCGTGCCTTTCCCGTCCCCTGGCTGACCCAGGGGAAGAAAAGTCCTCTGAGAGCCATGACTTGTTCATCTTGGTTCTTTTAGAGACACAGCGAGGGGACTCCAACCACAGTCTCCCTCGTTGCCACTAACTGGGCCACACACACCCCACTTGACTGGCATCGGTTGACCCCCCCTTTTGACAAAGAAAAAGATGCTTTGCATGAAGCACTCTCAAAAATACGCGTGCCTTTCCCGTCCCCTGGCTGACCCAGGGGAAGAAAAGTCCTCTGAGAGCCATGACTTGTTCATCTTGGTTCTTTTAGAGACACAGCGAGGGGACTCCAACCACAGTCTCCCTCGTTGCCACTAACTGGGCCACACACACCCCACTTGACTGGCATCGGTTGAGCCCCCTTTTGAAAAAGAAAAAGATGCTTTGCATGAAGCACTCTCAAAAATACGCGTGCCTTTCCCGTCCCCTGGCTGACCCAGGGGAAGAAAAGTCCTCTGAGAGCCATGACTTGTTCATCTTGGTTCTTTTAGAGACACAGCGAGGGGACTCCAACCACAGTCTCCCTCGTTGCCACTAACTGGGCCACACACACCCCACTTGACTGGCATCGGTTGAGCCCCCTTTTGAAAAAGAAAAAGATGCTTTGCATGAAGCACTCTCAAAAATACGCGTGCCTTTCCCGTCCCCTGGCTGACCCAGGGGAAGAAAAGTCCTCTGAGAGCCATGACTTGTTCATCTTGGTTCTTTTAGAGACACAGCGAGGGGACTCCAACCACAGTCTCCCTCGTTGCCACTAACTGGGCCACACACACCCCACTTGACTGGCATCGGTTGAGCCCCCCTTTTGACAAAGAAAAAGATGCTTTGCATGAAGCACTCTCAAAAATACGCGTGCCTTTCCCGTCCCCTGGCTGACCCAGGGGAAGAAAAGTCCTCTGAGAGCCATGACTTGTTCATCTTGGTTCTTTTAGAGACACAGCGAGGGGACTCCAACCACAGTCTCCCTCGTTGCCACTAACTGGGCCACACACACCCCACTTGACTGGCATCGGTTGACCCCCCCTTTTGACAAAGAAAAAGATGCTTTTCATGAAGCACTCTCAAAAATACGCGTGCCTTTCCCGTCCCCTGGCTGACCCAGGGGAAGAAAAGTCCTCTGAGAGCCATGACTTGTTCATCTTGGTTCTTTTAGAGACACAGCGAGGGGACTCCAACCACAGTCTCCCTCGTTGCCACTAACTGGGCCACACACACCCCACTTGACTGGCATCGGTTGAGCCCCCTTTTGAAAAAGAAAAAGATGCTTTGCATGAAGCACTCTCAAAAATACGCGTGCCTTTCCCGTCCCCTGGCTGACCCAGGGGAAGAAAAGTCCTCTGAGAGCCATGACTTGTTCATCTTGGTTCTTTTAGAGACACAGCGAGGGGACTCCAACCACAGTCTCCCTCGTTGCCACTAACTGGGCCACACACACCCCACTTGACTGGCATCGGTTGACCCCCCCTTTTGACAAAGAAAAAGATGCTTTGCATGAAGCACTCTCAAAAATACGCGTGCCTTTCCCGTCCCCTGGCTGACCCAGGGGAAGAAAAGTCCTCTGAGAGCCATGACTTGTTCATCTTGGTTCTTTTAGAGACACAGCGAGGGGACTCCAACCACAGTCTCCCTCGTTGCCACTAACTGGGCCACACACACCCCACTTGACTGGCATCGGTTGACCCCCCCTTTTGACAAAGAAAAAGATGCTTTGCATGAAGCACTCTCAAAAATACGCGTGCCTTTCCCGTCCCCTGGCTGACCCAGGGGAAGAAAAGTCCTCTGAGAGCCATGACTTGTTCATCTTGGTTCTTTTAGAGACACAGCGAGGGGACTCCAACCACAGTCTCCCTCGTTGCCACTAACTGGGCCACACACACCCCACTTGACTGGCATCGGTTGAGCCCCCTTTTGAAAAAGAAAAAGATGCTTTGCATGAAGCACTCTCAAAAATACGCGTGCCTTTCCCGTCCCCTGGCTGACCCAGGGGAAGAAAAGTCCTCTGAGAGCCATGACTTGTTCATCTTGGTTCTTTTAGAGACACAGCGAGGGGACTCCAACCACAGTCTCCCTCGTTGCCACTAACTGGGCCACACACACCCCACTTGACTGGCATCGGTTGAGCCCCCCTTTTGACAAAGAAAAAGATGCTTTGCATGAAGCACTCTCAAAAATACGCGTGCCTTTCGCCTCCCCTGGCTGACCCAGGGGAAGAAAAGTCCTCTGAGAGCCAGGTCCACATTGTCAGTGGACAGACACGTGTGCTTATCTGCCAGCAGACCCCCAGCAGCACTGAAGACAGGTTCCGAGAGAACGCTGGCTGCAGGACACGACAAGATCCTCAAGGCGTACGTGGCGAGCTCAGGCAATTTATCCAGATTGGAAGCCTAAAATGAGCAGGGCTCAAGTTGCACAATAATGGAATCGATGTTTCTTTGCATATACTCATATATCTGTGTGTCTCCCTCTTTTTCCTTGTCCAGCTGTTTTGTTTTCACATGAGTATATGTCCTTGTCACTTTCCCATGTGTTTGTGTTATGTTGTGAGTTGTTTGTCACCTTTTGGACACCTTTCAGGGTGTTTTCTAGGTGTTTTACTGTGTTTGTGATTGCCTGCCATTGTTTCCTATGGGCTCGAGTTCGGTTCGTCGAACGTTCGACGAGCCGAACTCGAGCCAGACCCCCCGTTCGGCGAACCGCCTCGAGCCGAACCGGGACCGGTTCGCTCATCTCTAGTCATTAGAGGATAATCAGGGACCAAATCCCTTAGGGTAGGATCAGATTTTAGTATCGGCCAGTGTTTGTTTAATATGGCACGCATGTTATGCCATTCATGGTTGCACGCAGATATGAATCGAGCCTCTCCTGCCCCCGTATTCGCCTGACTAGATGGCTTCAGAAGCTCCTGTTGATTAGTATTCTTTGCCCTATTGTACCCCTTCTTTATGACACGACGGCTATATCCCCTATTAACCAATCTCGATGTTAGATCATTGGCCTGGGACTGAAAATTATCAGATGTAGAGCATATCCGCCTCATTCTGAGAAATTGCCCAACCGGGATGGCTTGGATGGTACTAACAGGATGAGAAGATGAGGCACGTAAAAGGGAGTTGACCGAGGTAGGCTTCCTAAAGACATTCGTCTGTAGTTGCCGACCACGGTCAACTCCAATCATAATATCCAAAAAATCAATAGACTGTAAATCATATCTAAAAGTGAGCTTAAGGTTCAATGAATTATGGTTTAAAACACCCATAAAGTCCGAGAGCTGCTCCACGGTACCCTGCCACAAAACAAAAACATCATCAATATATCTTAACCAGCACTGCGCATGGGTAGCGGCCGGCACGCCCTCGTCACCAAAAATGCCCCTCTCCCAATGGCCGAGGAACATATTAGCGTACGAAGGCGCACAGGCCGCGCCCATCGCAGTGCCTCTGGTCTGTAAATTAAAACCGGTCTTTGAAAATGAAGAAATTGTGTGTCAGGATAAAGTGGAGCAGCTCCAGGATCAGCTCACACAAATGGCCATCACGGTTGGTATTGCTCAGAAAGAAGCGGACTGCCTCCAGACCATCATCATGGTTAATATTGGTATAAAGTGACTCTATGTCCGACGTGACAAGAAGGGTATCAGAATCCACAAAAATCCCGTCGACCCTATTCAGGACGTCCGTCATATCCTTAACATAAGATGGCAATGTTTCCACAAGAGGTTTTAAATAATAGTCGATAAAGCGACAGACAGGGTCGCATAAGCCATCTATGCCGGATACGATAGGGCGCCCCGGAGGGTGTTTGGGATTCTTGTGGATCATGGGCAGGAGATAAAAAGTGGGGATTTTGGGAGATGCAACGAAGAGGCCATCAAAAACCTTCTTTGTTATAATTCCTTCATCCAAAGCCCCCTGCAAGATCCCAAATAGCAAATCTGAGAAGGGGAATGTATGTTTAATAGGATTTTTATAATATGGGATTATGTTTTCTGCTAAAATGGTCAATAAAAAAGAAACCCTAAATCGTAGTTCTCTTGGTGATGGAAGCCAAAATGTATTGTCATTTGGCAATGAAACCAAGAATTTCATATATTACAAGTCGATAGGAAAATACTTCAACACCAAAAATAGATTGGTTTCACTGGGGTTGAACCCAAAACCTTCTGCGTATGAAGCAGACATGATGACCTCTACACTATGAAACCTTTGAAATCCTGCAAAGTAATGTCAATTAGAGACGAGTTTTCACCGCCAGGGGAAAAAAAACAAATTCGTAGCTCTGTTGGTGATGGAAGCCAAAACATCCTGTCATTCGGCAACAAAGCCAAGAACTTCATATATGGCAGGTTGATAGCACTACACTATGAAACCTGATGGAAAGTTACTGTGTATTGGCTAGCAGAGCAGAATTGTGACTGACGGGGCCTTTTTATTGCTGAAGGAAAGTATTTTTGGTTAATGAAACATTTATAATTTTTATTATATATTTTACCAGTTTTATTCCTACAAAGGGAATTTGCTTAAAAGGAAGTTTACATTGAATGTGTTACTTTTTTCTACATAGTTTAGTCGTTTGCTTTTGTATTTAAAGAAACTATATATTTGAAACAAACAGGATTTTTATAATATGGGATTATGTTTTCTGCTAAAATGGTCAATAAAAAAGAAACCCAAAATCGTAGTTCTCTTGGTGATGGAAGCCAAAATATATTATCAGTTGGCAACAAAACCAAGAATTTCATATATTACAGGTTGATAGCAAATTACTTCAACAGCGGAAACGGCTTGTTTTTACTGGGGATTGAACCCAGGACCTTCTGCGTGTGAAGTAGACGTGATGACCACTCCACTATGAAACCTGTGAAATCCTGCAAAGTAATGGCATTTAGAGACGAGTTTTGACCGCCAGGGGGAAAAAAATAATAATTTGTAGTTCTGTTTGTGATGGAAGCCAAAACATCCCGTCATTCGGCAACAATGCCGAGAACTTCATATATTGTAGTTGGATAGCGTACTATTTCAACAGTAAGAACAGATTGGTTTCACTGGGGATTGAACCCAGGTCCTTCTGCGTGTTAAGCAGACGTGATGACCACTACACTATGAAACCTGCCGAAAATTTACTGTGTATTGGCTAGCAGAGCAGAATTGTGACTGACGGGGCCTTTTTATTGCTGAAGGAAAGTATTTTTGGTTAATGAAACATTTACAATTTTTATTACTTATTTTACCAGTTTTATTCCTACAAAGGGATTTTGCTTAAATTTTGGTTTATATTGAATGTGTTAATTTTTTCTCCATAGTTTGGTCTTTTGCTTTTGTATTTATGGGAACTATATATTTTGAAACAAACAGGATATTTATAATATGGGATTATGTTTTCTGCTAAAATGGTCAATAAAAAAGAAACCCAAAATCGTAGTTCTCTTGGTGATGGAAGCCAAAATATATTATCAGTTGGCAACAAAACCAAGAATTTCATATCTTACAGGTTGATAGCAAATTACTTCAACAGCGATAACGGCTTGTTTTTACTGGGGATTGAACCCAGGACCTTCTGCATGTGAAGCAGACGTGATGACCACTACACTATGAAACCTTTGAAATCCTGCAAAGTAATGGCAATTAGAGACAAGTTTTGACCGCCAGGGGAAAAAAACACAAATTTGTAGCTCTGTTGGTGATGGAAGCTAAAACATCCCGTCATTCGGCAACAAAGCCAAGAACATCATATACTGCAGGTTGATAGGGTTTTATTTCAACACCATGAACAGATAGGTTTTACTGGGGATTCAACCTAGGACCTTCTGCGTGTTAAGCAGACGTGATGACCACTACACTATGAAACCTGATGGAAAGTTACTGTGTATTGGCTAGCAGAGCAGAATTGTGACTGACGGGGCCTTTTTATTGCTGAAGGAAAGTATTTTTGGTTAATGAAACATTTATAATTTTTATTATATATTTTACCAGTTTTATTCCTACAAAGGGAATTTGCTTAAAAGGAAGTTTACATTGAATGTGTTACTTTTTTCTACATAGTTTAGTCGTTTGCTTTTGTATTTAAAGAAACTATATATTTGAAACAAACAGGATTTTTATAATATGGGATTATGTTTTCTGCTAAAATGGTCAATAAAAAAGAAACCCAAAATCGTAGTTCTCTTGGTGATGGAAGCCAAAATATATTATCAGTTGGCAACAAAACCAAGAATTTCATATATTACAGGTTGATAGCAAATTACTTCAACAGCGGAAACGGCTTGTTTTTACTGGGGATTGAACCCAGGACCTTCTGCGTGTGAAGTAGACGTGATGACCACTCCACTATGAAACCTGTGAAATCCTGCAAAGTAATGGCATTTAGAGACGAGTTTTGACCGCCAGGGGGAAAAAAATAATAATTTGTAGTTCTGTTTGTGATGGAAGCCAAAACATCCCGTCATTCGGCAACAATGCCGAGAACTTCATATATTGTAGTTGGATAGCGTACTATTTCAACAGTAAGAACAGATTGGTTTCACTGGGGATAGAACCCAGGTCCTTCTGCGTGTTAAGCAGACGGGATGACCACTACACTATGAAACCTGCCGAAAATTTACTGTGTATTGGCTAGCAGAGCAGAATTGTGACTGACGGGGCCTTTTTATTGCTGAAGGAAAGTATTTTTGGTTAATGAAACATTTACAATTATTATTACATATTTTACCAGTTTTATTCCTACAAAAGGATTTTGCTTAAATTGATGTTTACATTGAATGTGTTATTTTTTCTACATAGTTTAGTCGTTTGCTTTTGTATTTATGGGAACTATATATTTTAAAACAAATAGGATTTTTATAATATGGGATTATGTTTTCTGCTAAAATGGTCAATAAAAAAGAAACCCATAATCGTAGTTCTCTTTGTGATGGAAGCCAAAATGTATTGTCATTTGGCAACGAAACCAAGAATTTCACATATTACAAGTCGATAGGAAATTACTTCAACACCAAAACAGATTGGTTTCACTGGGGATTGAACCCAGGACCTTCTGCGTGTGAAGCAGACGTGATAAAAGTTACACTATAAAACCTTTGAAAGCCTGCAAAGTAATGGCAATTAGAGACGAGTTTTGAATGCCAGGGGAAAAAAGAAACAAATTCGTAGCTCTGTTGGTGATGGAAGCCAAAACATCCCACCATTCATCAACAAAGCCAAGAACTTCATATATTGTAGTTTAATTGGGTATTATTTCAACACCAAGAACAGATTGGTTTTACTGGGGATTGAACGCAGGACCTTCTGCGTGTTAAGCAGACGTGATGACCACTACTCTATGAAACCTGATGGAAAGTTACTGTGTATTGGCTAGCAGAGCAGAATTGTGACTGACGGGCCTTTTTATTGCTGAAGGAAACTATTTTTGGTTAATGACACATTTAGGGTATGTGCGCACGTTGCTTTTTACCTGCTTTTTACCTGCTTTTTTGCTGCTTTTTCTTCTGCGCTGTTTAATGCCAAAATGGATGTGTTCTTCTATTCAAGCAAAGTCTATGGGAATTTGGGTTTCTTGTTCACACTATGTTGTTCAAAATGCTGCCTTTTTGAGGCAGAACTTTGGTCAAAAACTCAGCTTTTCAAAGAAGCAACATGTCAATTGTTTTTGCCTTTTGGGTTTTGCACTGCAAAGCTGAGTTTTTGACCAAAGTTCTTCCACAAAAAGGCAGCATTTTAAACAACATAGTGTGAACAAGAAACCCAAATTCCCATAGACTTTGCTTGAATAGAAGAACACATCCATTTTGGCATTAAACAGCGCAGAAGAAAAAGCAGCAAAAAAGCAGGTAAAAAGCAGGTAAAAAGCAACGTGCGCACATACCCTTACAATTTTTATTACATATTTTACCAGTTTTATTCCTACAAAGGGATTTTGCTTAAATGGAAGTTTACATTGAATGTGTTACTTTTTTCTACATAGTTTAGTCGTTTGCTTTTGTATTTAAAGGAACTATATATTTTGAAACAAACAGGATTTTTATAATATGGGATTATGTTTTCTGCTAAAATGGTCAATAAAAAAGAAACCCAAAATCGTAGTTCTTTTGGTGATGGAACCCAAAATATATTATCAGTTGGCAACAAAACAAAGAATTTCATATATTAAAGGTATATAGCATATTAATTCAACAGCGAAAACAGCTTGTTTTTACTGGGGATTGAACCCAGGACCTTCTGCGTGTGAAGCAGACGTGATGAAACTACACTATGAAACCTTTGAAATCCTGCAATGTAATGGCAATTAGAGACGACTTTTGACCGCCAGGGGAAAAAAAACAAATTCGTAGCTCTGTTGGTGATGGAAGCTAAAACATCCCGTTATTCGGCAACAAAGCCAAGAACTTTATAGATTGCAGGTTGATAGGATATTATTTCAACACCAAGAACACATTTGTTTCACTGGGGATTGAACCCAGGGCCTTCTGCGTGTAAAGCAGACGTGATTTCCACTACACTATAAAATCTTTGAAAGCCTGCAAAGTAATGGCAATTAGAGACGAGTTTTGACCGCCAGGGAAAAAAAAAAAAAACAAATTCGTAGCTTTGTTGGTGATGGAAGCCAAAACATCCGATCATTCGGCAACAAAGCCAAGAACTTCATATAGTGTAGTTTAATTGGGTATTATTTCAACACCAAGAACAGATTGGTTTTACTGGGGATTGAACCCAGGACCTTCTGCGTGTGAAGCAGACGTGATAAAAACTACACTATGAAACCATTGAAATCTAGCAAACTAATGGCAATTAGAGACGAGTTTTGACCGCCAGGGGAAAAAAGAAACAAATTCGTTGCTCTGTTGGTGATGGAAGCCAAAACATCCCATCATTCAGCAACAAAGCCAAGAACTTCATATATTGTAGTTTAATTGGGTATTATTTCAACACCAAGAACAGATTGGTTTTACTGGGTATTGAACGCAGGACTTTCTGCGTGTTAAACAGATGTGATGACCACTACTCTATGAAACCTTATGGAAAGTTACTGTGTATTGGCTAGCAGAGCAGAATTGTGACTGACGGGGCCTTTTTATTGCTGAAGGAAAGTATTTTTGGTTAATGAAACATTTACAATTGTTATTACATATTTTACCAGTTTTATTCCTACTAAGGGATTTTGCTTAAATGGAAGTTTACATTGAATGTGTTACTTTTTTCTACATAGTTTAGTCGTTTGCTTTTGTATTTAAAGGAAGTATATATTTTGAAACAAACAGGATTTTTATAATATGGGAATATGTTTTCTGCTAAAATGGTCAATAAAAAAGAAACCCAAAATCGTAGTTCTCTTGGTGATGGAAGCCAAAATATATTATCAGTTGGCAACAAAACCAAGAATTTCAAATATTACAGGTTGATAGCAAATTACTTAAACAGCGATAACGGCTTGTTTTTACTGGGGATTGAACCCAGAATCTTCTGCGTGTGAAGTAGACGTGATGACCACTCCACTATGAAAGCTGTGAAATCCTGCAAAGTAATGGCAATTAGAGACGAGTTTTCACCGCCAGGGGAAAAAAAACAAATTCGTAGCTCTGTTGGTTTTGGAAGCCAAAACATCCCGTCATTCGGCGACAAAGCCAAGAACTTCATATATTGCGGGTTGATAAGGTTTTATTTCAACACCATGAACAGATTGGTTTTTCTGGGGATTCAACCTAGGACCTTCTGCATGTTAAGCAGACGTGATGAGCACTACTCTATGAAACCTGATGGAAAGTTACTGTGTATTGGCTAGCAGAGCAGAATTGTGACTGATGGGGCCTTTTTATTGCTGAAGGAAAGTATTTTTGGTTAATGAAACATTTACAATTTTTATTATATATTTTACCAGTTTTATTCCTACAAAGGGATTTTGCTTAATTTGAAGTTTACATTGAATGTGTTACTTTTTTCTACATAGTTTAGTCGTTTGCTTTTGTATTTATGGGAACTATATATTTTAAAACAAATAGGATTTTTATAATATGGGATTATGTTTTCTGCTAAAATGGTCAATAAAAAAGAAACCCAAAATCGAAGTTCTCTTGGTGATGGAAGCCAAAATGTATTGTCATTTGGCAACGAAACCAAGAATTTCACATATTACAAGTCAATAGGAAATTACATCAACACCAAAAACAGATTGGTTTCACTGGGGATTGAACCCAGGACCTTCTGCGTGTGAAGCAGACGTGATGACCACTACACTATGAAACCTTTGAAATCCTGCAAAGTAATGGCAATTAGAGACGAGTTTTGACCGCCAGGTGGAAAAAAAAACAAATTCGTAGCTCTGTTGGTGATGGAAGCTAAAACATCCCATTATTCGGCAACAAAGCCAAGAACTTTATATATTGCAGGTTGATATGGAATTATTACAACACCATGAACACATGGGTTTCACTGGGGATTGAACCCAGGACCTTCTGCGTGTGAAGCAGTTGTGATAAAAACTACACTATGAAACCTTTAAAATCCTGCAAAGTAATGGCAATTAGAGACGAGTTTTGACCGCCAGGGGAAAAAAGAAACAAATTCGTAGCTCTGTTGGTGATGGAAGCCAAAACATCCCATCACTCGACAACAAAGCCAAGAACTTCATATATTGTAGTTTAATTAGGTATTATTTCAACAACAAGAACAGATTGGTTTTACTGGGGATTGAACACAGGACCTTCTGCGTGTTAAGCAGACGTGATGACCACTACTCTATGAAACCTGATGGAAAGTTACTGGGTATTGGCTGTCAGAGCAGAATTGTGACTGACGGGCCTTTTTATTGCTGAAGGAAAGTATTTTTGGTTAATGAAACATTTACAATTTTTATTACATATTTTACCAGTTTTATTCCTACAAAGGGATTTTGCTTAAATGGAAGTTTACATTGAATGTGTTACTTTTTTCTACATAGTTTAGTCGTTTGCTTTTGTATTTAAAGGAACTATATATTTTGAAACAAACAGGATTTTTATAATATGGGATTATGTTTTCTGCTAAAATGGTCAATAAAAAAGAAACCCAAAATCGTAGTTCTTTTGGTGATGGAAGCCAAAATATATTATCAGTTGGCAACAAAACAAAGAATTTCATATATTACAGGTGTATAGCATATTAATTCAACAGCGAAAACGGCTTCTTTTTAATGGGGATTGAACCCAGTGACCTTCTGCGTGTGAAGCAGACGTGATGAAAACTACACTATGAAACCTTTGAAATCCTGCAAAGTAATGGCAATTACAGACGAGTTTTGACCGCCAGGGGAAAAAACACAAATTTGTAGCTCTGTTGGTGATGAAAGCTAAAACATCCCGTTATTCGGCAACAAAGCCAAGAAATTTATAGATTGCAGGTTGATAGGATATTATTTCAACACCAAGAACACGTGGGTTTCACTGGGGATTGAACCCAGGGCCTTCTGCGTGTAAAGCAAACGTGATTTCCACTACACTATGAAACCTTTGAAAACTTGCAAAGTAATGGCAATTAGAGACGAGTTTTGACCGCCAGGGAAAAAAAAAAAAACAAATTCGTAGCTCTGTTGGTGATGGAAGCCAAAACATCCCATCATTCGGCAACAAAGCCAAGAACTTCATATATTGTAGTTTAATAGGGTATTATTTCAACACCAAGAACAGATTGGTTTCACTGGGGATTGAACGCAGGACCTTCTGCGTGTTAAGCAGACATGATGACCACTACTCTTTGAAACCTGATGGAAAATTACTGTGTATTGGCTAGCAGAGCAGAATTGTGACTGACGGGGCCTTTTTATTGCTGAAGGAAAGTATTTTTGGTTAATGAAACATTTACAATTGTTATTACATATTTTACCAGTTTTATTCCTACTAAGGGATTTTGCTTAAATGGAAGTTTACAATGAATGTGTTACTTTTTTCTACATAGTTTAGTCGTTTGCTTTTGTATTTAAAGGAACTATATATTTTGAAACAAACAGGATTTTTATAATATGGGATTATGTTTTCTGCTAAAATGGTCAATAAAAAAGAAACCCAAAATCGTAGTTCTCTTGGTGATGGAAGCCAAAATATATTATCAGTTGGCAACAAAACCAAGAATTTCATATATTACAGGTTGATAGCAAATTACTTGAACAGCGAAAACAGCTTGTTTTTACTGGGGATTGAACCCAGGATCTTCTGCGTGTGAAGTAGACGTGATGACCACTCCACTATGAAAGCTGTGAAATCCTGCAAAGTAATGGCAATTAGAGATGAGTTTTCACCGCCAGGGGAAAAAAAACAAATTCGTAGCTCTGTTGGTGATGGAAGCCAAAACATCCCGTCATTCGGCGACAAAGCCAAGAACTTCATATATTGCGGGTTGTTAAGGGTTTAGTTCAACACCATGAACAGATTGGTTTTCCTGGGGATTCAACCTAGGACCTTCTGCGTGTTAAGCAGACGTGATGAGCACTACACTATGAAACCTGATGGAAAGTTACTGTGTATTGGCTAGCAGAGCAGAATTGTGACTGATGGGGCCTTTTTATTGCTGAAGGAAAGTATTTTTGGTTAATGAAACATTTACAATTTTTATTATATATTTTACCAGTTTTATTCCTACAAAGGGATTTTGCTTAAATTGAAGTTTACATTGAATGTGTTACTTTTTTCTACATAGTTTAGTCGTTTGCTTTTGTATTTATGGGAACTATAAATTTTAAAACAAATAGGATTTTTATAATATGGAATTATGTTTTCTGCTAAAATGGTCAATAAAAAAGAAACCCAAAATCGAAGTTCTCTTTGTGATGGAAGCCAAAATGTATTGTCATTTGGCAACGAAACCAAGAATATCACATATTACAAGTCAATAGGAAATTACATCAACACCAAAAACAGATTGGTTTCACAGGGGATTGAACCCAGGACCTTCTGCGTGTGAAGCAGACGTGATGACCACTACACTATGAAACATTTGAAATCCCGCAAAGTAATGGCAATTAGAGACGAGTTTTGACCGCCAGGTGGAAAAAAAACAAATTCGTAGCTCTGTTGGTGATGGAAGCTAAAACATCCCATTATTCGGCAACAAAGCCAAGAACTTAATATATTGCAGGTTGATATGGAATTATTACAACACCATGAACACATGGGTTTCACTGGGGATTGAACCCAGGACCTTCTGCATGTGAAGCAGACGTGATGACCACTACACTATGAAACCTTTGAAATCCTGCAAAGTAATGGCAATTAGAGACGAGTTTTGACCGCCAGGGAAAAAAAAACAAATTCGTAGCTCTGTTGGTGATGGAAGCCAAAACATCCCATCATTCGGTAACACAGCCTAGAACTTCATATATTGTAGATTAATTGGGTATTATTTCAGCACCAAGAACAGATTAATTTTACTGGGGATTGAACGCAGGACCTTCTGCGTGTTAAGCACGCGTGATGACCATTACTCTATGAAACCTGATGGAAAGTTACTGTGTATTGGCTAGCAGAGCAGAATTGTGACTGACGGGCCTTTTTATTGCTGAAGGAAAGTATTTTTGGTTAATGACACATTTACAATTTTTATTACATATTTTACCAGTTTTATTCCTACAAAGGGATTTTGCTTAAATGGAAGTTTACACATTGAATGTGTTACTTTTTTCTACATAGTTTAGTCGTTTGCTTTTGTATTTAAAGGAACTATATATTTTGAAACAAACAGGATTTTAATAATATGGGATTATGTTTTCTGCTAAAATGGTCAATAAAAAAGAAACCCAAAATCGTAGTTCTTTTGGTGATGGAAGCCAAAATATATTATCAGTTGGCAACAAAACCAAGAATTTCATATATTACAGGTGTATAGCATATTAATTCAACAGCGAAAACGGCTTGTTTTTACTGGGGATTGAACCCAGGACCTTCTGCGTGTGAAGCAGGCGTGATGAAAACTACACTATGAAACCGTTGAAATCCTGCAAAGTAATAGCAATTAGAGACGACTTTTGACCGCCAGGGGAAAAAAAACAAATTCGTAGCTCTGTTGGTGATGGAAGCTAAAACATCCCGTTATTCGGCAACAAAGCCAAGAACTTTATAGATTGCAGGTTGATAGGATATTATTTCAACACCAAGAACACATTTGTTTCACTGGGGATTGAACCCAGGGCCTTCTGCGTGTAAAGCAGACGTGATTTCCACTACACTATAAAATCGTTGAAAGCCTGCAAAGTAATGGCAATTAGAGACGAGTTTTGACCGCCAGGGAAAAAAATACCCAAATTCGTAGCTTTGTTGGTGATGGAAGCCAAAACATCCCATCATTCGGCAACAAAGCCAAGAACTTCATATAGTGTAGTTTAATTGGGTATTATTTCAACACCAAGAACAGATTGGTTTTACTGGGGATTGAACCGAGGACCTTCTGCGTGTGAAGCAGACGTGATAAAAACTACACTATGAAACCTTTGAAATCTAGTAAACTAATGGCAATTAGAGACGAGTTTTGACCGCCAGGGGAAAAAAGAAACAAATTCGTTGCTCTGTTGGTGATGGAAGCCAAAACATCCCATCATTCAGCAACAAAGCCAAGAACTTCATATATTGTAGTTTAATAGGGTATTATTTCAACACCAAGAACAGATTGGTTTTACTGGGGATTGAACGCAGGACTTTCTGCGTGTTAAACAGACGTGATGACCACTACTCTATGAAACCTTATGGAAAGTTACTGTGTATTGGCTAGCAGAGCAGAATTGTGACTAACGGGGCCTTTTTATTGCTGAAGGAAAGTATTTTTGGTTAATGAAACATTTACAGTTGTTATTACATATTTTACCAGTTTTATTCCTACAAAGGGATTTTGCTTAAATGGAATTTTACATTGAATTTGTTACTTTTTTCTACATAGTTTAGTCGTTTGCTTTTGTATTTAATGGAACTATATATTTTGAAACAAACAGGATTTTTATAATATGGGATTATGTTTTCTGCTAAAATGGTCAATAAAAAAGAAACCCAAAATCGTAGTTCTCTTGGTGATGGAAGCCAAAATATATTATCAGTTGGCAACAAAACAAAGAATTTCATATATTACAGGTTGATAGCAAATTACTTCAACAGCAAAAACTGCTTGTTTTTACTGGGGATTGAACCCAGGACCTTCTGCGTGTGAAGTAGACGTGATGACCACTCCACTATGAAAGCTGTGAAACCCTGCATAGTAATGGCATTTAGAGACGAGTTGTGACCGCCAGGGGAAAAAAAAAAAAAATAATTTGTAGTTCTGTTTGTGATGGAAGCCAAAACATCCCATCATTCGGCAACAAAGCCGAGAACTTCATATATTGTAGTTGGATAGCGTATTATTTCAACACTGAGAACAGATTGGTTTCACTGGGGATTGAACCCAGGACCTACTGCGTCCAAATTACTTCAACAGCAAAAACGGCTTGTTTTTACTGGGGATTGAACCCAGGACCTTCTGCGTGTGAAGTAGACGTGATGACCACTCCACTATGAAAGCTGTGAAATCCTGCAAAGTAATAGCATTTAGAGACGAGTTGTGACCGCCAGGGGAAAAAAAAAAAATAATTTGTAGTTCTGTTTGTGATGGAAGCCAAAACATCCCATCATTCGGCAACAAAGCCGAGAACTTCATATATTGTAGTTGGATAGCGTATTATTTCAACACTGAGAACAGATTGGTTTCACTGGGGAATGAACCCAGGACCTTCTCCATGTTAAGCAGACGTGATGACAACTACACTGTGAAACCTGACGAAAAGTTACTGTGTATTGGCTAGCAGAGCAGAATTGTGACTGACGGGGCCTTTTTATTGCTGAAGGAAAGTATTTTTGGTTAATGAAAAATTTACAATTTTTATTATATATTTTACTAGTTTTATTCCTACAAAGGGATTTTGCTTAAATTGAAGTTTACATTGAATGTGTTACTTTTTTCTCCATAGTTTGGTCTTTTGCTTTTGTATTTAAAGGAACTATATATTTTGAAACAAACAGGATTTTTATAATATGGGATTATTTTTTCTGCTAAAATGGTCAATAAAAAAAGAAACCCAAAATCGTAGTTCTCTTTGTGATGGAAGCCAAAATGTATTGTCATTTGGCAACGAAACCAAGAATTTCACATATTACAAGTCGATAGGAAATTACTTCAACGCCAAAAACAGATTGGTTTTACTGGGGATTGAACGCAGGACCTTCTGCGTTTTAAGCAGACGTGATGACCACTACTCTATGAAACCTGATGGAAAGTTACTGTGTATTGGCTAGCAGAGCAGAATTGTGACTGACGGGGCCTTTTTATTGCTGAAGGAAAGTATTTTTGGTTAATGAAACATTTACAATTTTTATTACATATTTTACCAGTTTTATTCCTACAAAAGGATTTTGCTTAAAAGGAAGTTTACATTGAATGTGTTACTTTTTTCCACATAGTTTAGTTGTTTGCTTTTGTATTTAAAGGAACTATATATTTTGAAACAAACAGGATTTTTATAATATGGATTATGTTTTCTGCTAAAATGGTCAATAAAAAAGAAACCCAAAATCGTAGTTCTCTTGGTGAGGGAAGCCAAAATATATTATCAGTTGGCAACAAAACCAAGAATTTCATATATTACAGGTTGATAGCAAATTACTTCAACAGCGAAAACGGCTTGTTTTTACTGGGGATTGAATTCAGGACCCTCTGCGTGTGAAGTAGGCGTGATGACCACTCCACTATGAAACCTGTGAAATCCTGCAAAGTAATGGCATTTAGAGACGAGTTTTGACCGCCAGGGGAAAAAAAAAAAAATAATTTGTAGTTCTGTTTGTGATGGAAGCCAAAACATACCGTCATTCGGCAACAATGCCGAGAACTTCATATATTGTAGTTGGATAGCGTATTATTTCAACACTAAAAACAGATTGATTTCACTGGGGATTGAACCCAGGACCTTCTCCGTGTTAAGCAGACGTGATGACCACTACACTATGAAACCTGACGAAAAGTTACTGTGTATTGGCTAGCAGAGCAGAATTGTGACTGACGGGGCCTTTTTATTGTTGAAGGAAAGTATTTTTGGTTAATGAAACATTTACAATTATTATTACATATTTTACCAGTTTTATTCCTACAAAGGGATTTTGCTTAAATTGAAGTTTATATTGAATGTGTTACTTTTTTCTCCATAGTTTGGTCTTTTGCTTTTGTATTTATGGGAACTATATATTTTGAAACAAATAGGATTTTTAAAATATGGGATTAGGTTTTCTGCTAAAATGGTCAATAAAAAAGAAACCCAAAATCGTAGTTCTCTTTGTGATGGAAGCCAAAATGTACTGTCATTTGGCAACGAAACCAAGAATTTCACATATTACAAGTCAATAGGAAATTACTTCAACACAAAAAACAGATTTGTTTTACTGGGGATTGAACCCAGGACCTTCTGCGTGTGAAGCAGACGTGATAACCACTACACTATGAAACCTTTAAAATCCTGCAAAGTAATGGCAATTAGAGACGAGTTTTGACCGCCAGGGGAAAAAAAACAAATTTGTAGCTCTGTTGATGATGGAAGCTAAAACATCCCGTTATTCGGCAACAAAGCCAAGAACTTTATATACTGCAGGTTGATAGGGGATTATTTCAACACCAAGAACACATGGATTTCACTGGGGATTGAACCCAGGACCTTCTGCGTGTAAAGCAGACGTGATTTCCACTACACTATGAAACCTTTGAAAGCCTGCAAAGTAATGGCAATTAGAGACGAGTTTTGAACGCCAGGGAAAAAAAAAAACAAATTCTTAGCTCTGTTGGTGATGGAAGCCAAAACATACCATCATTCGGCAACAAAGCCAAGAACTTCATATATTGTAGTTTAATTGAGTATTATTTCAACGCCATGAACAGATTGGTTTTACTGGGGATTGAACGCAGGACCTTCTGCGTGTTAAGCAGACGTGATGACCACTACTCTATGAAACCTGATTGCAAGTTACTGTGTATTGGCTAGCAGAGCAGAATTGTGACTGACGGGGCCTTTTTAATGCTGAAGGAAAGTATTTTTGGTTAATGAAACATTTACAATTTGTATTACATATTTTACCAGTTTTATTCCTACAAAGGGATTTTGCTTAAAAGGAAGTTTACATTGAATGTGTTACTTTTTCCACATAGTTTAGTTGTTTGCTTTTGTATTTAAAGGAACTATATATTTTGAAACAAACAGGATTTTTATAATATGGGATTATGTTTTCTGCTAAAATGGTCAATAAAAAAGAAACCCAAAATCGTAGTTCTCTTGGTGAGGGAAGCCAAAATATATTATCAGTTGGCAACAAAACCAAGAATTTCATATAATACAGGTTGATAGCAAATTACTTCAACAGCGAAAACGGCTTGTTTCTACGGGGGATTGAACCCAGGACCTTCTGCGTGTGAAGTAGACGTGATGACCACTACACTATGAAACCTGTGAAATCCTGCAAAGTAATGGCATTTAGAGACGAGTTTTGACCGCCAGGGGAAAAAAAAAAAATAATTTGTAGTTCTGTTTGTGATGGAAGCCAAAACATACCGTCATTCGGCAACAATGCCGAGAATTTCATATATTGTAGTTGGATAGCGTAATATTTCAACACTAAGAACAGATTGGTTTCACTGGGGATTGAACCCAGGACTTTCTGCATGCTAAGCAGACGTGATGACCACTACACTATGAAACCTGACGAAAAGTTACTGTGTATTGGCTAGCAGAGAAGAATTGTGACTGACGGGGCCTTTTTATTGCTAAAGGAAAGTATTTTTTGTTAATGAAACATTTACAATTATTATTACATATTTTACCAGTTTTATTCCTACAAAGGGATTTTGCTTAAATTGAAGTTTATATTGAATGTGTTACTTTTTTCTCCATAGTTTGGTCTTTTGCTTTTGTATTTATGGGAACTATATATTTTGAAACAAATAGGATTTTTATAGTATGGGATTATGTTTTCTGCTAAAATGGTCAATAAAAAAGAAACCCAAAATCGTAGTTCTCTTTGTGATGGAAGCCAAAATGTATTGTCATTTGGCAACGAAACCAAGAATTTCACATATTACAAGTCGATAGGAAATTACTTCAACACCAAAAACAGATTGGTTTCACTGGGGATTGAACCCAGGACCTTCTGCGTGTGAAGCAGACGTGATGACCACTACACTATGAAACCTTTGAAATTCTGCAAAGTAATGGCAATTAGTGACGAGTTTTGACCGCCAGGGGAAAAAAAACAAATTCATAGCTCTGTTGGTAATGGAAGCTAAAACATCCAGTTATTCGGCAACAAAGCCAAGAACTTCATATATTGTAGTTTAATTGAGTATTATTTCAACACCAAGAACAGATTTGTTTTACTGTGGATTGAACACAGGACTTTCTGCGTGTGAAGCAGACGTGATGACCACTACACTATGAAACCTTTGAAATTCTGCAAAGTAATGGCAATTAGAGACGAGATTTGCCCGCCAGGGGAAAAAAAACAAATTCGTAGCTCTGTTGGTAATGGATAGAGATGAGCGAACCGGTCCCGGTTCGGCTCGAGGTCGGCTCGACGAACGGGGGTCCCGTTCGAGTTCGGTTCGTCGAACGTTCGACGAACCGAACTCGAACGTATAGGCTATAATGGGAGGCAATCACAAACACATAAAAATGCATTATAAATGTACACAAACAGTTAATAAACATTGCCATAACACTTACCGGTCCTCGCGATCCCTTCTGCACTCTGTCTCCTGCCGCTATTCCATCCGATGATCGCTGAATCCTCCCGGTGACCTGCACTGCCAGCAGAGAAGCAGGACCTATCGTGACGTCAAAATAGCCATGTGACCAGTCACGTGGCTATTATCTCATTGGCTACAGACTGGTCACATGACTATGACACGTCATGTAGGACCTGCGAGTGCATCTCTCCGGTACACGGTGCACATATGTGTATCGCCGTGTACCGGCGACATGCTGTAGCACACGGTCGACTCCCCGTTCCGTTAGGGACCGGCTGACACAGCCGGTCATTAACGGAGATCACCGTTGCCATAGCAACGCAGTTAGCGGTGACGTCACCGCTAACCGCGGCTCCGAGAGCACCGTTGCTATGGTAACGCGTCTGTCAGCGTTACCGCTAGCAGCCAGCACTGATCACTCACAGAGTGAAGGCTGTACGCTGCTTCCCGATTTTAGTGAGCATTGTAGTGAGGATGAGGTTCCCCAGCCCCAAGTGATGAGCTGGTGAATCTCATCCTTCCTCACTACAATCGTCACTACTACTACACTAGAAAGAAAGAAGACAGAAGAGCAGGATCGTGGAGGGCTGACAGGGGGTAATAAAGATGGAGTCTCTAATGTGTCTGTGTATTTATTTCTATTAAAGTATTTTTTCTCTGTGTGGTGTCTTTTTTTTAACCCTTTATTGGAGATTCTTAATGGCCGGGTCAAACGTGCCTGACATTAAGAATCTCTGGCTTAATACTGGCTGGTAAAACAAAGCCAGTATTAACTCATGATTACCCAACAAGCCACCCGGCTCCAGGGCTGTTGGAAGAGTTGGATACAGCGCCAGATGATGGCGCTTCTATGAGAGTGCCATTTTCTGGGACGGCTGCGGACTGAAATCCGCAGCAGAGGTGCCCACAAACCTCGGGCTAACCTGTGCTGCGGATTCCAATCCCCAGCTGCCTAGTTGTACCCGGCTGGACACAAAAATAGGGCGAAGCCCACGTCATTTGTTTTTTAATTATTTCATGAAATAAGTGAAATAATTAAAAAAAACGGGCTTCCCTATATTTTTGGTTCCCAGCCGGGTACAAATAGGCAACTGGGGGTTGGAGGCAGCCCGTGGCTGCCAGCTGTACCTGGCTAGCATACAAAAATATGGCGAAGCCCACGTCATTTTTTTGGTGGGCAAAAAACTTCTGCATACAGTCCTGGATGGAGTATGCTGAGCCTTGTAGTTCTGCAGCTGCTGTCTGCTCTTCTCCATACAGACAGACAGCAGCTGCAGAACTACAAGGCTCAGCATACTCCATCCAGGACTGTATGCAGAAGTTTTTTGCCCCCTGAAAAAATTATGTGGGCTTCGCCATATTTTTGTATGCTAGCCAGGTACAGCAGGCAGGTACGGCTGCCCCCAACCCCCAGTTGCCTATTTGTACCCGGCTGGGAACCAAAAATAAAGGGAAGCCCTTTTTTTATTATTTCATGAATTTCATGAAATAATTAGAAAACAAATGACGTAGGCTTTGCCCCATTTTTGTGTCCAGCCAGGTACAACTAGGCAGCTGGGGATTGGAATCCGCACCACCGGTTGGCCTGAGCTTTCTGGGCCCCACTGCTGCGAATTGCAGTCTGCAGCCACCTCAGAAAATGGCATTTTCATAGAAGCGCCATCTTCTGGCGCTGTATCCAACTCTTCCAGCACCTGCCTGCTATACCTGGCTAGCATACAAAAATATGGCGAAGCTCACGTCCTTTTTTTGTAGTTTTTTGGCAAAAAAAATAAAAAATGCTTCCCTGGATTTTCCATTGCCAGTGAAGGTAACACCAAGCAGTGGGGGTTAGCAGCCAGTAGCTGCTTGGATTACCCTTAGCTAGCAATACAAAAAATGCAGCGGGAGCCCATATATATTTTTTTTAAGTATTTATTTAAATAACTAAAAATAAAATGGGCTTCCCTGTATTTTGATTGCTGGACATCACAGTGCTGTAAAAATAAATCTTTAAAAAAATGACGTAGCGCTCCGCGGTATTTTTGATTCTCAGCGCAGATAAAGCAGACAGCTATGGGTTGCCACCCCCATCTGCCTGCAAAATAGTTAAAAAAAAAAAATTACGTTGGGTAATTTTTGATAGCCAGCTAGGGTAAAGCAGACGGCTGTAGCCTGAAAACCACAGCTGGCAGCTTTACCGTGGTTGGGGATCCAATGTGGAGGTCCCCTCAGGCTCTTTTTTATAATTATTTTATAAATATTAATAATTACACAATAAAAGTAGGGTCCCCCCCAAATTGGATCACCAGCCAAGGTAAAGCGGACAGCTGTGGTCTGGTATTCTCAGGGTGGGAAGGTCCATAGTTATTGGGCCTTCACAGCCTAAAAATAGCAGGCCGCAGGCACCCCAGACGTGGCGCATCCACTAGATGCGCCAATCCTGGCGCTTCACCCCAGCTCATCCTGTGCCCTGGTGCAGTGGCAAACGGGGTAATAAATCGGGTTGACACTAGCTGTAAAGTCACCTGAGATCAAGCCCAGCAGTTTGTGATGTCATGGCGTCTATTAGATACCCAACATCATAAACTGTCAGTACTAACAAAAACAAAAAATCGACAAAAGAAATTTATTTGAAAAAACAGTCCCCAAAACATTTCCTCTTTCACCAATTTATTGTAAGAAAAAAAATAAAGGGGTCCCACGACGACTCTGGACCGTCTAGAATATGGGGGGGAGACACTCAGGGAACGTATCCCCCATTTTCTAGGAGTGCGGACCCTTCATGTGAGGAGTGTGGGTGCAATGAATCTGCACTCACTCTCCCCGGGTCCACAGCAGCAGAGTCCATGTCGTAATGGTTGCTACCAAAGCTGCAATGCCCTGCTCATGAGGTAAGGGCATGCCTAATCAGGAGAACTACTGTAGAGGAAGCTCTGCTCACTGGTATATAGGTGCTCAGAGGTAATAATAGATAAAATTAGTGAGTAACCTCGGCACTCTATATCTCCCAGACTAAGTCAGTAAGTCACAATGGATAGTAATGCAAAATCACTCTTCATTGGTCCGTATTAAGAAATTTTTTTTTTCATAAGCATATATGTTTTTGTCCAAAACAAGTTACAAATGACGTTTCGGCCTGAGCCTTTGTCAGATTGGACTTATCTGCATGTAATCATGAAAAATGACAATAATCAGTATCACATAAGAGTGAGAGAACAATAACATAAACTCGAACAATGTAGAGGTACAATTGGGATGCAGCAAAAAAATTGCAACACAGCAAGAAATGAAACACATGATACAAATGTCATAATACAGTACAAGGACAATATAGTAATGACAAATATGGGGTCAGAGTAGGCTTAGACAGCTCTGGTACGAAAGAGATGTCAATCATAAAGTAACATGTGCAGTAGGTGTAGAGCTACAGTATGCATGGCAGAGCTAATGGGTAGACTGACCAAAGAAAAAGAACGGAGAAAAAGTGGAGAAAAAGTGGAGAAAAAGTGGAGCATAAGAGGAGAAAAAGTGGAGAAAAAGTGGAGAAAAAGTGGAGAAAAAGTGGAGCATAAGAGGAGAAAAAGTGGAGAAAAAGTGGAGAAAAAGTGGAGAAAAAAGTGGAGAAAAAGTGGAGAAAAAGTGGAGAAAAAGTGGAGCATAAGAGGAGAAAAAGTGGAGAAAAAGTGGAGAAAAAAGTGGAGAAAAAGTGGAGCATAAGAGGAGAAAAAGTGGAGAAAAAAGTGGAGAAAAAGTGGAGAAAAAGTGGAGAAAAAGTGGAGCATAAGAGGAGAAAAAGTGGAGAAAAAGTGGAGAAAAAGTGGAGAAAAAGTGGAGATTAAGAGGAGAAAAAGTGGAGAAAAAGTGGAGCATAAGAGGAGAAAAAGTGGAGAAAAAGTGGAGCATAAGAGGAGAAAAAGTGGAGATTAAGAGGAGAAAAAGTGGAGAAAAAGTGGAGCATAAGAGGAGAAAAAGTGGAGATTAAGAGGAGAAAAAGTGGAGAAAAAGTGGAGCATAAGAGGAGAAAAAGTGGAGAAAAAGTGGAGAAAAAGTGGAGAAAAAGTGGAGCATAAGAGGAGAAAAAGTGGAGAAAAAGTGGAGAAAAAGTGGAGAAAAAAGTGGAGAAAAAGTGGAGAAAAAAGTGGAGAAAAAGTGGAGAAAAAGTGGAGCATAAGAGGAGAAAAAGTGGAGAAAAAGTGGAGCATAAGAGGAGAAAAAGTGGAGAAAAAGTGGAGAAAAAGTGGAGAAAAAGTGGAGCGTAAGAGGAGAAAAAGTGGAGAAAAAGTAGAGCATAAGAGGAGAAAAAGTGGAGAAAAAGTGGAGAAAAAGTGGAGCATAAGAGGAGAAAAAGTGGAGAAAAAGTGGAGCATAAGAGGAGAAAAAGTGGAGAAAAAGTGGAGAAAAAAGTGGAGAAAAAGTGGAGAAAAAGTGGAGAAAAAGTGGAGCATAAGAGGAGAAAAAGTGGAGATTAAGAGGAGAAAAAGTGGAGAAAAAGTGGAGCATAAGAGGAGAAAAAGTGGAGAAAAAGTGGAGAAAAAGTGGAGAAAAAGTGGAGAAAAAGTGGAGATTAAGAGGAGAAAAAGTGGAGAAAAAGTGGAGCATAAAAGGAGAAAAAGTGGAGAAAAAGTGGAGCATAAGAGGAGAAAAAGTGGAGAAAAAGTGGAGAAAAAGTGGAGCATAAGAGGAGAAAAAGTGGAGAAAAAGTGGAGAAAAAGTGGAGAAAAAGTGGAGAAAAAAGTGGAGAAAAAAGTGGAGAAAAAGTGGAGAAAAAGTGGAGCATAAAAGGAGGAAAAGTGGAGAAAAAGTGGAGCATAAGAGGAGAAAAAGTGGAGAAAAAGTGGAGAAAAAGTGGAGAAAAAGTGGAGCATAAGAGGAGAAAAAGTGGAGAAAAAGTGGAGCATAAGAGGAGAAAAAGTGGAGAAAAAGTGGAGAAAAAGTGGAGAAAAAGTGGAGCATAAGAGGAGAAAAAGTGGAGAAAAAGTGGAGAAAAAAGTAGAGAAAAAGTGGAGAAAAAGTGGAGAAAAAGTGGAGAAAAAGTGGAGCATAAGAGGAGAAAAAGTGGAGAAAAAGTGGAGCATAAGAGGAGAAAAAGTGGAGAAAAAGTGGAGAAAAAGTGGAGCATAAGAGGAGAAAAAGTGGAGAAAAAAGTGGAGAAAAAGTGGAGCATAAGAGGAGAAAAAGTGGAGAAAAAGTGGAGAAAAAAGTGGAGAAAAAGTGGAGAAAAAGTGGAGAAAAAGTGGAGCATAAGAGGAGAAAAAGTGGAGAAAAAGTGGAGCATAAGAGGAGAAAAAGTGGAGAAAAAGTGGAGAAAAAGTGGAGATTAAGAGGAGAAAAAGTGGAGAAAAAGTGGAGAAAAAGTGGAGCATAAGAGGAGAAAAAGTGGAGAAAAAGTGGAGAAAAAGTGGAGAAAAAGTGGAGCATAAGAGGAGAAAAAGTGGAGAAAAAGTGGAGCATAAGAGGAGAAAAAGTGGAGAAAAAGTGGAGAAAAAGTGGAGAAAAAGTGGAGCATAAGAGGAGAAAAAGTGGAGAAAAAAGTGGAGAAAAAGTGGAGCATAAGAGGAGAAAAAGTGGAGAAAAAGTGGAGAAAAAAGTGGAGAAAAAGTGGAGAAAAAGTGGAGAAAAAGTGGAGCATAAGAGGAGAAAAAGTGGAGAAAAAGTGGAGCATAAGAGGAGAAAAAGTGGAGAAAAAGTGGAGAAAAAGTGGAGATTAAGAGGAGAAAAAGTGGAGAAAAAGTGGAGATTAAGAGGAGAAAAAGTGGAGAAAAAGTGGAGAAAAAGTGGAGCATAAGAGGAGAAAAAGTGGAGAAAAAGTGGAGCATAAGAGGAGAAAAAGTGGAGAAAAAGTGGAGAAAAAGTGGAGATTAAGAGGAGAAAAAGTGGAGAAATAGTGGAGCATAAGAGGAGAAAAAGTGGAGAAAAAGTGGAGCATAAGAGGAGAAAAAGTGGAGAAAAAGTGGAGAAAAAGTGGAGATTAAGAGGAGAAAAAGTGGAGAAAAAGTGGAGCATAAGATGAGAAAAAGTGGAGAAAAAGTGGAGCATAAGAGGAGAAAAAGTGGAGAAAAAGTGGAGAAAAAGTGGAGCATAAGAGGAGAAAAAGTGGAGAAAAAGTGGAGCATAAGAGGAGAAAAAGTGGAGAAAAAGTGGAGAAAAAGTGGAGATTAAGAGGAGAAAAAGTGGAGAAAAAGTGGAGCATAAGAGGAGAAAAAGTGGAGAAAAAGTGGAGCATAAGAGGAGAAAAAGTGGAGAAAAAGTGGAGAAAAAGTGGAGCATAAGAGGAGAAAAAGTGGAGAAAAAGTGGAGCATAAGAGGAGAAAAAGTGGAGAAAAAGTGGAGAAAAAAGTGGAGAAAAAGTGGAGAAAAAGTGGAGAAAAAGTGGAGCATAAGAGGAGAAAAAGTGGAGATTAAGAGGAGAAAAAGTGGAGAAAAAGTGGAGCATAAGAGGAGAAAAAGTGGAGAAAAAGTGGAGAAAAAGTGGAGAAAAAGTGGAGAAAAAGTGGAGATTAAGAGGAGAAAAAGTGGAGAAAAAGTGGAGCATAAAAGGAGAAAAAGTGGAGAAAAAGTGGAGCATAAGAGGAGAAAAAGTGGAGAAAAAGTGGAGAAAAAGTGGAGCATAAGAGGAGAAAAAGTGGAGAAAAAGTGGAGAAAAAGTGGAGAAAAAGTGGAGAAAAAAGTGGAGAAAAAGTGGAGAAAAAAGTGGAGAAAAAAGTGGAGAAAAAGTGGAGAAAAAGTGGAGCATAAAAGGAGGAAAAGTGGAGAAAAAGTGGAGCATAAGAGGAGAAAAAGTGGAGAAAAAGTGGAGAAAAAGTGGAGAAAAAGTGGAGCATAAGAGGAGAAAAAGTGGAGAAAAAGTGGAGCATAAGAGGAGAAAAAGTGGAGAAAAAGTGGAGAAAAAGTGGAGAAAAAGTGGAGCATAAGAGGAGAAAAAGTGGAGAAAAAGTGGAGAAAAAAGTGGAGAAAAAGTGGAGAAAAAGTGGAGAAAAAGTGGAGAAAAAGTGGAGCATAAGAGGAGAAAAAGTGGAGAAAAAGTGGAGCATAAGAGGAGAAAAAGTGGAGAAAAAGTGGAGAAAAAGTGGAGCATAAGAGGAGAAAAAGTGGAGAAAAAGTGGAGCATAAGAGGAGAAAAAGTGGAGAAAAAGTGGAGAAAAAGTGGAGATTAAGAGGAGAAAAAGTGGAGAAAAAGTGGAGCATAAGAGGAGAAAAAGTGGAGAAAAAGTGGAGCATAAGAGGAGAAAAAGTGGAGAAAAAGTGGAGAAAAAGTGGAGCATAAGAGGAGAAAAAGTGGAGAAAAAGTGGAGCATAAGAGGAGAAAAAGTGGAGAAAAAGTGGAGAAAAAAGTGGAGAAAAAGTGGAGAAAAAGTGGAGAAAAAGTGGAGCATAAGAGGAGAAAAAGTGGAGATTAAGAGGAGAAAAAGTGGAGAAAAAGTGGAGCATAAGAGGAGAAAAAGTGGAGAAAAAGTGGAGAAAAAGTGGAGAAAAAGTGGAGAAAAAGTGGAGATTAAGAGGAGAAAAAGTGGAGAAAAAGTGGAGCATAAAAGGAGAAAAAGTGGAGAAAAAGTGGAGCATAAGAGGAGAAAAAGTGGAGAAAAAGTGGAGAAAAAGTGGAGCATAAGAGGAGAAAAAGTGGAGAAAAAGTGGAGAAAAAGTGGAGAAAAAGTGGAGAAAAAAGTGGAGAAAAAAGTGGAGAAAAAGTGGAGAAAAAGTGGAGCATAAAAGGAGGAAAAGTGGAGAAAAAGTGGAGCATAAGAGGAGAAAAAGTGGAGAAAAAGTGGAGAAAAAGTGGAGAAAAAGTGGAGCATAAGAGGAGAAAAAGTGGAGAAAAAGTGGAGCATAAGAGGAGAAAAAGTGGAGAAAAAGTGGAGAAAAAGTGGAGAAAAAGTGGAGCATAAGAGGAGAAAAAGTGGAGAAAAAGTGGAGAAAAAAGTGGAGAAAAAGTGGAGAAAAAGTGGAGAAAAAGTGGAGAAAAAGTGGAGCATAAGAGGAGAAAAAGTGGAGAAAAAGTGGAGCATAAGAGGAGAAAAAGTGGAGAAAAAGTGGAGAAAAAGTGGAGAAAAAGTGGAGCATAAGAGGAGAAAAAGTGGAGAAAAAAGTGGAGAAAAAGTGGAGCATAAGAGGAGAAAAGTGGAGAAAAAGTGGAGAAAAAAGTGGAGAAAAAGTGGAGAAAAAGTGGAGAAAAAGTGGAGCATAAGAGGAGAAAAAGTGGAGAAAAAGTGGAGCATAAGAGGAGAAAAAGTGGAGAAAAAGTGGAGAAAAAGTGGAGATTAAGAGGAGAAAAAGTGGAGAAAAAGTGGAGAAAAAGTGGAGCATAAGAGGAGAAAAAGTGGAGAAAAAGTGGAGAAAAAGTGGAGAAAAAGTGGAGAAAAAGTGGAGCATAAGAGGAGAAAAAGTGGAGAAAAAGTGGAGCATAAGAGGAGAAAAAGTGGAGAAAAAGTGGAGAAAAAGTGGAGAAAAAGTGGAGCATAAGAGGAGAAAAAGTGGAGAAAAAAGTGGAGAAAAAGTGGAGCATAAGAGGAGAAAAAGTGGAGAAAAAGTGGAGAAAAAAGTGGAGAAAAAGTGGAGAAAAAGTGGAGAAAAAGTGGAGCATAAGAGGAGAAAAAGTGGAGAAAAAGTGGAGCATAAGAGGAGAAAAAGTGGAGAAAAAGTGGAGAAAAAGTGGAGATTAAGAGGAGAAAAAGTGGAGAAAAAGTGGAGATTAAGAGGAGAAAAAGTGGAGAAAAAGTGGAGAAAAAGTGGAGCATAAGAGGAGAAAAAGTGGAGAAAAAGTGGAGCATAAGAGGAGAAAAAGTGGAGAAAAAGTGGAGAAAAAGTGGAGATTAAGAGGAGAAAAAGTGGAGAAAAAGTGGAGCATAAGAGGAGAAAAAGTGGAGAAAAAGTGGAGCATAAGAGGAGAAAAAGTGGAGAAAAAGTGGAGAAAAAGTGGAGATTAAGAGGAGAAAAAGTGGAGAAAAAGTGGAGCATAAGATGAGAAAAAGTGGAGAAAAAGTGGAGCATAAGAGGAGAAAAAGTGGAGAAAAAGTGGAGAAAAAGTGGAGCATAAGAGGAGAAAAAGTGGAGAAAAAGTGGAGCATAAGAGGAGAAAAAGTGGAGAAAAAGTGGAGAAAAAGTGGAGATTAAGAGGAGAAAAAGTGGAGAAAAAGTGGAGCATAAGAGAAGAAAAAGTGGAGAAAAAGTGGAGCATAAGAGGAGAAAAAGTGGAGAAAAAGTGGAGAAAAAGTGGAGCATAAGAGGAGAAAAAGTGGAGAAAAAGTGGAGCATAAGAAGAGAAAAAGTGGAGAAAAAGTGGAGAAAAAGTGGAGCATAAGAGGAGAAAAAGTGGAGAAAAAAGTGGAGAAAAAGTGGAGAAAAAGTGGAGCATAAGAGGAGAAAAAGTGGAGAAAAAGTGGAGAAAAAGTGGAGAAAAAGTGGAGAATAAGTGGAGAAAAAAATGGAGAAAAAGTGGAGAAAAAGTGGAGAAAAAGTGGAGAAAAAAATGGAGAAAAAGTGGAACACCCTTTGGTACCTTTCATGTGGCACTAAGGGTGCTTAGCTTTGTATTTAGCCAAAAAAATGAAAAAAAAAATGACGTAGGGTTCCCCCTAGTTTTGTAGCCAGCTAGGGTAAAGCAGACGGCTGCAGCCTGCAGACCACAGCTGGCAACCTCACCTTGGCTGGTAATCCAAAACTGAGGGCACCCCACGCTGTTAATTTAAATTAAATAAATAATTAAAAAAAAAACACGTAGGGGTCCCCCAAAATTGGATCACCAGCCAAGGTAAAGCAGACAGCTGGGGCCTGATATTCTCAGACTAGGGAGGTCCATGGTTATTGGAATCTCCCCAGCCTAAAAATAGCAGGCCGCAGCCGCCCCAGAAGTGGCGCATCCATTAGATGCGCCAATCCTGGTGCTTCGCCCCAGCTCATCCCGCGCCCTGGTGCGGTGGCAAACGGGGTAATATATGGGGTTAATACCAGATGTGTAATGTCACCTGGCATCAAGCCCTGGGGTTGGTGAGGTCAGGCGTCTATCAGATACCCGACATCACCAACCCAGTCAGTAATAAAAAAAAAATAGACGACAAACACGTTTTTATTTGAAAAAACACTCCCCAAAACATTCCCTCTTTAACCAATTTATTACAAATCCAGGTCTGGTGTAATCCAAGGGGTTGCCATGACGATCCACACTGTCCCAGTCAATGAAGAGCAGGATGTTCCCCATTGGCTGGGAGAGCAATGCAGTGACCTGAGCTAACATCAATGGGTCAGCCCAGGTCACTGCAGGGCATGACAAGTGCTGCTGTCAGCGAGGTACATTACCTGCACTGATCTCCAGCACTGCTGACAGCCCCTGTCACTGAGCTCAATGACCGGCGCCTTCACACCAAGTATCGCGAGAGGCCCATGACGTCACCGCTAGTCAGTCTCGGGTCGGAAGCGAGAGAAGGTGATGTGACAAGCGGCGGCCATGGAGGACAGTGACAGCGCTGAGGTCGGGATGGCGGGACTTCATCACCGCAGGTAAGCCGAGCGGGGGGGGGATGTGTGTGTGTGTGTGTGTGTGTGTATGTATGTGTACATGCCACGGGCAGGAGGGGGCGGAGCGAGCTGAGCGGGAAAGTGTGGGCTTCCTGCACGTAACTAAGATAAACATCGGGTTACTAACCAAAGCGCTTTGCTTGGATACCCGATGTTTATCTTGGTTACCAGCTTCTGGCAGGCTGCCAGCGATGGCTCCTGCACACTGTAGCTGTAAAAAGCCCTGCTTCTTGCTGCTAGAACCGTTCTCGAACGTATCTAGAACTATCGAGCTTTTAGCAAAAAGCTCGAGTTCTAGTTCGATCTCGAACAGCCCAAAAATCACTCGAGCCTAGAACTGGAGAACCACGAACCGCGAACCGCGCTCAACTCTAGTAATGGAAGCTAAAACATCCAGTTATTCGGCAACAAAGCCAGCCGGTCAATAAAAAAGAAACCCAAAATCGTAGTTCTCTTGGTGAGGGAAGCCAAAATATATTATCAGTTGGCAACAAAACAAAGAATTTCATATATTACAGGTAGATAGCAAATTACTTCAACAGCGAAAACGGCTTGTTTTTACTGGGGATTGAACCCAGAACCTTCTGCATGTGAAGTAGACGTGATGACCACTCCACTATGAAACCTGTGAAATCCTGCAAAGTAATGGCATTTAGAGACGAGTTTTGACAGCCAGGGGAAAAAAAAAAAAATAATTTGTAGTTCTGTTTGTGATGGAAGCCAAAATATACCGTCATTCGGCAACAATGCCGATAACTTCATATATTGTAGTTGGATAGCGTATTATTTCAACACTAAGAACAGATTGGTTTCACTGGGGATTGAACCCAGGACCTTCTGCATGTTAAGCAGACGTGACGACCACTACACTATAAAACCTGACGATAAGTTACTGTGTATTGGCTAGCAGAGCAGAATTGTGACTGACGGGGCCTTTTTATTGCTGAAGGAAAGTATTTTTGGTTAATGAAACATTTACAATTATTATTACATATTTTACCAGTTTTATTCCTAGAAAGGGATTTTGCTTAAACTGAAGTTTATATTGAATGTGTTACTTTTTTCTCCATAGTTTGGTCTTTTGCTTTTGTATTTATGGGAACTATATATTTTGAAACAAATAGGATTTTTATATAATGGGATTATGTTTTCTGCTAAAATGGTCAATAAAAAAGAAACCCAAAATCGTAGTTCTCTTTGTGATGGAAGCCAAAATGTATTGTCATTTGGCAACGAAACCAAGAATTTCACATATTACAAGTTGATAGGAAATTACTTCAACACCAAAAAGAGATTGGTTTCACTCGGGATTGAACCCAGGACCTTCTGCGTGTGAAGCAGACGTGATGACCACTACACTATGAAACCTTTGAAATCCTGCAAAGTAATGGCAATTAGAGACGAGTTTTGACCGCCAGGGGAAAAAAAACAAATTCGTAGCTCTGTTGGTGATGGAAGCTAAAACATCCCGTTATTCGGCAACAAAGCCAAGAACTTTATATACTGCAGGTTGATAGGGGATTATTTCAACACCAAGAACACATGGGTTTCACTGGGGATTGAACCCAGGACCTTCTGCGTGTTAAGCGGACGTGATTTCCACTACACTATGAAACCTTTGAAAGGCTGCAAAGTAATGGCAATTAGAGATGAGTTTTGACCGCCAGGGAAAAAAAAAAAAAAATTCGTAGCTCTGTTGGGGATGGAAGCTAAAACATCCCATCATTCGGCAACAAAGCCAAGAACTTCATATATTGTAGTTTAATTGAGTATTATTTCAACACCAAGAACAGATTGGTTTTATTGGGGATTGAACGCAGGACCTTCTGCGTGTTAAGCAGACATGATGACCACTACTCTATGAAACCTGATGGAAAGTTACTGTGTATTGGCTAGCAGAGCAGAATTGTGACTGACGGGGCCTCTTTATTGCTGAAGGAAAGTATTTTTGGTTAATGAAACATTTACAATTATTATTACATATTTTACCAGTTTTATTCCTACAAAGGGATTTTGCTTAAATTGAAGTTTATATTGAATGTGTTACTTTTTTCTCCATAGTTTAGTCTTTTGCTTTTGTATTTATGGAAACTATATATTTTGAAACAAATAGGATTTTTATAATATGGGATTATGTTTTCTGCTAAAATGGTCAATAAAAAAGAAACCCAAAATCGTAGTTCTCTTTGTGATGGAAGCCACAATGTATTGTCATTTGGCAACGAAACCAAGAATTTCACATATTACAAGTCGATAGGAAATTACTTCAACACCAAAAACAGATTGGTTTCACTGGGGATTGAACCCAGGACTTTCTGCGTGTGAAGCAGACATGATGACCACTACACTATGAAACCTTTGAAATCCTGCAAAGTAATGGCAATTAGAGACGAGTTTTGACCGCCAGGGGAAAAAAAACAAATTCGTAGCTCTGTTGGTGATGGAAGCTAAAACATCCTGTTATTCAGCAACAAAGCCAAGAACTTTATATACTGCAGGTTGATAGGGGATTATTTCAACATCAAGAACACATGGGTTTCACTGGGGATTGAACCCAGGACCTTCTGCGTGTGAAGCAGACATGATGACCACTACACTATGAAACCTTTGAAATCCTGCAAAGTAATGGCAATTAGAGACGAGTTTTGACCGCCAGGGAAAAAAAAAACAAATTCGTAGCTCTGTTGGGGATGGAAGCCAAAACATCCCATCATTCGGCAACAAAGCCAAGAACTTCATATATTGTAGTTTAATTGAGTATTGTTTCAACACCAAGAACAGATTGGTTTTACTGGGGATTGAACGCAGGACCTTCTGCGTGTGAAGCAGACGTGATGACCACTACTCTATGAAATCCGATGGAAAGTTATTGTGTATTGGCTAGCAGAGCAGAATTGTGACTGACGGGGCCTTTTTATTGCTGAAGGAAAGTATTTTTGGTTAATGAAACATTTACAATTTTTATTACATATTTAATCAGTTTTATTCCTACAAAGGGATTTTGCTTAAAAGGAAGCTTACATTGAATGTGTTACTTTTTTCCACATAGTTTAGTTGTTTGCTTTTGTATTTAAAGGAACTATATATTTTGAAACAAACAGGATTTTTATAATATGGGATTATGTTTTTTGCTAAAATGGTCAATAAAAAAGAAACCTAAAATCGTAGTTCTCTTGGTGAGGGAAGCCAAAATATATTATCAGTTGGCAACAAAACCAAGAATTTCATATATTACAGGTTGATAGCAAATTACTTCAACAGCGAAAACGGCTTGTTTTTCCTGGGGATTGAACCCAGAACCTTCTGCATGTGAAGTAGACGTGATGACTAGTGATGAGTGAGTACTAAAAAGCTCGGGTGCTCGAGGCTCGGGCCGAGCATCCCAAGATACTCGTGTACTCGGCCTGAGCAACGAGCCCAATGTTATCCTATGGGAGACCCGAGTATTTTTGTGAAATGACCCCCGGCAGCATGGAGAAACCCTAAAAATGTCACAAAAGTCTCAGAAGAGTGCTCAAATGACATGGCAACAGCATGGGGAAGACCCCTTGAAGCATTTATCACTCAAAAGTCACAGCTGTGAACAATTTTGTCCGCGTTTTACGCCATTTTTACGGACTCACCAGAAAACCTTCCAAAATGACCCCAAAATGATTTTTCATGGCAGAAATGTTCAGGGCACATACCCAATAGTGAGATAGAGCTGGTGTATGTTACTTTTTGAGATTAATACATGAAAGATTTTACGTAAAACATTGTGTGGCACTCCGATGTCCCTGAGAAGAGACGTACATGAAGGCCTCTTGAGTCTAATGTGCCCATTTTGAGGAAGTGAGTCTTTGTAGTATTTTCCTTTGGCAGGGCAGCCAAAAATTGGGAGGTTCACCAATGCCCCTGCATACAGACGTGCATGAGGGCCTGTAAACCTGAAGTGCCCATTGTAAGGAAGTGGGTCTATTGTAGTATAGCCCTTTGGCAGGGCAGCCAAAAATTGGGAGGCGCCACATTGTCCCTAGATAGAGACGTGCATGAGGGCCTGTAAACCTGAAGTGCCCATTGTAAGGAAGTGGGTCTATTGTAGTATAGCCCTTTGGCAGGGCAGCCAAAAATTGGGAGGCGCCACGTTGTCCCTAGATAGAGACGTGCATGAGGGCCTGTAAACCTGAAGTGCCCATTGTAAGGAAGTGGGTCTATTGTAGTATAGCCCTTTGGCAGGGCAGCCAAAAATTGGGAGGCGCCACATTGTCCCTAGATAGAGACGTGCATGAGGGCCTGTAAACCTGAAGTGCCCATTGTAAGGAAGTGGGTCTATTGTAGTATAGCCCTTTGGCAGGGCAGCCAAAAATTGGGAGGCGCCACATTGTCCCTAGATAGAGACGTGCATGAGGGCCTGTAAACCTGAAGTGCCCATTGTAAGGAAGTGGGTCTATTGTAGTATAGCCCTTTGGCAGGGCAGCCAAAAATTGGGAGGCTCCACGTTGTCCCTGGATAGAGACCTGTTAGGTTCTTAGTGCCTCCGTGTTTGCATTTAAAAACCGCACGTGTGTGCCTGTTGGTGGCAGCTTTCCCCTGCACTTGTGTGCGTTTTGCAAAAACTTGGATATAACGCACAAGTCTAGTGAATACACATCAGCACAGCATTGCAAAATGCGCAAGGGCGTTGGCAACGAACAAGGAAGTGGACGTGATGGTGGTGCAGGCAGAGACCGAGGTCGTGTGCAAGCTCTAATTTTGCCACAACAAAGGGCCACATCTACTCGCTCGCACGTCCTGTCCCAAATTCTTGGGGACCGCAGCAGTACACCGCTCTTGAACCAAGACCAGTGTCAACAGGTTGTTAGTTGGATAGCGGATAATGCTTCCAGTCAGATTGGCACCACCACAAACACTCTGTCTTCCACACGGTCAAGTGTCAGTAGCCGTGATACTGCACCGCACATTTTCGAACCTGATCCTCCTTCCTACCACCAGGCCGAGTACACGTCCACGGAAATTACTGATCCCACACTTGGACACTCGGAAGAGCTGTTCGTTCACGTTTCCATTCACACATTCTGGCCTCTCGCCAGCTCCTGTTGAAGTGGGCCATGACGAGATTGTATGTACAGATGCCCAAATATTTGAGCAGCCATTTTCTCACGAAGTTGGCAACGTGTCTCAACAAGGGGTGGACGATGATGAGACACAATTGTCAGGAAGTCAGGAGGAGCAGGGTGTGGAAGAGGAAGACGACGTGGTGGATGATCCAGTAACTGACCCAACCTGGCAGGAGGATATGCAGAGCGAGGACAGCAGTGCACAGGGGGAGGGAGGCGTAGCATCCCAACAGGCAGTAAGAAGCAGGGTGGTGGCCCCAGGCAGACGTCAGGCAACTGTTCCCCGGAACAACACGACACAAGGTGCCTGTACAAATGTTAGGTCTTCCCGAGTCTGGCAGTTTTTTAAGTTGGCTCCAGATGATTCTAAAAAGGCCATTTGCAACACCTGCCGTGCCAGCATCAGCAGGGGTACCAAAACTAGCAGCCTGACCACCACCAGAATGATCAGGCACATGTCAGCCAAGCACCCGACTTTGTGGGATGTACAACGGAGTCGAGGAGCAGTGCTTGCTGATGTCACTGCTACATCTTCGCTTGTTGCGCATGCGAGCCAATCCCCTGTCCATGCTGCCCGCGAACAAGCCTCCTCCGGCCCTGCACCTGCAGTTGCCCACGCAGAAATAACACCATCATCAAGCACGTCCTTGTCCCAGCGCAGCGTTCAGTTATCCATTCAGCAAACCTTTGAACGCAGGCGCAAATACACTGCCAACGCCCCACATGCCACACTTCTAAATGCTAACATTTCGCGACTGCTTGCGCTGGAAATGTTGCCTTTTAGGCTGGTTGAGACAGAAGCATTCCGCGACCTGATGGTGGCAGCTGTCCCACGTTACTCGGTCCCCAGCCGCCACTATTTCTCCCGGTGTGCCGTCCCCGCATTGCATAACCACGTGTCACAAAACATCACACGTGCCCTGAACAACGCTGTTTCACCCAAAGTCCACCTAACCACAGGCACGTGGACAAGTGCATGTGGGCAAGGCCGCTACATCTCGTTGACGTCACACTGGGTTAATATTGTGGAAGCTGGGACCCAGTCTGAGCGAGGGACGGAACACGTCCTTCACACACCAAGTTTTGCAGGCCCTACCTCAGTCAGGGTTTCACCCACACTCTACAGCTCCGGAATGTCATGCTCCTCAGCCTCCTCCTCCTCCTGCGCATCCTCATCCACTTTACCCTCCACACCAGTCCCAAGCTGTAAGTGTCGCGGGCGGAAGAGGGGACACTGCGCTCTCCCACTGCTCAGGTCCGGCTGCCGCTGCTCTACGGCTGCTGCTGCTCGGTGGCTCGAGCGATGGCCGGATCCCGGTGGCTTGAGCGGCGCTCCTCGCCCGTGATTGAAAAGGGGTGGTTTGGGTTTTGGGGATATTGTCCGTGACGCCACCCACGGTTGTGGTGATTGTGTGGACACCACCGCTGCTCTGGACGTGGATCCCGGGAGCCTGTGACAGGGAGCAGCTTTGTTGTTATTTCTCCCCTCCGTGGGTAGGGGGGTTGGTTGTCCCGGGGCCCGGTGATGGGGTAGAGATAAATGACAGGCGGGTTGCGGGGCCTGATGAGGTGAAGGGTCGCAGGGGCAGCGCTGTGCCGCACGGCACGGAGGTACTCACTCAGCCCAATGATGATGACACAGTTCACGGTAAAACAAATGGCTGGATGGACGGGTCCCTCGGACGGCTGCGGTTGTTCCTCCCTGCAGGTTAGTGATGACTGTCTCTCCCTGCACCTAAGTTCAGTGTTGGTAGTGATGGTTTCCCACCGGTAACCCGCTCCCCGACCTGGATATGGGCTGGAGGAGCCCCTTTTGCCCACAGGCGCTGGCCCTGGGAGACGGTTGCCCTTGGCGGTGGCGGTGTCTCCCCTTCACGGTTGGACGGTTGCCTTCTATCGTGACTTGGCTGTTTGGAAACCCTGAGGTCCCCTTCACTAACGGATTTGGCAAATTCACGGCGACACCAAGCCTTGCCGGGATCCGAAAGGCCCCTGCCAATGGTGCTGTCTTCTCTTTGTATACCGGTCCGGTACGGCCGGGTCACCACCCATCCACGGTCCTTACGGCAGACTCCAATCGGCCTCCACTGCAGACGGTCACCACATCCTGCCAACCTTGCTGTCCTGTCCGGGCCACACACCCGGACCAACTTCAGGCTCTTTGCTGTCACTTTTCTCCTCTCTACTACTTTCCTCCTTCCACTTCCTTAGCTTAACTCTCACTGCCTGTGTTTTCCCTCCTCCTTGGTGGGTGGAGACCAACCGCTTGGCTCCACCCCCTGGTGTGGACAACAGCCCCTGGGGAAGGCAACAAGGATTTGGTGTTTTGACTATGATATGCCTGCAGGGAGTGTGGGGTGTGTAAGTGTTGTGCTCTGTGGCCCCTGGCTTGTCCAGGGCGACACAGAAGCACTGCAGCACTGCCTCGGCGAAGCGGCAACAGGCTGTGCTGAAGCTAATCTGCATAGGTGACAAACCCCACAATGCAGAAGAGGTGTGGACAGCTCTGAAACAGCAGGAAAATCACTGGCTCACACCTCTGAACCTAAAGCCAGGAAAGGTTGTGTGTGACAATGGCCGGAACCTGGTGGCGGCTTTGAGGCGAGGCCAGCTGACACATGTTCCATGCGTGGCCCATGTGCTCAACCTCGTGGTTCAGCGGTTTCTAAAGTCATACCCAGAGCTGTCTGATCTGCTGGTAAACGTTCGCCGCCTGTCTGCACATTTTCGAAAGTCACCTACTGCTTCAGCCGGCCTTGCCGGCTTTCAGCGCCATTTGCATCTTCCGGCTCACAGACTGGTGTGTGATGTCCCCACGTGTTGGAATTCAACTCTGCACATGTTGGTCATGATATGTGAGCAGAAGAGGGCAGTTGTTGAGTACCTGCATCACCTAAGCCGTCGGGAAATGGGTCAAACTCCACACATAACACCTGAGGAGTGGAGATGGATGTCCGACCTATGTACCATCCGCCAAAAGTTTGAGGACTCCACCAAGATGGTGAGCGGCGATGATGACATTATTAGCGTCACCATACCGCTTCTCTGCCTTCTAAAATGGTCTCTGCTCAAAAAACAACCATGATGCATTGCAGGCGGAGCGCGATGAGTTTGAGCAAGAAACAGTAGTGGGTGTGGGTGATAACACACAGCCCAGCCTCGTCTCATCACAACGTGCAGTGGAGGACTATGACGAGGAGGAGGATGAAGACATGGAGCAACTCTCTGGCCAAATTGAGGATATGACATGCAGTCATATCCTCGGTTCAGCGTGGCTGGCCAGAGGACAGGGTAGATGAGGAGGAGGAGGAGGAGGACAGCATGTTCAGTCATCGTGTTGGTCAGGATACTGAAGTGATGGCTGTTAAGAGTCTGGCACACATTGCTGACTTTATGGTAAGCTGCCTGTCTCGTGACCCTCGTGTTAAGAACATCTTTGCCGACAATCATTACTGGTTGGTAACACTGTTAGACCCACGCTAAAATGAGAACTTTATGTCTCTTATTCCCGAGGCGAAGAGGTCTGGCAAAATGCAGCAGTTCCAGAAGGCCATAGTCACGGAAGTAGGCAAAGCATTACCCTCACAAAACGCTAGCAGCATAGGTCAGGAATCAGTGGACAACCAAGCCGTACAGCCGAGAGGGGCACAAGTCCAATCCGCCAGAGGTAGGGGAACAGTCTTTAAGATGTGGGACAGTTTTCTCAGGCCCTCACATACCACAGCCCCTGAGGTGCGGGGTAGTGCCACAAAAAATCCTAAGTTTGCCCAGATGCTCAAGGAGTACCTTGCAGATCAAACAACTGTACTCCGACATTCCTCTGTGCCTTACAATTAATGGGTATCCAAGCTGGACACGTGGCATGAGTTGGCTCTCTACGCCTTGGAAGTCCTGGCCTGCCCTGCCGCTAGCGTTTTGTCAGAGCTTGTTTTTAGTGCCGCAGGTGGAATCATTACAGATAAACGCACCTGCCTGTCAACTGTAAATGCTGACAGGCTGACTCTGATCAAGATGAACAAGGGTTGGATTGGGCCAGACTTCACCACACCACCAGCAAATGACAGCGAAATTTAAAGTTTGTAACGGGAATTTGCCATGTACCTCCACTCACCCATGGTAACACACTTCTGGACTTTGGCTAATCGCTGGACTGCTCCTCCTTCTCCTCATGCGCCATCATGATGACCGTTACAATAGTTAGGCCGTTGTTTCAGGTATACCCCCAGTGGTAAATTTTTTCGACCATTCTTTCAAAATGGGCATTACAACGACAGGAAACCCGCTCCTTTGCAATGGGAACAATGTTTTGAGGCCCTTATGCACATCTCTATCCAGGGACAATGTGGAGCCTCCAAATTTTTGGCTGCCCTGCCTAAGGGCTATACTACAATAGACCCACTGCCTTACAATGGGCACTTCAGGTTTACAGGCCATCATGCACGTCTATCCAGGGACAATATGGAGCCTGACACTTCCACCTACTGCCACACACGTGCGGTTTTTAAATGCAAGCACGGACGCACTAAGAACCTAACAGGTTTTCAGGAGCGACAATTACTGAGAAGTCTGACACTATCAGCCACTGCTGACTGACGTGTATTATTCACTAGACTTGTGCGTTATATAATAGTTTGTGCAAAACGTGCACCTGTACGCTGCCACCGACAGACACACACGTGCTGTTTTTAAATGCAAGCACGGACGCAATAAGAACCTAACAGGTTTTTAGGAGCGACAATTACTGAGAAGTCTGACACTATCTGGACTGTTTTAGACTGTGTACACCAGCCCCAGATATGATGAAGGCTGGTATACGGTCACCACTAAGAATGGCTATATACCCTGCCTGCCTGCCTGCCTGTATACTGCTACAATAGTCCTGACAAGGACTCTTCTGGTCACTAGCCTGTATTCCGACCTGGCTATACCCTGCCTGTATATAGCAACAATAGTCCTGAGAAGGACTCTGCTACTGTACTCCGACCTGGCTATACCCTGCCTGCCTGTATACAACTAGAATAGTCCTGAGAAGGACTTCTGGTCACACTGTTTGCAGCCCTGCTCCGGAACTAACTATAAAGGGCCGCAAACCTTTCCCTGAAGCATCGACACGCTCCCTGCACTGACTGTCTGGATAGCTGTGAGCAGAGCACAGCGCGCCGGCCGGTACAAAGGCTCGGTCACGCTGTGCAGGCCGGCCAATCACTGCAATTCCACAACTAACAGGGCTGTGGCATTGCAGTGGTCTGCCAGCTAATCCCTGCATGAGGGCTGGCTCTCAAAAGAGCGCCAACATGCAGGGATGAAGACCACGAGTACAGCACGAGTATCGCGAGATTACTCGGTCCCCGCCGAGCAGCCCGAGTACAGTGATACTCGTGCGAGTACCGAGTAGTAACAAGCATGCTCGCTCATCAATAGTGATGACCACTCCACTATGAAACCTGTGAAATCCTGTAAAGTAATGGCATTTAGAGACGAGTTTTGACAGCCAGGTGAAAAAAAAAAATAATTTGTAGTTCTGTTTGTGATGGAAGTAAAAACATACCGTCATTTGGCAACAATGCCAGAACTTCATATATTGTAGCTGGATAGCGTATTATTTCAACACTAAGAACAGATTGGTTTCACTGGGGATTGAACCCAGGACCTTCTGCGTGTTAAGCAGACGTGATGACCACTACACTATGAAACCTGACAAAAAGTTACTGTGTATTGGCTAGCAGAGCAGAATTGTGTCTGACGGGGCCTTTTTATTGCTGAAGGAAAGTATTTTTGATTAATGAAACATTTACAATTATTATTACATATTTTACCAGTTTTATTCCTAGAAAGGGATTTTGCTTAAAAGGAAGTTTACATTGAATGTGTTACTTTTTTCCACATAGTTTAGTTGTTTGCTTTTGTATTTAAAGGAACTATATATTTTGAAACAAACAGGATTTTTATAATATGGGATTATGTTTTCTGCTAAAATGGTCAATAAAAAAGAAACCCAAAATCGTAGTTCTCTTGGTGAGGGAAGCCAAAATAAATTATCAGTTGGCAACAAAACCAAGCATTTCATATACTACAGGTTGATAGCAAATTACTTCAACAGCGAAAACAGCTTGTTTTTCCTGGGGATTGAACCCAGGACCTTCTGCGTGTGAAGTAGACGTGATGACCACTCCACTATGAAACCTGTGAAATCCTGCAAAGTAATGGCATTTAGAGATGAGTTTTGACCGCCAGGGGAAAAAAATAAAATAATTTGTAGTTCTGTTTGTGATGGAAGCCAAAACATACCATCATCCGGCAACAATGCGGAGAACTTCATATAGTGTAGTTGGATAGCGTATTATTCCAACACTAAGAACAGATAGGTTTCACTGGGGATTGAACTTAGGACCTTCTGCGTGTTAAGCAGACGTGATGACCACTACACTATGAAACCTGACGAAAAGTTACAGTGTATTGGCTAACAGAGCAGAATTGTGACTGACGAGGCCTTTTTATTGCTGAAGGAAAGTATTTTTGGTTAATGAAACATTTACAATTATTATTACATATTTTACCAGTTTTATTCCTACAAAGGGATTTTGCTTAAATTGAAGTTTATATTGAATGTGTTACTTTTTTCTCCATAGTTTGGTCTTTTGCTTTTGTATTTATGGGAACTATATATTTTGAAACAAATAGGATTTTTATAATATGGGATTATGTTTTTAACCAAAAAAGTATTTTTGGTTAATGAAACATTTACAATTATTATTACATATTTTACCAGTTTTATTCCTACAAAGGGATTTAGCTTAAATCCACTACACTATGAAACCTTTGAAATCCTGCAAAGTAATGGCAATTAGAGACGAGTTTTGACCGCCAGGGGAAAAAAAACAAATTCGTAGCTCTGTTGGTGATGGAAGCTAAAACATCCCGTTATTCGGCAATAAAGCCAAGAACTTTATATACTGCAGGTTGATAGGGGATTATTTCAACACCAAGAACACATGGGTTTCACTGGGGATTGAACCCAGGACCTTCTGCGTGTAAAGCAGACATGATTTCCACTACACTATGAAACCTTAGAAAGCCTGCAAAGTAATGGCAATTAGAGACGAGTTTTGACTGCCAGGGAAAAAAAAATAATTTGTAGTTTTGTTTGTGATGGAAGCCAAAACATCCAGTCATTCGGCAACAAAGCCGAGAACTTCAAATATTGTAGTTGGATAGCGTATTATTTCAACACTAAGAACAGATTTGTTTCACTGGGGATTGAACTCAGGACCTTCTGCGTGTTAAGCAGACGTGTGACCACTACACTATGAAACCTGACAAAAAGTTACTGTGTATTGGCTAGCAGAGCAGAATTGTGACTGACGGGGCCGTTTTATTGCTGAAGGAAAGTATTTTTAGTTAATGAAACATTTACAATTATTATTACATATTTTACCAGTTTTATTGCTACAAAGGGATTTTGCTTAAATTGAAGTTTATATTGAATGTGTTACTTTTTTCTCCATAGTTTGGTCTTTTGCTTTTGTATATATGGGAACTATATAATTTGAAACAAGTAGGATTTTTATAATATGGGATTATGTTTTCTGCTAAAATGGTCAAAAAAAAAGAAACCCAAAATCGTAGTTCTCTTTGTGAAGGAAGCCAAAATGTATTGTCATTTGGCAACGAAACCAAGAATTTCACATATTACAAGTCGATAGGAAATTACTTCAACACCAAAAACCGATTGGTTACACTGGGGATTGAACACAGGACCTTCTGCGTGTGAAGCAGACGTGATGACCACTCCAGTATGAAACCTTTGAAATCCTGCAAAGTAATGGCAATTAGAGACGAGTTTTGACCGCCAGGGGAAAAAAACAAATTCGTAGCTCTGTTGGTGATGGAAGCTAAAACATCCCGTTATTCGGCAACAAAGCCAAGAACTTTATATACTGCAGGTTGATAGGGGATTATTTCAACACCAAGAACACATGGGTTTCACTGGGGCTTGAACCCAGGACCTTCTGCGTGTAAAGCAGACGTGATTTCCACTACACTATGAAACCTTAGAAAACCTTCAAAGTAATGGCAATTAGAGACGAGTTTTGACTGCCAGGGAAAAAAAAAACAAATTCGTAGCTCTGTTGGGGATGGAAGCCAAAACATCCCATCATTCGGCAACAAAGCCAAGAACTTCATATATTGTAGTTTAATTGAGTATGATTTCAACACCAAGAACAGTTTGGTTTTACTGGGGATTGAACGGAGGACCTTCTGCGTGTTAAGCAGACGTGATGACCACTACTCTATGAAACCTGATGGAAAGTTACTGTGTATTGGCTAGCAGAGCAGAATTGTGACTGACGGGGCCTTTTTATTGCTGAAGGAAAGTATTTTTGGTTAATGAAACATTTACAATTTTTATTACATATTTTACCAGTTTTATTCCTACAAAGGGATTTTGCTTAAAAGGAAGTTTACATTGAATGTGTTACTTTTTTCCACATAGTTTAGTTGTTTGCTTTTGTATTTAAAGGAACTATATATTTTGAAATAAACAGGATTTTGATAATATGGGATTATGTTTTCTGCTAAAATGGTCAATAAAAAAGAAACCCAAAATCGTAGTTCTCTTGGTGAGGGAAGCCAAAATAAATTATCAGTTGGCAACAAAACCAAGCATTTCATATACTACAGGTTGATAGCAAATTACTTCAACAGCGAAAACAGCTTGTTTTTCCTGGGGATCGAACCCAGGACCTTCTGCGTGTGAAGTAGACGTGATGACCACTCCACTATGAAACCTGTGAAATCCTGCAAAGTAATGGCAGTTAGAGATGAGTTTTGACCGCCAGTGGAAAAAAAAAATAATTTGTAGTTCTGTTTATGATGGAAGCCAAAACATACCATCATTCGGCAACAATGCCAAGAACTTCATATATTGTAGTTGGATAACAAATTATTTCAACACAAAGAACAGATTGGTTTCACTGGGGATTGAACCCAGGACTTTCTGCGTGTTAAGCAGACGTGATGACCACTACATTATGGAACCTGACGAAAAGTTACTGTGTATTTACTAGCAGAGCAGAATTGTGACTGACGGGGCCTTTTTATTGCTGAAGGAAAGTATTGTTGGTTAATGAAACATTTACAATTATTATTACATATTTTACCAGTTTTATTCCTACAAAGGGATTTTGCTTAAATTGAAGTTTATATTGAATGTGTTACTTTTTTCTCCATAGTTTGGTCTTTTGCTTTTGTATTTATGGGAACTATATAATTTGAAACAAATAGGATTTTTATAATATGGGATTATGTTTTCTGCTAAAATGGTCAATAAAAAAGAAACCCAAAATCGTAGTTCTCTTTGTGATGGAAGCCAAAATGTATTGTCATTTGGCAACGAAACCAAGAATTTCACATATTTCAAGTCGACAGGAAATTACTTCAACACCAAAAACAGATTGGTTTCACTGGGGATTGAACCCAGGACCTTCTGCGTGTGAAGCAGACGTGATGACCACTACACTATGGAACCTTTGAAATCCTGCAAAGTAATGGCAATTAGAGACGAGTTTTGACCGCCACGGGAAAAAAAACAAATTCGTAGCTCTGTTGGTGATGGAAGCTAAAACATCCCGTTATTCGGCAACAAAGCCAAGAACTTTATATACTGCAGGTTGATAGGGGATTATTTCAACACCAAGAACACATAGGTTTCACTGGCGATTGAACCCAGGACCTTCTGCGTGTAAAGCAGACGTGATTTCCACTACACTATGAAACCTTTGAAAGCCTGCAAAGTAATGGCAATTAGAGACGAGTTTTGACCGCCAGGGAAAAAAAAAACAAATTCGTAGCTCTGTTGGGGATGGAAGCCAAAACATCCCATCATTCGGCAACAAAGCCAAGAACTTCATATATTGTAGTTTTATTGAGTATTATTTCAACACCAAGAACAGATTGGTTTTACTAGCGATTGAACGCAGGACCTTCTGCGTGTTAAGCAGACGTGATGACCACTACTCTATGAAACCTGATGAAAAGTTACTGTGTATTGGCTAGCAGAGCAGAATTGTGACTGACGGGGCCTTTTTATTGCTGAAGGAAAGTATTTTTGGTTAATGAAACATTTACAATTTTTATTACATATTTTACCAGTTTTATTCCTACAAAGGGATTTTGCTTAAAAGGAAGTTTACATTGAATGTGTTACTTTTTTCAACATAGATTAGTTGTTTGCTTTTGTATTTAAAGGAACTATATATTTTGAAACAAACAGGATTTTTTTAATATGGGATTATGTTTTCTGTTAAAATGGTCAATAAAAAAGAAACCCAAAATTGTAGTTCTCTTGGTGAGGGAAGCCAAAATATATTATCAGTTGGCAACAAAACAAAAAATTTCATATAATACAGATTGATAGCAAATTACTTCAACAGCGAAAACGGCTTGTTTTTACTGGAGATTGAACCCAGGACCTTCTGCGTGTGAAGTAGACGTGATGACCACTCCACTATGAAACCTATGAAATCCTGCAAAGTAATGGCACATAGAGACGAGTTTTGACCGACAGGGGAAAAAAAATAAAATAATTTGTAGTTCTGTTTGTGATGGAAGCCAAAACATACCATCATTCGGCAACAATGCCGAGAACTTCATATAGTGTAGTTGGATAGCGTATTATTTCAACACTAAGAACAGATTGGTTTCACTGGGGATTGAACCCAGGACCTTCTGCGTGTTAAGCAGACGTGATGACCACTACACTATGAAACCTGACAAAAAGTTACTGTGTATTGGCTAACAGAGCAGAATTGTGACTGACGAGGCCTTTTTATTGCTGAAGGAAAGTATTTTTGGTTAATGAAACATTTACAATTATTATTACATATTTTACCAGTTTTATTCCTACAAAGGGATTTTGCTTAAATTGAAGTTTATATTGAATGTGTTACTTTTTTCTCCATAGTTTGGTCTTTTGCTTTTGTATATATGGGAACTATATAATTTGAAACAAGTAGGATTTTTATAATATGGGATTATGTTTTCTGCTAAAATGGTCAATAAAAAAGAAACCCAAAATCGTAGTTCTCTTTGTGAAGGAAGCCAAAATGTATTGTCATTTGGCAACGAAACCAAGAATTTCACATATTACAAGTCGATAGGAAATTACTTCAACACCAAAAACCGATTGGTTACACTGGGGATTGAACACAGGACCTTCTGCGTGTGAAGCAGACGTGATGACCACTCCACTATGAAACCTTTGAAATCCTGCAAAGTAATGGCAATTAGAGACGAGTTTTGACCGCCAGGGGAAAAAAACAAATTCGTAGCTCTGTTGGTGATGGAAGCTAAAACATCCCGTTATTCGGCAACAAAGCCAAGAACTTTATATACTGCAGGTTGATAGGGGATTATTTCAACACCAAGAACACATGGGTTTCACTGGGGCTTGAACCCAGGACCTTCTGCGTGTAAAGCAGACGTGATTTCCACTACACTATGAAACCTTACAAAGCCTGCAAAGTAATGGCAATTAGAGACGAGTTTTGACTGCCAGGGAAAAAAAAAAACAAATTCGTAGCTCTGTTGGGGATGGAAGCCAAAACATCCCATCATTCGGCAACAAAGCCAAGAACTTCATATATTGTAGTTTAATTGAGTATTATTTCAACACCAAGAACAGTTTGGTTTTACTGGGGATTGAACGGAGGACCTTCTGCGTGTTAAGCAGACGTGATGACCACTACTCTATGAAACCTGATGGAAAGTTACTGTGTATTGGCTAGCAGAGCAGAATTGTGACTGACGGGGCCTTTTTATTGCTGAAGGAAAGTATTTTTGGTTAATGAAACATTTACAATTTTTATTACATATTTTACCAGTTTTATTCCTACAAAGGGATTTTGCTTAAAAGGAAGTTTACATTGAATGTGTTACTTTTTTCCACATAGTTTAGTTGTTTGCTTTTGTATTTAAAGGAACTATATATTTTGAAACAAACAGGATTTTTATAATATGGGATTATGTTTTCTGCTAAAATGGTCAATAAAAAAGAAACCCAAAATCGTAGTTCTCTTGGTGATAAAAGCCAAAATATATTATCAGTTGGCAACAAAACAAAGAATTTCATATGTTACAGGTTGATAGCAAATTACTTCAACAGCGAAAACGGCTTGTTTTTACTGGGGATTGAACCCAGGACCTTCTGCGTGTGAAGTAGACGTGATGACGACTCCACTATGAAACCTGTGAAATCCTGCAAAGTAATGGCATTTAGAGACGAGTTTTGACCGCCAGGGGAAAAAAAAAACAAATTCGTAGCTCTGTTGGTGCTGGAAGCTAAAACATCCCGTTATTCGGCAACAAAGCCAAGAACTTCATAGATTGTAGATTAATTGAGTATTATTTCAACACCAAGAACAGATTGGTTTTACTGGGGATTGAACGCAGGACCGTCTGCGTGTTAAGCAGACGTGATGACCACTACTCTATGAAACTTGATGGAAAGTTACTGTGTATTGGCTAGCAGAGCAGAATTGTGACTGACGGGGCCTTTTTATTGCTGAAGGAAAGTATTTTTTGTTAATGAAACATTTACAATTTTTATTACATATTTTACCAGTTTTATTCCTACAAAGGGATTTTGCTTAAAAGGAAGTTTACATTGAATGTGTTACTTTTTTCCACATAGTTTACTTGTTTGCTTTTGTATTTAAAGGAACTATATATTTGGAAACAAACAGGATTTTTATAATATGGGATATGTTTTCTGCTAAAATGGTCAATAAAAAAGAAACCCAAAATCGTAGTTCTCTTGGTGAGGGAAGCCAAAATATATTATCAGTTGGCAACAAAACAAAGAATTTCATATGTTACAGGTTGATTGCAAATTACTTCAACAGCGAAAACGGCTTGTTTTTACTGGGGATTGAACCCAGGACCTTCTGCGTGTGAAGTAGACGTGATGACGACTCCACTATGAAACCTGTGAAATCCTGCAAAGTAATGGCATTTAGAGACGAGTTTTGACCGCCAGGGGAAAAAAAAAAATAATTTGTAGTTCTGTTTGTGATGGAAGCCAAAACATCCCGTCATTCGGCAACAAAGCTGAGAACTTCATATATTGTAGTTGGATAGCGTTTTATTTCAACACTAAGAACAGAATGGATTCACTGGGGATTGAACCCAGAACTTTCTGCGTGTTAAGCAGACGTGATGACCACTACACTATGAAACCTGACGAATAGTTACTGTGCATTGGCTAGCAGAGCAGAATTGTGACTGACGGGGCCTTTTTATTGCTGAAGGAAAGTATTTTTGGTTAATGAAACATTTACAATTATTATTAAATATTTTACCAGTTTTATTCCTACAAAGGGATTTTGCTTAAATTGAAGTTTATATTGAATGTGTTACTTTTTTCTCCATAGTTTGGTCTTTTGCTTTTGTATTTATGGGCACTATATATTTTGAAACAAATAGGATTTTTATAATATGGGATTATGTTTTCTGCTAAAATGGTCAATAAAAAAGAAACCCAAAATCGTAGTTCTCTTTGTGATGGAAGCCAAAATGTATTGTCATTTGGCAACGAAACCAAGAATTTCACATATTACAAGTCGATAGGAAATTACTTCAACACCAAAAACAGATTGGTTTCACTGGGGATTGAACCCAGGACCTTCTGCGTGGAAGCAGATGTGATGACCACTACACTATGAAACCTTTGAAATCCTGCAAAGTAATGGCAATTAGAGATGAGTTTTGACCGCCAGTGGAAAAAAAACAAATTCGTAGCTCTGTTGGTGATGGAAGCTAAAACATCCCGTTATTCAGCAACAAAGCCAAGAACTTTATATACTGCAGGTTGATAGGAGATTATTTCAAGACCAAGAACACATGGGTTTCACTGGGGATTGAACCCAGGTCCTTCTGCGTGTAAAGCAGACGTGATTTCCACTACACTATGAAACCTTTGAAAGCCTGCAAAGTAATGGCAATTAGAGACGAGTTTTGACCGCCAGGGAAAAAAAAAACAAATTCGTAGCTCTGTTGGGGATGGAAGCCAAAACATCCCATCATTCGGCAACAAAGCCAAGAACTTCATATATTGTAGTTTAATTGAGTTTTATTTCAACACCAAGAACAGATTGGTTTTACTGGGGATTGAACGCAGGACCTTCTGCGTGTTAAGCAGACGTGATGACCACTACTCTATGAAACCTGATGGAAAGTTACTGTGTATTGGCTAGCAGAGCAGAATTGTGACTGACGGGGCCTTTTTATTGCTGAAGGAAAGTATTTTTGGTTAATGAAACATTTACAATTTTTATTACATATTTTACCAGTTTTATTCCTACAAAGGGATTTTGCTTAAAAGGAAGTTTACATTGAATGTGTTACTTTTTTCCACATAGTTTAGTTGTTTGCTTTTGTATTTAAAGGAACTATATATTTGGAAACAAACAGGATTTTTATAATATGGGAATATGTTTTCTGCTAAAATGGTCAATAAAAAAGAAACCCAAAATCGTAGTTCTCTTGGTGAGGGAAGCCAAAATATATTATCAGTTGGCAACAAAACCAAGAATTTCATATATTACAGGTTGATAGCAAATGACTTCAACAGCGAAAACGGCTTGTTTTTACTGGGTATTGAACCCAGCACCTTCTGCGTGTGAAGTAGACGTGATGACCACACCACTATGAAACCTGTGAAATCCTGCAAAGTAATGGCATTTAGAGACGAGTTTTGACCGCCAGGGGAAAAAAAAAATAAAATTTGTAGTTCTGTTTGTGATGGAAGCCAAAGCATACCGTCATTCGGCAACAATGCCGAGAACTTCATACATTGTAGTTGGATAGCGTATTATTTCAACACTAAGAACAGATTGGTTTCACTGGGGATTGAACACAGGACTTTCTGCGTGTTAAGCAGACGTGATGACCACTACACTATGAAACCTGACGAAATTTACTGTGTATTCGCTAGCAGAGCAGAATTGTAACTGACGGGGCCTTTTTATTGCTGAAGGAAACTATTTTTGGTTAATGAAACATTTACAATTATTACATATTTTACCAGTTTTATTCCTACAAAAGGATTTTGCTTAAACTGAAGTTTATATTGAATGTGTTACTTTTTTCTCCATAGTTTGGTCTTTTGCTTTTGTATTTATGGGAACTATATATTTTGAAACAAATAGGATTTTTATAATATGGGATTATGTTTTCTGCTAAAATGGTCAATAAAAAAGAAACCCAAAATCGTAGTTCTCTTTGTGATGGAAGCCAAAATGTATTGTCATTTGGCAACGAAACCAAGAATTTCACATATTACAAGTCGATAGGAAATTACTTCAACACCAAAAACAGACTAGTTTCACTGGGGATTGAACCCAGGATCTTCTGCGTGTGAAGCAGACGTGATGACCACTACACTATGAAACCTTTGAAATCCTGCAAAGTAATGGCAATTAGAGTCGAGTTTTGACCGCCAGGGGAAAAAAAACAAATTCGTAGCTCTGTTGGTGATGGAAGCTAAAACATCCCGTTATTCGGCAACAAAGCCAAGAACTTTATATACTGCAGGTTGATAGGGGATTATTTCAACACCAAGAACACATGGGTTTCACTGGGGATTGAACCCAGAACCTTCTGCGTGTAAAGCAGACGTGATTTCCACTACACTATGAAACCTTTGAAAGCCTGCAAAGTAATGGCAATTAGAGACGAGTTTTGACCGCCAGGGAAAAAAAAAACAAATTCGTAGCTCTGTTGGGGATGGAAGCCAAAACATCCCATCATTCGGCAACAAAGCCAAGAACTTCATATATTGTAGTTTAATTGAGTATTATTTCAACACCAAGAACAGATTGGTTTTACTGGGGATTGAACGCAGGACCTTCTGCGTGTTAAACAGACATGATGACCACTACTCTATGAAACCTGATGGAAAGTTACTGTGTATTGGCTAGCAGAGCAGAATTGTGACTGACGGGGCCTTTTTATTGCTGAAGGAAAGTATTTTTGGTTAATGAAACATTTACAATTTTTATTACATATTTTACCAGTTTTATTCCTACAAAGGGATTTTGCTTAAAAGGAAGTTTACATTGAATGTGTTACTTTTTTCCACATAGTTTAGTTGTTTGCTTTTGTATTTAAAGGAACTATATATTTGGAAACAAACAGGATTTTTATAATATGGGATTATGTTTTCTGCTAAAATGGTCAATAAAAAAGAAACCCAAAATCGTAGTTCTCTTGGTGAGGGAAGCCAAAATATATTATCAGTTGGCAACAAAACCAAGAATTTCATATATTACAGGTTGATAGCAAATTACTTCAACAGCGAAAACGGCTTGTTTTTACTGGGTATTGAACCCAGGACCTTCTGCGTGTGAAGTAGACGTGATGACCACTCCACTATGAAACCTGTGAAATCCTGCAAAGTAATAGCATTTAGAGACGAGTTTTGACCGCCAGGGGAAAAAAAAAAATAAAATTTGTAGTTCTGTTTGTGATGGAAGCCAAAACATACCGTCATTCGGCAACAATGCCGAGAACTTCATATATTGTAGTTGGATAGCGTATTATTTCAACACTAAGAACAGATTGGTTTCACTGGGGATTGAACCCAGGACTTTCTGCGTGTTAACAAGACGTGATGACCACTACACTATGAAACCTGACGAAAAGTTACTGTGTATTCGCTAGCAGAGCAGAATTGTGACTGACGGGGCCTTTTTATTGCTGAAGGAAAGTATTTTTGGTTAATGAAACATTTACAATTATTATTACATATTTTACCAGTTTTATTCCTACAAAGGGATTTTGCTTAAATTGAAGTTTATATTGAATGTGTTACTTTTTTCTCCATAGTTTGGTCTTTTGCTTTTGTATTTATGGGAATTATATATTTTGAAACAAATAGGATTTTTATAATATGGGATTATGTTTTCTGCTAAAATGGTCAATAAAAAAGAAACCCAAAATCGTAGTTCTCTTTGTGATGGAAGCCAAAATGTATTGTCATTTGGCAACGAAATTAAGAAATTCACATATTACAAGTCGATAGGAAATTACTTCAACACCAAAAACAGATTAGTTTCACTGGGGATTGAACTCAGGACCTTCTGCATGTGAAGCAGACGTGATGACCACTACACTATGAAACCTTTGAAATCCTGCAATGTAATGGCAATTAGAGACGAGTTTTGACCGCCAGGAGAAAAAAAACAAATTCGTAGCTCTGTTGGTGATGGAAGCTAAAACATCCCGTTATTCGGCAACAAAGCCTAGAACTTTATATACTGCAGGTTGATAGGGGATTATTTCAACACCAAGAACTCATGGGTTTCACTGGGGATTGAACCCAGGACCTTCTGCGTCTAAAGCAGACGTGATTTTCACTACACTATGAAACCTTTGAAAGCCTGCAAAGTAATGGCAATTAGAGACGAGTTTTGACCGCCAGGGAAAAAAAAAACAAATTCGTAGCTCTGTTGGGGATGGAAGCCAAAACATCCCATCATTCGGCAACAAAGCCGAGAACTTCATATTTTGTAGTTGGATAGCGTATTATTTCAACACTAAGAACAGATTGGTTTCACTGGGGATTGAACCCAGGACCTTCTGCGTGTTAAGCAGACGTGATGACCACTACACTATGAAACCTGACGAAAAGTTACTGTGTATTGGCTAGCAGAGCAGAATTGTGACTGACGGGGCCTTTTTATTGCTGAAGCAAAGTATTGTTGGTTAATGAAACATTTACAATTAATATTACATATTTTACTAGTGATGAGCGAGTACTAAAAAGCTCGGGTGCTCGAGGCTCGGGCCGAGCATCCCAAGATACTCGTGTACTCGGCCCGAGCACCGAGCCCAATGTTATCCTATGGGAGACCCGAGTATTTTTGTGAAATGACCCCCGGCAGCATGGAGAAACCCTAAAAATGGCACAAAAGTCTCAGAAGAGTGCTCAAATGACATGGCAACAGCATGGGGAAGACCCCTTGAAGCATTTATCACTCAAAAGTCACAGCTGTGAACAATTTTGTCCGCGTTTTACGCCATTTTTACGGACTCACCAGAAAACCTTCCAAAATGACCCCAAAATGATTTTTCATGGCAGAAATGTTAAGGGCACATACCCAATAGTGAGATAGAGCTTGTGTATGTTACTTTTTGAGATTAATACATGAAAGATTTTACGTAAAACATTGTGTGGCACTCCGATGTCCCTGAGAAGAGACGTACATGAAGGCCTCTTGAGTCTAATGTGCCCATTTTGAGGAAGTGAGTCTTTGTAGTATTTTCCTTTGCCAGGGCAGTCCAAAATTGTGAGGTTCACCAATGCCCCTGCATACACATGTGCATGAGGGCCTGTAAACATGAAGTGCCCATTGTAAGGAAGTGGGTCTATTGTAGTATAGCCCTTAGGCAGGGCAGCCAAAAATTGGGAGGCTCCACGTTGTCCCTGGATAGAGACGTGCATGAGGGCCTGTAAACATGAAGTGCCCATTGTAAGGAAGTGGGTCTATTGTAGTATAGCCCTTAGGCAGGGCAGCCAAAAATTGGGAGGCTCCACGTTGTCCCTGGATAGAGACGTGCATGAGGGCCTGTAAACCTGAAGTGCCCATTGTAAGGAAGTGGGTCTATTGTAGTATAGCCCTTAGGCAGGGCAGCCAAAAATTGGGAGGCTCCACGTTGTCCCTGGATAGAGACGTGCATGAGGGCCTGTAAACATGAAGTGCCCATTGAAAGGAAGTGGGTCTATTGTAGTATAGCCCTTTGGCAGGGCAGCCAAAAATTGGGAGGCTCCACGTTGTCCCTGGATAGAGACCTGTTAGGTTCTTAGTGCCTCCGTGCTTGCATTTAAAAACCGCACGTGTGTGCCTGTTGGTGGCAGCTTTCCGCTGCACTTGTGTGCGTTTTGCAAAAACTTGGATATAACGCACAAGTCTAGTGAATACACATCAGCACAGCATTGCAAAATGCGCAAGGGCGTTGTCAACGAACAAGGAAGTGGACGTGATGGTGGTGAAGGCAGAGACCGAGGTCGTGTGCAAGCTCTAATTTCGCCACAACAAAGGGCCACATCTACTCGCTCGCACGTCCTGTCCCAAATCCTTGGGGACTGCAGCAGTACACCGCTCTTTAACCAAGACCAGTGTCAACAGGTGTTAGTTGGATAGCGGATAATGCTTCCAGTCAGATTGGCACCACCACAAACACTCTGTCTTCCACACGGTCAAGTGTCAGTAGCCGTGATACTGCACCGCACATTTTCGAACCTGATCCTCCTTCCTACCACCAGGCCGAGTACACGTCCACGGACATTACTGATCCCACACTTGGACACTCGGAAGAGCTGTTCGTTCATGTTTCCATTCACACATTCTGGCCTCTCGCCAGCTCCTGTTGAAGTGGGCCATGACTAGATTGTATGTACAGATGCCCAAATATTTGAGCAGCCACGTTCTCACGAAGTTGGCAACGTGTCTCAACAAGGGGTGGACGATGATGAGACACAATTGTCAGGAAGTCAGGAGGAGCAGGGTGCGGAAGAGGAAGACGACGTGGTGGATGATCCAGTAACTGACCCAACCTGGCAGGAGGATATGCAGAGCGAGGACAGCAGTGCACAGGGGGAGGGAGGCGTAGCATCCCAACAGGCAGTAAGAAGCAGGGTGGTGGCCCCAGGCAGACATCAGGCAACTGTTCCCCGGAACAACACGACACAAGGTGCCTGTACAAATGTTAGGTCTTCCCGAGTCTGGCAGTTTTTTAAGTTGGCTCCAGATAATTCTAAAAAGGCCATTTGCAACACCTGCCGTGCCAGCATCAGCAGGGGTACCAAAACTAGCAGCCTGACCACCACCAGAATGATCAGGCACATGTCAGCCAAGCACCCGACTTTGTGGGATGTACAACAGAGTCGAGGAGCAGTGCTTGCTGATGTCACTGCTACATCTTCGCTTGTTGTGCATGCGAGCCAATCCCCTGTCCATGCTGCCCGCGAACAAGCCTCCTCCGGCCCTGCACCTGCAGTTGCCCACGCAGAAATAACACCATCATCAAGCTCGTCCTTGTCCCAGCGCAGCGTTCAGTTATCCATTCAGCAAACCTTTGAACGCAGGCGCAAATACACTGCCAACGCCCCACATGCCACACTTCTAAATGCTAACATTTCGCGACTGCTTGCGCTGGAAATGTTGCCTTTTAGGCTGGTTGAGACAGAAGCATTCCGCGACCTGATGGTGGCAGCTGTCCCACGTTACTCGGTCCCCAGCCGCCACTATTTCTCCCGGTGTGCCGTCCCCGCATTGCATAACCACGTGTCACAAAACATCACACGTGCCCTGAACAACGCTGTTTCAGCCAAAGTCCACCTAACCACAGGCACGTGGACAAGTGCATGTGGGCAAGGCCGCTACATCTCGTTGACGTCACACTGGGTTAATATTGTGGAAGCTGGGACCCAGTCTGAGCGAGGGACGGAACACGTCCTTCACACACCAAGTTTTGCAGGCCCTACCTAAGTCAGGGTTTCACCCACACTCTACAGCTCCGGAATGTCATGCTCCTCAGCCTCCTCCTCCTCCTGCGCATCCTCATCCACTTTACCCTCCACACCAGTCCCAAGCTGGAAGTGTCGCGGGCGGAGGAGGGGACGCTGCGCTCTCCCACTGCTCGGGTCCGGCTGCCGCTGCTCTACGGCTGCTGCTGCTCGGTGGCTCGAGCGATGGCCGGATCCCGGAGGCTCGAGCGGCGCTCCTTGCCCGTGAGTGAAAAGGGGTGGTTTGGGTTTTGGGGATATTGTCCGTGACGCCACCCACGGTTGTGGTGATTGTGTGGACACCACCGCTGCTCTGGACGTGGATCCCGGGAGCCTGTGACAGGGAGCAGCTTTGTTGTTATTTCTCCCCTCCGTGGGTAGGGGGGTTGGTTGTCCCGGGGCCCGGTGATGGGGTAGAGATGGATGACAGGCGGGTTGCGGGGCCTGATGAGGTGCAGGGTCGCAGGGGCAGCGCTGTGCCGCACGGCACGGAGGTACTCACTCAGCCCAATGTTGATGACACAGTTCACGGTAAAACAAGTGGCTGGATGGACGGGTCCCACGGACGGCTGCGGTTGTTCCTCCCTGCAGGTTAGTGATGACTGTCTCTCCCTGCACCTAAGTTCAGTGTTGGTAGTGATGGTTTCCCACCGGTAACCCGCTCCCCGACCTGGATATGGGCCGGAGGAGCACCTTTTGCCCACAGGCGCTGGCCCTGGGAGACGGTTGCCCTTGGCGGTGGCGGTGTCTCCCCTTCACGGTTGGATGGTTGCCTTATATTGTGACTTGGCTGTTTGGAAACCCTGAGGTCCCCTTCACTAACGGATTTGGCAAATTCACGGCGACACCAAGCCTTGCCGGGATCCGAAAGGCCCCTGCCAATGGTGCTGTCTTCTCTTTGTATACCGGTCCGGTACGGCCGGGTCACCACCCGTCCACGGTCCTTACGGCAGACTCCAATCGGCCTCCACTGCAGACGGTCACCACATCCTGCCAACCTTGCTGTCCTGTCCGGGCCACACACCCGGACCAACTTCAGGCTCTTTGCTGTCACTTTTCTCCTCTCTACTACTTTCCTCCTTCCACTTCCTTAGCTTAACTCTCACTGCCTGTGTTTTCCCTCCTCCTTGGTGGGTGGAGACCAACCGCCTGGCTCCACCCCCTGGTGTGGACAACAGCCCCTGGGGAAGGCAACAAGGATTTGGTGTTTTGACTATGATATGCCTGCAGGGAGTGTGGGGTGTGTAAGTGTTGTGCTCTGTGGCCCCTGGCTTGTCCAGGGCGACACAGAAGCACTGCAGCACTGCCTCGGCGAAGCGGCAACAGGCTGTGCTGAAGCTAATCTGCATAGGTGACAAACCCTACAATGCAGAAGAGGTGTGGACAGCTCTGAAACAGCAGGCAGATCACTGGCTCACACCTCTGAACCTAAAGCCAGGAAAGGTTGTGTGTGACAATGGCCGGAACCTGGTGGCGGCTTTGAGGTGAGGCCAGCTGACACATGTTCCATGCGTGGCCCATGTGCTCAACCTCGTGGTTCAGCGTTTTCTAAAGTCATACCCAGAGCTGTCTGATCTGCTGGTAAACGTTCGCCGCCTGTCTGCACATTTTCGAAAGTCACCTACTGCTTCAGCCGGCCTTGCCGGCTTTCAGCGCCATTTGCATCTTCCGACTCACAGACTGGTGTGTGATGTCCCCACGCGTTGGAATTCAACTCTGCACATGTTGGTCATGATATGTGAGCAGAAGAGGGCAGTTGTTGAGTACCTGCATCACCTAAGCCGTCGGGAAATGGGTCAAACTCCACACATAACACCTGAGGAGTGGAGATGGATGTCCGACCTATGTACCATCCGCCAAAAGTTTGAGGACTCCACCAAGATGGTGAGCGGCGATGACGACAGTATTAGCGTCACCATACCGCTTCTCTGCCTTCTAAAATGGTCTCTGCTCAAAAAACAACCATGATGCATTGCAGGCGGAGCGCGATGAGTTTGAGCAAGAAACAGTAGTGGGTGTGGGTGATAACACACATCCCAGCCTCGTCTCATCACAACGTGCAGTGGAGGACTATGACGAGGAGGAGGATGAAGACATGGAGCAACTCTCTGGCCAAATTGAGGATATGACATGCAGTCATATCCTCGGTTCAGCGTGGCTGGCCAGAGGACAGGGTAGATGAGGAGGAGGAGGAGGAGGAGGAGGAGGAGGACAGCATGTTCAGTCATCGTGTTGGTCAGGATAATGAAGTGATGGCTGTTAAGAGTCTGGCACACATGGCTGACTTTATGGTAAGCTGCCTGTCTCGTGACCCTCGCGTTAAGAACATCTTTGCCGACAATCATTACTGGTTGGTAACACTGTTAGACCCACGCTACAAGGAGAACTTTATGTCTCTTATTCCCGAGGCGAAGAGGTCAGGCAAAATGCAGCAGTTCCAGAAGGCCATAGTCACGGAAGTAGGCAAAGCATTCCCCTCACAAAACGCTAGCGGCATAGGTCAGGAATCAGTGGACAACCAAGGCGTACAGCCGAGAGGGGCACAAGTCCAATCCGCCAGAGGTAGGGGAACAGTCTTTAAGATGTGGGACAGTTTTCTCAGGCCCTCACATACCACAGCCCCTGAGGTGCGGGGTAGTGCCACAAAAAAGTTTGCCCAGATGCTCAAGGAGTACCTTGCAGATCAAACAACTGTACTCCGACATTCCTCTGTGCCTTACAATTAATGGGTATCCAAGCTGAACACGTGGCATGAATTGGCTCTCTACGCCTTGGAAGTCCTGGCCTGCCCTGCCGCTAGCGTTTTGTCAGAGCGTGTTTTTAGTGCCGCAGGTGGAATCATTACAGATAAACGCACCTGCCTGTCAACTGTAAATGCTGACAGGCTGACTCTGATCAAGATGAACAAGGGTTGGATTGGGCCAGACTTCACCACACCACCAGCAAATGAGAGCGGAATTTAAAGTTTGCCATGTACCTACACTCACCCATGGGTACACAGTTCTGGACTTTGGCTAATCGCTGGACTGCTCCTCCTTCTCCTCATGCGCCATCATGATGACTGACCGTTACAATAGTTAGGCCGTTGTTTCAGGTATACCCCCAGTGGTAAATTTTTTCGACCATTCTTTCAGAATGGGCATTACAACGACAGGAGACCCGCTCCTTTGCAATGGGAACAATGTTTTGAGGCCCTTATGCACATCTCTATCCAGGGACAATGTGGAGCCTCCAAATTTTTGGCTGCCCTGCCTAAGGGCTATACTACAATAGACCCACTGCCTTACAATGGGCACTTCAGGTTTACAGGCCATCATGCACGTCTCTATCCAGGGACAATATGGAGCCTGACGCTGCCACCGACTGCCACACACGTGCGGTTTTTAAATGCAAGCACGGACGCAATAAGAACCTAACAGGTTTTTAGGAGCGACAATTACTGAGAAGTCTGACACTATCAGCCACTGCTGACTGACGTGTATTATACACTAGACTTGTGCGTTATATAATAGTTTGTGCAAAACGTGCACCTGTACGCTGCCACCGACAGGCACACACGTGCGGTTTTTAAATGCAAGCATGGACGCAATAAGAACCTAACAGGTTTTTAGGAGCGACAATTACTGAGAAGTCTGACACTATCAGCCACTGCTGACTGACGTGTATTATACACTAGACTTGTGCGTTATATAATAGTTTGTGCAAAACGTGCACCTGTACGCTGCCACCGACAGGCACACACGTGCGGTTTTTAAATGCAAGCATGGACGCAATAAGAACCTAACAGGTTTTTAGGAGCGACAATTACTGAGAAGTCTGACACTATCAGCCACTGCTGACTGACGTGTATTATACACTAGACTTGTGCGTTATATAATAGTTTGTGCAAAACGTGCACCTGTACGCTGCCACCGACAGGCACACACGTGCGGTTTTTAAATGCAAGCATGGACGCAATAAGAACCTAACAGGTTTTTAGGAGCGACAATTACTGAGAAGTCTGACACTATCAGCCACTGCTGACTGACGTGTATTATTCACTAGACTTGTGCGTTATATAATAGTTTGTGCAAAACGTGCACCTGTATGCTGCCACCGACAGGCACACACGTGCGGTTTTTAAATGCAAGCATGGACGCAATAAGATTCAAAGAAAAAAGGGGGGATGGTCCAGCACCATTCCGCGTTTTTACCTGCGGTACTGCATGTATCCGGAGGGATGTAGCTGCCAAGCTGCAAAGTGATTAATCCAGAGCGGGGGTGCACGTCAGCACTGAAGATCCGAAGGTAGTGGGAGAGGTAAGAAAAAGACCGCACTCCATCCGCTGTACTTGTGCTGGAAAACGTTTATTTGGTCAGGTGCATGGGTGAGAGGAGGGCTGGAGGCAACCTGCCTGGCGGCTCCCAAGAGAGGACGACGGCCGTTTCGCGTTGATTAGGCTTCCACAGGTCCACATGTGGAAAGGGAACGTCACACCTTAAATAGGAGCGCCCAGACAGGCTGCAACCCAAACCACAATTAAAAACAATCACAATGGAGAATGCACAATAAAATACATTGTATACAGACAAGAAATGTCTCAAATACAAAATTCACAAAAAACAAAAGACAAAGACACCAAAAGACACATAGGAATATGCATACCCTATGTTAAGCAGACGTGATGACCACTACACTATGAAACCTTACGAAAAGTTACTGTGTATTGGCTAGCAGAGCAGAATTGTGACTGACGGGGCCTTTTTATTGCTGAAGGAAAGTATTTTTGGTTAATGAAACATTTACAATTATTATTACATATTTTACCAGTTTTATTCCTACAAAGGGATTTTGTTTAAATTGAAGTTTATATTGAATGTGTTACTTTTTTCTCCATAGTTTGGTCTTTTGCTTTTGTATTTATGGGAACTATATATTTTGAAACAAATAGGATTTTTATAATATGGGATTATGTTTTCTGCTAAAATGGTCAATAAAAAAGAAACCCAAAATCGTAGTTCTCTTGGTGATGGAAGCCAAAATATATTATTAGTTGGCAACAAAACAAAGAATTTCATATGTTACAGGTTGATAGCAAATTACTTCAACAGCGAAAACGGCTTGTTTTTACTGGGGATTGAACCCAGGACCTTCTGCGTGTGAAGTAGACGTGATGACGACTCCACTATGAAACCTGTGAAATCCTGCAAAGTAATGGTATTTAGAGACGAGTTTTGACCGCCAGGGGAAAAAAAATAAATAATTTGTAGTTCTGTTTGTGATGGAAGCCAAAACATCCCGTCATTCGGCAACAAAGCCGAGAACTTCATATATTGGAGTTGGATAGCGTATTATTTCAACACTAAGAACAGATTGGTTTCACTGGGGATTGAACCCAGGACTAGAGATGAGTGAACCGATCGCGGTTCGTCTCGAGTCGGTTTGCCGAACGGGGGTCCTGTTCGAGTTCGGTTCGTCAAACGTTCGACGAACCGAACTCGAACCAATAGGCTATAATGGGAGGCAATCACAAACACATAAAAATGCATTATAAATGTACACAAACAGTTAATAAACATTGCCATAACACTTACCGGTCCCCGCGATCCCACCTGTTCTCTGTCTCCTGCCGCTATTCCATCCGATGATCGCTGAATCCTCCCCGTGACCAGCACTGCCAGCTGAGATGCAGGACCTATCATGACGTCAAAATAGCCATGTGACCAGTCACGTGGCTATAATCTCATTGGCTACAGACTGGTCACATGACTATGACGCGTCATGTAGGACCTGCGAGTGCATCTCTCCGGTACACGGTGCACATATGTGTATCGCCGTGTACCGGCGACATGCTCTAGCACACGGTCGACTCCCCGTTCCGTTAGGGATAGGCTGACACAGCCGGTCATTAACGGAGATCACCGTTGCCATAGCAACGCAGTTAGCGGTGATGTCACCGCTAACCGCGGCTCCGAGAGCACCGTTGCTATGGTAACGCGTCTGTCAGCGTTACCGCTGTTACCGCTGACAGCCAGCACTGATCACTCACGGAGTGAAGGCTGCACGCTGCTTCCCGATTGTAGTGAGGATTGTAGTGAGGATGAGGTTCCTCAGCCCCAAGTGATGAGCTGGGTAAACTCATCCTCACTACAATCGTCACTACTACTACACTAGTGAGGATTGTAGTGAGGATGAGGTTCCTCAGCCCCAAGTGATGAGCTGGGTAAACTCATCCTCACTACAATCATCACTACTACTACACTAGTAATGATTGTAGAGAGGATGAGGTTCCTCAGCCCCAAGTGATGAGCTTGGTAAACTCATCCTCACTACAATCGTCACTACTACTACACTAGTGATGATTGTAGTGAGGATGAGGTTCCTCAGCCCCAAGTGATGAGCTGGGTAAACTCATCCTCACTACAATCGTCACTACTACTACACTAGTGATGATGGTAGTGAGGATGAGGTTCCTCAGCCCCAAGTGATGAGCTGGGTAAACTCATCCTCACTACAATCGTCACTACTACTACACTAGTGAGGATTGTAGTGAGGATGAGGTTCCTCAGCCCCAAGTGATGAGCTGGGTAAACTCATCCTCACTACAATCATCACTACTACTACACTAGTGAGGATTGTAGTGAGGATGAGGTTTCTCAGCCCCAAGTGATGAGCTGGTGAACCTCATCCTCACTACAATCGTCACTACTACTACACTAGAAAGAAAGAAGACAGAAGAGCAGGATCGTGGAGGGCTGACAGGGGGTAATAAAGATGGAGTCTCTAATGTGTCTGTGTATTTATTTCTATTAAAGTATTTTTTTCTCTGTGTGGTGTTTTTTTTTATCCCTTTATTGGAGATTCTTAATGGCCGGGTCAAACGTGCCTGACATTAAGAATCTCTGGCTTAATACTGGCTAGTAAAACAAAGCCAGCATTACTTCATGATTACCCAACAAGCCACCCGGCTTCAGGGCTGTTGGAAGAGTTGGATACAGCGCCAGATGATGGCGCTTCTATGATAGCGCCATTTTCTGAGACGGCTGCGGACTGAAATTCGCAGCAGAGGCGCCCAGAAACCTCGGGCTAACCTGTGCTGCGGATTCCAATCCCCAGCTGCCTAGTTGTACCCGGCTGGACACAAAAAATGGGGCGAAGCCCACGTCATTTGTTTTTTAATTATTTCATGAAATAAGTGAAATAATTAAAAAAAACGGGCTTCCCTATATTTTTGGTTCCCAGCCGGGTACAAATAGGCAACTGGGGGTTGGAGGCAGCCCGTGGCTGCCTGCTGTACCTGGCTAGCATACAAAAATATGGCGAAGCCCACGTCATTTTTTTAGTGGGCAAAAAAATTCTGCATACAGTCCTGGATGGAGTATGCTGAGCCTTGTAGTTCTGCAGCTGCTGTCTGCTCTTCTCCATACAGACACACAGCAGCTGCAGAACTACAAGGCTCAGCATACTCCATCCAGGACTGTATGCAGAAGTTTTTTGCCCCCTGATAAAATTATGTGGGCTTCGCCATATTTTTGTATGCTAGCCAGGTACAGCAGGCAGGTACGGCTGCCCCCAACCCCCAGTTGCCTATTTGTACCCGGCTGGGAACCAAAAATAAAGGGAAGCCCTTTTTTTTATTATTTTATGAATTTCATTAAATAATTAGAAAACAAATGACGTAGGCTTCGCCCCATTTTTTTGTCCAGCCAGGTAGAACTAGGCAGCTTGGGATTGGAATCCGCAGCACAGGTTGGCCTGAGCTTTCTGGGCCCCACTGCTGCAAATTGCAGTCTGCAGCCACCTCAGAAAATGGCATTTTCATAGAAGCGCCATCTTCTGGCGCTGTATCCAACTCTTCCAGCACCTGCCTGCTATATCTGGCTAGCATACAAAAATATGGCGAAGCTCACGTCCTTTTTTTGTAGTTTTTTGGCAAAAAAAATAAAAAATGCTTCCCTGGATTTTCCATTGCCAGTGAAGGTAACACCAAGCAGTGGGGGTTAGCAGCCAGTAGCTGCTTGGATTACCCTTACCTAGCAATACAAAAAATGCAGCGGGAGCCCATATATATATTTTTTTAATTATTTATTTAAATAACTAAAAACAAAATGGGCTTCCCTGTATTTTGATTGCTGGACATCACAGTGCTGTAAAAATAAATCTTTAAAAAAATGACGTAGCGCTCCGCGGTATTTTTGATTCTCAGCGCAGATAAAGCAGACAGCTATGGGTTGCCACCCCAGTCTGCCTGCCGTTACCTTGGTTGGCAATCAAAATACAGGGAAGCCCATTAATTTTTTCTATTTAAAAAATAGTTAAAAAAAAAATGACGTTGGGTCCCCCCATTTTTGATAGCCAGCTAAGGTAAAGCAGACGGCTGTAGCCTGAAAACCACAGCTGGCAGCTTTACCGTGGTTGGAGATCCAATGTGGAGGTCCCCTCAGGCTCTTTTTTATAATTATTTTATAAATATTAATAATTACACAATAAAAGTAGGGTCCCCCCCAAATTGGATCACCAGCCAAGGTAAAGCGGACAGCTGTGGTCTGGTATTCTCAGGGTGGGAAGGTACATAGTTATTGGGCCTTCACAGCCTAAAAATAGCAGGCCGCAGGCACCCCAGACGTGGCGCATCCACTAGATGCGCCAATCCTGGCGCTTCACCCCAGCTCATCCCGTGCCCTGGTGCAGTGGCAAACGGGGCAATAAATCGGGTTGATACTAGCTGTAAAGTCACCTGAGATCAAGCCCAGCAGTTTGTGATGTTATGGCGTCTATTAGATACCCAACATCATAAACTGTCAGTACTAACAAAAAAAAAAAATTGACAAAAGAAATTTATTTGAAAAAACAGTCCCCAAAACATTTCCTCTTTCACCAATTTATTGTAAGAAAAAAAATAAAGGGGTCCCACGACGACTCTGGACCGTCTAGAATATGGGGGGGAGACACTCAGGGAACGTATCCCCCATTTTCTAGGAGTGCGGACCCTTCATGTGAGGAGTGTGGGTGCAATGAATCTGCACTCACTCTCCCCGGTCCACAGCAGCAGAGTCCATGTCGTAATGGTTGCTACCAAAGCTGCAATGCCCTGCTCATGAGGTAAGGGCATGCCTAATCAGGAGAACTACTGTAGAGGAAGCTCTGCTCACTGGTATATAGGTGCTCAGAGGTAATAATAGATAAAATTAGTGAGTAACCTCGGCACTCTAAATCTCCCAGACTAAGTCAGTAAGTCACAATGGATAGTAATGCAAAATCACTCTTTATTGGTCCGTATTAAGAAAAAAATTTTTTTCATAAGCATATATGTTTTTGTCCAAAACAAGTTACAAATGACGTTTCGGCCTGAGCCTTCGTCAGATTGGACTTATCTGCATGTAATCATGAAAAATGACAATAATCAGTATCACATAAGAGTGAGAGAACAATAACATAAACTCGAACAATGTAGAGGTACAATTGGGATGCAGCAAAAAAATTGCAACACAGCAAGAAATGAAACACATGATACAAATGTCATAATACAGTACAAGGACAATATAGTAATGACAAATATGGGGTCAGAGTAGGCTTAGACAGCTCTGGTACGAAAAAGATGTCAATCACAAAGTAACATGTGCAGTAGGTGTAGAGCTACAGTATGCATGGCAGAGCTAATGGGTAGACCGACCATAGAAAAAGAACGGAGAAAAAGTGGAGAAAAAGTGGAGAAAAAATGGATAACAAGTGGAGAAAAAGTGAAGAAAAAGTGGAGAAAAAGTGGAGAAAAAAATGGCTAAAAAGTGGAGAAAAAGTGGAGAAAAAGTGGAGAAAAAAATGGATAAAAAGTGGAGAAAAAGTGGAGAAAAAGTGGAGAAGTGGAGAAGTGGAGAAAAAGTGGAGAAAAAGTGGAGCACCCTTTGGTGCCTTTCATGTGGCACTAAGGGGTGCTTCGCTTTGTATTTAGCCAAAAAAATGAAAACAAAATGACGTAGGGTTCCCCCTAGTTTTGTAGCCAGCTAGGGTAAAGCAGACGGCTGCAGCCTGCAGGCCACAGCTGGCAACCTCACCTTGGCTGGTAATCCAAAACTGAGGGCACCCCACGCTGTTATTTTAAATTAAATAAATAATTAAAAAAAAAACCACGTAGGGGTCCCCCAAAATTGGATCACCAGCCAAGGTAAAGCAGACAGCTGAGGCCTGATATTCTCAGACTAGGGAGGTCCATGGTTATTGGACTCTCCCCAGCCTAAAAATAGCAGGCCGCAGCCGCCCGAGAAGTGGCGCATCCATTAGATGCGCCAATCCTGGTGCTTCGCCCCAGCTCATCCCGCGCCCTGGTGCGGTGGCAAACGGGGTAATATATGGGGTTAATACCAGATGTGTAATGTCACCTGGCATTAAGCCCTGGGGTTGGTGAGGTCAGGCGTCTATCAGATACCCGACATCACCAACCCAGTCAGTAATAAAAAAAAATAGACGACAAACACATTTTTATTTGAAAAAACACTCCCCAAAACATTCCCTCTTTAACCATTTTATTAGAATGAAAAACAAATCCAGGTCTGGTGTAATCCAAGGGGTTGCCATGACGATCCACACTGTCCCAGTCAATGAAGAGCAGGATGTTCCCCATTGGCTGGGAGAGCAGTGCAGTGACCTGAGCTAACATCAATGGGTCAGCCCAGGTCACTGCAGGGGATGACAAGTGCTGCTGTCAGCGAGGTACATTACCTGCGCTGATCTCCAGCACACTGACAGCCCCTGTCACTGAGTTCAATGACCGCCGCCTTCACAGCCAAGAATCGCGAGAGGCCCGTGTCGTCACCGCTAGTCAGTCTCGGGTCGGAAGCGAGAGAAGGTGATGTGACAAGCGGCGGCCATGAAGGACAGTGACAGCGCTGAGGTCGGGATGGCGGGACTTCATCACCGCAGGCAGGGCCGGCTCCAGGTTTTTGTGGGCCCCGGGCGGAAGAGTCCCAGTGGGCCCCATAAACACGCAGACATACACACATACACAGATACATACACGTACATATACATATTTAAAGACAAACTCACAAAAATACATATAAACAGACAAATCTATACAGTCATATACACTGACATACATAGATACACATCATACATGCATACATACAGAGACACATACTGCTATGCTCCATACATACATACATACAGACACACACATACTGCTCTGCATGCATACATACATATAGACAGACACACACACACTGCTCTGCTACATACATACATATAGACAGACACACACATACTGCTCAGCTGCATACATACATACAGACACACACACACACACTGCTCTGCTGCATACATACATACAGACAGACACGCATACTGCTCTGCTGCATACATACATGCATACATACATACAAACAGACACGCATACTGCTCTTCTGCATACATACATACATACATACAGACAGACACGCATACTGCTCTGCATGCATACATACAAACACGCATACTACTCTGCTGCATACATACATGCATACATACAGACAGACACGCATATTGCTCTGCTGCATATATATATATACATACATACAGACACGCATACTACTCTGCTGCATATATACATACATACAGACAAGCATACTGCTCTGCTACATATACATACATACAGACACGTATACTGCTCTGCTGCATACATACATGCATACATACAGACAGACACGCATACTACTCTGCTACATATATACATACATACATACAGACACGCATACTGCTCTGCTGCATATATACATACATACACGCATACTGCTCTGCTGCATATATACATACATACATACATACACGCATACTGCTCTGCTGCATATATACATACATACAGACACGCATACTGCTCTGCTGCATACATACATACATACATACAGACACATATACTGCTCTGCTGCATACATACATACATACATACAGACACGCATACTGCTCTGCTGCATATATACATACATACACGCATACTGCTCTGCTGCATATATACATACATACAGACACGCATACTGCTCTGCTGCATATATACATACATACATACAGACACGCATACTGCTCTGCTGCATATATACATACATACATACAGACACGCATATTGCTCTGCTGCATATATATATACATACAGACACGCATACTACTCTGCTACATATATACATGCATACAGACACATATACTGCTCTGCTGCATACATACATGCATACATACAGACAGACACGCATATTGCTCTGCTGCATATATATATATATACATACATACAGACACGCATACTACTCTGCTACATATATACATACATACATACAGACACGCATACTGCTCTGCTGCATATATACATACATACAGACACGCATACTGCTCTGCTGCATATATACATACATACATACAGACACGCATACTGCTCTGCCGCATACATACATGCATACATACAGACAGACACGCATATTGCTCTGCTGCATATATATATACATACAGACACGCATACTACTCTGCTACATATATACATACATACAGACACGTATACTGCTCTGCTGCATACATACATACATGCATACATACAGACAGACACGCATATTGCTCTGCTGCATATATATATACATACATACAGACACTCATACTACTCTGCTACATATATACATACATACATACAGACACGCATACTGCTCTGCTGCATATATACATACATACAGACACGCATACTGCTCTGCTGCATATATACATACATACAGACAGACACGTATACTGCTCTGCTGCATATATATATACTTACATACAGACACGTATACTGCTCTGCTGCATATATACATGCATACATATAGACACGCATACTGCTCTGCTGCATATATACATACATACAGACACGCATACTGCTCTGCTGCATATATACATACATACATACAGACACGCATACTGCTCTGCTGCATATATACATACATATAGACACGCATACTGCTCTGCTGCATGCATACATACAAACACACACCTTGCTCTGCGGGGCCCACACACGCGGCTCCGGGGGCTTCACACAAGGCTCTGCGGGGCCCACACATGCACGGGGGGACAGGGAGGGGCGGGGAGGGAGTGATGTCCCACATACTGATCAGGTTACGGTGCAGATGGGGCCCACACAGCGCCGGAGGGAAGCAATGTGCTGGGGGTCACTGGCTGGCACTGTGACTCCTTCATCTGTGTGACCGAGCAGGACGCCGGGCGGTAACTCCGCCCACAGATGATGCTCAATGCAGGAGAACACAGTGAACGCTGTGGTCTGCGGGCCTTAAAGAGCCGGCAGCCACAGTTTCCAGTGCCAAGGACTGCTGCCCCCGGGCCGACCGCAGGTAAGCCGAGCGGGACCGTGTGTGTGTGTGTGTGTGTGTGTGTGTGTATACGTGTGTACGTGTGTACATGCCACGGGCAGGAGGGGGCGGAGCGAGCTGAGCGGGGAAGTGTGGGCTTCCTGCACGTAACTAGGATAAACATCGGGTTACTAACCAAAGCGCTTTGGTTTGATACCCGATGTTTATCTTGGTTACCAGCTTGTGGCAGGCTGCCAGCGATGGCTCCTGCACACCATAGCTGTAAAAAGCCCTGCTTTTTGCTGCTAGAACCGTTCTCGAACGTATCTAGAACTATCGAGCTTTTGCAAAAAGCTCGAGTTCTAGTTCGATCTCGAACAGCCTCCAAAATCACTCGAGCCTGGAACTGGAGAACCTCGAACCTCGAACCGCGCTCAACTCTACCCAGGACCTTCTGCATGTTAAGCAGAAATGATGACCACTACGCTATGAAACCTGACGAAAAGTTACTGTGTATTGGCTAGCAGAGCAGAATTGTGACTGACGGGGCCTTTTTATTGCTGAAGGAAAGTATTTTTGGTTAATGAAACATTTACAATTATTATTACATATTTTACCAGTTTTATTCCTACAAAGGGATTTTGCTTAAATTGAAGTTTATATTGAATGTGTTACTTTTTTCTCCATAGTTTGGTCTTTTGCTTTTGTATTTATGGGAACTATATATTTTGAAACAAATAGGATTTTTATAATATGGGATTATGTTTTCTGCTAAAACGGTCAATAAAAAAGAAACCCAAAATCGTAGTTCTCTTTGTGATGGAAGCCAAAATGTATTGTCATTTGGCAACAAAACCAAGAATTTCACATATTACAAGTCGATAGGAAATTACTTCAACACCAAAAACAAATTGGTTTCACTGGGGATTGAACCCAGGACCTTCTGCGTGTGAAGCAGACGTGATGACCACTACACTATGAAACCTTTAAAATTCTGCAAAGTAATGGCAATTAGAGACGAGTTTTGACCGCCAGGGAAGAAAAAACAAATTCGTAGCTCTGTTGATGATGGAAGCTAAAACATCCAGTTATTCGGCAACAAAGCCAAGAACTTTATATACTGCAGGTTGATAGGGGATTATTTCAACACCAAGAACACATGGGTTTCACTGGAGATTGAACCCAGGACCGTCTGCGTGTAAAGCAGACGTGATTTCCACTACACTATGAAACCTTTGAAAGCCTGCAAAGTAATGGCAATTAGAGACGAGTTTTGACCGCCAGGGAAAAAAAAAACAAATTCGTAGCTCTGTTGGGGATGGAAGCCAAAACATCCCATCATTCGGCAACAAAGCCAAGAACTTCATATATTGTAGTTTAATTGGGTATTATTTCAACACCAAGAACAGATTGGTTTTACTGGGGATTGAACGCAGGACCTTCTGCTTGTTAAGCAGACGTGATGACCACTACTCTATGAAACCTGATGGAAAGTTACTGTGTATTGGCTAGCAGAGCAGAATTGTGACTGACGGGGCCTTTTTCTTGCTGAAGGAAAGTATTTTTGGTTAATGAAACATTTACAATTTTTATTACATATTTTACCAGTTTTATTCCTAGAAAGGGATTTTGCTTAAAAGGAAGTTTACATTGAATGTGTTACTTTTTTCCACATAGTTTAGTTGTTTGCTTTTGTATTTAAAGGAACTATATATTTTGAAACAAACAGGATTTTTATAATATGGGATTATGTTTTCTGCTAAAATGGTCAATAAAAAAGAAACCCAAAATCGTAGCTCTCTTGGTGAGGGAAGCCAAAATATATTATCAGTTGGCAACAAAACCAAGAAGTTCATATATTACAGGTTGATAGCAAATTACTTCAACAGCGAAAATGGCTTGTTTTTACTGGGGATTGAACCCAGAACCTTCTGCATGTGAAGTAGACGTGATGACCACTCCACTATGAAACCTGTGAAATCCTTCAAAGTAATGGCATTTAGAGACGAGTTTTGACAGCCAGGGGAAAAAAAAAAAATAATTTGTAGTTCTGTTTGTGATGGAAGCCAAAACATACCGTCATTCGGCAACAATGCCGAAAACTTCATATATTGTAGTTGGATAGCGTATTATTTCAACACTAAGAACAGATTGGTTTCACTGGGGATTGAACCCAGGACCTTCTGCGTGTTAAGCAGACGTGATGACCACTACATTATGAAACCTGACGAAAAGTTACTGTGTATTGGCTAGCAGAGCAGAATTGTGACTGTTGGGGCCTTTTAATTGCTGAAGGAAAGTATTTTTGGTTAATGAAACATTTACAATTATTACATATTTTACCAGTTTTATTCCTAGAAAGAGATTTTGCTTAAATTGAAGTTTATATTGAATGTGTTACTTTTTTCTCCATAGTTTGGTCTTTTGCTTTTGTATTTATGGGAACTATATATTTTGAAACAAATAGGATTTTTATAATATGGGATTATGTTTTCTGCTAAAATGGTCAATAAAAAAGAAACCCAAAATCGTAGTTCTCTTTGTGATGGAAGCCAAAATGTATTGTCATTTGGCAACGAAACCAAGAATTTCACATATTACAAGTCGATAGGAAATTACTTCAACACCAAAAACAGATTGGTTTCACTGGGGATTGAACCCAGGACCTTCTGCGTGTGAAGCACACGTGATGACCACTAAACTATGAAACCTTTAAAATCCTGCAAAGTAATGGCAATTAGAGCCGAGTTTTGACCGCCAGGGGAAAAAAAACAAATTCGTAGCTCTGTTGGTGATGGAAGCTAAAACATACCGTTATTCGGCAACAAAGCCAAGAACTTTATATACTACAGGTTGATAGGGGATTATTTCAACACCAAGAACACATGGGTTTCACTGGGGATTGAACCCAGGACCTTCTGCGTGTAAAGCAGATGTGATTTCCACTACACTATGAAACCTTTGAAAGAACGCAAAGTAATGGCAATTAGAGACGAGTTTTGACCGCCAGGGAAAAAAAAAACAAATTTGTAGCTCTGTTGGGGATGGAAGCCAAAACATCCCATCATTCGGCAACAAAGCCATGAACTTCACATATTGTAGTTTAATCGAGTATTATTTCAACACCAAGAACAGATTGGTTTTACTCGGGATTGAACGCAGGACCTTCTGCGTGTTAAGCAGACGTGATGACCACTACTCTATGAAACCTGATGGATAGTTACTGTGTATTGGCTAGCAGAGCAGAATTGTGACTGACGGGGCCTTTTTATTGCTGAAGGAAAGTATTTTTGGTTAATGTAACATTTACAATTTTTATTACATATTTTACCAGTTTTATTCCTACAAAGGGATTTTGCTTAAAAGGAAGTTTACATTGAATGTGTTACTTTTTTCCACATAGTTTAGTTGTTTGCTTTTGTATTTAAAGGAACTATATATTTTGAAACAAACATGATTTTTATAATATGGGATTATGTTTTCTGCTAAAATGGTCAATAAAAAAGAAACCCAAAATCGTAGTTCTCTTGGTGATGGAAGCCAAAATATATTATCAGTTGGCAACAAAACAAAGAATTTCATATGTTACAGGTTGATAGCAAATTACTTCAACAGCGAAAACGGCTTGTTTTTACTGGGGATTGAACCCAGGACCTTCTGAGTGTGAAATAGACGTGTTGACGACTCCACTATGAAACCTGTGAAATCCTGCAAAGTAATGGCATTTAGAGACGAGTTTTGACCGCCAGGGGAAAAAAAAAAAAATAATTTGTAGTTCTGTTTGTGATGGAAGCCAAAACATCCCGTCATTCTGCTACAAAGCCGAGAACTTCATATATTGGAGTTGGATAGCGTATTATTTCAACACTAAGAACAGATTGGTTTCACTGGGGATTGAACGCAGGATCTTCTGCGTGTTAAGCAGACGTGATGACCACTACACTATGAAACCTGACAAAAAGTTACTGTGTATTGGCTAGCAGAGCAGAATTATGACTAACGGGGCCTTTTTATTGCTGAACGAAAGTATTTTTGGTTAATGAAACACAATTATTATTACATATTTTACCAGTTTTATTCCTACAAAGGGATTTTGCTTAAAAGGAAGTTTATATTGAATGTGTTACTTTTTTCCACATAGTTTAGTTGTTTGCTTTTGTATTTAAAGGAACTATATATATAATATGGGATTATGTTTTCTGCTAAAATGGTGAATAAAAAAGAAACCCAAAATCGTAGTTCTCTTTGTGATGGAAGCCAAAATTCCATCACAAATTCGTAGCTCTGTTGGGGATGGAAGCCAAAACATTCCACCCTTCGGCAACAAAGCCAAGAACTTCATATATTGTAGTTTAATTGAGTATTATTTCTACACCAAGAACAGATTGGTTTTACTGGGGATTGAACGCAGGACCTTCTGCGTGTTTAGCAGACGTGATGACCACTACTCTGTGAAACCTGATGGAAAGTTACTGTGTATTGGCTAGCAGAGCAGAATTGTGACTGACGGGGCCTTTTTATTGCTGAAGGAAAGTATTTTTGGTTAATGAAACATTTACAATTTTTATTACATATTTTACCAGTTTTATTCCTACAAAGAGATTTTGCTTAAAAGGAAGTTTACATTGAATGTTTTACTTTTTTCCACATAGTTTAGTTGTTTGCTTTTGTATTTAAAGGAACTATATATTTTGAAACAAACAGGATTTTTATAATATGGGATTATGTTTTCTGCTAAAATTGTCAATAAAAAATAAACCCAAAATCGTAGCTCTCTTGGTGAGGGAAGCCAAAATATATTATCAGTTGGCAACAAAACCAAGAAGTTCATATATTACAGGTTGATAGCAAATTACTTCAACAGCGAAAATGGCTTGTTTTTACTGGGGATTGAACCCAGAACCTTCTGCATGTGAAGTAGACGTGATGACCACTCCACTATGAAACCTGTGAAATCCTTCAAAGTAATGGCATTTAGAGACGAGTTTTGACAGCCAGGGGAAAAAAAAAAAATAATTTGTAGTTCTGTTTGTGATGGAAGCCAAAACATACCGTCATTCGGCAACAATGCCGAAAACTTCATATATTGTAGTTGGATAGCGTATTATTTCAACACTAAGAACAGATTGGTTTCACTGGGGATTGAACCCAGGACCTTCTGCGTGTTAAGCAGACGTGATGACCACTACATTATGAAACCTGACGAAAAGTTACTGTGTATTGGCTAGCAGAGCAGAATTGTGACTGTTGGGGCCTTTTAATTGCTGAAGGAAAGTATTTTTGGTTAATGAAACATTTACAATTATTACATATTTTACCAGTTTTATTCCTAGAAAGAGATTTTGCTTAAATTGAAGTTTATATTGAATGTGTTACTTTTTTCTCCATAGTTTGGTCTTTTGCTTTTGTATTTATGGGAACTATATATTTTGAAACAAATAGGATTTTTATAATATGGGATTATGTTTTCTGCTAAAATGGTCAATAAAAAAGAAACCCAAAATCGTAGTTCTCTTTGTGATGGAAGCCAAAATGTATTGTCATTTGGCAACGAAACCAAGAATTTCACATATTACAAGTCGATAGGAAATTACTTCAACACCAAAAACAGATTGGTTTCACTGGGGATTGAACCCAGGACCTTCTGCGTGTGAAGCACACGTGATGACCACTAAACTATGAAACCTTTAAAATCCTGCAAAGTAATGGCAATTAGAGCCGAGTTTTGACCGCCAGGGGAAAAAAAACAAATTCGTAGCTCTGTTGGTGATGGAAGCTAAAACATACCGTTATTCGGCAACAAAGCCAAGAACTTTATATACTACAGGTTGATAGGGGATTATTTCAACACCAAGAACACATGGGTTTCACTGGGGATTGAACCCAGGACCTTCTGCGTGTAAAGCAGATGTGATTTCCACTACACTATGAAACCTTTGAAAGAACGCAAAGTAATGGCAATTAGAGACGAGTTTTGACCGCCAGGGAAAAAAAAAACAAATTTGTAGCTCTGTTGGGGATGGAAGCCAAAACATCCCATCATTCGGCAACAAAGCCATGAACTTCATATATTGTAGTTTAATCGAGTATTATTTCAACACCAAGAACAGATTGGTTTTACTCGGGATTGAACGCAGGACCTTCTGCGTGTTAAGCAGACGTGATGACCACTACTCTATGAAACCTGATGGATAGTTACTGTGTATTGGCTAGCAGAGCAGAATTGTGACTGACGGGGCCTTTTTATTGCTGAAGGAAAGTATTTTTGGTTAATGTAACATTTACAATTTTTATTACATATTTTACCAGTTTTATTCCTACAAAGGGATTTTGCTTAAAAGGAAGTTTACATTGAATGTGTTACTTTTTTCCACATAGTTTAGTTGTTTGCTTTTGTATTTAAAGGAACTATATATTTTGAAACAAACATGATTTTTATATTATGGGATTATGTTTTCTGCTAAAATGGTCAATAAAAAAGAAACCCAAAATCGTAGTTCTCTTGGTGATGGAAGCCAAAATATATTATCAGTTGGCAACAAAACAAAGAATTTCATATGTTACAGGTTGATAGCAAATTACTTCAACAGCGAAAACGGCTTGTTTTTACTGGGGATTGAACCCAGGACCTTCTGAGTGTGAAATAGACGTGTTGACGACTCCACTATGAAACCTGTGAAATCCTGCAAAGTAATGGCATTTAGAGACGAGTTTTGACCGCCAGGGGAAAAAAAAAAAATAATTTGTAGTTCTGTTTGTGATGGAAGCCAAAACATCCCGTCATTCTGCTACAAAGCCGAGAACTTCATATATTGGAGTTGGATAGCGTATTATTTCAACACTAAGAACAGATTGGTTTCACTGGGGATTGAACGCAGGATCTTCTGCGTGTTAAGCAGACGTGATGACCACTACACTATGAAACCTGACAAAAAGTTACTGTGTATTGGCTAGCAGAGCAGAATTATGACTAACGGGGCCTTTTTATTGCTGAACGAAAGTATTTTTGGTTAATGAAACACAATTATTATTACATATTTTACCAGTTTTATTCCTACAAAGGGATTTTGCTTAAAAGGAAGTTTATATTGAATGTGTTACTTTTTTCCACATAGTTTAGTTGTTTGCTTTTGTATTTAAAGGAACTATATATATAATATGGGATTATGTTTTCTGCTAAAATGGTGAATAAAAAAGAAACCCAAAATCGTAGTTCTCTTTGTGATGGAAGCCAAAATTCCATCACAAATTCGTAGCTCTGTTGGGGATGGAAGCCAAAACATTCCACCCTTCGGCAACAAAGCCAAGAACTTCATATATTGTAGTTTAATTGAGTATTATTTCTACACCAAGAACAGATTGGTTTTACTGGGGATTGAACGCAGGACCTTCTGCGTGTTTAGCAGACGTGATGACCACTACTCTGTGAAACCTGATGGAAAGTTACTGTGTATTGGCTAGCAGAGCAGAATTGTGACTGACGGGGCCTTTTTATTGCTGAAGGAAAGTATTTTTGGTTAATGAAACATTTACAATTTTTATTACATATTTTACCAGTTTTATTCCTACAAAGAGATTTTGCTTAAAAGGAAGTTTACATTGAATGTTTTACTTTTTTCCACATAGTTTAGTTGTTTGCTTTTGTATTTAAAGGAACTATATATTTTGAAACAAACAGGATTTTTATAATATGGGATTATGTTTTCTGCTAAAATTGTCAATAAAAAATAAACCCAAAATCGTAGCTCTCTTGGTGAGGGAAGCCAAAATATATTATCAGTTGGCAACAAAACCAAGAAGTTCATATATTACAGGTTGATAGCAAATTACTTCAACAGCGAAAATGGCTTGTTTTTACTGGGGATTGAACCCAGAACCTTCTGCATGTGAAGTAGACGTGATGACCACTCCACTATGAAACCTGTGAAATCCTTCAAAGTAATGGCATTTAGAGACGAGTTTTGACAGCCAGGGGAAAAAAAAAAAATAATTTGTAGTTCTGTTTGTGATGGAAGCCAAAACATACCGTCATTCGGCAACAATGCCGAAAACTTCATATATTGTAGTTGGATAGCGTATTATTTCAACACTAAGAACAGATTGGTTTCACTGGGGATTGAACCCAGGACCTTCTGCGTGTTAAGCAGACGTGATGACCACTACATTATGAAACCTGACGAAAAGTTACTGTGTATTGGCTAGCAGAGCAGAATTGTGACTGTTGGGGCCTTTTAATTGCTGAAGGAAAGTATTTTTGGTTAATGAAACATTTACAATTATTACATATTTTACCAGTTTTATTCCTAGAAAGAGATTTTGCTTAAATTGAAGTTTATATTGAATGTGTTACTTTTTTCTCCATAGTTTGGTCTTTTGCTTTTGTATTTATGGGAACTATATATTTTGAAACAAATAGGATTTTTATAATATGGGATTATGTTTTCTGCTAAAATGGTCAATAAAAAAGAAACCCAAAATCGTAGTTCTCTTTGTGATGGAAGCCAAAATGTATTGTCATTTGGCAACGAAACCAAGAATTTCACATATTACAAGTCGATAGGAAATTACTTCAACACCAAAAACAGATTGGTTTCACTGGGGATTGAACCCAGGACCTTCTGCGTGTGAAGCACACGTGATGACCACTAAACTATGAAACCTTTAAAATTCTGCAAAGTAATGGCAATTAGAGCCGAGTTTTGACCGCCAGGGGAAAAAAAACAAATTCGTAGCTCTGTTGGTGATGGAAGCTAAAACATACCGTTATTCGGCAACAAAGCCAAGAACTTTATATACTACAGGTTGATAGGGGATTATTTCAACACCAAGAACACATGGGTTTCACTGGGGATTGAACCCAGGACCTTCTGCGTGTAAAGCAGATGTGATTTCCACTACACTATGAAACCTTTGAAAGAATGCAAAGTAATGGCAATTAGAGACGAGTTTTGACCGCCAGGGAAAAAAAAAACAAATTTGTAGCTCTGTTGGGGATGGAAGCCAAAACATCCCATCATTCGGCAACAAAGCCATGAACTTCATATATTGTAGTTTAATCGAGTATTATTTCAACACCAAGAACAGATTGGTTTTACTCGGGATTGAACGCAGGACCTTCTGCGTGTTAAGCAGACGTGATGACCACTACTCTATGAAACCTGATGGATAGTTACTGTGTGTTGGCTAGCAGAGCAGAATTGTGACTGACGGGGCCTTTTTATTGCTGAAGGAAAGTATTTTTGGTTAATGTAACATTTACAATTTTTATTACATATTTTACCAGTTTTATTCCTACAAAGGGATTTTGCTTAAAAGGAAGTTTACATTGAATGTGTTACTTTTTTCCACATAGTTTAGTTGTTTGCTTTTGTATTTAAAGGAACTATATATTTTGAAACAAACATGATTTTTATATTATGGGATTATGTTTTCTGCTAAAATGGTCAATAAAAAAGAAACCCAAAATCGTAGTTCTCTTGGTGATGGAAGCCAAAATATATTATCAGTTGGCAACAAAACAAAGAATTTCATATGTTACAGGTTGATAGCAAATTACTTCAACAGCGAAAACGGCTTGTTTTTACTGGGGATTGAACCCAGGACCTTCTGAGTGTGAAATAGACGTGTCAACGACTCCACTATGAAACCTGTGAAATCCTGCAAAGTAATGGCATTTAGAGACGAGTTTTGACCGCCAGGGGAAAAAAAAAAAATAATTTGTAGTTCTGTTTGTGATGGAAGCCAAAACATCCCGTCATTCTGCTACAAAGCCGAGAACTTCATATATTGGAGTTGGATAGCGTATTATTTCAACACTAAGAACAGATTGGTTTCACTGGGGATTGAACGCAGGATCTTCTGCGTGTTAAGCAGACGTGATGACCACTACACTATGAAACCTGACAAAAAGTTACTGTGTATTGGCTAGCAGAGCAGAATTATGACTAACGGGGCCTTTTTATTGCTGAACGAAAGTATTTTTGGTTAATGAAACACAATTATTATTACATATTTTACCAGTTTTATTCCTACAAAGGGATTTTGCTTAAAAGGAAGTTTATATTGAATGTGTTACTTTTTTCCACATAGTTTAGTTGTTTGCTTTTGTATTTAAAGGAACTATATATATAATATGGGATTATGTTTTCTGCTAAAATGGTGAATAAAAAAGAAACCCAAAATCGTAGTTCTCTTTGTGATGGAAGCCAAAATTCCATCACAAATTCGAAGCTCTGTTGGGGATGGAAGCCAAAACATTCCACCCTTCGGCAACAAAGCCAAGAACTTCATATATTGTAGTTTAATTGAGTATTATTTCTACACCAAGAACAGATTGGTTTTACTGGGGATTGAACGCAGGACCTTCTGCGTGTTTAGCAGACGTGATGACCACTACTCTGTGAAACCTGATGGAAAGTTACTGTGTATTGGCTAGCAGAGCAGAATTGTGACTGACGGTGCCTTTTTATTGCTGAAGGAAAGTATTTTTGGTTAATGAAACATTTACAATTTTTATTACATATTTTACCAGTTTTATTCCTACAAAGAGATTTTGCTTAAAAGGAAGTTTACATTGAATGTTTTACTTTTTTCCACATAGTTTAGTTGTTTGCTTTTGTATTTAAAGGAACTATATATTTTGAAACAAACAGGATTTTTATAATATGGGATTATGTTTTCTGCTAAAATTGTCAATAAAAAATAAACCCAAAATCGTAGTTCTCTTGGTGAGGGAAGCCAAAATATTTTATCAGTTGGCAATAAAACCAAGAATTTCATATATTACAGGTTGATAGCAAATTACTTCAACAGCGAAAACAGCTTGTTTTTACTGGGGATAGAACCCAGGACCTTCTGCATGTGAAGTAGACGTGATGACCATTCCACTATTAAACCTGTGAAATCCTGCAAAGTAATGGCATTTAGAGACGAGTTTTGACCGCCAGGGGAAAAAAAAAAAAATTATTTGTAGTTCTGTTTGTGATGGAAGCCAAAACATACCATCATTCGGCAACAATGCCGAGAACTTCATATATTGTAGTTGGATAGCTTATGATTTCAACACTAAGAACAGATTGGTTTCACTGGGGATTGAACCCAGGACCTTCTGCGTGTTAAGCAGACGTGATGACTAGAGATGAGCGAACTGGTCCCGGTTCGGCTCGAGGTCGGTTCGCCGAACGGGGGTCCCGTTCGAGTTTGGTTCGTCGAACGTTCGACGAACCGAACTCGAACCAATAGGCTATAATGGGAGGCAATCACAAACATATAAAAATGCATGATAAATGTACACAAACAGTTAATAAACATTGCCATAACACTTACCGGTCCCCGCGATCCCTTCTGCACTCTGTCTCCTGCCGCTATTCCATCCGATGATCGCTGAATCCTCCCCGTGACCAGCACTGCCAGCAGAGATGCAGGACCTATCGTGACATCAAAATAGCCATGTGACCAGTCACGTGGCTATTATCTCATTGGCTACAGACTGGTCACATGACTATGACACGTCATGTAGGACCTGCGAGAGCATCTCTCCGGTACACGGTGCACATATGTGTATCGCCGTGTACCGGCGACATGCTCTAGCACACGGTCGACTCCCCATTCCGTTAGGGACCGGCTGACACAGCCGGTCATTAACGGAGATCACCGTTGCCATAGCAACGCAGTTAGCGGTGACGTCACCGCTAACCGCGGCTCTGAGAGCACTATTGCTATGGTAACGCGCTGTCAGCGTTACCGCTGTTACCGCTGACAGCCAGCACTGATCACTCACGGAGTGAAGGCTGCACGATTGTAGTGAGCATTGTAGTGAGGATGAGGTTCCCCAGCCCCAAGTGATGAGCTGGTGAACCTCATCCTTCCTCACTACAATCGTCACTACTACTACACTAGAAAGAAGACAGAAGAGCAGGATCGTGGAGGGGTGACAGGGGGTAATAAAGATGGAGTCTCTAATGTGTCTGTGTATTTATTTCTATTAAAGTATTTTTTCTCTGTGTGGTGTTTTTTTTTAACCCTTTATTGGAGATTCTTAATAGCCGGGTAAAACGTGCCTGACATTAAGAATCTCTGGCTTAATACTGGCTAGTAAAACAAAGCCAGTATTAACTCATGAATACCCAACAAGCCACCCGGCTCCAGGGCTGTTGGAAGAGTTGGATACAGCGCCAGATGATGGCGCTTCTATGAGAGCGCCATTTTCTGGGACGGCTGCGGACTGAAATCCGCAGCAGAGGCGCCCGGAAACCTCGGGTTAGCCTGTGCTGCGGATTCCAATCCCCAGCTGCCTAGTTGTACCCGGCTGGACACAAAAATGGGCCGAAGCCCACGTCATTTTGTTTTTTAATTATTTCATGAAATAAGTGAAATAATTAAAAAAAAACGGGTTTCCCTATATTTTTGGTTCCCAGCTGGGTACAAATAGGCAACTGGGGGTTGGAGGCAGCCCATGGCTGCCTGCTGTACCTGGCTAGCATACAAAAATATGGCGAAGCCCACGTCATTTTTTTGTAGTTTTTTGGCAAAAAAAATAAAAAATGCTTCCCTGGATTTTCCATTGCCATTGAAGGTAACATCAAGCAGTGGGGGTTAGCAGCCAGTAGCTGCTTGGATTACCCTTAGCTAGCAATACAAAAAATGTAGCAGGAGCCCATATATATTTTTTTTAATTATTTATTTAAATAACTAAAAACAAAATGGGCTTCCCTGTATTTTGATTGCTGGACATCATAGTGCTGTAAAAATAAATCTTTAAAAAAATGACGTAGCGCTCCGCGGTATTTTTGATTCTCAGCGCAGATAAAGCAGACAGCTACGGGATGCCACCCCCATCTGCCTGCTGTTACCTTGGTTAGCAATCAAAATACAGGGAAGCCCATTAATTTTTTCTATTTAAAAAATAGTTAAAAAAAAAATGACGTTGGGTCCCCCCATTTTTGATAGCCAGCTAGGGTAAAGCAGACGGCTGTAGCCTGAAAACCACAGCTGGCAGCTTTACCGTGGTTGGGGATCCAATGGGGAGGTCCCCTCAGGCTCTTTTTTATAATTATTTTATAAATATTAATAATTACACAATAAAAGTAGGGTCCCCCCCAAATTGGATCACCAGCCAAGGTAAAGCGGACAGCTGTGGTCTGGTATTCTCAGGGTGGGAAGGTCCATAGTTATTGGGCCTTCACAGCCTAAAAATAGCAGGCCGCAGGCACCCCAGACGTGGCGCATCCACTAGATGCGCCAATCCTGGCGCTTCACCCCAGCTCATCCCGTGCCCTGGTGCAGTGGCAAACGGGGTAATAAATCGGGTTGATACTAGCTGTAAAGTCACCTGAGATCAAGCCCAGCAGTTTGTGATGTCATGGCGTCTATTAGATACCCAACATCATAAACTGTCAGTACTAACAAAAAAAAAAATCGACAAAAGAAATTTATTTGAAAAAACAGTCCCCAAAACATTTCCTCTCTCACCAATTTATTGTAAGAAAAAAAATAAAGGGGTCCCACGACAACTCTGGACCGTCTAGAATATGGGGGGGAGACACTCAGGGAACGTATCCCCCATTTTCTAGGAGTGCGGACCCTTCATGTGAGGAGTGTGGGTGCAATGAATCTGCACTCACTCTTCTCGGGTCCACAGCAGCAGAGTCCATGTCGTAATGGTTGCTACCAAAGCTGCAATGCCCTGCTCATGAGGTAAGGGCATGCCTAATCAGGAGAACTACTGTAGAGGAAGCTCTGCTCACTGGTATATAGGTGCTCAGAGGTAATAATAGATAAAATTAGTGAGTAACCTCGGCACTCTAAATCTCCCAGACTAAGTCAGTAAGTCACAACGGATAGTAATGCAAAATCACTCTTTATTGGTCCGTATTAAGAAAAACATTTTTTTTCATAAGCATATATGTTTTTGTCCAAAACAAGTTACAAATGACGTTTCGGCCTGAGCCTTCGTCAGATTGGACTTATCTGCATGTAATCATGAAAAATGACAATATTCAGTATCACATAAGAGTGAGAGAACAATAACATAAACTCGAACAATGTAGAGGTACAATTGGGATGCAGCAAAAAAATTGCAACACAGCAAGAAATGAAACACATGATACAAATGTCATAATACAGTACAAGGACAATATAGTAATGACAAATATGGGGTCAGAGTAGGCTTAGACAGCTCTGGTACGAAAGAGATGTCAATCATAAAGTAACATCTGCAGTAGGTGTAGAGCTACAGTATGCATGGCAGAGCTAATGGGTAGACCGACCATAGAAAAAGTGGAGAAAAAGTGGAGAAAAAATGTAGAAAAAGTGGAGAAAAAGTGGAGAAAAAGTGGAGAAAAAATGGATAAAAAGTGGAGAAAAAGTGAAGGAAAAGTGGAGAAAAAATGGAGAATAAGTGGAGAAAAAATGGAGAAAAAAATGAAGAAAAAGTGGAGAAAAAATGGAGAAAAAGTGGAGAAAAAGTGGATAAAAAGTGGAGAAAAAGTGGAGAAAAAATGGAGAAAAAATGTAGAAAAAGTGGAGAAAAAGTGGAGAATAAGTGGAGAAAAAATGGAGAAAAAAATGTAGAAAAAGTGGAGAAAAAAATGAAGAAAAAGTGGAGAAAAAATGTAGAAAAAGTGGAGAAAAAGTGGAGAAAAAGTGGAGAAAAAGTGGAGAAAAAGTGGAGAAAAAGTGGAGAAAAAATGTAGAAAAAGTGGAGAATAAGTGGAGAAAAAATGGAGAAAAAAATGTAGAAAAAGTGGAGAAAAAAATGAAGAAAAAGTGGAGAAAAAATGTAGAAAAAGTGGAGAAAAAGTGGAGAAAAAATGTAGAAAAAGTGGAGAAAAAATGTAGAAAAAGTGGAGAAAAAGTGGAGAAAAAGTGGAGAAAAAGTGGAGAAAAAATGTAGAAAAAGTGGAGAAAAAGTGGAGAAAAAGTGGAGAATAAGTGGAGAAAAAATGGAGAAAAAGTGGAGAAAAAATGGAGAAAAAGTGGAGAAAAAGTGGAGAAAAAGTGGAGAAAAAGTGGAGAAAAAGTGGAGAATAAGTGGAGAATAAGTGGAGAAAAAATGGAGAAAAAAATGTAGAAAAAGTGGAGAAAAAAATGAAGAAAAAGTGGAGAAAAAAATGAAGAAAAAGTGGAGAAAAAATGTAGAAAAAGTGGAGAAAGAGTGAAGAAAAAATGTAGAAAAAGTGGAGAAAAAGTGGAGAAAAAATGTAGAAAAAGTGGAGAAAAAGTGGAGAAAAAGTGGAGAATAAGTGGAGAATAAGTGGAGAATAAGTGGAGAAAAAATGGAGAAAAAAATGTAGAAAAAGTGGAGAGAAAGTGGATAAAAAGTGGAGAAAAAGTGGATAAAAAGTGGAGAAAAAGTGGAGAAAAAATGTAGAAAAAGTGGAGAAAAAGTGGAGAAAAAGTGGAGAATAAGTGGAGAAAAAATGGAGAATAAGTGGAGAAAAAATGGAGAAAAAAATGAAGAAAAAGTGGAGAAAAAGTGGAGAATAAGTGGAGAATAAGTGGAGAAAAAATGGAGAAAAAAATGAAGAAAAAGTGGAGAAAAAGTGGAGAAAAAGTGGAGAAAAAATGGATAAAAAGTGGAGAAAAAGTGAAGGAAAAGTGGAGAAAAAGTGGAGAATAAGTGGAGAAAAAATGGATAAAAAAGTGGAGAAAAAGTGGAGAATAAGTGGAGAAAAAATGGAGAATAAGTGGAGAAAAAATGGAGAAAAAAATGAAGAAAAAGTGGAGAAAAAATGGAGAAAAAGTGGAGAAAAAGTGGAGAAAAAATATATAAAAAGTGGAGAAAAAGTGGAGAAAAAGTGGAGAAAAAGTGGATAAAAAGTGGAGAAAAAGTGGAGAAAAAGTGGAGAAAAAATGTAGAAAAAGTGGAGAAAAAGTGGAGAAAAAGTGGAGAATAAGTGGAGAAAAAATGGAGAATAAGTGGAGAAAAAATGGAGAAAAAAATGAAGAAAAAGTGGAGAAAAAGTGGAGAATAAGTGGTGAAAAAATTTATAAAAAGTGGAGAAAAAGGGAAGGAAAAGTGGAGAAAAAGTGGAGAATAAGTGGAGAAAAAATGGATAAAAAAGTGGAGAAAAAGTGGAGAATAAGTGGAGAAAAAATGGAGAATAAGTGGAGAAAAAATGGAGAAAAAAATGAAGAAAAAGTGGAGAAAAAATGGAGAAAAAGTGGAGAATAAGTGGAGAAAAAATGGAGAAAAAGTGGAGAAAAAGTGGAGAAAAAGTGGAGAAAAAATGGAGAAAAAGTGGAGAAAAAGTGGAGAAAAAATGGAGAAAAAGTGGAGAAAAAATGGATAAAAAGTGGAGAAAAAGTGAAGGAAAAGTGGAGAAAAAGTGGAGAATAAGTGGAGAATAAGTGGAGAATAAGAGGAGAAAAAACGGAGAAAAAAATGAAGAAAAAGTGGAGAAAAAGTGGAGAAAAAGTGGAGAAAAAATGGATAAAAAGTGGAGAAAAAGTGAAGGAAAAGTGGAGAAAAAGTGGAGAATAAGTGGAGAAAAAATGGATAAAAAAGTGGAGAAAAAGTGGAGAAAAAGTGGAGAATAAGTGGAGAAAAAATGGAGAATAAGTGGAGAAAAAATGGGGAAAAAGTGGAGAAAAAGTGAAGGAAAAGTGGAGAAAAAGTGGAGAATAAGTGGAGAATAAATGGAGAATAAGTGGAGAAAAAATGGAGAAAAAAATGAAGAAAAAGTGGAGAAAAAGTGGAGAAAAAATGGAGAAAAAGTGGAGCACCCTTTGGTGCCTTTCATGTGGCACTAAGGGGTGCTTAGCTTTGTATTTAGCCAAAAAAATGAAAAAATGACGTAGGATTCCCCCTAGTTTTGTAGCCAGCTAGGGTAAAGCAGACGGCTGCAGCCTGCAGACCACAGCTGGCAACCTCACCTTGGCTGGTAATCCAAAACTGAGGGCACCCCACGCAGTTATTTTAAATTAAATAAATAATTTAAAAAAAAAAACACGTAGGGGTCCCCCCAAAATTGGATCACCAGCCAAGGTAAAGCAGACAGCTGGGGCCTGATATTCTCAGACTAGGGAGGTCCATGGTTATTGGACTCTCCCCAGCCTAAAAATAGCAGGCCGCAGCCGCCCCAGAAGTGGCGCATCCATTAGATGCGCCAATCCTGGTGCTTCGCCCCAGCTCATCCCGCGCCCTGGTGCGGTGGCAAACGGGGTAATATATGGGGTTAATACCAGATGTGTAATGTCACCTGGCATCAAGCCCTGGGGTTGGTGAGGTCAGGCGTCTATCAGATACCCGACATCACCAACCCAGTCAGTAATAAAAAAAAATAGCCGACAAACACATTTTTATTTGAAAAAACACTCCCCAAAACATTCCCTCTTTAACCAATTTATTAGAATGAAAAACAAATCCAGGTCTGGTGTAATCCAAGGGGTTGCCATGACGATCCACACTGTCCCAGTCAATGAAGAGCAGGATGTTCCCCATTGGCTGGGAGAGCAATGCAGTGACCTGAGCTAACATCAATGGGTCAGCCCAGGTCACTGCAGAGCATGACAAGTGCTGCTGTCAGCGAGGTACATTACCTGCGCTGATCTCCAGCACTGCTGACAGCCCCTGTCACTAAGTTCAATGACCGGATCCTTCACACCAAGTCTCGCGAGAGGCCCGTGACGTCACCGCTAGTCAGTCTCGGGTCGGAAGCGAGAGGTGATGTGACAAGCGGTGGCCATGGAGGACAGTGACAGCGCTGAGGTCGGGATGGCGGGACTTCATCACCGCAGGTAAGCCGAGCGGGACCGTGTGTGTGTGTGTGTGTACATGCCGCGGGCAGGAGGGGGCGGAGCGAGCTGAGCGGGGAAGTGTGGGCTTCCTGCACGTAACTAGGATAAACATCGGGTTACTAACCAAAGCGCTTTGGTTGGATACCCGATGTTTATCTTGGTTACCAGCTTGTGGCAGGCTGCCAGCGATGGCTCCTGCACACTGTAGCTGTAAAAAGCCCTGCTTTTTGCTGCTAGAACCGTTCTCGAACGTTTCTAGAACTATTGAATTTTAGCAAAAAGCTCGAGTTCTATTTCTATCTAGAACACCCCCAAAAATCACTCGAGCCTTGAACTGGAGAACCTCGAACCGCGCACAACTCTAGTGATGACCACTACATTATGAAACCTGACAAAAAGTTACTGTGTATTGGCTAGCAGAGCAGAATTGTGACTGACGGGGCCTTTTTATTGCTGAAGGAAAGTATTTTTGGTTAATGAAACATTTACAATTATTATTACATATTTTACCAGTTTTATTCCTACAAAAGGATTTTGCTTAAATTGAAGTTTATATTGAATGTGTTACTTTTTTCTCCATAGTTTGGTCTTTTGCTTTTGTATTTATGGGAACTATATATTTTGAAACAAATAGGATTTTTATAATATGGGATTATGTTTTCTGCTAAAATGGTCAATAAAAAAGAAACCCAAAATCGTAGTTCTCTTTGTGATGAAAGCCAAAATGTATTGTCATTTGGCAACGAAACCAAGAATTTCACATATTACAAGTCGATAGGAAATTACTTCAACACCAAAAACAGATTGGTTTCACTGGGGATTGAACCCAGGACTTTCTGCGTGTGAAGCAGACGTGATGACCACTACACTATGAAACCTTTGTAATTCTGCAAAGTAATGGCAATTAGAGACGAGTTTTGACTGCCAGGGGAAAAAAAACAAATTCGTAGCTCTGTTGGTGATGGAAGCTAAAACATCCCGTTATTTGGCAACAAAGCCAAGAACTTAATATACTGCAGGTTGATAGGGGATTATTTCAACACCAAGAACACATGGGTTTCACTGGGGATTGAACCCAGGCCCTTCTGCGTGTAAAGCAGACGTGATTTCCACTACACTATGAAACCTTTGAAAGCCAGCAAAGTAATGGCAATTAGAGACGAGTTTTGACCGCCAGGGAAAAAAAAAACAAATTCGTAGCTCTGTTCAGGATGGAAGCCAAAACATCCCATCATTCGGCAACAAAGCCAAGAACTTCATATATTGTAGTTTAATTGAGTATTATTTCAACACCAAGAACAGATTGGTTTTACTCGGGATTGAACGCAGGACCTTCTGCGCGTTAAGCAGACGTGATGAGCACTACTCTATGAAACCTGATGGAAAGTTACTGTGTATTGGCTAGCAGAGCAGAATTGTGACTGACGGGGCCTTTTTATTGCTGAAGAAAGTATTTTTTGTTAATGAAACATTTACATTTTTTATTACATATTTTACCAGTTTTATTCCTACAAAGGGATTTTGCTTAAATTGAAGTTTATATTGAATGTGTTACTTTTTTCTCCATAGTTTGGTCTTTTGCTTTTGCATTTATGGGAACTATATATTTTGAATCAAATAGGATTTTTATAATATGGGATTATGTTTTCTGCTAAAATGGTCAATAAAAAAGAAACCCAAAATCGTAGTTCTCTTTGTGATGGAAGCCAAAATGTATTGTCATTTGGCAACGAAACCAAGAATTTCACATATTACAAGTCGATAGGAAATTACTTCAACACCAAAAACAGACTGGTTTCACTGGGGATTTAACCCAGGACTTTCTGCGTGTGAAGCAGACGTGATGACCACTACACTATGAAACCTTTGAAATCCTGCAAAATAATGGCAATTAGAGACGAGTTTTGACCGCTAGGGGAAAAAAAACAAATTCGTAGCTCTGTTGGTGATGGAAGCTAAAACATCCCGTTATTCGGCAACAAGGCCAAGAACTTCATATATTGTAGTTTAATTGAGTATTATTTCAACACCAAGAACAGATTGGTTTTTCTGGGGATTGAACGCAGGACCTTCTGCGTGTTAAGCAGACGTGATGACCATTACTCTATGAAACCTGATGGAAAGTTACTGTGTATTGGCTAGCAGAGCAGAATTGTGACTGACGGGGCCTTTTTATTGCTGAAGGAAAGTATTTTTGGTTAATGAAACATTTACAATTTTTATTACATATTTTACCAATTTTATTCCTACAAAGGGATTTTGCTTAAAAGGAAGTTTACATTGAATGTGTTACTTTTTTCCACATAGTTTAGTTGTTTGATTTTGTATTTAAAGGAACTATATATTTTGAAACAAACAGGATTTTTATAATATGGGATTATGTTTTCTGCTAAAATGGTCAATAAAAAAGAAACCCAAAATCGTAGTTCTCTTGGTGATGGAAGCCAAAATATATTATCAGTTGGCAACAAAGGAAAGAATTTCATATGTTACAGGTTGATATCAAAATACTTCCCATCATTCGGCAACAAAGCCAAGAACTTCATATATTGTAGTTTAATTGAGTATTATTTCAACACCAAGAACAGATTGGTTTTACTGGGGATTGAACGCAGGACCTTCTGCGCGTTAAGCAGACGTGATGACCACTACTCTATGAAACATGATGGAAAGTTACTGTGTATTGGCTAGCAGAGCAGAATTGTGACTGACGGGGCCATTTTATTGCTGAAGAAAGTATTTTTCGTTAATGAAACATTTACAATTTTTATTACATATTTTACCAGTTTTATTCCTACAAAGGGATTTTGCTTAAAAGGAAGTTTACATTGAATGTGTTACTTTTTTCCACATAGTTTAGTTGTTTGCTTTTGTATTTAAAGGAACTATATATTTTGAAACAAACAGGATTTTTATAATATGGGATTATGTTTTCTGCTAAAATGGTCAATAAAAAAGAAACCCAAAATCGTAGTTCTCTTGGTAATAAAAGCCAAAATATATTATCAGTTGGCAACAAAACAAAGAATTTCATATGTTACAGGTTGATAGCAAATTACTTCAACAGCGAAAACGGCTTGTTTTTACTGGGGATTGAACCCAGGACCTTCTGCGTGTGAGGTAGACGTGATGACGACTCCACTATGAAACTTGTGAAATCATGCAAAGTAATGGCATTTAGAGACGAGTTTTGACCGCCAGGGGAAAAAAATAATAATTTGTAGTTCTGTTTGTGATGGAAGCCAAGACATCCCGTCATACGGCAACAAAGCCGAGAACTTCATATATAGTAGTTGGATAGCGTATTATTTCAACACTAAGAACAGATTGGTTTCACTGGGGATTGAACCCAGGACCTTCTGCGTGTTAAGCAGATGTGATGACCACTACACTATGAAACCTGACGATAAGTTACTGTGTTTTGGCTAGCAGAGCAGAATTGTGACTGACGGGGCCTTTTTATTGCTGAAGGAAAGTATTTTTGGTTAATGAAACATTTACAATTATTATTACATATTTTACCAGTTTTATTCCTACAAAGGGATTTTGCTTAAATTGAAGTTTATATTGAATGTGTTACTTTTTTCTCCATAGTTTGGTCTTTTGCTTTTGTATTTATGGGAACTATATATTTTGAAACAAATAGGATTTTTATAATATGGGATTATGTTTTCTGCTAAAATGGTCAATAAAAAAGAAACCCAAAATCGTAGTTCTCTTTGTGATGGAAGCCAAAATGTATTGTCATTTGGCAACGAAACCAAGAATTTCACATATTACAAGTCGATAGGAAATTACTTCAACACCAAAAACAGATTGGTTTCACTGGGGATTGAACCCAGGACCCTCTGCGTGTGAAGCAGACGTGATGACCACTACACTATGAAACCTTTGAAATTCTGCAAAGTAATGGCAATTAGAGACGAGTTTTGACTGCCAGGGGAAAAAAAACAAATTCGTAGCTCTGTTGGTGATGGAAGCTAAAACATCCCGTTATTCGGCAACAAAGCCAAGAACTTTATATACTGCAGGTTGATAGGGGATTATTTCAACACCAAGAACACATGGGTTTCACTGGGGATTGAACCCAGGACCTTCTGCGTGTAAAGCAGACGTGATTTCCACTACACTATGAAACCTTTGAAAGCCTGCAAAGTAATGGCAATTAGAGACGAGTTTTGACCGCCAGGGAAAAAAAAAAACAAATTCGTAGCTCTGTTCGCGATGGAAGCCAAAACATCCCATCATTCGGCAACAAAGCCAAGAACTTCATATATTGTAGTTTAATTGAGTATTATTTCAACACCAAGAACAGATTGGTTTCACTGGGGATTGAACGCAGGACCTTCAGCGCGTTAAGCAGAGGTGATGACCACTACTCTATGAAACCTGATGGAAAGTTACTGTGTATTGGCTAGCAGAGCAGAATTGTGACTGACAGGGCCTTTTTATTGCTGAAGAAAGTATTTTTTGTTAATGAAACATTTACAATTTTTATTACATATTTTACCAGTTTTATTCCTACAAAGAAATTTTACTTAAAAGGAAGTTTAAATTGAATGTGTTACTTTTTTCCACATAGTTTAGTTGTTTGCTTTTGTATTTAAAGGAACTATATATTTTGAAACAAACAGGATTTTTATAATATGGGATTATGTTTTCTGCTAAAATGGTCAATAAAAAAGAAACCCAAAATCGTAGTTCTCTTGGTAATAAAAGCCAAAATATATTATCAGTTGGCAACAAAACAAAGAATTTCATATGTTACAGGTTGATAGCAAATTACTTCAACAGCGAAAACGGCTTGTTTTTACTGGGGATTGAACCCAGGACCTTCTTCGTGTGAAGTAGACGTGATGACGACTCCACTATGAAACTTGTGAAATTCTGCAAAGTAAAGGCATTTAGAGACGAGTTTTGACCGCCAGGGGAAAAAAAATAATAATTTGTAGTTCTGTTTGTGATGGAAGCCAAAAAATCCCGTCATACGGCAACAAAGCCGAGAACTTCATATATTGTATTTGGATAGCGTATTATTTCAACACTAAGAACAGATTGGTTTCACTGGGGATTGAACCCAGGACCTTCTGCATGTTAAGCAGATGTGATGACCACTACACTATGAAACCTGACGATAAGTTACTGTGTATTGGCTAGCAGAGCAGAATTGTGACTGACGGGGCCTTTTTATTGCTGAAGGAAAGTATTTTTGGTTAATGAAACATTTACAATTATTATTACATATTTTACCAGTTTTATTCCTACAAAGGGATTTTGCTTAAATTGAAGTTTATATTGAATGTGTTACTTTTTTCTCCATAGTTTGGTCTTTTGCTTTTGTATTTATGGGAACTATATATTTTGAAACAAATAGGATTTTTATAATATGGGATTATGTTTTCTGCTAAAATGGTCAATAAAAAAGAAACCCAAAATCGTAGTTCTCTTTGTGATGGAAGCCAAAATGTATTGTCATTTGGCAACGAAACCAAGAATTTCACATATTACAAGTGGATAGGAAATTACTTCAACACCAAATAAAGATTGGTTTCACTGGGGATTGAACCCAGGACCTTCTGCGTGTGAAGCAGACGTGATGACCACTACACTATGAAACCTTTGAAATGCTGCAAAGTAATGGTAATTAGAGACGAGTTTTGACTGCCAGGGGAAAAAAAACAAATTCGTAGCTCTGTTGGTGATGGAAGCTAAAACATCCCGTTATTCAGCAACAAAGCCAAGAACTTTATATACTGCAGGTTGATAGGGGATTATTTCAACACCAAGAACACATGGGTTTCACTGGGGATTGAACCCAGGACCTTCTGCGTGTAAAGCAGACGTGATTTCCACTACACTATGAAACCTTTGAAAGCCTGCAAAGTAATGGCAATTAGAGACGAGTTTTGACCGCCAGGGAAAAAAAAAACAAATTCGTAGCTCTGTTCGGGATGGAAGCCAAAACATCCCATCATTCGGCAACAAAGCCAAGAACTTCATATATTGTAGTTTAATTGAGTATTATTTCAACACCAAGAACAGATTGGTTTTACTGGGGATTGAACGCAGGACCTTCTGCGCGCTAAGCAGCCGTGATGACCACTACTCTATGAAACCTGATGGAAAGTTACTGTGTATTGGCTAGCAGAGCAGAATTGTGACTGACGGGGCCTTTTTATTGCTGAAGAAAGTATTTTTTGTTAATGAAACATTTACAATTTTTATTACATATTTTACCAGTTTTATTATTACAAAGAAATTTTACTTAAAAGGAAGTTTACATTGAATGTGTTACTTTTTTTCCACATAGTTTAGTTGTTTGCTTTTGTATTTAAAGGAACTATATATTTTGAAACAAACAGGATTTTTATAATATGGGATTATGTTTTCTGCTAAAATGGTCAATAAAAAAGAAACCCAAAATCGTAGTTCTCTTGGTGATGGAAGCCAAAATATATTATCATTTGGCAACAAAAGAAAGAATTTCATATGTTACAGGTTGATAGCAAATTACTTCCCATCATTCGGCAACAAAGCCAAGCACTTCATATATTGTAGTTTAATTGAGTATTATTTCAACACCAAGAACAGATTGGTTTTACTGGGGATTGAACGCAGGACCTTCTCCGTGTTAAGCAGACGTGATGACAACTACTCTATGAAACCTGATGGAAAGTTACTGTGTATTGGCTAGCAGAGCAGAATTGTGACTGACGGGGCCTTTTTATTGCTGAAGGAAAGTATTTTTTGTTAATGAAACATTTACAATTTTTATTACATATTTTACCAGTTTTATTCCTACAAAGGGATTTTGCTTAAAAGGAAGTTTACATTGAATGTGTTACTTTTTTCCACATAGTTTAGTTGTTTGCTTTTGTATTTAAAGGAACTATATATTTTGAAACAAACAGGATTTTTATAATATGGGATTATGTTTTCTGCTGAAATGGTCAATAAAAAAGAAACCCAAAATCGTAGTTCTCTTGGTGATGGAAGCCAAAATATATTATCAGTTGGCAACAAAAGAAAGAATTTCATATGTTACAGGTTGATAGCAAATTACTTCCCATCATTCGGCAACAAAGCCAAGAACTTCATATATTGCAGTTTAATTGAGTATTATTTCAACACCAAGAACAGATTGGTTTTACTGGAGATTGAACGCAGGACCTTCTGCGTGTTAAGCAGACGTGATGACCACTACTCTATGAAACCTGATGATAAGTTACTGTGCATTGGCTAGCAGAGCAGAATTGTGACTGACGGGGCCTTTTTATTGCTGAAGGAAAGTATTTTTTGTTTATGAAACATTTACAATTTTTATTACATATTTTACCAGTTTTATTCCTACAAAGGGATTTTGCTTAAATGGAAGTTTACATTGAATGTGTTACTTTTTTCCACATAGTTTAGTTGTTTGCTTTTGTATTTAAAGGAACTATATATTTTGAAACAAACAGGATTTTTATAATATGGGATTATGTTTTCTGCTAAAATGGTCAATAAAAAAGAAACCCAAAATCGTAGTTCTCTTGGTAATAAAAGCCAAAATATATTATCAGTTGGCAACAAAACAAATAATTTCATATGTTACAGGTTGATAGCAAATTACTTCAACAGCCAAAACGGCTTGTTTTTACTGGGGATTGAACCCAGGACCTTCTGCCTGTGAAGTAGACGTGATGACGACTCCACTATGAAACTTGTGAAATCCTGCAAAGTAAAGGCATTTAGAGACGAGATTTGACCGCCAGGGGAAAAAAAATAATAATTTGTAGTTCTGTTTGTGATGGAAGCCAAAAAATACCGTCATACGGCAACAAAGCCGAGAACTTCATATATTGTAGATGGATAGCGTATTATTTCAACACTAAGAACAGATTGGTTTCACTGGGGATTGAACCCAGGACCTTCTGCGTGTTAAGCAGATATGATGACCACTGCACTATGAAACCTGACGATAAGTTACTGTGTATTGGCTAGCAGAGCAGAATTGTGACTGACGGGGCCTTTTTATTGCTGAAGGAAAGTATTTTTGGTTAATGAAACATTTACAATTATTATTACATATTTTACCAGTTTTATTCCTACAAAGTGATTTTGATTAAATTGAAGTTTATATTGAATGTGTTACTTTTTTCTCCATAGTTTGGTCTTTTGCTTTTGTATTTATGGGAACTATATATTTTGAAACAAATAGGATTTTTATAATATGGGATTTTGTTTTCTGCTAAAATGGTCAATAAAAAAGAAACCCAAAATCGTAGTTCTCTTTGTGATTAAAGCCAAAATGTATTGTCATTTGGCAACGAAACCAAGAATTTCACATATTACAAGTCGATAGGAAATTACTTCAACACCAAAAACAGATTGGTTTAACTGGGGATTAAACCCAGGACCTTCTGCGTGTGAAGCAGACGTGATGACCACTACACTATAAAACCTTTGAAATTCTGCAAAGTAATGGCAATTAGAGACGAGTTTTGACTGCCAGGGGAAAAAAAACAAATTCGTAGCTCTGTTGGTGATGGAAGCTAAAACATCCCGTTATTCGGCAACAAAGCCAAGAACTTTATATACTGAGGGTTGATAGGGGATTATTTCAACACCAAGAACACATGGGTTTCACTGGGGATTGAACCCAGGACCTTCTGCGTGTTAAGCAGACGTGATGACCACTACTCTATGAAACCTGATGGAAAGTTACTGTGTATTAACTAGCAGAGCAGAATTGTGACTGACAGGGCCTTTTTATTGCTGAAGGAAAGTATTTTTGGTTAATGAAACATTTACAATTTTTATTACATATTTTACCAGTTTTATTCCTACAAAGGGATTTTGCTTAAAAGGAAGTTTACATTGAATGTGTTACTTTTTTCCACATAGTTTAGTTGTTTGCTTTTGTATTTAAAGGAACTATATATATTGAAACAAACAGGATTTTTATAATATGGGATTATGTTTTCTGCTAAAATGGTCAATAAAAAAGAAACCCAAAATCGTAGTTCTCTTGGTGATGGAAGCCAAAATATATTATCAGTTGGCAACAAAAGAAAGAATTTCATATGTTACAGGTTGATAGCAAATTACTTCCCATCATTCGGCAACAAAGCCAAGAACTTCATATATTGTAGTTCAATTGAGTATTATTTCAACACCAAGAACAGATTAGTTTTACTGGGGATTGAACGCAGGACCTTCTGCGTGTTAAGCAGACGTGATGACCACTACTCTATGAAACCTGATGGAAAGTTACTGTGTATTGGCTAGCAGAGCAGAATTGTGACTGACGGGGCCTTTTTATTGCTGAAGGAAAATATTTTTTGTTAATGAAACATTTACAATTTTTATTACATATTTTACCAGTTTTATTCCTACAAAGGGATTTTGCTTAAATGGAAGTTTACATTGAATGTGTTACTTTTTTCCACATAGTTTAGTTGTTTGCTTTTGTATTTAAAGGAACTATATATTTTGAAACAAACAGGATTTTTATAATATGGGATTATGTTTTCTGCTAAAATGGTAAATAAAAAAGAAACCCAAAATCGTAGTTCTCTTGGTGATGGAAGCCAAAATATATTATCATTTGGCAACAAAAGAAAGAATTTCATATGTTACAGGTTGATAGCAAATTACTTCCCATCATTCGGCAACAAAGCCAAGCACTTCATATATTGTAGTTTAATTGAGTATTATTTCAACACCAAGAACAGATTGGTTTTACTGGGGATTGAACGCAGGACCTTCTCCGTGTTAAGCAGACGTGATGACAACTACTCTATGAAACCTGATGGAAAGTTACTGTGTATTGGCTAGCAGAGCAGAATTGTGACTGACGGGGCCTTTTTATTGCTGAAGGAAAGTATTTTTTGTTAATGAAACATTTACAATTTTTATTACATATTTTACCAGTTTTATTCCTACAAAGGGATTTTGCTTAAATGGAAGTTTACATTGAATGTGTTACTTTTTTCCACATAGTTTAGTTGTTTGCTTTTGTATTTAAAGGAACTATATATTTTGAAACAAACAGGATTTTTATAATATGGGATTATGTTTTCTGCTGAAATGGTCAATAAAAAAGAAACCCAAAATCGTAGTTCTCTTGGTGATGGAAGCCAAAATATATTATCAGTTGGCAACAAAAGAAAGAATTTCATATGTTACAGGTTGATAGCAAATTACTTCCCATCATTCGGCAACAAAGCCAAGAACTTCATATATTGTAGTTTAATTGAGTATTATTTCAACACCAAGAACAGATTGGTTTTACTGGAAATTGAACGCAGGACCTTCTGCGTATTAAGCAGACGTGATGACCACTACTCTATGAAACCTGATGATAAGTTACTGTGTATTGGCTAGCAGAGCAGAATTGTGACTGACGGGGCCTTTTTATTGCTGAAGGAAAGTATTTTTTGTTAATGAAACATTTACAATTTTTATTACATATTTTACCAGTTTTATTCCTACAAAGGGATTTTGCTTAAATGGAAGTTTACATTGAATGTGTTACTTTTTTCCACATAGTTTAGTTGTTTGCTTTTGTATTTAAAGGAACTATATATTTTGAAACAAACAGGATTTTTATAATATGGGATTATGTTTTCTGCTAAAATGGTCAATAAAAAAGAAACCCAAAATCGTAGTTCTCTTGGTAATAAAAGCCAAAATATATTATCAGTTGGCAACAACACAAATAATTTCATATGTTACAGGTTGATAGCAAATTACTTCAACAGCCAAAACGGCTTGTTTTTACTGGGGATTGAACCCAGGACCTTCTGCCTGTGAAGTAGACGTGATGACGACTCCACTATGAAACTTGTGAAATCCTGCAAAGTAAAGGCATTTAGAGACGAGATTTGACCGCCAGGGGAAAAAAAATAATAATTTGTAGTTCTGTTTGTGATGGAAGCCAAAAAATACCGTCATACGGCAACAAAGCCGAGAACTTCATATATTGTAGATGGATAGCGTATTATTTCAACACTAAGAACAGATTGGTTTCACTGGGGATTGAACCCAGGACCTTCTGCGTGTTAAGCAGATATGATGACCACTGCACTATGAAACCTGACGATAAGTTACTGTGTATTGGCTAGCAGAGCAGAATTGTGACTGACGGGGCCTTTTTATTGCTGAAGGAAAGTATTTTTGGTTAATGAAACATTTACAATTATTATTACATATTTTACCAGTTTTATTCCTACAAAGTGATTTTGATTAAATTGAAGTTTATATTGAATGTGTTACTTTTTTCTCCATAGTTTGGTCTTTTGCTTTTGTATTTATGGGAACTATATATTTTGAAACAAATAGGATTTTTATAATATGGGATTTTGTTTTCTGCTAAAATGGTCAATTAAAAAGAAACCCAAAATCGTAGTTCTCTTTGTGATTAAAGCCAAAATGTATTGTCATTTGGCAACGAAACCAAGAATTTCACATATTACAAGTCGATAGGAAATTACTTCAACACCAAAAACAGATTGGTTTAACTGGGGATTAAACCCAGGACCTTCTGCGTGTGAAGCAGACGTGATGACCACTACACTATAAAACCTTTGAAATTCTGCAAAGTAATGGCAATTAGAGACGAGTTTTGACTGCCAGGGGAAAAAAAACAAATTCGTAGCTCTGTTGGTGATGGAAGCTAAAACATCCCGTTATTCGGCAACAAAGCCAAGAACTTTATATACTGCGGGTTGATAGGGGATTATTTCAACACCAAGAACACATGGGTTTCACTGGGGATTGAACCCAGGACCTTCTGCGTGTTAAGCAGACGTGATGACCACTACTCTATGAAACCTGATGGAAAGTTACTGTGTATTAACTAGCAGAGCAGAATTGTGACTGACAGGGCCTTTTTATTGCTGAAGGAAAGTATTTTTGGTTAATGAAACATTTACAATTTTTATTACATATTTTACCAGTTTTATTCCTACAAAGGGATTTTGCTTAAAAGGAAGTTTACATTGAATGTGTTACTTTTTTCCACATAGTTTAGTTGTTTGCTTTTGTATTTAAAGGAACTATATATATTGAAACAAACAGGATTTTTATAATATGGGATTATGTTTTCTGCTAAAATGGTCAATAAAAAAGAAACCCAAAATCGTAGTTCTCTTGGTGATGGAAGCCAAAATATATTATCAGTTGGCAACAAAAGAAAGAATTTCATATGTTACAGGTTGATAGCAAATTACTTCCCATCATTCGGCAACAAAGCCAAGAACTTCATATATTGTAGTTCAATTGAGTATTATTTCAACACCAAGAACAGATTAGTTTTACTGGGGATTGAACGCAGGACCTTCTGTGTGTTAAGCAGACGTGATGACCACTACTCTATGAAACCTGATGGAAAGTTACTGTGTATTGGCTAGCAGAGCAGAATTGTGACTGACGGGGCCTTTTTATTGCTGAAGGAAAGTATTTTTTGTTAATGAAACATTTACAATTTTTATTACATATTTTACCAGTTTTATTCCTACAAAGGGATTTTGCTTAAAAGGAAGTTTACATTGAATGTGTTACTTTTTTCCACATAGTTTAGTTGTTTGCTTTTGTATTTAAAGGAACTATATATTTTGAAACAAACAGGATTTTTATAATATGGGATTATGTTTTCTGCTGAAATGGTCAATAAAAAAGAAACCCAAAATCGTAGTTCTCTTGGTGATGGAAGCCAAAATATATTATCAGTTGGCAACAAAAGAAAGAATTTCATATGTTACAGGTTGATAGCAAATTACTTCCCATCATTCGGCAACAAAGCCAAGAACTTCATATATTGTAGTTTAATTGAGTATTATTTCAACACCAAGAACAGATTGGTTTTACTGGAAATTGAACGCAGGACCTTCTGCGTGTTAAGCAGACGTGATGACCACTACTCTATGAAACCTGATGATAAGTTACTGTGTATTGGCTAGCAGAGCAGAATTGTGACTGACGGGGCCTTTTTATTGCTGAAGGAAAGTATTTTTTGTTAATGAAACATTTACAATTTTTATTACATATTTTACCAGTTTTATTCCTACAAAGGGATTTTGCTTAAATGGAAGTTTACATTGAATGTGTTACTTTTTTCCACATAGTTTAGTTGTTTGCTTTTGTATTTAAAGGAACTATATATTTTGAAACAAACAGGATTTTTATAATATGGGATTATGTTTTCTGCTGAAATGGTCAATAAAAAAGAAACCCAAAATCGTAGTTCTCTTGGTGATGGAAGCCAAAATATATTATCAGTTGGCAACAAAAGAAAGAATTTCATATGTTACAGGTTGATAGCAAATTACTTCCCATCATTCGGCAACAAAGCCAAGAACTTCATATATTGTAGTTTAATTGAGTATTATTTCAACACCAAGAACAGATTGGTTTTACTGGAGATTGAACGCAGGACCTTCTGCGTGTTAAGCAGACGTGATGACCACTACTCTATGAAACCTGATGATAAGTTACTGTGTATTGGCTAGCAGAGCAGAATTGTGACTGACGGGGCCTTTTTATTGCTGAAGGAAAGTATTTTTTGTTAATGAAACATTTACAATTTTTATTACATATTTTACCAGTTTTATTCCTACAAAGGGATTTTGCTTAAATGGAAGTTTACATTGAATGTGTTACTTTTTTCCACATAGTTTAGTTGTTTGCTTTTGTATTTAAAGGAACTATATATTTTGAAACAAACAGGATTTTTATAATATGGGATTATGTTTTCTGCTAAAATGGTCAATAAAAAAGAAACCCAAAATCGTAGTTCTCTTGGTAATAAAAGCCAAAATATATTATCAGTTGGCAACAAAACAAATAATTTCATATGTTACAGGTTGATAGCAAATTACTTCAACAGCCAAAACGGCTTGTTTTTACTGGGGATTGAACCCAGGACCTTCTGCCTGTGAAGTAGACGTGATGACGACTCCACTATGAAACTTGTGAAATCCTGCAAAGTAAAGGCATTTAGAGACGAGATTTGACCGCCAGGGGAAAAAAAATAATAATTTGTAGTTCTGTTTGTGATGGAAGCCAAAAAATACCGTCATACGGCAACAAAGCCGAGAACTTCATATATTGTAGATGGATAGCGTATTATTTCAACACTAAGAACAGATTGGTTTCACTGGGGATTGAACCCAGGACCTTCTGCGTGTTAAGCAGATATGATGACCACTGCACTATGAAACCTGACGATAAGTTACTGTGTATTGGCTAGCAGAGCAGAATTGTGACTGACGGGGCCTTTTTATTGCTGAAGGAAAGTATTTTTGGTTAATGAAACATTTACAATTATTATTACATATTTTACCAGTTTTATTCCTACAAAGTGATTTTGATTAAATTGAAGTTTATATTGAATGTGTTACTTTTTTCTCCATAGTTTGGTCTTTTGCTTTTGTATTTATGGGAACTATATATTTTGAAACAAATAGGATTTTTATAATATGGGATTTTGTTTTCTGCTAAAATGGTCAATAAAAAAGAAACCCAAAATCGTAGTTCTCTTTGTGATTAAAGCCAAAATGTATTGTCATTTGGCAACGAAACCAAGAATTTCACATATTACAAGTCGATAGGAAATTACTTCAACACCAAAAACAGATTGATTTAACTGGGGATTAAACCCAGGACCTTCTGCGTGTGAAGCAGACGTGATGACCACTACACTATAAAACCTTTGAAATTCTGCAAAGTAATGGCAATTAGAGACGAGTTTTGACTGCCAGGGGAAAAAAAACAAATTCGTAGCTCTGTTGGTGATGGAAGCTAAAACATCCCGTTATTCGGCAACAAAGCCAAGAACTTTATATACTGCGGGTTGATAGGGGATTATTTCAACACCAAGAACACATGGGTTTCACTGGGGATTGAACCCAGGACCTTCTGCGTGTTAAGCAGACGTGATGACCACTACTCTATGAAACCTGATGGAAAGTTACTGTGTATTGGCTAGCAGAGCAGAATTGTGACTGACAGGGCCTTTTTATTGCTGAAGGAAAGTATTTTTGGTTAATGAAACATTTACAATTTTTATTACATATTTTACCAGTTTTATTCCTACAAAGGGATTTTGCTTAAAAGGAAGTTTACATTGAATGTGTTACTTTTTTCCACATAGTTTAGTTGTTTGCTTTTGTATTTAAAGGAACTATATATTTTGAAACAAACAGGATTTTTATAATATGGGATTATGTTTTCTGCTAAAATGGTCAATAAAAAAGAAACCCAAAATCGTAGTTCTCTTGGTGATGGAAGCCAAAATATATTATCAGTTGGCAACAAAAGAAAGAATTTCATATGTTACAGGTTGATAGCAAATTACTTCCCATCATTCGGCAACAAAGCCAAGAACTTCATATATTGTAGTTTAATTGAGTATTATTTCAACACCAAGAACAGATTAGTTTTACTGGGGATTGAACGCAGGACCTTCTGCGTGTTAAGCAGACGTGATGACCACTACTCTATGAAACCTGATGGAAAGTTACTGTGTATTGGCTAGCAGAGCAGAATTGTGACTGACGGGGCCTTTTTATTGCTGAAGGAAAGTATTTTTTGTTAATGAAACATTTACAATTTTTATTACATATTTTACCAGTTTTATTCCTACAAAGGGATTTTGCTTAAATGGAAGTTTACATTGAATGTGTTACTTTTTTCCACATAGTTTAGTTGTTTGCTTTTGTATTTAAAGGAACTATATATTTTGAAACAAACAGGATTTTTATAATATGGGATTATGTTTTCTGCTAAAATGGTAAATAAAAAAGAAACCCTAAATCGTAGTTCTCTTGGTGATAAAAGCCAAAATATATTATCAGTTTGCAACAAAACAAATAATTTCATATGTTACAGGTTGATAGCAAATTACTTCAACAGCCAAAACGGCTTGTTTTTACTGGGGATTGAACCAGGACCTTCTGCCTGTGAAGTAGACGTGATGACGACTCCACTACGAAACTTGTGAAATCCTGCAAAGTAAAGGCATTTAGAGACGAGATTTGACCGCCAGGGGAAAAAAAAAATTAATTTGTAGTTCTGTTTGTGATGGAAGCCAAAAAATACCGTCATACGGCAACAAAGCCGAGAACTTCATATATTGTAGATGGATAGCGTATTATTTCAACACTAAGAACAGATTGGTTTCACTGGGGATTGAACCCAGGACCTTCTGCGTGTTAAGCAGATATGATGACCACTGCACTATGAAACCTGACGATAAGTTACTGTGTATTGGCTAGCAGAGCAGAATTGTGACTGACGGGGCCTTTTTATTGCTGAAGGAAAGTATTTTTGGTTAATGAAACATTTACAATTATTATTACATATTTTACCAGTTTTATTCCTACAAAGTGATTTTGATTAAATTGAAGTTTATATTGAATGTGTTACTTATTTCTCCATAGTTTGGTCTTTTGCTTTTGTATTTATGGGAACTATATATTTTGAAACAAATAGGATTTTTATAATATGGGATTTTGTTTTCTGCTAAAATGGTCAATAAAAAAGAAACCCAAAATCGTAGTTCTCTTTGTGATTAAAGCCAAAATGTATTGTCATTTGGCAACGAAACCAAGAATTTCACATATTACAAGTCGATAGGAAATTACTTCAACACCAAAAACAGATTGGTTTGACTGGGGATTCAACCCAGGACCTGCTGCGTGTGAAGCAGACGTGATGACCACTACACTATAAAACCTTTGAAATTCTGCAAAGTAATGGCAATTAGAGACAAGTTTTGACTGCCAGGGGAAAAAAAACAAATTCGTAGCTCTGTTGGTGATGGAAGCTAAAACATCCCGTTATTCGGCAACAAAGCCAAGAACTTTATATACTGCGGGTTGATAGGGGATTTTTTCAACACCAAGAACACATGGGTTTCACTGGGGATTGAACCCAGGACCTTCTGCGTGTAAAGCAGACGTGATTTCCACTACACTATGTAACCTTTGAAAATCTGCAAAGTAATGGCAATTAGAGACGAGTTTTGACCGCCAGGGAAAAAAAAAACAAATTCGTAGCTCTGTTCGGGATGGAAGCCAAAACATCCCATCATTCGGCAACAAAGCCAAGAACTTCATATATTGTAGTTTAAGTGAGTATTATTTCAACACCAAGAACAGATTGGTTTTACTGGGGATTGAACGCAGGACCTTCTGCGTGTTAAGCAGACGTGATGACCACTACTCTATGAAACCTGATGGAAAGTTACTGTGTATTGGCTAGCAGAGCAGAATTGTGACTGACAGGGCCTTTTTATTGCTGAAGGAAAGTATTTTTGGTTAATGAAACATTTACAATTTTTATTACATATTTTACCAGTTTTATTCCTACAAAGGGATTTTGCTTAAAAGGAAGTTTACATTGAATGTGTTACTTTTTTCCACATAGTTTAGTTGTTTGCTTTTGTATTTAAAGGAACTATATATTTTGAAACAAACAGGATTTTTATAATATGGGATTATGTTTTCTGCTAAAATGGTCAATAAAAAAGAAACCCAAAATCGTAGTTCTCTTGGTGATGGAAGCCAAAATATATTATCAGTTGGCAACAAAAGAAAGAATTTCATATGTTACAGGTTGATAGCAAATTACTTCCCATCATTCGGCAACAAAGCCAAGAACTTCATATATTGTAGTTTAATTGAGTATTATTTCAACACCATGAACAGATTGATTTTACTGGGGATTGAACGCAGGACCTTCTGCGTGTTATGTAGAGATGAGCGAACCGGTCCCGGTTCGGCTCGAGTTCGGTTCGCCGAACGAAGGTCCCGTTCGAGTTCGGTTCGTCGAACGTTCGACGAACCGTACTCGAACTGCATAGGAAACAATGGCAGGCAATCACAAACACAGAAAAACACCTAGAAAACACCCTCAAAGGTGCCCAAAAGGTGACAAACAACTCACAACACAACACAAACACATGGAAAGTGACAAGGACATGTACTCATGCGAAAACAAAACAGCTGGACAAGGAAAAAGAGGAGGACACACAGATATAGGCATGGCACGCCCTTCTAAAGTCATGTAAAACACCGCAAGGTGACTCCAAGCGGAGTCTCCCTTTTTTCCAAAAATTGGGCCCCACACACACCCACCCCTTCAGTGGCAGCAGTTGTGCCCCAGTTGTACACTTCACAGCTAGATTTGCATCAAGCACATTCAAAAATACGCCATAATTAACCGTCCCCAGGATGACACCAGAGTAGGTAGCAAAGTCTTTCCTGATCCCAGCTCTGTTCATCTTGGCTTCTTTTAAAAACAATGTAAGCAAGGGTTACTCCAAGCGCAGTCTCCCTTTTTTCAAAAAATTGGGCCCCACACACACCCACCCCTTCAGTGGCAGCAGTTGTGCCCCAGTTGTACACTTCACAGCTAGATTTGCATCAAGCACATTCAAAAATACGCCATAATTAACCGTCCCCAGGATGACACCAGAGTAGGTAGCAAAGTCTTTCCTGATCCCAGCTCTGTTCATCTTGGCTTCTTTTAAAAACACATCAAGCAAGGGTTACTCCAAGCGGAGTCTCCCTTTTTTCAAAAAATTGGGCCCCACACACACCCACCCCTTCAGTGGCAGCAGTTGTGCCCCAGTTGTACACTTCACAGCTAGATTTGCATCAAGCACATTCAAAAATACGCCATAATTAACCGTACCCAGGATGACACCAGGGTAGGTAGCAAAGTCTTTCCTGATCCCAGCTCTGTTCATCTTGGCTTCTTTTAAAAACACATCAAGCAAGGGTTACTCCAAGCGGAGTCTCCCTTTTTTCCAAAAATTGGGCCCCACACACACCCACCCCTTCAGTGGCAGCAGTTGTGCCCCAGTTGTATACTTCACAGCTAGATTTGCATCAAGCACATTCAAAAATACGCCATAATTAACCGTACCCAGGATGACACCAGGGTAGGTAGCAAAGTCTTTCCTGATCCCAGCTCTGTTCATCTTGGCTTCTTTTAAAAACAATGTAAGCAAGGGTTACTCCAAGCGCAGTCTCCCTTTTTTCAAAAAATTGGGCCCCACACACACCCACCCCTTCAGTGGCAGCAGTTGTGCCCCAGTTGTACACTTCACAGCTAGATTTGCATCAAGCACATTCAAAAATACGCCATAATTAACCGTCCCCAGGATGACACCAGGGTAGGTAGCAAAGTCTTTCCTGATCCCAGCTCTGTTCATCTTGGCTTCTTTTAAAAACACATCAAGCAAGGGTTACTCCAAGCGGAGTCTCCCTTTTTTCAAAAAATTGGGCCCCACACACACCCACCCCTTCAGTGGCAGCAGTTGTGCCCCAGTTGTACACTTCACAGCTAGATTTGCATCAAGCACATTCTAAAATACGCCATAATTAACCGTACCCAGGATGACACCAGGGTAGGTAGCAAAGTCTTTCCTGATCCCAGCTCTGTTCATCTTGGCTTCTTTTAAAAACACATCAAGCAAGGGTTACTCCAAGCGGAGTCTCCCTTTTTTCCAAAAATTGGGCCCCACACACACCCACCCCTTCAGTGGCAGCAGTTGTGCCCCAGTTGTACACTTCACAGCTAGATTTGCATCAAGCACATTCAAAAATACGCCATAATTAACCGTCCCCAGGATGACACCAGGGTAGGTAGCAAAGTCTTTCCTGATCCCAGCTCTGTTCATCTTGGCTTCTTTTAAAAACAATGTAAGCAAGGGTTACTCCAAGCGCAGTCTCCCTTTTTTCAAAAAATTGGGCCCCACACACACCCACCCCTTCAGTGGCAGCAGTTGTGCCCCAGTTGTACACTTCACAGCTAGATTTGCATCAAGCACATTCAAAAATATGCCATAATTAACCGTACCCAGGATGACACCAGGGTAGGTAGCAAAGTCTTTCCTGATCCCAGCTCTGTTCATCTTGGCTTCTTTTAAAAACACATCAAGCAAGGGTTACTCCAAGCGGAGTCTCCCTTTTTTCCATAAATTGGGCCCCACACACACCCACCCCATCAGTGGCAGCAGTTGTGCCCTAGTTGCAAACAGGATGTTTTGATTTGCATCAAGCACATTCCAAATCCACAAGCATTTACTCTCCCCAGGATGACACAGGGGTAGTAAATTCCTTCTGGATCCATGACTTGTTCATTTTGATGAACGTCAGTCTGTCCACATTGTCACTGGACAGACGCGTGCGCTTATCTGTCAGCACACACCCAGCAGCACTGAAGACACGTTCAGAGACAACGCTGGCAGCTGGACACGACAACATCTCCAAGGCGTAACTGGAGAGCTCTGGCCATTTTTCTAGATTTGAAGCCCAAAAGGAGCAAGGCTCCATTTGCAAAGTCATGGCATCGATGTTCATTTGGAGATACTCCTGTATCATCCTCTCCAGCCGTTGACTATGTGTCAGACTTGTTGTCTCTGGTGGCCTTGCAAAGGAGGGTCTAAAAAAAATTATGAAAAGATTCCATAAAAGTGCTGTTACCAGCACCAGATACGGTCCTACTGGTACGGGTAGACTGTTGAAGATGACGAGACCGTCCCATGTTTGTCAAGTTACAACTGGGAGAATCACTCCCTGAACCTGCACGGTTGTTTGGTGGAAAAGCCGATCTAAGATCGAGTAACAGCTTCTACTGATACTCCTGCATACGTGCGTCCCTTTCTATGGCTGGAATTATGTCACAAAATTTGGACTTGTACCGGGGATCTAATAGTGTGGTAAGCCAGTAGTCATCATCACTTCTAATTTTGACAATACGAGAGTCATGTTGGAGGTAGTGCAACAAGAAGGCACTCATGTGTCTTGCGCAGCCATGCGGACCAAGTCCACGCTGTGTTTGTGGCATAGAGGTGCTACCCGTTCTTTCTTCCTCTGACATCTCCCCCCAACCTCTTTCAACTGAAATTTGACCAAGGTCTCCCTCATCCGCTGAGTCTTCCATGTCCATGGACACTTCGTCCTCCATTTCTTCATGTCCTCCTGCACCTTCCTCAACATCTCGCCTGCTACCATGCGCCCTTGTTGATCCCTGTCCCCCATGGTCCCATGCCTGGCGTCTTGGTGATGATGAACGTCTGGACCTTGGTAATGTTGTTGTGTCTTGCGCATGTGAATCCTCCTGTAGTTCCTCCCCTTCCTGTTGTCCCACCCCCTGACTCCGAATAGTGTTTAGCGTCTGCTCCAGCATGTAAATGACTGGAATCGTCATGCTGATAATGGCATTGTCAGCGCTAAACATATTCGTCGCCATGTCGAAACTGTGCAGAAGGGTGCATAGGTCCTTGATCTGAGACCACTCCATCAGGGTGATCTGACCCACCTCTGCATCTCGTTGTCCCAGGCTATACGTCATGACGTATTGCACCAGGGCACGGCGGTGCTGCCACAGTCGCTGTAACATGTGGAGAGTTGAATTCCAGCGTGTCGCCACATCGCATTTCAGCCGATGAACCGGCAGGCCGAAAGACTTCTGGAGCGATGCAAGTCGCTCAGCTGCGGCGCTTGAACGGCGGAAGTGAGCAGACAGTTTTCGTGCCCTGTTCAGAAGGCCATCTAGGCCGGGATAGTGTGTTAAAAATTGCTGCACGACAAGGTTCAACACGTGAGCCATACAAGGCACGTGTGTCACCTTGCCCAGGCGAAGGGCCGCACCCAGGTTTTCAGCATTGTCGCACACGGCCTTACCAGGCTGCAGGTTGAGTGGAGACAACCATTTATTAAACTCAGACCGCAGAGCTGACCACAACTCCTCAGCTGTGTGACTCTTATTACCAAGACATGTCAAGCTAAAGACCGCCTGATGCCGTTGCGCTCTGCTGCCAGCATAGTAATGAGGGGTGCGTGATTCCTTTTGCGCTGTGAGAACGCTGGTGGCCTGACCAGGCAGGCATGGGGCGGAGGTGGAGGACCCAGATGAGGTGGAGGATGCAGAAGCAGTGGCGGAACTTGGACAGACAGAGGATTGACACACAAGTCGTGGGGACGGCAAGACTTGTGCAGCAGACCCTTCACCATCTATCACCATAGTTACCCAGTGCCCAGTCAGCGACATGTAACGTCCCTGTCCATGCTTACTGGTCCAAGTATCGGTGGTGAAATGCACCCGTTGACACACAGAGTTTCTCAAGGAAGCGGTGATGTTGTGTGCGACATGCTGGTGTAGCGCGGGCACACCTTTGTTAGAGAAGTAGTGGCGACTAGGCATCTGGTACTGGGGCACAGCGACAGACATAAGGTCTCTAAAATCCTGTGTGTCCACTAGGCGGAAAGGCAGCATTTCGGTAGCCAACAGCTTACAGAGGGATAGAGTCAACCTCTTAGCTTTGTCATGGGTCGCAGGAAGTGGCCTTTTATTTGACCACATCTGAGGGACAGAGATCTGGCTGCTGTGTGTAGACGGTGTTGAGTAGGGTGTCCCTGGAAAAATGCAGGTTTGTGAGGAAAGTGCAGGCGGAGACATGATGTTGCCTTCATCCAATGTTGGTGCAATTGATGTCTGAGAGAGCTGTACACACTCACTTGTTTCCCCTTCCAAACCAACTGATGACCTACCAAGCAAACTGCCTGTTGCGGTTACAGTGGTGGAAGTTGTGGGTGGAAAAACAGGTGTGACAGCTGTCCCCACAGTCCTAGAAGATGACGAGCGCGCGGATGCCATGGAAGGGGCAGGCGGTGGATGGTTCGCTCCGCTAGGCCGCATTGCAGCACGGTGAGCTTCCCACCGGGCCAAATGATATTTATTCATGTGACGATTCATGCAAGAAGTTGTCAAACAGCTGAGGTTTTGACCTCTACTAAGAGAACCCTGACAAATTTTACAGATCACATAATTTGGCCGATCTTTTTCTATGTCAAAAAAGGACCAGGCTAGGCAAGGCTTAGAGGCCATGCGACCTGTTGATCCACCCCGAATAATGCTCAGAGGCAGAGTGGTGGCTGAGGATGCAGTTGTAGACGTGCTACCAGTACTCCGACTGTGTCCAGGAAGGCGCAAGGTAACTTCGTCATCAGTTGCATCCTCCTCCACCACCTCTGTTGACCTCCTCGAGTGCCTGACTGTGGGTTGACAGTAGGTGGGATCTAGAACTTCATCATCAATTGTTGTGTTTGCACTCCCCTCCCCCTCAGACCGAGCCTCTTCTTGCCCTGACCGAATATTTAAGTTGTCATCCCAATCGGGTATCTGAGTCTCATCTTCATCAGTATGTTCCTCATTGTCTATAACCACAGGTGTTACAGTTTGTGACAAAGGGTCAACATTATGCTCAGAAACTTGGTCCTCACGGCCTGAATCAGAGTCACAAAGGTTCTGGGCATCACTGCAGACCATTTCCTGTTCTGTACTCACTGTAGCTTGGGAGCAGACCTCTGATTCCCAGGCTATAGTGTGACTGAACAGCTCTGCAGACTCAGCCATCTCAGTTCCACCATACTGTGCAGGGCTGATGGAGACTTCAGAGCTGGGAGAAAGCAAGTTTGATTGGGATGACAACTCAGAGGACTGGTGTTTTTTGGATGCGGTACTTGAAGTGGCTGAGAGGGCACTTGTTGGACCACTTGAGATCCATTCAAGCATTTTCCTTTTTTGGCCATCATCTACCTTTGTTCCTCTTGTTCGTGTCCGTAAAAAAGGGAGCACATCGGATTGTCCACGGTAAGTAGTAGACATCTTACTTTTGCTGGTAGATGGTCTATCTTCAGCAGATGATAATGGAGCTTTGCCACCTTCCCCACGGACAAAACCTTTTTTGCCTTTTCCACCACGCCTCTTCCCCTTTCCACCAGCATCTGACATTTTGCCACTCATGTTGATTGCGACAAAATTGTGCACTGAAAATGTGGTAGTAAAAATTGAGAGGTGGTGTAGATTGCAGTGGTGGTCTAGCTTTATTAACAGCAGAATAATAAAGAATAAATATACCTGACAATGCAACTACAGCCCTTAAACTGGCAGCAAAAATACTAGTATAATGGCTTAGTTATAATGAGTTGGAGTGTGCAATGCAGGTAGAGGTGCTGCAAATGTCTTTGCACTAGTGTGACTATAGCAAAGTCCAATAGCCACGTATAGGATGCCACTAGGTACACTGAGTGTTTGCTAGTATAATGGCTTAGTTATCATGAGTTGGAGTGTGCAATGCAGGCAGACGCGCTCTGCAAATGTCTTTGCACTAGTGTGACTATAGCAAAGTCCAATAGCCACGTATAGGATGCCACTAGGTACACTGAGTGTTTGCTAGTATAATGGCTTAGTTATCATGAGTTGGAGTGTGCAATGCAGGCAGACGCGCTCTGCAAATGTCTTTGCACTAGTGTGACTATAGCAAAGTCCAATAGCCACGTATAGAATGCCACTAGGTACACTGAGTGTTTGCTAGTATAATGGCTTAGTTATCATGAGTTGGAGTGTGCAATGCAGGTAGAGGTGCTGCAAATGTCTTTGCACTAGTGTGACTATAGCAAAGTCCAATAGCCACGTATAGGATGCCACTAGGTACACTGAGTGTTTGCTAGTATAATGGCTTAGTTATAATGAGTTGGAGTGTGCAATGCAGGCAGACGCGCTCTGCAAATGTCTTTGCACTAGTGTGACTATAGCAAAGTCCAATAGCCACGTATAGAATGCCACTAGGTACACTGAGTGTTTGCTAGTATAATGGCTTAGTTATAATGAGTTGGAGTGTGCAATGCAGGCAGACGCGCTCTGCAAATGTCTTTGCACTAGTGTGACTATAGCAAAGTCCAATAGCCACGTATAGGATGCCACTAGGTACACTGAGTGTTTGCTAGTATAATGGCTTAGTTATAATGAGTTGGAGTGTGCAATGCAGGCAGACGCGCTCTGCAAATGTCTTTGCACTAGTGTGACTATAGCAAAGTCCAATAGCCACGTATAGAATGCCACTAGGTACACTGAGTGTTTGCTAGTATAATGGCTTAGTTATCATGAGTTGGAGTGTGCAATGCAGGTAGAGGTGCTGCAAATGTCTTTGCACTAGTGTGACTATAGCAAAGTCCAATAGCCACGTATAGGATGCCACTAGGTACACTGAGTGTTTGCTAGTATAATGGCTTAGTTATCATGAGTTGGAGTGTGCAATGCAGGTAGAGGTGCTGCAAATGTCTTTGCACTAGTGTGACTATAGCAAAGTCCAATAGCCACGTATAGAATGCCACTAGGTACACTGAGTGTTTGCTAGTATAATGGCTTAGTTATAATGAGTTGGAGTGTGCAATGCAGGCAGACGCGCTCTGCAAATGTCTTTGCACTAGTGTGACTATAGCAAAGTCCAATAGCCACGTATAGGATGCCACTAGGTACACTGAGTGTTTGCTAGTATAATGGCTTAGTTATAATGAGTTGGAGTATGCAATGCAGGCAGACGCGCTCTGCAAATGTCTTTGCACTAGTGGGACTATAGCAAAGTCCAATAGCCACGTATAGGATGCCACTAGGTACACTGAGTGTTTGCTAGTATAATGGCTTAGTTATGAGTTGGAGTGTGCAGAGGACAGGAGGGTACAGTGCCAGGATTTTGGGGCTCTGGATAGAGGAATGGAAGCCTGCCTTTCTATCCCTCCTAATAGGCAAATGCAGCGAGGAAATCCCTGACCTTGGCTACACAGACGCTGGCGCAGTTTTCAGGACCTGTCACCTTAACTCTGACCCTGCCGGTTTGAGCCCTTAAAAGGACTGCTAGAAAGTGCTCTCCCTAAGCTGTCCAGCGCTGTGTATGGAGCGCATACAGCTGTATCAGCGATAGGACTCAGGATGGAGCTGCGAAAGTGATGTCTGACACCAAAGACGCAGAAGAGATAATGGCGTCCTGGAGGAAAATGTCCGGTTTTATAATGCAGGGACATGTGACATGGACATCCTATCACACATGCCGTTGCTTCTCTGGCTAAAAGTCCACTTAGCTGTGTGTGTGTCTGGGATTGGCTGACATGCTGGCCCGCCCCACAAGACGCACGCGCTTAGGGAAGGAAGACAAGAAAAAAAAAAAAAAAAAATGGCGATCGCCATTATAGAAACAGCAGTGATCTGAAGGCGCTATTCACGCACACTAAACATTGAAATGTCATAATAGTGTGATTCACAGAGTGACTTACACTATTACAGCAGAAACCAAGCTAGGATTTAGCTGTTTTTTTGCTGCTAGAACCGTTCTCGAACGTTTCTAGAACTATCGAGCTTTTGCAAAAAGCTCGAGTTCTAGTTCGATCTAGAACATGCCCCAAAATCACTCGAGCCTAAAACTGGAGAACCACGAACCACGAACCGCGCTCAACTCTAGTGTTAAGCAGACATGATGACCACTACTCTATGAAACCTGATGGAAAGTTACTGTGTATTGGCTAGCAGAGCAGAATTGTGACTGACGGGGCCTTTTTATTGCTGAAGGAAAGTATTTTTTGTTAATGAAACATTTACAATTTTTATTACATATTTTACCAGTTTTATTCCTACAAAGGGAATTTGCTTAAAAGGAAGTTTACATTGAATATGTTACTTTTTTCCACATAGTTTAGTTGTTTGCTTTTGTATTTAAAGGAACTATATATTTTGAAACAAACAGGATTTTTATAATATGGGATTATGTTTTCTGCTAAAATGGTAAATAAAAAAGAAACCCAAAATCGTAGTTCTCTTGGTGATAAAAGCCAAAATATATTATCAGTTGGCAACAAAACAAAGAATTTCATATGTTACAGGTTGATAGCAAATTACTTCAACAGCAAAAACGGCTTGTTTTTACTGGGGATTGAACCCAGGACCCTCTGCGTGTGAAGTAGACGTGATGACGACTCCACTATGAAACTTGTGAAATCCTGCAAAGTAATGGCATTTAGAGACGAGTTTTGACCGCCAGGGGAAAAAAAATAATAATTTGTAGTTCTGTTTGTGATGGAAGCCAAAAAATCCCGTCATACGGCAACAAAGCCGAGAACTTCATATATTGTAGTTGGATAGCGTATTATTTCAACACTAAGAACTAGAGTTGAGCGCAATTCGTGGTTCGTGGTTCTCCAGTTCGCGGCTCGAGTGATTTTGGGGCATGTTCTAGATCGAACTAGAACTCGAGCTTTTTGCAAAAGCTCGATAGTTCTAGAAACGTTCGAGAACGGTTCTAGCAGCCAAAAAACAGCAAAATCCTAGCTTGGTTTCTGCTGTAATAGTGTAAGTCACTCTGTGAATCAAACTATTATCACATTTCAGTGTATAGTGTGCGTGAACAGCGCCTTCAGATCACTGCTGTTTCTATAATGGCGATCGCCATTTTTTTTTTTTTTTTTTCTTGTCTTCCTTCCCTAAGCGCGCGCGTCTTGTGGGGCGGGCCAGCATGTCAGCCAATCACAGACACACACACACCCAAGTGGACTTTGAGCCAGAGAAGCAACGGCATGTGTGATAGGATCTGCATGTCACATGTCCCTGCATTATAAAACCGGACATTTTCTTCACGAACGCCATTATCTGCCTTCTGCGTCTTTGGTGTCAGACATCAGTGTCGCAGCTCCGTCCTCCTGAGTCCTATAGCCGATACAGCTGTATGCGCTGCATACACAGCGTTAGACAGCTTAGGGAGAGCACATTCTAGCAGTCCTTTTAAGGGCTCAAAGCGGCAGGGTCAGAGAGCCATAAGTGACAGGTCCTGCAAACAGCAACAGCGTCTGTGTAGCCCAGGTCAGGGATTTCCTCCCTGCATTTCACCATTAGGAGGGAATAGAAAGGCAGGCTTCCATTCCTCTACCCAGAGCACCACAATCCTGCCACTGTACCCTCTTGTCCTCTGCACACTCCAACTCATTCTAAGTAAGCCATTATACTAGCAAACATTCAGTGTACCTAGTGGCATCCTATACGTGGCTATTGGACTTTGCTATAGTCCCACTAGTGCAAAGACATTTGCAGAGCACGTCTGCCTGCATTGCACACTACAACTTTTTTAAACTAAGCAATTTTACTAGCAAACACTCAGTGTACCTAGTGGCATCCTATACGTGGCTATTGGACTTTGCTATAGTCCCACTAGTGCAAAGACATTTGCAGAGCACGTCTGCCTGCATTGCACACTACAACTTTTTTAAACTAAGCAATTTTACTAGCAAACACTCAGTGTACCTAGTGGCATCCTATACGTGGCTATTGGACTTTGCTATAGTCCCACTAGTGCCAAGACATTTGCAGCACGTCTGCCTGCGTTGCACACTCCAACTAATTATAACTAAGCCATTATACTAGCACACACTCAGTGTACCTAGTGGCATCCTATACGTGGCTATTGGACTTTGCTATAGTCCCACTAGTGCCAAGACATTTGCAGCACGTCTGCCTGCGTTGCACACTCCAACTAATTATAACTAAGCCATTATACTAGCACACACTCAGTGTACCTAGTGGCATCCTATACGTGGCTATTGGACTTTGCTATAGTCCCACTAGTGCAAAGACATTTGCAGCACGTCTGCCTGCGTTGCACACTCCAACTAATTATAACTAAGCCATTATACTAGCACACACTCAGTGTACCTAGTGGCATCCTATACGTGGCTATTGGACTTTGCTATAGTCCCACTAGTGCCAAGACATTTGCAGCACGTCTGCCTGCGTTGCACACTCCAACTAATTATAACTAAGCCATTATACTAGCAAACACTCAGTGTACCTAGTGGCATCCTATACGTGGCTATTGGACTTTGCTATAGTCCCACTAGTGCCAAGACATTTGCAGCACGTCTGCCTGCGTTGCACACTCCAACTAATTATAACTAAGCCATTATACTAGCAAACACTCAGTGTACCTAGTGGCATCCTATACGTGGCTATTGGACTTTGCTATAGTCCCACTAGTGCCAAGACATTTGCAGCACGTCTGCCTGCGTTGCACACTCCAACTAATTATAACTAAACCATTATACTAGCACACACTCAGTGTACCTAGTGGCATCCTATACGTGGCTATTGGACTTTGCTATAGTCCCACTAGTGCCAAGACATTTGCAGAGCGCATCTGCCTGCGTTGCACACTCCAACTAATTATAACTAAGCCATTATACTAGCACACACTCAGTGTACCTAGTGGCATCCTATACGTGGCTATTGGACTTTGCTATAGTCCCACTAGTGCAAAGACATTTGCAGCACGTCTGCCTGCGTTGCACACTCCAACTAATTATAACTAAGCCATTATACTAGCACACACTCAGTGTACCTAGTGGCATCCTATACGTGGCTATTGGACTTTGCTTTAGTCCCACTAGTGCCAAGACATTTGCAGAACGCATCTGCCTGCGTTGCACACTCCAACTAATTATAACTAAGCCATTATACTAGCACACACTCAGTGTACCTAGTGGCATCCTATACGTGGCTATTGGACTTTGCTATAGTCCCACTAGTGCAAAGACATTTGCAGCACGTCTGCCTGCGTTGCACACTCCAACTAATTATAACTAAGCCATTATACTAGCACACACTCAGTGTACCTAGTGGCATCCTATACGTGGCTATTGGACTTTGCTATAGTCCCACTAGTGCCAAGACATTTGCAGAGCGCATCTGCCTGCGTTGCACACTCCAACTAATTATAACTAAGCCATTATACTAGCACACACTCAGTGTACCTAGTGGCATCCTATACGTGGCTATTGGACTTTGCTATAGTCCCACTAGTGCCAAGACATTTGCAGAGCGCATCTGCCTGCGTTGCACACTCCAACTAATTATAACTAAGCCATTATCCTAGCACACACTCAGTGTACCTAGTGGCATCCTATACGTGGCTATTGGACTTTGCTATAGTCCCACTAGTGCCAAGACATTTGCAGAGCGCATCTGCCTGCGTTGCACACTCCAACTAATTATAACTAAGCCATTATACTAGCACACACTCAGTGTACCTAGTGGCATCCTATACGTGGCTATTGGACTTTGCTTAAGTCCCACTAGTGCCAAGACATTTGCAGAACGCATCTGCCTGCGTTGCACACTCCAACTAATTATAACTAAGCCATTATACTAGCACACACTCAGTGTACCTAGTGGCATCCTATACGTGGCTATTGCACTTTGCTATAGTCCCACTAGTGCAAAGACATTTGCAGCACGTCTGCCTGCGTTGCACACTCCAACTAATTATAACTAAGCCATTATACTAGCACACACTCAGTGTACCTAGTGGCATCCTATACGTGGCTATTGGACTTTGCTATAGTCCCACTAGTGCCAAGACATTTGCAGAGCGCATCTGCCTGCGTTGCACACTCCAACTAATTATAACTAAGCCATTATACTAGCACACACTCAGTGTACCTAGTGGCATCCTATACGTGGCTATTGGACTTTGCTATAGTCCCACTAGTGCCAAGACATTTGCAGAGCGCATCTGCCTGCGTTGCACACTCCAACTAATTATAACTAAGCCATTATACTAGCACACACTCAGTGTACCTAGTGGCATCCTATACGTGGCTATTGGACTTTGCTATAGTCCCACTAGTGCCAAGACATTTGCAGAGCGCATCTGCCTGCGTTGCACACTCCAACTAATTATAACTAAGCCATTATACTAGCACACACTCAGTGTACCTAGTGGCATCCTATACGTGGCTATTGGACTTTGCTATAGTCCCACTAGTGCCAAGACATTTGCAGAGCGCATCTGCCTGCGTTGCACACTCCAACTAATTATAACTAAGCCATTATACTAGCACACACTCAGTGTACCTAGTGGCATCCTATACGTGGCTATTGGACTTTGCTATAGTCCCACTAGTGCCAAGACATTTGCAGCACGTCTGCCTGCGTTGCACACTCCAACTAATTATAACTAAGCCATTATACTAGCAAACACTCAGTGTACCTAGTGGCATCCTATACGTGGCTATTGGACTTTGCTATAGTCCCACTAGTGCCAAGACATTTGCAGCACGTCTGCCTGCGTTGCACACTCCAACTAATTATAACTAAGCCATTATACTAGCACACACTCAGTGTACCTAGTGGCATCCTATACGTGGCTATTGGACTTTGCTATAGTCCCACTAGTGCCAAGACATTTGCAGAGCGCATCTGCCTGCGTTGCACACTCCAACTAATTATAACTAAGCCATTATACTAGCACACACTCAGTGTACCTAGTGGCATCCTATACGTGGCTATTGGACTTTGCTATAGTCCCACTAGTGCCAAGACATTTGCAGAGCGCATCTGCCTGCGTTGCACACTCCAACTAATTATAACTAAGCCATTATACTAGCACACACTCAGTGTACCTAGTGGCATCCTATACGTGGCTATTGGACTTTGCTATAGTCCCACTAGTGCCAAGACATTTGCAGCACGTCTGCCTGCGTTGCACACTCCAACTAATTATAACTAAGCCATTATACTAGCAAACACTCAGTGTACCTAGTGGCATCCTATACGTGGCTATTGGACTTTGCTATAGTCCCACTAGTGCCAAGACATTTGCAGAGCGCATCTGCCTGCGTTGCACACTCCAACTAATTATAACTAAGCCATTATACTAGCACACACTCAGTGTACCTAGTGGCATCCTATACGTGGCTATTGGACTTTGCTATAGTCCCACTAGTGCCAAGACATTTGCAGAGCGCATCTGCCTGCGTTGCACACTCCAACTAATTATAACTAAGCCATTATACTAGCACACACTCAGTGTACCTAGTGGCATCCTATACGTGGCTATTGGACTTTGCTATAGTCCCACTAGTGCCAAGACATTTGCAGCACGTCTGCCTGCGTTGCACACTCCAACTAATTATAACTAAGCCATTATACTAGCACACACTCAGTGTACCTAGTGGCATCCTATACGTGGCTATTGGACTTTGCTATAGTCCCACTAGTGCAAAGACATTTGCAGCACGTCTGCCTGCGTTGCACACTCCAACTAATTATAACTAAGCCATTATACTAGCACACACTCAGTGTACCTAGTGGCATCCTATACGTGGCTATTGGACTTTGCTTTAGTCCCACTAGTGTCAAGACATTTGCAGAACGCATCTGCCTGCGTTGCACACTCCAACTAATTATAACTAAGCCATTATACTAGCACACACTCAGTGTACCTAGTGGCATCCTATACGTGGCTATTGGACTTTGCTATAGTCCCACTAGTGCAAAGACATTTGCAGCACGTCTGCCTGCGTTGCACACTCCAACTAATTATAACTAAGCCATTATACTAGCACACACTCAGTGTACCTAGTGGCATCCTATACGTGGCTATTGGACTTTGCTATAGTCCCACTAGTGCCAAGACATTTGCAGAGCGCATCTGCCTGCGTTGCACACTCCAACTAATTATAACTAAGCCATTATACTAGCACACACTCAGTGTACCTAGTGGCATCCTATACGTGGCTATTGGACTTTGCTATAGTCCCACTAGTGCAAAGACATTTGCAGCACGTCTGCCTGCGTTGCACACTCCAACTCATTATAACTAAGTTACATTGTCAGGGATATTTATTCTTTATTATTCTGCTGTTAATAAAGCTAGACCACCACTGCAATCTTCACCACCTCTCAATTTTTACTACCACATTTTCAGTCCACAATCTTGTCGCAATCAACATGAGTGGCAAAATGACAGATGCTGGTGGAAAGGGGAAGAGGCGTGGTGGAAAAGGCAAAAAAGGTTTTGTCAGTGGGGAAGGTGGCAAAGCTCCATTATCATCTGCTGAAGATAGACCATCTACTAGCAAAAGTAAGATGTCTACTACTTATTGTGGACAATCCGATGTGCTCCCTTTATTACGGACACGAACAAGAGGAACAAAGGTAGATGATGGGCAAAAAAGGAAAATGCTTGAATGGATCTCAAGTGGTCCAATAAGTGCCCTCTCAGCCACTTCAAGTACCGCATCCAAAAAACACCATTCCTCTGAGTTGTCATCCCAATCACACTTGATTTCTCCCAGCTCTGAAGTCTCCATCAGCCCTGCACAGTATGGTGGAACTGAGATGGCTGAGTCTGCAGAGCTGTTCAGTCACACTATAGCCTGGGAATCAGAGGTCTGCTCCCAAGCTACAGTGAGTACAGAACAGGAAATGGTCTGCAGTGATGCCCAGAACCTTTGTGACTCAGATTCAGGCCGTGAGGACCAAGTTTCTGAGCATAATGTTGACCCTTTGTCACAAACTGTAACACCTGTGGTTATAGACAATGAGGAACATACTGATGAAGATGAGACTCAGATACCCGATTGGGATGACAACTTAAATATTCGGTCAGGGCAAGAAGAGGCTCGGTCTGAGGGGGAGGGGAGTGCAAACACAACAATTGATGATGACGTTCTAGATCCCACCTACTGTCAACCCCCAGTCAGGCACTCGAGGAGGTCAACAGAGGCGGTGGAGGAGGATGCAACCGACGACGAAGTTACCTTGCGCCTTCCTGGACAGAGTCGGAGCACTGGTAGCACGTCTACAACTGCATCCTCAGCCACCACTCTGCCTATGAGCATTATTCGGGGTGGATCAACAGGTCGCATGGCCTATAAGCCTTGCCTAGCCTGGGCCTTTTTTCACATCGAAAAAGATCGCCCAACTCATGTGATATGTAACATTTGTCATGATTCTGTTAGTAGAGGTCAAAACCTCAGCAGTTTGACAACTTCTTCCATGAATCGTCACATGAATAAATATCATAAGTCCCGGTGGGAAGCTCACCGTGCTGCAATGCCGGCTAGCGGAGCGAACCATCCACCGCCCGCCCCTTCCAGTGCATCCGCGCGCTCTTCATCTTCTAGGACTGTGGGGACAGCTGTCACACCTGTTTTTCCACGCAAAACTTCCACCACTGTAACCGCAACAGGCAGTTTGCTTGTAAGGTCGTCAGTTGGTTTGGAAGGGGAAACAAGTGAGTGTGTACAGCTCTCTCAGACATCGATAGCACCAACGTTGGATGAAGGCAACATCATGTCTCCGCCTGAACTTTCCTCACAAACCTGCATTTTTCCAGGGACACCCTACTCAACACCGTCTACACACAGCAGCCAGATCTCTGTCCCTCAGATGTGGTCAAATAAAAGGCCACTTCCTCCGACCCATGACAAAGCTAAGAGGTTGACTCTATCCCTCTGTAAGCTGTTGGCTACCGAAATGCTGCCTTTCCGCCTAGTGGACACACATGATTTTAGAGAGCTTATGTCTGTCGCTGTGCCCCAGTACCAGATGCCTAGTCGCCACTACTTCTCTAAGAAAGGTGTGCCCGCGCTACACCAGCATGTCGCACACAACATCACCGCTTCCTTGAGAAACTCTGTGTGTCAACGGGTGCATTTCACCACCGATACTTGGACCAGTAAGCATGGACAGGGACGTTACATGTCGCTGACTGGGCACTGGGTAACTATGGTGATAGATGGTGAAGGGTCTGCTGCACAAGTCTTGCCGTCCCCACGACTTGTGTGTCAATCCTCTGTCTGTCCAAGTTCCGCCACAGCTTCTGCATCCTCCACCTCATCTGGGTCCTCCACCTCCGCCCCAAGCCTGCCTGGTCAGGCCACCAGCGTTCTCACTGCGCAGAAGGAATCACGCACGCCTCATTACTATGCTGGCAGCCGAGCGCAACGGCATCAGGCGGTCTTTAGCTTGACATGTCTTGGTAATAAGAGTCACACAGCTGAGGAGTTGTGGTCAGCTCTGCGGTCCGAGTTTAATAAATGGTTGTCTCCACTCAACCTGCAGCCTGGTAAGGCCGTGTGCGACAATGCTGCAAACCTGGGTGCGGCCCTTCGCCTGGGCAAGGTGACACACGTACCTTGTATGGCTCACGTGTTGAACCTTGTCGTGCAGCAATTTTTAACACACTATCCCGGCCTAGATGGCCTTCTGAACAGGGCACGAAAACTGTCTGCTCACTTCCGGCGTTCAAGCGCCGCAGCTGAGCGACTTGCATCGCTCCAGAAGTCTTTCGGCCTGCCGGTTCATCGCCTGAAATGCGATGTGGCGACACGCTGGAATTCAACTCTCCACATGTTACAGCGACTGTGGCAGCACAGCAGAGCCCTGGTGCAATACGTCATGACGTATAGCCTGGGCCAACGAGATGCAGAGGTGGGGCAGATCACCCTGATGGAGTGGTCTCAGATCAAGGACCTATGCACCCTTCTGCACAGTTTCGACATGGCGACGAATATGTTTAGCTCTGACAATGCCATTATCAGCATGACGATTCCAGTCATTTACATGCTGGAGCACACGCTAAACACTATTCGGAGTCAGGGGGTGGGACAACATGAAGGGGAGGAACTACAGGAGGATTCATATGCGCAAGATACAACAACATCACCAAGGTCCAGACGTTCATCATCATCAACGCGGCAGGCATGGGACCATGGGGGACAGGGATCAACAAGGGCGCATGGTAGCAGGCGAGATGTTGAGGAAGGTGCAGGAGGACATGAAGATATGGAGGACGAACTGTCCATGGACATGGAAGACTCAGCAGATGAGGGAGACCTTGGTCAAATTTCAGTTGAAAGAGGTTGGGGGGAGATGTCAGAGGAAGAAAGAACGGGTAGCACCTCTATGCCACAAACACAGCGTGGACTTGGTCCGCATGGCTGCGCAAGACACATGAGTGCCTTCTTGTTGCACTACCTCCAACATGACCCTCATATTGTCAAAATTAGAAGTGATGATGACTACTGGCTTGCCACACTATTAGATCCCCGGTACAAGTCCAAATTTTGTGACATAATTCCAGCCATAGAAAGGTACGCACTTATGCAGGAGTATCAGCAGAAGCTGTTACTCGATCTTAGATCGGCTTTTCCACCAAACAACCGTGCAGGTGCAGGGAGGGAATCTCCCAGTTGTAACTTGACAAACATGGGACGGTCTCGTCAGCTTCAACAGTCTACACGTACCAGTAGGACCGTATCTGGTGCTGGTAACAGCAATTTAATGGAATCTTTTCATAATTTTTTTAGACCCTCCTTTGCAAGGCCACCAGAGACAACAAGTCTGACACATAGTCAACGGCTGGAGAGGATGATACAGGAGTATCTACAAATGAACATCGATGCCATGACTTTGCAAATAGAGCCTTGCTAATTTTGGGCTTCAAATCTAGAAAAATGGCCAGAGCTATTCAGTTACGCCTTGGAGATTTTGTCGTGTCCAGCTGCCAGCGTTGTCTCTGAACGTGTCTTCAGTGCTGCTGGGTGTGTGCTGACAGATAAGCGCACGCGTCTGTCCAGTGACAATGTGGACAGACTGACGTTCATCCAAATTAACAAGTCATGGATCCAGAAGGAATTTACAACCCCTGTGTCATCCTGGGGAGAGTAAATGCTTGTGGATTTGGAATGTGCTTGATGCAAATCTAGCTGTGAAGTGTACAACTATGGCACAACTGCTGCCACTGAATGGGTGGGTGTGTGTGGGGCACAATTTTTGGAAAAAAGGGAGGCTCCGCTTTGAGTAACCCTTGCTTACATTGTTTTTAAAAGGAGCCAAGATGACCAAGTCATGGTTCAGCAAAGACTTTATCTACCTACCCCGGTGTCATGCTGGGGATGGTTAATTATGGCGTATTTTTGAATGTGCTTGATGCAAATCAAAACATTCTGTTTGCAACTAGGGCACAAGTGCTGCCACTGATGGGGTGTCTGTGTGCCCAAGTTTTGGAAAAAAGGTAGACTCCGCTTGGAGTAACCCTTGCTTGCTGTGTTTTTTAAAAATGATACAAGATGAACAGATCTGAAGGCAAGATGAAGGCAACATCATATCTCCGCCTGCACTTTCCTCACAAACCTGCATTTTTCCAGGGACACCCTACTCAACACCGTCTACAGACAGCAGCCAGATCTCTGTCCCTCAGATGTGGTCAAATAAAAGGCCACTTACTGCGACCCATGACAAAGCTAAGTGGTTGACTCTATCCCTCTGTAAGCTGTTGGCTACCGAAATGCTGCCTTTACGCCTAGTGGACACACAGGATTTTACAGACCTTATGTCTGTCGCTGTGCCCCAGTACCAGATGCCCAATCACCACTGCTTCTCCAAGAAAAGCATGCCCGCGCTACACCAGCATGTCGCACACAACATCACCACTTCCTTGAGAAACTCTGTGTGTGCACGGGTGCATTTCAACACAGATACTTGGACCAGTAAGCATAGACAGGGTCATTACATGTCACTGACTGGGCACTGGCAAACTATGGTGAGAGATGGAGAAGGGTCTGCTGTACAAGTCTTGCCGTCCCCACGAGTTGTTTCAATCCTTCTTCTGTATGTAGAAGTTAATACACTGCTTCAGCCTCTTCAACCTCATGTGGGTCCTCCACCTTGGCGCAAACCCTGTGTGGTCAGGCCACCCTTCCTTGCAACTGCGCACAAGGACTACCACACACCTCCTTACTATGCTGGCAGCAGAGCTCAATGCCATCAGGCGGTCAAAGTTTTACTTTGAAATGTATGGGAAATGTGAGTCACACCGCTATTCCAGAGAATAGTAGTCAGGCAGGGTCAAAACATTAATTGAGGAACAGGAACACAATGGGACGGCCAGGACTTAATCAGAAAACAAGCAGAGGTGAAATGCGGATCGGCCAACAAGGTACATAAACAGCAAGCAGGAAAAGTAGTCAGGTAACAAGCACACAAAATCCTAAAACTGAACTGGGGGTAAAATTAACCAGAGGTTCATAGCTATGTCTGGCAGTGGTCTGCAGACAGGATGGGCATAAAAAAGGGTGTGGTGTCTTCCCATTGGTTGTAGCTGAATGATGGTATTTCATCTGTGAGATACCCACCAGCTACATTCAGCCAGAGATTCTGCATCTGTCAAGGTAATGCAGCCCAGTGGGTGAGCATAACCTGCGTCCACCTGCGCCGCTGGCATCGACTCCTCTCCCATCATCAGCACTATTCATGAAAGGAACACGTTGTCACCTGGCGACCGGAGTACAAATTGACGGAGCGGACTCCGTTGGTGACTTAACAGCCGTGTGCGGCAATGATGCAAACCTGGCTGCGGGCCATCCTCAGGGCAATGTGACACACGTGCCTTGTATGGCTCATGTGTTGAACCGAATTCTCCAGCAATTTTTAAAACACCATCACGGCCTACATGGCCTTGTGCAGCGGGCACGCTCGCTATGTGCTCACTTCCATCGTGCGCACATAGCAGCTCAACAACTTTCATCACTCCGGAAGTCTTAGGGTCTGGCAGTTAAACGCCGGAAATGCGATGTTCCGACACGCAGGAATTGGAATCTGCACATGTTGCAGCATGTGTGGCAGCACCGCAGAGCCCTGCTGAAATACGGTATGACATATATCCTGGGATAACTTGATCAAGAGGTGGTGCAGATCACGCTGCTGGAGTGGTGTCAGATCAAGGACCTATGCACCCTGCTACACAGTTCACAAATGTCGACGAAGATGTTTTGCACTGGCAATGTCATTCTCAGCGTGACAATTCTGGTCATCTACATGATGGAGCACACTGTAATTATTATTCGGAGTCAGGTGTTGGGACAAGAGGAAGGGGAGGAAGTACAGGAGGAGTCATATGCGGAAGGGATAACAAGATCTACGAGGTCCAGATGGTCAGCGGCACCTATGCGGCAGTCATGGTGAGGGAGAGGGATTAACAAGGGCGCATAGTATCAGCAAAAAGTGTTGATGAAAGTGCAGGAGCCCATGAAGAAATGGAGGACGAACTGGCGATGGGTATGGAAGACTCAGCAGATGAGTGAGAGCTTGCTCACATTTCGGTTGTGCGAGGTTGTGGGGAGAGGGCAGAGGAAGGATGCACGATTCTCAAATCTCTGCCACCAACACACTAAGGACTTGGTCCTCCTGGATGCACAAGACACATGAGCGCCTTCTTGCTGCACTACCTACATGACCCTCGGATTGTATGAATTTGAAGTAATCCTGAATACTGGGTTGCCACACTGTTAGATCCCCGGTACAAGACAAAATTTGGCGAACTAATTCCTGCCATAGAAATGGACGCACGTATACAGGAGTATCTGCAGAATGTGGTACGCAATCTTAGATCTACTTTTCCACTAAACACCAGTGCTGCACAGAGTGAATCTCAACGCTTTGTCATGGATAGGAGGAAATGGTCTTTTACTTGTCCACATCGAAGGGACCGAGGGATTGCTGCTGTGCTGAGATGGCGTTGAGTACGGTGTCCCTGCACAGTTGCACTTTTGGTCATATCCCAAAATGAGTTTAAAAAGGACAGATGCTGTTGGAAAGGGGAACAGGTGTGTTGGAAAGGGGAAAAAAGTTTTGGTCCGTGGATTTGGTGGTTAAGCAACTGTAACATTTGCTGAAGAAACACCATCTGTTACAGTGGGACTGGCAGATTTGGATAAAGTGGTATATAATCTGTGACCGCTATATAACGAAAATTAATAAGAAAAGAAAGAGAAAGGTATATATCCCCATCAGCAGTCAGTGTCCACCGTGCTCCCAGTTGGAAAAGGAGAGGTTGGCAACTGGAAGGTTTGGTGGAGGATACAGAGCTGTGTGGCTATGAAACTAATAGTAGCCTGAAACGAGTTAGACGCCATTCGGATCTGGAGACTGTGATCCCTGTTAGCGTCACAGGGTCCACATGCCCACCCAGCCCAGGAACTCCCTGTTAACAACACAGGGGCCATTGAGTACGCTGACCGTGTGCGTAGGGGCCACACCTGTGGACAGCAGGCGCATCAGCAGCAGCAGGCCTGTTAATGCCACTGGGCTGCACAAGCAGGACTGGTAGGACAGGAGCTGGTCTTAACCGTTCTGCGTTACCAACTGTGGTGGTGGCCTGCATCCACCACCCTATCCCTGCCTACCTCTGGCCTAAAGCCGCAATGGGTTCAACACATGGAGGTGTGCTCTTTCGGAGCATAATAGAAGACTGCGCACCTCCTTGTTGGCTCCAGCCCCTTTTATAACCTGGGTCCGCCCCAAACCAGGGTGAACCACAATGCACCTCCTGGAGACAAAAGTAGAGTGACACGTCATGAGTGGCATAACTAGCGTCCTATTTGGAAACGCAACTTCAATGATGACCTCATGGCTGCCATGACCCAAACACCTCACCAGTCATCGTCTGACCATCAATAATGCGGTGACAAGTCATAGGTGTGGGCCTCTGCAAGCCATTTGGGAGGACACCTGATGCCCTGTGGTCTATATGGGACCCCCACATCAGGGCCAGGGCCAAAGAGTTCATTACCGGACCTAGTCTCTGATGCAGGAAGTGCCTGAGCATGCTCAGTAGCATGAAATACAGTCTCTGAAAAAAGACTATCAGCTTTAGCATGGTGTCTAGGCACAAAACAGGACTTAGACCCGGCACGGAGTGCAAGCACCTGTGCAAAGAGGCTTTTCACACTTAGTGTGGGAGCATGCGCTGTATCCCGAAAAGAAGACTTAGCGTCAGGAATAACACAGTCAGGCTGAGCATACTCACTACGCAAAACACTGTAATTATGCTGCAGCTGGGGTACATCGGCACACGCATGCACACTAGCTGCCTCTCCACACTTAGACGTGGAGGGGAAATTGCTCTTGGAGATGCTGTCTATGAACAGAAGGAAAAGCTAAAGGAAGCCTGACTTTCTATCCCTCCGAATTATGAAATGCAGCAATGAATTCCATGAGTTTGCTATAACATTAGCGTAGCAAAATGTGCATGAGGGTGTGATGTAGAGGTGCTAGAAATAGCTTGTCACCAGTGGGGCACTAATGGATTAAAACAGCCAGTTCTATGATGCCACTAAATGGCAGTATTTTGTGCTATCATTATAGCTTATTAAAAACAGAGCAGGAGGTTGTCATGCAGAGGTGCTGCACAGAGATTTGCAGTAGTGTGAATAGACAAAAGTCCAATAGCCACGTTTAGGATGCCAGTAGGTACACTGAGTGTTTGCTAGTATAATGGCTGAATTTAAAAAAGTTTGAGTGTGCAATGCAGGCAGACGTGCTGCAAATATCGTTCCAATAGTGTGAATAGACAAAAGTACAATAGCCACGTTTAGGATGCCACTAGGTACACTGAGTGTTTGCTAGTATAATGGCTGAGTTTAAAAAAGTTTGAGTGTGCAATGCAGGCAGACGTGCTGCAAATATCGTTCCAATAGTGTGAATAGACAAAAGTACAATAGCCACGTTTAGGATGCCAGTAGGTACACTGAGTGTTTGCTAGTATAATGGCGGAGTTTAAAAAAGTTTGAGTGTGCAATGCAGGCAGACGTGCTGCAAATATCGTTCCAATAGTGTGAATAGACAAAAGTACAATAGCCACGTTTAGGATGCCACTAGGTACACTGACTGTTTGCTAGTATAATGGCTTAGTTAAAAAGAGTTGGAGTCTGCAATGCAGGCAGACGTGCTCTGCAAATGTCTTTGCACTAGTGGGACTATAGCAAAGTCCAATAGCCACGTTTAGGATGCCACTAGGTACACTGACTGTTTGCTAGTATAATGGCTTAGTTAAAAAGAGTTGGAGTCTGCAATGCAGGCAGACGTGCTCTGCAAATGTCTTTGCACTAGTGGGACTATAGCAAAGTCCAATAGCCACGTATAGGATGCCACTAGGTACACTGAGTGTTTGCTAGTAAAATTGCTTAGTTTAAAAAAGTTGGAGTGTGCAATGCAGGCAGACGTGCTCTGCAAATATCTTTGCACTAGTGGGACTATAGCAAAGTCCAATAGCCACGTTTAGGATGCCACTAGGTACACTGAGTGTTTGCTAGTATAATGGCTTAGTTATAATGAGTTGGAGTGTGCAGAGGACAGGAGGGTACAGTGGCAGGATTGTGGTGCTCTGAGTAGAGGAGTGGAAGCCTGCCTTTCTATTCCCTCCTAATGGTGAAATGCAGGGAGGAAATCCCTGACCTTGGCTACACAGACGCTGGCGCTGTTTTCGGGACCTGTCACCTATGGCTCTCTGACCCTGCCGGTTTGAGCCCTTAAAAGGACTGCTATAAAGTGCTCTCCCTAAGCTGTCTAACGCTGTGTATGCAGCGCATACAGCTGTATCGGCGATAGGACTCAGGAGGACGGAGCTGCGACAGTGATGTCTGACACCAAAGACGCAGAAGGCAGATAATGGCGTCCTGGAAGAAAATGTCCGGTTTTATAATGCAGGGACATGTGACATGGACATCCTATCACACATGTCGTTGCTTCTCTGGCTCAAAGTCCACTTAGCTGTGTGTGTGTCTGGGATTGGCTGACATGCTGACCCGCCCCACAAGACGCGCGCGCTTAGGGAAGGAAGACAAGAAAAAAAAAAAAAAAAAAATGGCGATCGCCATTATAGAAACAGCAGTGATCTGAAGGCGCTGTTCACGCACACTATACACTGAAATGTCATAATAGTGTGATTCACAGAGTGACTTACACTATTACAGCAGAAACCAAGCTAGGATTTAGCTGTTTTTTTGCTGCTAGAACCGTTCTCGAACGTTTCTAGAACTATCGAGCTTTTGCAAAAAGCTCGAGTTCTAGTTCGATCTAGAACAGGCCCCAAAATCACTCGAGCCTAGAACTGGAGAACCACGAACCACGAACCGCGCTCAACTCTAGTGATGAGCGAGTACTAAAAAGCTCGGGTGCTCGAGGCTCGGGCCGAGCATCCCAAGATACTCTTGTACTCGGCCCGAGCACCGAGCCCAATGTTATCCTATGGGAGACCCGAGTATTTTTGTGAAATGACCCCCGGCAGCATGGAGAAACCCTAAAAATGTCACAAAAGTCTCAGAAGAGTGCTCAAATGACATGGCAACAGCATGGGGAAGACATCTTGAAGCATTTATCACTCAAAAGTCACAGCTGTGAACAATTTTGTCCGCGTTTTACGCCATTTTTACGGACTCATCAGAAAACCTTCCAAAATGACCCCAAAATGATTTTTCATGGCAGAAATGTTAAGGGCACATACCCAATAGTGAGATAGAGCTGGTGTATGTTACTTTTTGAGATTAATACATGAAAGATTTTACGTAAAACATTGTGTGGCACTCCGATGTCCCTGAGAAGAGACGTACATGAAGGCCTCTTGAGTCTAATGTGCCCATTTTGAGGAAGTGAGTCTTTGTAGTATTTTCCTTTGCCAGGGCAGTCCAAAATTGTGAGGTTCACCAATGCCCCTGCATAGAGACGTGCATGAGGGCCTGTAAACCTGAAGTGCCCATTGTAAGGAAGTGGGTCTATTGTAGTATAGCCCTTAGGAAGGGCAGCCAAAAATTGGGAGGCTCCACGTTGTCCCTGGATAGAGACCTGTTAGGTTCTTAGTGCCTCCGTGCTTGCATTTAAAAACCGCACGTGTGTGCCTGTTGGTGGCAGCTTTCCGCTGCACTTGTGTGCGTTTTGCAAAAACTTGGATATAACGCACAAGTCTAGTGAATACACATCAGCACAGCATTGCAAAATGCGCAAGGGCGTTGGCAACGAACAAGGAAGTGGACGTGATGGTGGTGCAGGCAGAAACCGAGGTCGTGTGCAAGCTCTAATTTCGCCACAACAAAGGGCCATATCTACTCGCTCGCACGTCCTGTCCCAAATTCTTGGGGACCGCAGCAGTACACCGCTCTTGAACCAAGACCAGTGTCAACAGGTTGTTAGTTGGATAGCGAATAATGCTTCCAGTCAGATTGGCACCACCACAAACACTCTGTCTTCCACACGGTCAAGTGTCAGTAGCCGTGATACTGCACCGCACATTTTAGAACCTGATCCTCCTTCCTACCACCAGGCTGAGTACACGTCCACGGACATTACTGATCCCACACTTGGACACTCGGAAGAGCTGTTCGTTCACGTTTCCATTCACACATTCTGGCCTCTCGCCAGCTCCTGTTGAAGTGGGCCATGACGAGATTGTATGTACAGATGCCCAAATATTTGAGCAGCCACGTTCTCATGAAGTTGGCAACGTGTCTCAACAAGGGGTGGAAGATGATGAGACACAATTGTCAGGAAGTCAGGAGGAGCAGGGTGCGGAAGAGGAAGACGACGTGGTGGATGATCCAGTAACTGACCCAACCTGGCAGGAGGATATGCAGAGCGAGGACAGCAGTGCACAGGGGGAGGGAGGCGTAGCATCCCAACAGGCAGTAAGAAGCAGGGTGGTGGCCCCAGGCAGACGTCAGGCAACTGTTCCCCGGAACAACACGACACAAGGTGCCTGTACAAATGTTAGGTCTTCCCGAGTCTGGCAGTTTTTTAAGTTGGCTCCAGATGATTCTAAAAAGGCCATTTGCAACACCTGCCGTGCCAGCATCAGCAGGGGTACCAAAACTAGCAGCCTGACCACCACCAGAATGATCAGGCACATGTCAGCGAAGCACCCGACTTTGTGGGATGTACAACAGAGTCGAGGAGCAGTGCTTGCTGATGTCACTGCTACATCTTCGCTTGTTGTGCATGCGAGCCAATCCCCTGTCCATGCTGCCCGCGAACAAGCCTCCTCCGGCCCTGCACCTGCAGTTGCCCACGCAGAAATAACACCATCATCAAGCACGTCCTTGTCCCAGCGCAGCGTTCAGTTATCCATTCAGCAAACCTTTGAACGCAGGCGCAAATACACTGCCAACGCCCCACATGCCACACTTCTAAATGCTAACATTTCGCGACTGCTTGCGCTGGAAATGTTGCCTTTTAGGCTGGTTGAGACAGAAGCATTCCGCGACCTGATGGTGGCAGCTGTCCCACGTTACTTGGTCCCCAGCCGCCACTATTTCTCCCGGTGTGCCGTCCCCGCATTGCATAACCACGTGTCACAAAACATCACACGTGCCCTGAACAACGCTGTTTCACCCAAAGTCCACCTAACCACAGGCACGTGGACAAGTGCATGTGGGCAAGGCCGCTACATCTCGTTGACGTCACACTGGGTTAATATTGTGGAAGCTGGGACCCAGTCTGAGCGAGGGACGGAACACGTCCTTCACACACCAAGTTTTGCAGGCCCTACCTCAGTCAGGGTTTCACCCACACTCTACAGCTCTGGAATGTCATGCTCCTCAGCCTCCTCCTCCTCCTGTGCATCCTCATCCACTTTACCCTCCACACCAGTCCCAAGCTTGAATTGTCGCGGGCGGAGGAGGGGACGCTGCGCTCTCCCACTGCTCGGGTCCGGCTGCCGCTGCTCTACGGCTGCTGCTGCTCGGTGGCTCGAGCGATGGCCGGATCCCGGAGGCTCGAGCGGCGCTCCTCGCCCGTGAGTGAAAAGGGGTGGTTTGGATTTTGGGGATATTGTCCGTGACGCCACCCACGGTTGTGGTGATTGTGTGGACACCACCGCTGCTCTGGACGGGGATCCCGGGAGCCTGTGACAGGGAGCAGCTTTGTTGTTATTTCTCCCCTCCGTGGGTAGGGGGGTTGGTTGTCCCGGGGCCCGGTGATGGGGTAGAGATGGATGACAGGCGGGTAGCGGGGCCTGATGAGGTGCAGGGTCGCAGGGGCAGCGCTGTGCCGCACGGCACGGAGGTACTCACTCAGCCCAATGATGATGAAACAGTTCACGGTAAAACAAGTGGCTGGATGGACGGGTCCCTCGGACGGCTGCGGTTGTTCCTCCCTGCAGGTTAGTGATGACTGTCTCTCCCTGCACCTAAGTTCAGTGTTGGTAGTGATGGTTTCCCACCGGTAACCCGTTCCCCGACCTGGATATGGGCCGGAGGAGCCCCTTTTGCCCACAGGCGCTGGCCCTGGGAGACGGTTGCCCTTGGCGGTGGCGGTGTCTCCCCTTCACAGTTGGACGGTTGCCTTCTATCATGACTTGGCTGTTTGGAAACCCTGAGGTCCCCTTCACTAACGGATTTGGCAAATTCACGGCGACACCAAGCCTTGCCGGGATCCGAAAGGCCCCTGCCAATGGTGCTGTCTTCTCTTTGTATACCGGTCCGGTACGGCCGGGTCACCACCCGTCCACGGTCCTTACGGCAGATTCCAATCGGCCTCCACTGCAGACGGTCACCACATCCTGCCAACCTTGCTGTCCTGTCCGGGCCACACACCCGGACCAACTTCAGGCTCTTTGCTGTCACTTTTCTCCTCTCTACTACTTTCCTCCTTCCACTTCCTTAGCTTAACTCTCACTGCCTGTGTTTTCCCTCCTCCTTGGTGGGTGGAGACCAACCGCCTGGCTCCACCCCCTGGTGTGGACAACAGCCCCTGGGGAAGGCAACAAGGATTTTGTGTTTTGACTATGATATGCCTGCAGGGAGTGTGGGGTGTGTAAGTGTTGTGCTCCGTGGCCCCTGGCTTGTCCAGGGCGACACAGAAGCACTGCAGCACTGCCTCGGCGAAGCAGCAACAGGCTGTGCTGAAGCTAATCTGCATAGGTGACAAACCCCACAATGCAGAAGAGCTGTGGACAGCTCTGAAACAGCAGGCAGATCACTGGCTCACACCTCTGAACCTAAAGCCAGGAAAGGTTGTGTGTGACAATGGCCGGAACCTGGTGGCGGCTTTGAGGCGAGGCCAGCTGACACATGTTCCATTCGTGGCCCATGTGCTCAACCTCGTGGTTCAGCGTTTTCTAAAGTCATACCCAGAGCTGTCTGATCTGCTGGTAAAAGTTCGCCGCCTACATTTTCGAAAGTCACCTACTGCTTCAGCCGGCCTTGCCGGCTTTCAGCACCATTTGCATCTTCCGGCTCACAGACTGGTGTGTGATGTCCCCACGCGTTGGAATTCAACTCTGCACATGTTGGTCATGATATGTGAGCAGAAGAGGGCAGTTGTTGAGTACCTGCATCACCTAAGCCGTCAGGAAATGGGTCAAACTCCACACATAACACCTGAGGAGTGGAGATGGATGTCCGACCTATGTACCATCCGCCAAAAGTTTGAGGACTCCACCAAGATGGTGAGCGGCGATGACGACATTATTAGCGTCACCATACCGCTTCTCTGCCTTCTAAAATGGTCTCTGCTCAAAAAACAACTATGATGCATTTCAGGCGGAGCGCGATGAGTTTGAGCAAGAAACAGTAGTGGGTGTGGGTGATAACACACAGCCCAGCCTCGTCTCATCACAACGTGCAGTGGAGGACTATGACGAGGAGGAGGATGAAGACATGGAGCAACTCTCTGGCCAAATTGAGGATATGACATGCAGTCATATCCTCGGTTCAGCGTGGCTGGCCAGAGGACAGGGTAGATGAGGAGGAGGAGGAGGAGGAGGAGGAGGAGGACAGCATGTTCAGTCATCGTATATAAAAGAATGAGGGCAAGATGTGACCAATAATTAAGGTACCAATAAAGACTACACCCTATTACTTGATATGGAGACAGGAGGACTATGGGAATGGTAGTCACGGGGTCAAAAACTGACCAATTCAAAATAACCACAATTACTGCTTTTTTGCAAAAATATAACAAGTGTTTTATTCATATAATAAATAGCAAAAAAGTGACATAACATGATAAAAACAACATTACACAGTGATCAGGCTACAGCAAGGAGGTGTCACTGACACAATAGAACCAGGAGTCCACCCTTCATTGGGGAAGCAGAATCACCAAAATAATAGGTGGGACATGGCCAGAAGAAACAACAACGGATACTGGGCCCAAATAAACATCAATGATCCGGAATGTGCACACCTATCAAGTGTGCACCACGGCCCCCCGAAGAAGACATCGAAACGTGCGCGTCGGGGCACGTTTTACTCGGGTACCACCTTCCTCATTATGGGTGAGTGCAGCACAGGGACTTTGTGCATAGTAATGTGTTGCATCTTTTAATGCCTGTCTCTGTTATAATTGTGGTGTGGTTAATGGTCTGACTCTTCGGATATTGGACCCCTTATGTATGCTGATCCTCTTTGGTGCACACTTGATAGGTGTGCACATTCCGGATCATTGATGTTTATTTGGGCCCAGTATCCGTTGTTGTTTCTTCTGGCCATGTCCCACCTATTATTTTGGTGATTCTGCTTCCCCAATGAAGGGTGGACTCCTGGTTCTATTGTGTCAGTGACACCTCCTTGCTGTAGCCTGATCACTGTGTAATGTTGTTTTTATCATGTTATGTCACTTTTTTGCTATTTATTATATGAATAAAACACTTGTTATATTTTTGCAAAAAAGCAGTAATTGTGGTTATTTTGAATTGGTCAGTTTTTGACCCCGTGACTACCATTCCCATAGTCCTCCTGTCTCCATGTTCAGTCATCGTGTTGGTCAGGATAATGAAGTGATGGCTGTTAAGAGTCTGGCACACATGGCTGACTTTATGGTAAGCTGCCTGTCTCGTGACCCTCGCGTTAAGAACATCTTTGCCGACAATCATTACTGGTTGGTAACACTGTTAGACCCACGCTACAAGGAGAACTTTATGTCTCTTATTCCCGAGGCGAAGAGGTCAGGCAAAATGCAGCAGTTCCAGAAGGCCATAGTCACGGAAGTAGGCAAAGCATTCCCCTCACAAAACGCTAGCGGCATAGGTCAGGAATCAGTGGACAACCAAGGCGTACAGCCGAGAGGGACACAAGTCCAATCCGCCAGAGGTAGGGGAACAGTCTTTAAGATGTGGGACAGTTTTCTAAGGCCCTCACATACCACAGCCCCTGAGGTGCGGGGTAGTGCCACAAAAAATCCTAAGTTTGCCCAGATGCTCAAGGAGTACCTTGCAGATCAAACAACTGTACTCCGACATTCCTCTGTGCCTTACAATTAATGGGTATCCAAGCTGGACACGTGGCATGAATTGGCTCTCTACGCCTTGGAAGTCCTGGCCTGCCCTGCCGCTAGCGTTTTGTCAGAGCGTGTTTTTAGTGCCGCAGGTGGAATCATTACAGATAAACGCACCTGCCTGTCAACTGTAAATGCTGACAGGCTGACTCTGATCAAGATGAACAAGGGTTGGATTGGGCCAGACTTCACCACACCAACAGCAAATGAGAGCAGAATTTAAAGATTGCCATGTACCTACACTCACCCATGGGTACACAGTTCTGGACTTTGGCTAATCGCTGGACTGCTCCTCCTTCTCCTCATGCGCCATCATGATGACCGTTACAATAGTTAAACCGTTGTTTCTGGTATACCCCCAGTGGTAAATTTTTTCGACCATTCTTTCAGAATGGACATTACAACGACAGGAGACCCGCTCCTTTGCAATGAGAACAATGTTTTGAGGCCCTTATGCACATCTCTATCCAGGGACAATGTGGAGCCTGACGCTGCCACCGACAGGCACACACTTGCGGTTTTTAAATGCAAGCATGGACGCAATAAGAACCTAACAGGTTTTTAGGAGCGACAATTACTGAGAAGTCTGACACTATCAGCCACTGCTGACTGACGTGTATTATACACTAGACTTGTGCGTTATATAATAGTTTGTGCAAAACGTGCACCTGTACGCTGCCACCGACAGGCACACACGTGCGGTTTTTAAATGCAAGCATGGACGCAATAAGAACCTAACAGGTTTTTAGGAGCGACAATTACTGAGAAGTCTGACACTATCAGCCACTGCTGACTGACGTGTATTATACACTAGACTTGTGCGTTATATAATAGTTTGTGCAAAACGTGCACCTGTACGCTGCCACCGACAGGCACACACGTGCGGTTTTTAAATGCAAGCATGGACGCAATAAGAACCTAACAGGTTTTTAGGAGCGACAATTACTGAGAAGTCTGACACTATCAGCCACTGCTGACTGACGTGTATTATACACTAGACTTGTGCGTTATATAATAGTTTGTGCAAAACGTGCACCTGTACGCTGCCACCGACAGGCACACACGTGCGGTTTTTAAATGCAAGCATGGACGCAATAAGAACCTAACAGGTTTTTAGGAGCGACAATTACTGAGAAGTCTGACACTATCAGCCACTGCTGACTGACGTGTATTATACACTAGACTTGTGCGTTATATAATAGTTTGTGCAAAACGTGCACCTGTACGCTGCCACCGACAGGCACACACGTGCGTTTTTTAAATGCAAGCATGGACGCAATAAGAACCTAACAGGTTTTTAGGAGAGACAATTACTGAGAAGTCTGACACTATCAGCCACTGCTGACTGACGTGTATTATACACTAGACTTGTGCGTTATATAATAGTTTGTGCAAAACGTGCACCTGTACGCTGCCACCGACAGGCACACACGTGCGTTTTTTAAATGCAAGCATGGACGCAATAAGAACCTAAAAGGTTTTTAGGAGCGACAATTACTTAGAAGTCTGACACTATCAGCCACTGCTGACTGACGTGTATTATACACTAGACTTGTGCGTTATATAATAGTTTGTGCAAAACGTGCACCTGTACGCTGCCACCGACAGGCACACACGTGCGGTTTTTAAATGCAAGCATGGACGCAATAAGAACCTAACAGGTTTTTAGGAGCGACAATTACTGAGAAGTCTGACACTATCAGCCACTGCTGACTGACGTGTATTATACACTAGACTTGTGCGTTATATAATAGTTTGTGCAAAACGTGCACCTGTACGCTGCCACCGACAGGCACACACGTGCGGTTTTTAAATGCAAGCATGGACGCAATAAGAACCTAACAGGTTTTTAGGAGCGACAATTACTGAGAAGTCTGACACTATCAGCCACTGTTGACTGACGTGTATTATTCACTAGACTTGTGCGTTATATAATAGTTTGTGCAAAACGTGCACCTGTACGCTGCCACCGACAGGCACACACGTGCGGTTTTTAAATGCAAGCATGGACGCAATAAGAACCTAACAGGTTTTTAGGAGCGACAATTACTGAGAAGTCTGACACTATCTGGACTGTTTTAGACTGTGTACACCAGCCCCAGATATGATGAAGGCTGGTATACGGTCACCGCTAGGAATGGCTATATACCCTGCCTGCCTGCCTGCCTGTATACTGCTACAATAGTCCTGACAAGGACTCTTCTGGTCACTAGCCTGTATTCCGACCTGGCTATACCCTGCCTGTATATAGCAACAATAGTCCTGAGAAGGACTCTGCTACTGTACTCCGACCTGGCTATACCTTGAAAGCCTGTATACAACTAGAATAGTCCTGAGAAGGACTTCTGGTCACACTGTTTGCAGCCCTGCTCCGGAACTAACTATAAAGGGCCGCAAACCTTTCCCTGAAGCAGCGACACTCTCCCTGCACTGACTGTCTGGATAGCTGTGAGCAGAGCACAGCGCGCCGGCCGGTATAAAGGCTCGGTCACGCTGTGCGGGCCGGCCAATCACTGCAATTCCACAACTAACAGGGCTGTGGCATTGCAGTGGTCTGCCAGCCAATCCCTGCATGAGGGCTGGCTCTCAAAAGAGCGCCAACATGCAGGGATGAAGACCACGAGTACAGCACGAGTATCGCGAGATTACTCGGTCCCCGCCGAGTAGCCCGAGTACAGTGATACTCGTGCGAGTACCGAGTAGTAACAAGCATGCTCGCTCATCACTAAAGTTTACATTGAATGTGTTACTTTTTTCTACATCGTTTAGTCGTTTGCTTTTGTATTTAAAGGAACTATATATTTTGAAACAAACAGGATTTTTATAATATGGGATTATGTTTTCTGCTAAAATGGTCAATAAAAAAGAAACCCAAAATCGTAGTTCTCTTGGTGATGGAAGCCAAAATATATTATCAGTTGGCAACAAAACCAAGAATTTCAAATATTACAGGTTGATAGCAAATTACTTCAACAGCGAAAACGGCTTGTTTTTACTGGGGATTGAACCCAGGACCTTCTGCGTGTGAAGTAGACGTGATGACGACTCCACTATGAAAGCTGTGAAATCCTGCAAAGTAATGGCATTTAGAGACGAGTTTTGACCGCCAGGGGAAAAAAAAAAATAATTTGTAGTTCTGTTTGTGATGGAAGCCAAAACATCCCGTCATTCGGCAACAAACCCGAGAACTTCATATATTGTAGTTGGATAGCGTATTATTTCAACACTAAGAACAGATTGGTTTCACTGGGGATTGAACCCAGGACCTTCTGCGTGTGAAGCAGACGTGATGACCACTACACTATGAAACCTTTGAAATCCTGCAAAGTAATGGCAATTAGAGACGAGTTTTGACCGCCAGGGAAAAAAAAAACAAATTCGTAGCTCTGTTGGTGATGGAAGCCAAAACGTCCCATTGGTTAATGAAACATTTACAATTGTTATTACATATTTTACCAGTTTTATTCCTACAAAAAGATTTTGCTTAAATGGAAGTTTACATTGAATGTGTTACTTTTTTCTACATTTTTTAGTCGTTTGCTTTTGTATTTAAAGGAACTATATATTTTGAAACAAACAGGATTTTTATAATATGGGATTATGTTTTCTGCTAAAATGGTCAATAAATTAGAAATCCAAAATCGTAGTTATCTTGGTGAGGGAAGCCAAAATATATTAACAGTTGGCAACAAAACCAAGAATTTCATATATTACAGGTTGATAGCAAAATACTTCAACAGCAAAAACAGCTTGTTTTTACTGGGGATTGAACCCAGTACCTTCTGCGTGTGATGCAGACGTGATGACCACTACTCTACGAAACCTGATGGAAAGTTACCGTGTATTGGCTAGCAGAGCAGAATTGTGACTGACGGGGCCTTTTTATTGCTGAAGGAAAGTATTTTTGGTTAATGAAACATTTACAATTTGTATTACATATTTTACCAGTTTTATTCCTACAAAGGGATTTTGCTTAAATTGAAGTTTATATTGAATGTGTTACTTTTTTCTCCATAGTTTGGTCTTTTGCTTTTGTATTTATGGGAACTATAGATTTTGAAACATACAGGATTTTCATAATGCAAAAGAAACAGGAGAGCAGATGTGGTTGAAATGCAAAAGAGAATGACAAATTTTATTACATCATAAAAAACAGTTTTTAGATGTAGCACAGAAAAATACATATAGGTGCAACAACAGAGGGCACCTTGGCACATAAAGAGTTAATCAGAATTAACAAGGCAAGTAGAATACATAAGACAACAAGTATACAGCACAGATGGCAAAAAATACAAAGTTACATGCCAGGTGATACCAGAGAACAATAGCTGGTGTGCAGGATAAGATAAAATTATACAGCACACTGGGTTTGTCAGTATGTGCAAGCAATGACACATATCAGTGGCTAAATATATGCAAACACTGCTCACCAGCATGCCAGGTGATACCAGAGAACAATAGCTGGTGTGCAAGATAAGATAAAGTTATACAGCACACTGGGTTTGTCAGTATATGCAAGCAATGATATATACCAGTGGCTAAAAAAATGTAAACACCGCTCACCAGCAATGATATAAAGTGCCAGATAAGTGCCGGAGCCAGAGACCAAAAGATCCCCCTCAGAAGCAAGATAACGCACCTTTCAGGTCTTGTTAGTATAACCCTTCATCAGACCAAGGAGGGGTGGTGACTCATCTGTTCCCAGAAGCTTTAATAGACCATATGGTTCATCACATGGATCGGACCGGCCAGTCAGTGCAGGTTTAAGCTGGCACATGCGTGGTCATTGCTAATCCCACTAGCAGATGCGAGTGACGTCAAGCCGAGGAGTGCAGGGGAGAGGGCGAAGGCAACGCCCCCCCACGAGCAAAACTCCGCCCTTGAGACATCGCTAAGCATGCCAGGGAGAGAAGAAAGACCAGGCATGTGCACACCACACATACTGGAACATACAAAGATACAGATATACGGGCTCCCACACAAACAGCAGAAAAGGAACGCCAAGGAAAGAGGGCAAAGAAATAATGAAATGGCAGGAATCACAAGAATAACAGTAGTTAGCCCTCGACCAAGCAGTATATAATCCCGGCTGTCATGGGGGAAGCCACCTTGTAATCATAGTCCAGATGCACAATGTATTCAGGTAGTCATATTAACAGAGGCAGTGATCCATAGGGAGCAGAAGATGGAAGCTGCAAAGAAAAGGGCACAAAATGGCATAAAACACTTGCAGCAATAAAATTAGAATATAAAAACAGAGGTAAAAAATTGCATAGGTGGTAAAAAACCATATCTAGCAAAAAAAGGGGGGGGGGGAAGGAGGACAGGGGTCTAAAGGAAGGGGGCAAAACTAAGGGACTCATTCAGACCAGACGGAGCCATAGTACCCAGTAGGGTGATCCATTTGGTTTCTTTTTGGGTGAGGATCTTTTTAAGGTTCCCGCCCCTATTGCCGCCATGTACGACATCTATCCCTATGACACGCAATGATCTCGCATTACATCCGTGATGGTTCCGAAAATGCCTAGGAAGGGTCTTAAGAGTAGAAATATCGGTCACCGTCTTGGCAGCACCAATATCTCTCACATGTTCACGCACTCTCACCCGCAATTCCCTAGAAGTTAAACCTATGTATATCTTAGGGCAACTACATTTAGCATAATAGATAACATAGGAAGTTGCGCATGAGATGTAACACCTAATATCAAATGTCCGACTACCATCTGCGGTGGAAAAGGTCTTACTGCAAGAGACATTGGTGCACGCAAGACAGCGACCGCAGGGAAAACACCCACGAATAGGATTAGTAGAACCAAAGGGATGGGAAATCACAGGAACGTAATGACTATGTACGAGAAAATCTCGTAGATTTTTGGAACGGCGTGCCGTCATTAGAGGATAATCAGGGACCAAATCCCTTAGGGTAGGATCAGATTTTAGTATCGGCCAGTGTTTGTTTAATATGGCACGCATGTTATGCCATTCATGGTTGCACGCAGATATGAATCGAGCCTCTCCTGCCCCCGTATTCGCCTGACTAGATGGCTTCAGAAGCTCCTGTTGATTAGTATTCTTTGCCCTATTGTACCCCTTCTTTATGACACGACGGCTATATCCCCTATTAACCAATCTCGATGTTAGATCATTGGCCTGGGACTGAAAATTATCAGATGTAGAGCATATCCGCCTCATTCTGAGAAATTGCCCAACCGGGATGGCTTGGATGGTACTAACAGGATGAGAAGATGAGGCATGTAAAAGGGAGTTGACCGAGGTAGGCTTCCTAAAGACATTCGTCTGTAGTTGCCGACCACGGTCAACTCCAATCATAATATCCAAAAAATCAATAGACTGTAAATCATATCTAAAAGTGAGCTTAAGGTTCAATGAATTATGGTTTAAATTACCCATAAAGTCCGAGAGCTGCTCCACGGTACCCTGCCACAAAACAAAAACATCATCAATATATCTTAACCAGCACTGCGCATGGGTAGCGGCCGGCACGCCCTCGTCACCAAAAATGCCCCTCTCCCAATGGCCGAGGAACATATTAGCGTACGAAGGCGCACAGGCCGCGCCCATCGCAGTGCCTCTGGTCTGTAAATTAAAACCGGTCTTTGAAAATGAAGAAATTGTGTGTCAGGATAAAGTGGAGCAGCTCCAGGATCAGCTCACACAAATGGCCATCACGGTTGGTATTGCTCAGAAAGAAGCGGACTGCCTCCAGACCATCATCATGGTTAATATTGGTATAAAGTGACTCTATGTCCGACGTGACAAGAAGGGTATCAGAATCCACAAAAATCCCGTCGACCCTATTCAGGACGTCCGTCATATCCTTAACATAAGATGGCAATGTTTCCACAAGAGGTTTTAAATAATAGTCGATAAAGCGACAGACAGGGTCGCATAAGCCATCTATGCCGGATACGATAGGGCGCCCCGGAGGGTGTTTGGGATTCTTGTGGATCATGGGCAGGAGATAAAAAGTGGGGATTTTGGGAGATGCAACGAAGAGGCCATCAAAAACCTTCTTTGTTATAATTCCTTCATCCAAAGCCCCCTGCAAGATCCCGTATAGCAAATCTGAGAAGGGGAATGTATGTTTAATAGGATTTTTATAATATGGGATTATGTTTTCTGCTAAAATGGTCAATAAAAAAGAAACCCTAAATCGTAGTTCTCTTGGTGATGGAAGCCAAAATGTATTGTCATTTGGCAATGAAACCAAGAATTTCATATATTACAAGTCAATAGGAAAATACTTCAACACCAAAAATAGATTGGTTTCACTGGGGTTGAACCCAAAACCTTCTGCGTATGAAGCAGACATGATGACCTCTACACTATGAAACCTTTGAAATCCTGCAAAGTAATGTCAATTAGAGACGAGTTTTCACCGCCAGGGGAAAAAAAACAAATTCGTAGCTCTGTTGGTGATGGAAGCCAAAACATCCTGTCATTCGGCAACAAAGCCAAGAACTTCATATATGGCAGGTTGATAGCACTACACTATGAAACCTGATGGAAAGTTACTGTGTATTGGCTAGCAGAGCAGAATTGTGACTGACGGGGCCTTTTTATTGCTGAAGGAAAGTATTTTTGGTTAATGAAACATTTATAATTTTTATTATATATTTTACCAGTTTTATTCCTACAAAGGGAATTTGCTTAAAAGGAAGTTTACATTGAATGTGTTACTTTTTTCTACATAGTTTAGTCGTTTGCTTTTGTATTTAAAGAAACTATATATTTGAAACAAACAGGATTTTTATAATATGGGATTATGTTTTCTGCTAAAATGGTCAATAAAAAAGAAACCCAAAATCGTAGTTCTCTTGGTGATGGAAGCCAAAATATATTATCAGTTGGCAACAAAACCGAGAATTTCATATATTACAGGTTGATAGCAAATTACTTCAACAGCGGAAACGGCTTGTTTTTACTGGGGATTGAACCCAGGACCTTCTGCGTGTGAAGTAGACGTGATGACCACTCCAGTATGAAACCTGTGAAATCCTGCAAAGTAATGGCATTTAGAGACGAGTTTTGACCGCCAGGGGAAAAAAATAATAATTTGTAGTTCTGTTTGTGATGGAAGCCAAAACATCCCGTCATTCGGCAACAATGCCGAGAACTTCATATATTGTAGTTGGATTGCGTACTATTTCAACAGTAAGAACAGATTGGTTTCACTGGGGATTGAACCCAGGTCCTTCTGCGTGTTAAGCAGACGTGATGACCACTACACTATGAAACCTGACGAAAATTTACTGTGTATTGGCTAGCAGAGCAGAATTGTGACTGACGGGGCCTTTTTATTGCTGAAGGAAAGTATTTTTGGTTAATGAAACATTTACAATTTTTATTACTTATTTTACCAGTTTTATTCCTACAAAGGGATTTTGCTTAAATTTTGGTTTATATTGAATGTGTTAATTTTTTCTCCATAGTTTGGTCTTTTGCTTTTGTATTTATGGGAACTATATATTTTGAAACAAACAGGATATTTATAATATGGGATTATGTTTTCTGCTAAAATGGTCAATAAAAAAGAAACCCAAAATCGTAGTTCTCTTGGTGATGGAAGCCAAAATATATTATCAGTTGGCAACAAAACCAAGAATTTCATATATTACAGGTTGATAGCAAATTACTTCAACAGCGATAACGGCTTGTTTTTACTGGGGATTGAACCCAGGACCTTCTGCATGTGAAGCAGACGTGATGACCACTACACTATGAAACCTTTGAAATCCTGCAAAGTAATGGCAATTAGAGACAAGTTTTGACCGCCAGGGGAAAAAAAACAAATTTGTAGCTCTGTTGGTGATGGAAGCTAAAACATCCCGTCATTCGGCAACAAAGCCAAGAACATCATATACTGCAGGTTGATAGGGTTTTATTTCAACACCATGAACAGATAGGTTTTACTGGGGATTCAACCTAGGACCTTCTGCGTGTTAAGCAGACGTGATGACCACTACACTATGAAACCTGATGAAAAGTTACTGTGTATTGGCTAGCAGAGCAGAATTGTGACTGACGGGGCCTTTTTATTGCTGAAGGAAAGTATTTTTGGTTAATGAAACATTTACAATTATTATTACATATTTTACCAGTTTTATTCCTACAAAAGGATTTTGCTTAAATTGAAGTTTACATTGAATGTGTTATTTTTTCTACATAGTTTAGTCGTTTGCTTTTGTATTTATGGGAACTATATATTTTAAAACAAATAGGATTTTTATAATATGGGATTATGTTTTCTGCTAAAATGGTCAATAAAAAAGAAACCCATAATCGTAGTTCTCTTTGTGATGGAAGCCAAAATGTATTGTCATTTGGCAACGAAACCAAGAATTTCACATATTACAAGTCGATAGGAAATTACTTCAACACCAAAACAGATTGGTTTCACTGGGGATTGAACCCAGGACCTTCTGCGTGTGAAGCAGACGTGATAAAAACTACACTATGAAACCTTTGAAAGCCTGCAAAGAAATGGCAATTAGAGACGAGTTTTGAATTCCAGGGGAAAAAAGAAACAAATTCGTAGCTCTGTTGGTGATGGAAGCCAAAACATCCCACCATTCGTCAACAAAGCCAAGAACTTCATATATTGTAGTTTAATTGGGTATTATTTCAACACCAAGAACAGATTAGTTTTACTGGGGATTGAACGCAGGACCTTCTGCGTGTTAAGCAGACGTGATGACCACTACTCTATGAAACCTGATGGAAAGTTACTGTGTATTGGCTAGCAGAGCAGAATTGTGACTGACGGGCCTTTTTATTGCTGAAGGAAACTATTTTTGGTTAATGACACATTTAGGGTATGTGCGCAAGTTGCTTTTTACCTGCTTTTTACCTGCTTTTTTGCTGCTTTTTCTTCTGCGCTGTTTAATGCCAAAATGGATGTGTTCTTCTATTCAAGCAAAGTCTATGGGAATTTGGGTTTCTTGTTCACACTATGTTGTTCAAAATGCTGCCTTTTTGAGGCAGAACTTTGGTCAAAAACTCAGCTTTTCAAAGAAGCAACATGTCAATTGTTTTTGCCTTTTGGGTTTTGCACTGCAAAGCTGAGTTTTTGACCAAAGTTCTGCCACAAAAAGGCAGCATTTTGAACAACATAGTGTGAACAAGAAACCCAAATTCCCATAGACTTTGCTTGAATAGAAGAACACATCCATTTTGGCATTAAACAGCGCAGAAGAAAAAGCAGCAAAAAAGCAGGTAAAAAGCAGGTAAAAAGCAACGTGCGCACATACCCTTACAATTTTTATTACATATTTTACCAGTTTTATTCCTACAAAGGGATTTTGCTTAAATGGAAGTTTACATTGAATGTGTTACTTTATTCTACATAGTTTAGTCGTTTGCTTTTGTATTTAAAGGAACTATATATTTTGAAACAAACAGGATTTTTATAATATGGGATTATGTTTTCTGCTAAAATGGTCAATAAAAAAGAAACCCAAAATCGTAGTTCTTTTGGTGATGGAACCCAAAATATATTATCAGTTGGCAACAAAACAAAGAATTTCATATATTACAGGTATATAGCATATTAATTCAACAGCGAAAACAGCTTGTTTTTACTGGGGATTGAACCCAGGACCTTCTGCGTGTGAAGCAGACGTGATGAAAACTACACTATGAAACCTTTGAAATCCTGCAAAGTAATGGCAATTAGAGACGACTTTTGACCGCCAGGGGAAAAAAAACAAATTCGTAGCTCTGTTGGTGATGGAAGCTAAAACATCCCGTTATTCGGCAACAAAGCCAAGAACTTTATAGATTGCAGGTTGATAGGATATTATTTCAACACCAAGAACACATTTGTTTCACTGGGGATTGAACCCAGGGCCTTCTGCGTGTAAAGCAGACGTGATTTCCACTACACTATAAAATCTTTGAAAGCCTGCAAAGTAATGGCAATTAGAGACGAGTTTTGACCGCCAGGGAAAAAAAAACCCAAATTCGTAGCTTTGTTGGTGATGGAAGCCAAAACATCCCATCATTCGGCAACAAAGCCAAGAACTTCATATAGTGTAGTTTAATTGGGTATTATTTCAACACCAAGAACAGATCGGTTTTACTGGGGATTGAACCCAGGACCTTCTGCGTGTGAAGCAGACGTGATAAAAACTACACTATGAAACCATTGAAATCTAGCAAACTAATCGCAATTAGAGACGAGTTTTGACCGCCAGGGGAAAAAAGAAACAAATTCGTTGCTCTGTTGGTGATGGAAGCCAAAACATCCCATCATTCAGCAACAAAGCCAAGAACTTCATATATTGTAGTTTAATTGGGTATTATTTCAACACCAAGAACAGATTGGTTTTACTGGGGATTGAACGCAGGACTTTCTGCGTGTTAAACAGATGTGATGACCACTACTCTATGAAACCTTATGGAAAGTTACTGTGTATTGGCTAGCAGAGCAGAATTGTGACTGACGGGGCCTTTTTATTGCTGAAGGAAAGTATTTTTGGTTAATGAAACATTTACAATTGTTATTACATATTTTACCAGTTTTATTCCTACTAAGGGATTTTGCTTAAATGGAAGTTTACATTGAATGTGTTACTTTTTTCTACAAAGTTTAGTCGTTTGCTTTTGTATTTAAAGGAAGTATATATTTTGAAACAAACAGGATTTTTATAATATGGGATTATGTTTTCTGCTAAAATGGTCAATAAAAAAGAAACCCAAAATCGTAGTTCTCTTGGTGATGGAAGCCAAAATATATTATCAGTTGGCAACAAAACCAAGAATTTCAAATATTACAGGTTGATAGCAAATTACTTAAACAGCGAAAACGGCTTGTTTTTACTGGGGATTGAACCCAGAATCTTCTGCGTGTGAAGTAGACGTGATGACCACTCCACTATGAAAGCTGTGAAATCCTGCAAAGTAATGGCAATTAGAGACGAGTTTTCACCGCCAGGGGAAAAAAAACAAATTCGTAGCTCTGTTGGTTTTGGAAGCCAAAACATCCCGTCATTCGGCGACAAAGCCAAGAACTTCATATATTGCGGGTTGATAAGGTTTTATTTCAACACCATGAACAGATTGGTTTTTCTGGGGATTCAACCTAGGACCTTCTGCATGTTAAGCAGACGTGATGAGCACTACTCTATGAAATGTGATGGAAAGTTACTGTGTATTGGCTAGCAGAGCAGAATTGTGACTGATGGGGCCTTTTTATTGCTGAAGGAAAGTATTTTTGGTTAATGAAACATTTACAATTTTTATTATATATTTTACCAGTTTTATTCCTACAAAGGGATTTTGCTTAATTTGAAGTTTACATTGAATGTGTTACTTTTTTCTACATAGTTTAGTCGTTTGCTTTTGTATTTATGGGAACTATATATTTTAAAACAAATAGGATTTTTATAATATGGGATTATGTTTTCTGCTAAAATGGTCAATAAAAAAGAAACCCAAAATCGAAGTTCTCTTGGTGATGGAAGCCAAAATGTATTGTCATTTGGCAACGAAACCAAGAATTTCACATATTACAAGTCAATAGGAAATTACATCAACACCAAAAACAGATTGGTTTCACTGGGGATTGAACCCAGGACCTTCTGCGTGTGAAGCAGACGTGATGACCACTACACTATGAAACCTTTGAAATCCTGCCAAGTAATGGCAATTAGAGACGAGTTTTGACCGCCAGGTGGAAAAAAAAACAAATTCGTAGCTCTGTTGGTGATGGAAGCTAAAACATCCCATTATTCGGCAACAAAGCCAAGAACTTTATATATTGCAGGTTGATATGGAATTATTACAACACCATGAACACATGGGTTTCACTGGGGATTGAACCCAGGACCTTCTGCGTGTGAAGCAGTTGTGATAAAAACTACACTATGAAACCTTTGAAATCCTGCAAAGTAATGGCAATTAGAGACGAGTTTTGACCGCCAGGGGAAAAAAGAAACAAATTCGTAGCTCTGTTGGTGATGGAAGCCAAAACATCCCATCACTCGGCAACAAAGACAAGAACTTCATATATTGTAGTTTAATTAAGTATTATTTCAACAACAAGAACAGATTGGTTTTACTGGGGATTGAACACAGGACCTTCTGCGTGTTAAGCAGACGTGATGACCACTACTCTATGAAACCTGATGGAAAGTTACTGGGTACTGGCTATAAGAGCAGAATTGTGACTGACGGGCCTTTTTATTGCTGAAGGAAAGTATTTTTGGTTAATGAAACATTTACAATTTTTATTACATATTTTACCAGTTTTATTCCTACAAAGGGATTTTGCTTAAATGGAAGTTTACATTGAATGTGTTACTTTTTTCTACATAGTTTAGTCGTTTGCTTTTGTATTTAAAGGAACTATATATTTTGAAACAAACAGGATTTTTATAATATGGGATTATGTTTTCTGCTAAAATGGTCAATAAAAAAGAAACCCAAAATCGTAGTTCTTTTGGTGATGGAAGCCAAAATATATTATCAGTTGGCAACAAAACAAAGAATTTCATATATTACAGGTGTATAGCATATTAATTCAACAGCGAAAACGGCTTCTTTTTAATGGGGATTGAACCCAGTGACCTTCTGCGTGTGAAGCAGACGTGATGAAAACTACACTATGAAACCTTTGAAATCCTGCAAAGCAATGGCAATTACAGACGAGTTTTGACCGCCAGGGGAAAAAACACAAATTTGTAGCTCTGTTGGTGATGGAAGCTAAAACATCCCGTTATTCGGCAACAAAGCCAAGAAATTTATAGATTGCAGGTTGATAGGATATTATTTCAACACCAAGAACACATGGGTTTCACTGGGGATTGAACCCAGGGCCTTCTGCGTGTAAAGCAAACGTGATTTCCACTACACTATGAAACCTTTGAAAGCTTGCAAAGTAATGGCAATTAGAGACGAGTTTTGACCGCCAGGGAAAAAAAAAACAACAAATTCGTAGCTCTGTTGGTGATGGAAGCCAAAACATCCCATCATTCGGCAACAAAGCCAAGAACTTCATATATTGTAGTTTAATAGGGTATTATTTCAACACCAAGAACAGATTGGTTTCACTGGGGATTGAACGCAGGACCTTCTGCGTGTTAAGCAGACATGATGACCACTACTCTTTGAAACCTGATGGAAAATTACTGTGTATTGGCTAGCAGAGCAGAATTGTGACTGAAGGGGCCTTTTTATTGCTGAAGGAAAGTATTTTTGGTTAATGAAACATTTACAATTGTTATTACATATTTTACCAGTTTTATTCCTACTAAGGGATTTTGCTTAAATGGAAGTTTACAATGAATGTGTTACTTTTTTCTACATAGTTTAATCGTTTGCTTTTGTATTTAAAGGAACTATATATTTTGAAACAAACAGGATTTTTATAATATGGGATTATGTTTTCTGCTAAAATGGTCAATAAAAAAGAAACCCAAAATCGTAGTTCTCTTGGTGATGGAAGCCAAAATATATTATCAGTTGGCAACAAAACCAAGAATTTCATATATTACAGGTTGATAGCAAATTACTTGAACAGCGAAAACAGCTTGTTTTTACTGGGGATTGAACCCAGGATCTTCTGCGTGTTAAGCAGACGTGATGAGCACTACACTATGAAACCTGATGGAAAGTTACTGTGTATTGGCTAGCAGAGCAGAATTGTGACTGATGGGGCCTTTTTATTGCTGAAGGAAAGTATTTTTGGTTAATGAAACATTTACAATTTTTATTATATATTTTACCAGTTTTATTCCTACAAAGGGATTTTGCTTAAATTGAAGTTTACATTGAATGTGTTACTTTTTTCTACATAGTTTAGTCGTTTGCTTTTGTATTTATGGGAACTATAAATTTTAAAACAAATAGGATTTTTATAATATGGAATTATGTTTTCTGCTAAAATGGTCAATAAAAAAGAAACCCAAAATCGAAGTTCTCTTTGTGATGGAAGCCAAAATGTATTGTCATTTGGCAACGAAACCAAGAATATCACATATTACAAGTCAATAGGAAATTACATCAACACCAAAAACAGATTGGTTTCACAGGGGATTGAACCCAGGACCTTCTGCGTGTGAAGCAGACGTGATGACCACTACACTATGAAACCTTTGAAATCCCGCAAAGTAATGGCAATTAGAGACGAGTTTTGACCGCCAGGTGGAAAAAAAACAAATTCGTAGCTCTGTTGGTGATGGAAGCTAAAACATCCCATTATTCGGCAACAAAGCCAAGAACTTAATATATTGCAGGTTGATAAGGAATTATTACAACACCATGAACACATTGGTTTCACTGGGGATTGAACCCAGGACCTTCTGCATGTGAAGCAGACGTGATGACCACTACACTATGAAACCTTTGAAATCCTGCAAAGTAATGGCAATTAGAGACGAGTTTTGACCGCCAGGGAAAAAAAAACAAATTCGTAGCTCTGTTGGTGATGGAAGCCAAAACATCCCATCATTCGGCAACACAGCCTAGAATTTCATATATTGTAGATTAATTGGGTATTATTTCAGCACCAAGAACAGATTAATTTTACTGGGGATTGAACGCAGGACCTTCTGCGTGTTAAGCACGCGTGATGACCACTACTCTATGAAACCTGATGGAAAGTTACTGTGTATTGGCTAGCAGAGCAGAATTGTGACTGACGGGCCTTTTTATTGCTGAAGGAAAGTATTTTTGGTTAATGACACATTTACAATTTTTATTACATATTTTACCAGTTTTATTCCTACAAAGGGATTTTGCTTAAATGGAAGTTTACACATTGAATGTGTTACTTTTTTCTACATAGTTTAGTCGTTTGCTTTTGTATTTAAAGGAACTATATATTTTGAAACAAACAGGATTTTTATATTATGGGATTATGTTTTCTGCTAAAATGGTCAATAAAAAAGAAACCCAAAATCGTAGTTCTTTTGGTGATGGAAGCCAAAATATATTATCAGTTGGCAACAAAACCAAGAATTTCATATATTACAGGTGTATAGCATATTAATTCAACAGCAAAAACGGCTTGTTTTTACTGGGGATTGAACCCAGGACCTTCTGCGTGTGAAGCAGGCGTGATGAAAACTACACTATGAAACCTTTGAAATCCTGCAAAGTAATAGCAATTAGAGACGACTTTTGACCGCCAGGGGAAAAAAAACAAATTCGTAGCTCTGTTGGTGATGGAAGCTAAAACATCCCGTTATTCGGCAACAAAGCCAAGAACTTTATATATTGCAGGTTGATAGGATATTATTTCAACACCAAGAACACATTTGTTTCACTGGGGATTGAACCCAGGGCCTTCTGCGTGTAAAGCAGACGTGATTTCCACTACACTATAAAATCTTTGAAAGCCTGCAAAGTAATGGCAATTAGAGACGAGTTTTGACCGCCAGGGAAAAAAAAACCCAAATTCGTAGCTTTGTTGGTGATGGAAGCCAAAACATCCCATCATTCGGCAACAAAGCCAAGAACTTCATATAGTGTAGTTTAATTGGGTATTATTTCAACACCAAGAACAGATTGGTTTTACTGGGGATTGAACCGAGGACCTTCTGCGTGTGAAGCAGACGTGATAAAAACTACACTATGAAACCTTTGAAATCTAGCAAACTAATGGCAATTAGAGACGAGTTTTGACCGCCAGGGGAAAAAAGAAACAAATTCGTTGCTCTGTTGGTGATGGAAGCCAAAACATCCCATCATTCAGCAACAAAGCCAAGAACTTCATATATTGTAGTTTAATAGGGTATTATTTCAACACCAAGAACAGATTGGTTTTACTGGGGATTGAACGCAGGACTTTCTGCATGTTAAACAGACGTGATGACCACTACTCTATGAAACCTTATGGAAAGTTACTGTGTATTGGCTAGCAGAGCAGAATTGTGACTAACGGGGCCTTTTTATTGCTGAAGGAAAGTATTTTTGGTTAATGAAACATTTACAGTTGTATTACATATTTTACCAGTTTTATTCCTACAAAGGGATTTTGCTTAAATGGAATTTTACATTGAATTTGTTACTTTTTTCTACATAGTTTAGTCGTTTGCTTTTGTATTTAAAGGAACTATATATTTTGAAACAAACAGGATTTTTATAATATGGGATTATGTTTTCTGCTAAAATGGTCAATAAAAAAGAAACCCAAAATCGTAGTTCTCTTGGTGATGGAAGCCAAAATATATTATCAGTTGGCAACAAAACAAAGAATTTCATATATTACAGGTTGATAGCAAATTAATTCAACAGCAAAAACTGCTTGTTTTTACTGGGGATTGAACCCAGGACCTTCTGCGTGTGAAGTAGACGTGATGACCACTCCACTATGAAAGCTGTGAAACCCTGCATAGTAATGGCATTTAGAGACGAGTTGTGACCGCCAGGGGAAAAAAAAAAAAATAATTTGTAGTTCTGTTTGTGATGGAAGCCAAAACATCCCATCATTCGGCAACAAAGCCGAGAACTTCATATATTGTAGTTGGGTAGCGTATTATTTCAACACTGAGAACAGATTGGTTTCACTGGGGATTGAACCCAGGACCTACTGCGTGTTAAGCAGACGTGATGACCACTACACTGTGAAACATGACGAAAAGTTACTGTGTATTGGCTAGCAGAGCAGAATTGTGACTGACGGGGCCATTTTATTGCTGAAGGAAAGTATTTTTGGTTAATGAAACATTTACAATTTTTATTATATATTTTACTAGTTTTACTCCTACAAAGGGATTTTGCTTAAATTGAAGTTTTTATTGAATGTGTTACTTTTTTCTACATAGTTTAGTCGTTTGCTTTTGTATTTATGGGAACTATATATTTTAAAACAAATAGGATTTTTATAATATGGGATTATGTTTTCTGCTAAAATGGTCAATAAAAAAGAAACCCAAAATCGTAGTTCTCTTTGTGATAGAAGCCAAAATGTATTGTCATTTGGCAACGAAACCAAGAATTTTACATATTACAAGTCGATAGGAAAATACTTCAACACCAAAAACAGATTGGTTTCACTAGGAAATGAACCCAGGACCTTCTGCGTGTGAAGTAGACGTGATGACCACTACACTATGAAACCTTTGAAATCCTGCAAAGTAATGGCAATTAGAGACGAGTTTTGACCGCCAGGGGAAAAAAAACAAATTCGTAGCTCTGTTGGTGATGGAAGCTAAAACATTTCGTTATTCGGCAACAAAGCCAAGAACTTCATATATTGCAGGCTGATAGGATATTATTTCAACACCAAGAACACATGGGTTTCACTGGGGATTGAACCCAGAACCTTCAGCATGTTAAGCAGACGTGATTTCCACTACACTATGAAACCTTTGAAAGTCTGCAAAGTAATGGCAATTAGAGACGAGTTTTGACCGCCAGGGAAAAAAAAACCAAATTCGTAGCTCTCTTGGTGATGGAAGCCAAAACATCCCATCATTCGGCAACAAAGCCAACAACTTCAAATATTGTAGTTTAGTTGGGTATTATTTCAACACGAAGAACAGATTGGTTTTACTGGAGATTGAACGCAGGACCTTCTGTGTGTTAAGCAGACGTGATGACCACTACTCTATGAAACCTGATGGAAAGTTACTGTGTATTGGCTAGCAGAGCAGAATTGTGACTGACGGGGCCTTTTTATTGCTGAAGGAAAGTATTTTTGGTTCATGAAACATTTACAATTGTTATTACATATTTTACCAGTTTTATTCCTACAAAGGGAGTTTGCTTAAATTGAAGTTTATATTGAATGTGTTACTTTTTTCTCCATAGTTTGGTCTTTTGCTTTTGTATTTACGGGAACTATATATTTTGAAACAAACAGGATTTTTATAACATGGGATTATGTTTTCTGCTAAAATGGTCATTAAAAAAGAAACCCAAAATCGTAGTTCTCTTGGTGATGGAAGCCAAAATATATTATCAGTTGGCAACAAAACCAAGAATTTCATATATTACAGGTTGATAGCAAATTACTTCAACAGCGAAAACGGATAGTTTTTACTGGTGATTGAACCCAGGACCTACTGCGTGTGAAGTAGACGTGATGACCACTCCACTATGAAAGCTATGAAATCCTGCAAAGTAATGGCATTTAGAGACGAGTTTTGACCGCCAGGGGAAAAAAAATAATTTGTAGTTCTGTTTGTGATGGAAGCCAAAACATCCCGTCATTCGGCAACAAAGCCGAGAACTTCATACATTGTAGTTGGATAGCGTATAATTTCAACACTAAGAACAGATTGGTTTCACTGGTGATTGAACCCAGGACCTTCTGCGTATTAAGCAGACGTGATGACCACTACACTATAAAACCTGATGAAAATTTACTGTGTATTGGCTAGCAGAGCAGAATTGTGACTGACGGGGCCTTTTTATTGCTGAAGGAAAGTATTTTTGGTTAATGAAACATTTACAATTTTTATTACATATTTTACCAGTTTTATTCCTACAAAGGGATTTTGCTTAAATGGAAGTTTACATTGAATGTGTTACTTTTTTCTACACAGTTTAGTCGTTTGCTTTTGTATTTAAAGGAACTATATATTTTGAAACAAACAGGATTTTTATAATATGGGATTATGTTTTCTGCTAAAATGGTCAATAAAAAAGAAACCCAAAATCGTAGTTCTCTTGGTGATGGAAGCCAAAATATATTATCAGTTGGCAACAAAACCAAGAATTTCATATATTACAGGTTGATAGCAAATTACTTCAACAGCAAAAACGGCTTGTTTTTACTGGGGATTGAACCCAGGACCTTCTGCGTGTGAAGTATACGTGATGACCACTCCACTATGAAAGCTGTGAAATCCTGCAAAGTAATAGCATTTAGAGACGAGTTGTGACCGCCAGGGGAAAAAAAAAAAAATAATTTGTAGTTCTGTTTGTGATGGAAGCCAAAACATCCCATCATTCGGCAACAAAGCCGAGAACTTCATATATTGTAGTTGGATAGCGTATTATTTCAACACTGAAAACAGATTGGTTTCACTGGGGAATGAACCCAGGACCTTCTGCATGTTAAGCAGACGTGATGACCACTACACAGTGAAACCTGACGAAAAGTTACTGTGTATTGGCTAGCAAAGCAGAATTGTGACTGACGGGGCCTTTTTATTGCTGAAGGAAAGTATTTTTGGTTAATGAAAAATTTACAATTTTTATTATATATTTTACTAGTTTTATTCCTACAAAGGGATTTTGCTTAAATTGAAGTTTACATTGAATGTGTTACTTTTTTCTACATAGTTTAATCGTTTGCTTTTGTATTTATGGGAACTATATATTTTAAAACAAATAGGATTTTTATAATATGGGATTATGTTTTCTGCTAAAATGGTCAATAAAAAAAGAAACCCAAAATCGTAGTTCTCTTTGTGATGGAAGCCAAAATGTATTGTCATTTGGCAATGAAACCAAGAATTTCACATATTACAAGTCGATAGGAAATTACTTCAACACCAAAAACAGATTGGTTTCACTGGGTATTGAACCCAGGACCCTCTGCGTGTGAAGCAGACGTGATGACCACTACACTATGAAACCTTTGAAATCCTGCAAAGTAATGGCAATTAGAGACGAGTTTTGACCGCCAGGGGAAAAAAACCAAATTCGTAGCTCTGTTGGTGATGGAAGCTAAAACATCCCGTTATTCGGCAACAAAGCCAAGAACTTTATATATTGCAGGTTGATAGGGGATTATTTCAACACCAAGAACACATGGGTTTCACTGGGGATTGTAGCCAAGAACTTCATATATTGTAGTTTAATTGAGTATTATTTCAACGCCAAAAACAGATTGGTTTTACTGGGGATTGAACGCAGGACCTTCTGCGTGTTAAGCAGACGTGATGACCACTACTCTATGAAACCTGATGGCAAGTTACTGTGTATTGGCTAGCAGAGCAGAATTGTGACTGACGGGGCCTTTTTATTGCTGAAGGAAAGTATTTTTGGTTAATGAAACATTTACAATTTTTATTACATATTTTACCAGTTTTATTCCTACAAAAGGATTTTGCTTAAAAGGAAGTTTACATTGAATGTGTTACTTTTTTCCACATAGTTTAGTTGTTTGCTTTTGTATTTAAAGGAACTATATATTTTGAAACAAACAGGATTTTTATAATATGGATTATGTTTTCTGCTAAAATGGTCAATAAAAAAGAAAACCCAAAATCGTAGTTCTCTTGGTGAGGGAAGCCAAAATATATTATCAGTTGGCAACAAAACCAAGAATTTCATATATTACAGGTTGATAGCAAATTACTTCAACAGCGAAAACGGCTTGTTTTTACTGGGGATTGAATTCAGGACCCTCTGCGTGTGAAGTAGGCGTGATGACCACTCCACTATGAAACCTGTGAAATCCTGCAAAGTAATGGCATTTAGAGACGAGTTTTGACCGCCAGGGGAAAAAAAAAAAAATAATTTGTAGTTCTGTTTGTGATGGAAGCCAAAACATACCGTCATTCGGCAACAATGCCGAGAACTTCATATATTGTAGATGGATAGCGTATTATTTCAACACTAAGAACAGATTGATTTCACTGGGGATTGAACCCAGGACCTTCTCCGTGTTAAGCAGACGTGATGACCACTACACTATGAAACCTGACGAAAAGTTACTGTGTATTGGCTAGCAGAGCAGAATTGTGACTGACGGGGCCTTTTTATTGCTGAAGGAAAGTATTTTTGGTTAATAAAACATTTACAATTATTATTACATATTTTACCAGTTTTATTTCTACAAAGGGATTTTGCTTAAATTGAAGTTTATATTGAATGTGTTACTTTTTTCTCCATAGTTTGATCTTTTGCTTTTGTATTTATGGGAACTATATATTTTGAAACAAATAGGATTTTTATAATATGGGATTATGTTTTCTGCTAAAATGGTCAATAAAAAAGAAACCCAAAATCGTAGTTCTCTTTGTGATGGAAGCCAAAATGTATTGTCATTTGGCAACGAAACCAAGAATTTCACATATTACAAGTCAATAGGAAATTACTTCAACACAAAAAACAGATTTGTTTTACTGGGGATTGAACCCAGGCCCTTCTGCGTGTGAAGCAGACATGATAACCACTACACTATGAAACCTTTAAAATCCTGCAAAGTAATGGCAATTAGAGACGAGTTTTGACCGCCAGGGGAAAAAAAATAAATTTGTAGCTCTGTTGATGATGGAAGCTAAAACATCCCGTTATTCGGCAACAAAGCCAAGAACTTTATATACTGCAGGTTGATAGGGGATTATTTCAACACCAAGAACACATGGATTTCACTGGGGATTGAACCCAGGACCTTCTGCGTGTAAAGCAGACGTGATTTCCACTACACTATGAAACCTTTGAAAGCCTGCAAAGTAATGGCAATTAGAGACGAGTTTTGAACGCCAGGGAAAAAAAAAAACAAATTCGTAGCTCTGTTGGGGATGGAAGCCACAACATACCATCATTCGGCAACAAAGCCAAGAACTTCATATATTGTAGTTTAATTGAGTATTATTTCAACGCCAAGAACAGATTGGTTTTACTGGGGATTGAACGCAGGACCTTCTGCGTGTTAAGCAGACGTGATGACCACTACTCTATGAAACCTGATCGCAAGTTACTGTGTATTGGCTAGCAGAGCAGAATTGTGACTGACGGGGCCTTTTTAATGCTGAAGGAAAGTATTTTTGGTTAATGAAACATTTACAATTTGTATTACATATTTTACCAGTTTTATTCCTACAAAGGGATTTTGCTTAAAAGGAAGTTTACATTGAATGTGTTACTTTTTCCACATAGTTTAGTTGTTTGCTTTTGTATTTAAAGGAACTATATATTTTGAAACAAACAGGATTTTTATAATATGGGATTATGTTTTCTGCTAAAATGGTCAATAAAAAAGAAACCCAAAATCGTAGTTCTCTTGGTGAGGGAAGCCAAAATATATTATCAGTTGGCAACAAAACCAAGAATTTCATATATTACAGGTTGATAGCAAATTACTTCAACAGCGAAAACGGCTTGTTTCTACGGGGGATTGAACCCAGGACCTTCTGCGTGTGAAGTAGACGTGATGACCACTCCACTATGAAACCTGTGAAATCCTGCAAAGTAATGGCATTTAGAGACGAGTTTTGACCGCCAGGGGAAAAAAAAAAAATAATTTGTAGTTCTGTTTGTGATGGAAGCCAAAACATACCGTCATTCAGCAACAATGCCGAGAATTTCATATATTGTAGTTGGATAGCGTAATATTTCAACACTAAGAACAGATTGGTTTCACTGGGGATTGAACCCAGGACTTTCTGCATGCTAAGCAGACGTGATGACCACTACACTATGAAACCTGACGAAAAGTTACTGTGTATTGGCTAGCAGAGAAGAATTGTGACTGACGGGGCCTTTTTATTGCTAAAGGAAAGTATTTTTTGTTAATGAAACATTTACAATTATTATTACATATTTTACCAGTTTTATTCCTACAAAGGGATTTTGCTTAAATTGAAGTTTATATTGAATGTGTTACTTTTTTCTCCATAGTTTGGTCTTTTGCTTTTGTATTTATGGGAACTATATATTTTGAAACAAATAGGATTTTTATAGTATGGGATTATGTTTTCTGCTAAAATGGTCAATAAAAAAGAAACCCAAAATCGTAGTTCTCTTTGTGATGGAAGCCAAAATGTATTGTCATTTGGCAACGAAACCAAGAATTTCACATATTACAAGTCGATAGGAAATTACTTCAACACCAAAAACAGATTGGTTTCACTGGGGATTGAACCCAGGACCTTCTGCGTGTGAAGCAGACGTGATGACCACTACACTATGAAACCTTTGAAATTCTGCAAAGTAATGGCAATTAGAGACGAGTTTTGACTGCCAGGGGAAAAAAAACAAATTCATAGCTCTGTTGGTAATGGAAGCTAAAACATCCAGTTATTCGGCAACAAAGCCAAGAACTTCATATATTGTAGTTTAATTGAGTATTATTTCAACACCAAGAACAGATTTGTTTTACTGTGGATTGAACACAGGACCTTCTGCGTGTGAAGCAGACGTGATGACCACTACACTATGAAACCTTTGAAATTCTGCAAAGTAATGGCAATTAGAGACGAGATTTGACCGCCAGGGGAAAAAAAACAAATTCGTAGCTCTGTTGGTAATGGATAGAGATGAGCGAACCGGTCCCGGTTCGGCTCGAGGTCGGCTCGACGAACGGGGGTCCCGTTCGAGTTCGGTTCGTCGAACGTTCGACGAACCGAACTCGAACGTATAGGCTATAATGGGAGGCAATCACAAACACATAAAAATGCATTATAAATGTACACAAACAGTTAATAAACATTGCCATAACACTTACCGGTCCTCGCGATCCCTTCTGCACTCTGTCTCCTGCCGCTATTCCATCCGATGATCGCTGAATCCTCCCGGTGACCTGCACTGCCAGCAGAGAAGCAGGACCTATCGTGACGTCAAAATAGCCATGTGACCAGTCACGTGGCTATTATCTCATTGGCTACAGACTGGTCACATGACTATGACACGTCATGTAGGACCTGCGAGTGCATCTCTCCGGTACACGGTGCACATATGTGTATCGCCGTGTACCGGCGACATGCTGTAGCACACGGTCGACTCCCCGTTCCGTTAGGGACCGGCTGACACAGCCGGTCATTAACGGAGATCACCGTTGCCATAGCAACACAGTTAGCGGTGACGTCACCGCTAACCGCGGCTCCGAGAGCACCGTTGCTATGGTAACGCGTCTGTCAGCGTTACCGCTAGCAGCCAGCACTGATCACTCACAGAGTGAAGGCTGTACGCTGCTTCCCGATTGTAGTGAGCATTGTAGTGAGGATGAGGTTCCCCAGCCCCAAGTGATGAGCTGGTGAATCTCATCCTTCCTCACTACAATCGTCACTACTACTACACTAGAAAGAAAGAAGACAGAAGAGCAGGGTCGTGGAGGGCTGACAGGGGGTAATAAAGATGGAGTCTCTAATGTGTCTGTGTATTTATTTCTATTAAAGTATTTTTTCTCTGTGTGGTGTCTTTTTTTTAACCCTTTATTGGAGATTCTTAATGGCCGGGTCAAACGTGCCTGACATTAAGAATCTCTGGCTTAATACTGGCTGGTAAAACAAAGCCAGTATTAACTCATGATTACCCAACAAGCCACCCGGCTCCAGGGCTGTTGGAAGAGTTGGATACAGCACCAGATGATGGCGCTTCTATGAGAGCGCCATTTTCTGGGACGGCTGCGGACTGAAATCCGCAGCAGAGGCGCCCACAAACCTCGGGCTAACCTGTGCTGCGGATTCCAATCCCCAGCTGCCTAGTTGTACCCGGCTGGACACAAAAATAGGGCGAAGCCCACGTCATTTGTTTTTTAATTATTTCATGAAATAAGTGAAATAATTAAAAAAAAACGGGCTTCCCTATATTTTTGGTTCCCAGCCGGGTACAAATAGGCAACTGGGGGTTGGAGGCAGCCCGTGGCTGCCAGCTGTACCTGGCTAGCATACAAAAATATGGCGAAGCCCACGTCATTTTTTTGGTGGGCAAAAAACTTCTGCATACAGTCCTGGATGGAGTATGCTGAGCCTTGTAATTCTGCAGCTGCTGTCTGCTCTTCTCCATACAGACAGACAGCAGCTGCAGAACTACAAGGCTCAGCATACTCCATCCAGGACTGTATGCAGAAGTTTTTTGCCCCCTGAAAAAATTATGTGGGCTTCGCCATATTTTTGTATGCTAGCCAGGTACAGCAGGCAGGTACGGCTGCCCCCAACCCCCAGTTGCCTATTTGTACCCGGCTGGGAACCAAAAATAAAGGGAAGCCCTTTTTTTATTATTTCATGAATTTCATGAAATAATTAGAAAACAAATGACGTAGGCTTTGCCCCATTTTTGTGTCCAGCCAGGTACAACTATTCAGCTGGGGATTGGAATCCGCACCACCGGTTGGCCTGAGCTTTCTGGGCCCCACTGCTGCGAATTGCAGTCTGCAGCCACCTCAGAAAATGGCATTTTCATAAAAGCGCCATCTTCTGGCGCTGTATCCAACTCTTCCAGCACCTGCCTGCTATACCTGGCTAGCATACAAAAATATGGCGAAGCTCACGTCCTTTTTTTGTAGTTTTTTGGCAAAAAAAATAAAAAATGCTTCCCTGGATTTTCCATTGCCAGTGAAGGTAACACCAAGCAGTGGGGGTTAGCAGCCAGTAGCTGCTTGGATTACCCTTAGCTAGCAATACAAAAAATGCAGCGGGAGCCCATATATATTTTTTTTAAGTATTTATTTAAATAACTAAAAATAAAATGGGCTTCCCTGTATTTTGATTGCTGGACATCACAGTGCTGTAAAAATAAATCTTTAAAAAAATGACGTAGCGCTCCGCGGTATTTTTGATTCTCAGCGCAGATAAAGCAGACAGCTATGGGTTGCCACCCCCATCTGTCTGCCGTTACCTTGGTTGGCAATCAAAATACAGGGAAGCCCATTAATTTTTTCTATTTAAAAAATAGTTAAAAAAAAAAAATTACGTTGGGTCCCCCCATTTTTGATAGCCAGCTAGGGTAAAGCAGACGGCTGTAGCCTGAAAACCACAGCTGGCAGCTTTACCGTGGTTGGGGATCCAATGTGGAGGTCCCCTCAGGCTCTTTTTATAATTATTTTATAAATATTAATAATTACACAATAAAAGTAGGGTCCCCCCAAATTGGATCACCAGCCAAGGTAAAGCGGACAGCTGTGGTCTGGTATTCTCAGGGTGGGAAGGTCCATAGTTATTGGGCCTTCACAGCCTAAAAATAGCAGGCCGCAGGCACCCCAGACGTGGCGCATCCACTAGATGCGCCAATCCTGGCGCTTCACCCCAGCTCATCCCGTGCCCTGGTGCAGTGGCAAACGGGGTAATAAATCGGGTTGACACTAGCTGTAAAGTCACCTGAGATCAAGCCCAGCAGTTTGTGATGTCATGGCGTCTATTAGATACCCAACATCATAAACTGTCAGTACTAACAAAAACAAAAAATCGACAAAAGAAATTTATTTGAAAAAACAGTCCCCAAAACATTTCCTCTTTCACCAATTTATTGTAAGAAAAAAAATAAAGGGGTCCCACGACGACTCTGGACCGTCTAGAATATGGGGGGGAGACACTCAGGGAACGTATCCCCCATTTTCTAGGAGTGCGGACCCTTCATGTGAGGAGTGTGGGTGCAATGAATCTGCACTCACTCTCCCCGGGTCCACAGCAGCAGAGTCCATGTCGTAATGGTTGCTACCAAAGCTGCAATGCCCTGCTGATGAGGTAAGGGCATGCCTAATCAGGAGAACTACTGTAGAGGAAGCTCTGCTCACTGGTATATAGGTGCTCAGAGGTAATAATAGATAAAATTAGTGAGTAACCTCGGCACTCTATATCTCCCAGACTAAGTCAGTAAGTCACAATGGATAGTAATGCAAAATCACTCTTTATTGGTCCGTATTAAGAAATTTTTTTTTTCATAAGCATATATGTTTTTGTCCAAAACAAGTTACAAATGACGTTTCGGCCTGAGCCTTTGTCAGATTGGACTTATCTGCATGTAATCATGAAAAATGACAATAATCAGTATCACATAAGAGTGAGAGAACAATAACATAAACTCGAACAATGTAGAGGTACAATTGGGATGCAGCAAAAAAATTGCAACACAGCAAGAAATGAAACACATGATACAAATGTCATAATACAGTACAAGGACAATATAGTAATGACAAATATGGGGTCAGAGTAGGCTTAGACAGCTCTGGTACGAAAGAGATGTCAATCATAAAGTAACATGTGCAGTAGGTGTAGAGCTACAGTATGCATGGCAGAGCTAATGGGTAGACTGACCATAGAAAAAGAACGGAGAAAAAGTGGAGAAAAAGTGGAGAAAAAGTGGAGCATAAGAGGAGAAAAAGTGGAGAAAAAGTGGAGCATAAGAGGAGAAAAAGTGGAGAAAAAGTGGAGAAAAAGTGGAGAAAAAAGTGGAGAAAAAGTGGAGAAAAAGTGGAGAAAAAGTGGAGAAAAAGTGGAGCATAAGAGGAGAAAAAGTGGAGAAAAAGTGGAGAAAAAAGTGGAGAAAAAGTGGAGCATAAGAGGAGAAAAAGTGGAGAAAAAAGTGGAGAAAAAGTGGAGAAAAAGTGGAGAAAAAGTGGAGCATAAGAGGAGAAAAAGTGGAGAAAAAGTGGAGAAAAAGTGGAGAAAAAGTGGAGATTAAGAGGAGAAAAAGTGGAGAAAAAGTGGAGCATAAGAGGAGAAAAAGTGGAGAAAAAGTGGAGCATAAGAGGAGAAAAAGTGGAGATTAAGAGGAGAAAAAGTGGAGAAAAAGTGGAGCATAAGAGGAGAAAAAGTGGAGATTAAGAGGAGAAAAAGTGGAGAAAAAGTGGAGCATAAGAGGAGAAAAAGTGGAGAAAAAGTGGAGAAAAAGTGGAGAAAAAGTGGAGCATAAGAGGAGAAAAAGTGGAGAAAAAGTGGAGAAAAAGTGGAGAAAAAGTGGAGAAAAAAGTGGAGAAAAAGTGGAGAAAAAAGTGGAGAAAAAGTGGAGAAAAAAGTGGAGAAAAAGTGGAGCATAAGAGGAGAAAAAGTGGAGAAAAAGTGGAGCATAAGAGGAGAAAAAGTGGAGAAAAAGTGGAGAAAAAGTGGAGCGTAAGAGGAGAAAAAGTGGAGAAAAAGTAGAGCATAAGAGGAGAAAAAGTGGAGAAAAAGTGGAGAAAAAGTGGAGAAAAAGTGGAGCATAAGAGGAGAAAAAGTGGAGAAAAAGTGGAGCATAAGAGGAGAAAAAGTGGAGAAAAAGTGGAGAAAAAAGTGGAGAAAAAGTGGAGAAAAAGTGGAGCATAAGAGGAGAAAAAGTGGAGATTAAGAGGAGAAAAAGTGGAGAAAAAGTGGAGCATAAGAGGAGAAAAAGTGGAGAAAAAGTGGAGAAAAAGTGGAGAAAAAGTGGAGAAAAAGTGGAGATTAAGAGGAGAAAAAGTGGAGAAAAAGTGGAGAAAAAGTGGAGCATAAAAGGAGAAAAAGTGGAGAAAAAGTGGAGCATAAGAGGAGAAAAAGTGGAGAAAAAGTGGAGAAAAAAGTGGAGAAAAAAGTGGAGAAAAAGTGGAGAAAAAGTGGAGCATAAAAGGAGAAAAAGTGGAGAAAAAGTGGAGCATAAGAGGAGAAAAAGTGGAGAAAAAGTGGAGAAAAAGTGGAGAAAAAGTGGAGAAAAAGTGGAGCATAAGAGGAGAAAAAGTGGAGAAAAAGTGGAGCATAAGAGGAGAAAAAGTGGAGAAAAAGTGGAGAAAAAGTGGAGAAAATGGTGAAAAAGTGGAGAAAAAGTGGAGCATAAGAGGAGAAAAAGTGGAGCATAAGAGGAGAAAAAGTGGAGAAAAAGTGGAGAAAAAGTGGAGAAAAAGTGGAGCATAAGAGGAGAAAAAGTGGAGAAAAAGTGGAGCATAAGAGGAGAAAAAGTGGAGAAAAAGTGGAGAAAAAGTGGAGAAAAAGTGGAGCATAAGAGGAGAAAAAGTGGAGAAAAAAGTGGAGAAAAAGTGGAGCATAAGAGGAGAAAAAGTGGAGAAAAAGTGGAGAAAAAAGTGGAGAAAAAGTGGAGAAAAAGTGGAGAAAAAGTGGAGCATAAGAGGAGAAAAAGTGGAGAAAAAGTGGAGCATAAGAGGAGAAAAAGTGGAGAAAAAGTGGAGAAAAAGTGGAGATTAAGAGGAGAAAAAGTGGAGAAAAAGTGGAGATTAAGAGGAGAAAAAGTGGAGAAAAAGTGGAGAAAAAGTGGAGCATAAGAGGAGAAAAAGTGGAGAAAAAGTGGAGCATAAGAGGAGAAAAAGTGGAGAAAAAGTGGAGAAAAAGTGGAGATTAAGAGGAGAAAAAGTGGAGAAAAAGTGGAGCATAAGAGGAGAAAAAGTGGAGAAAAAGTGGAGCATAAGAGGAGAAAAAGTGGAGAAAAAGTGGAGAAAAAGTGGAGATTAAGAGGAGAAAAAGTGGAGAAAAAGTGGAGCATAAGAGGAGAAAAAGTGGAGAAAAAGTGGAGAAAAAGTGGAGCATAAGAGGAGAAAAAGTGGAGAAAAAGTGGAGCATAAGAGGAGAAAAAGTGGAGAAAAAGTGGAGAAAAAGTGGAGATTAAGAGGAGAAAAAGTGGAGAAAAAGTGGAGCATAAGAGGAGAAAAAGTGGAGAAAAAGTGGAGCATAAGAGGAGAAAAAGTGGAGAAAAAGTGGAGAAAAAGTGGAGCATAAGAGGAGAAAAAGTGGAGAAAAAGTGGAGCATAAGAGGAGAAAAAGTGGAGAAAAAGTGGAGAAAAAGTGGAGCATAAGAGGAGAAAAAGTGGAGAAAAAAGTGGAGAAAAAGTGGAGAAAAAGTGGAGCATAAGAGGAGAAAAAGTGGAGAAAAAGTGGAGAAAAAGTGGAGAAAAAGTGGAGAATAAGTGGAGAAAAAAATGGAGAAAAAGTGGAGAAACAGTGGTGAAAAAGTGGAGAAAAAAATGGAGAAAAAGTGGAACACCCTTTGGTACCTTTCATGTGGCACTAAGGGTGCTTAGCTTTGTATTTAGCCAAAAAAATGAAAAAAAAATGACGTAGGGTTCCCCCTAGTTTTGTAGCCAGCTAGGGTAAAGCAGACGGCTGCAGCCTGCAGACCACAGCTTGCAACCTCACCTTGGCTGGTAATCCAAAACTGAGGGCACCCCACGCTGTTAATTTAAATTAAATAAATAATTAAAAAAAAAACACATAGGGGTCCCCCAAAATTGGATCACCAGCCAAGGTAAAGCAGACAGCTGGGGCCTGATATTCTCAGACTAGGGAGGTCCATGGTTATTGGAATCTCCCCAGCCTAAAAATAGCAGGCCGCAGCCGCCCCAGAAGTGGCGCATCCATTAGATGCGCCAATCCTGGTGCTTCGCCCCAGCTCATCCCGCGCCCTGGTGCGGTGGCAAACGGGGTAATATATGGGGTTAATACCAGATGTGTAATGTCACCTGGCATCAAGCCCTGGGGTTGGTGAGGTCAGGCGTCTATCAGATACCCGACATCACCAACCCAGTCAGTAATAAAAAAAAAATAGACGACAAACACGTTTTTATTTGAAAAAACACTCCCCAAAACATTCCCTCTTTAACCAATTTATTACAAATCCAAGTCTGGTGTAATCCAAGGGGTTGCCATGACGATCCACACTGTCCCAGTCAATGAAGAGCAGGATGTTCCCCATTGGCTGGGAGAGCAATGCAGTGACCTGAGCTAACATCAATGGGTCAGCCCAGGTCACTGCAGGGCATAACAAGTGCTGCTGTCAGCGAGGTACATTACCTGCACTGATCTCCAGCTCACTGACAGCCCCTGTCACTGAGTTCAATGACCGGCGCCTTCACAGCAAGTATCGCGAGAGGTCCGTGACGTCACCGCTAGTCAATCTCGGGTCGGAAGCGAGAGGTGATGTGACAAGCGGCGGCCATGGAGGACAGTGACAGCGCTGAGGTCGGGATGGCGGGACTTCATCACCGCAGGTAAGCCGAGCGGGGGGGGGATGTGTGTGTGTGTGTGTGTGTGTGTGTGTATGTATGTGTACATGCCACGGGCAGGAGGGGGCGGAGCGAGCTGAGCGGGAAAGTGTGGGCTTCCTGCACGTAACTAAGATAAACATCGGGTTACTAACCAAAGCGCTTTGCTTGGATACCCGATGTTTATCTTGGTTACCAGCTTCTGGCAGGCTGCCAGCGATGGCTCCTGCACACTGTAGCTGTAAAAAGCCCTGCTTTTTGCTGCTAGAACCGTTCTCGAACGTATCTAGAACTATCGAGCTTTTAGCAAAAAGCTCGAGTTCTAGTTCGATCTCGAACAGCCCAAAAATCACTCGAGCCTAGAACTGGAGAACCACGAACCGCGAACCGCGCTCAACTCTAGTAATGGAAGCTAAAACATCCAGTTATTCGGCAACAAAGCCAGCCGGTCAATAAAAAAGAAACCCAAAATCGTAGTTCTCTTGGTGAGGGAAGCCAAAATATATTATCAGTTGGCAACAAAACAAAGAATTTCATATATTACAGGTTGATAGCAAATTACTTCAACAGCGAAAACGGCTTGTTTTTACTGGGGATTGAACCCAGAACCTTCTGCATGTGAAGTAGACGTGATGACCACTCCACTATGAAACCTGTGAAATCCTGCAAAGTAATGGCATTTAGAGACGAGTTTTGACAGCCAGGGGAAAAAAAAAAATAATTTGTAGTTCTGTTTGTGATGGAAGCCAAAATATACCGTCATTCGGCAACAATGCCGAGAACTTCATATATTGTAGTTGGACAGCGTATTATTTCAACACTAAGAACAGATTGGTTTCACTGGGGATTGAACCCAGGACCTTCTGCATGTTAAGCAGACGTGACGACCACTACACTATAAAACCTGACGATAAGTTACTGTGTATTGGCTAGCAGAGCAGAATTGTGACTGACGGGGCCTTTTTATTGATGAAGGAAAGTATTTTTGGTTAATGAAACATTTACAATTATTATTACATATTTTACCAGTTTTATTCCTAGAAAGGGATTTTGCTTAAACTGAAGTTTATATTGAATGTGTTACTTTTTTCTCCATAGTTTGGTCTTTTGCTTTTGTATTTATGGGAACTATATATTTTGAAACAAATAGGATTTTTATATAATGGGATTATGTTTTCTGCTAAAATGGTCAATAAAAAAGAAACCCAAAATCGTAGTTCTCTTTGTGATGGAAGCCAAAATGTATTGTCATTTGGCAACGAAACCAAGAATTTCACATATTACAAGTTGATAGGAAATTACTTCAACACCAAAAAGAGATTGGTTTCACTGGGGATTGAACCCAGGACCTTCTGCGTGTGAAGCAGACGTGATGACCACTACACTATGAAACCTTTGAAATCCTGCAAAGTAATGGCAATTAGAGACGAGTTTTGACCGCCAGGGGAAAAAAAACAAATTCGTAGCTCTGTTGGTGATGGAAGCTAAAACATCCCGTTATTCGGCAACAAAGCCAAGAACTTTATATACTGCAGGTTGATACGGGATTATTTCAACACCAAGAACACATGGGTTTCACTGGGGATTGAACCCAGGACCTTCTGCGTGTTAAGCAGACGTGATTTCCACTACACTATGAAACCTTTGAAAGGCTGCAAAGTAATGGCAATTAGAGATGAGTTTTGACCGCCAGGGAAAAAAAAAAAAAAAATTCGTAGCTCTGTTGGGGATGGAAGCCAAAACATCCCATCATTCGGCAACAAAGCCAAGAACTTCATATATTGTAGTTTAATTGAGTATTATTTCAACACCAAGAACAGATTGGTTTTATTGGGGATTGAACGCAGGACCTTCTGCGTGTTAAGCAGACATGATGACTAGAGTTGAGCGCGGTTCGTGGTTCGTGGTTCTCCAGTTCTAGGCTCGAGTGATTTTGGGGCATGTTCTAGATCGAACTAGAACTCGAGCTTTTTGCAAAAGCTCGATAGTTCTAGAAACGTTCGAGAACGGTTCTAGCAGCCAAAAAACAGCTAAATCATAGCTTGGTTTCTGCTGTAATAGTGTAAGTCACTCTGTGAATCAAACTATTATCACATTTCAGTGTATAGTGTGCGTGAACAGCGCCTTCAGATCACTGCTGTTTCTATAATGGCGATCGCCATTTTTTTTTTTTTTTTTCTTGTCTTCCTTCCCTAAGCGCGCGCGTCTTGTGGGGCGGGCCAGCATGTCAGCCAATCACAGACACACACACAGCTAAGTGGACTTTGAGCCAGAGAAGCAACGGCATGTGTGATAGGATCTGCATGTCACATGTCCCTGCATTATAAAACCGGACATTTTCTTCACGAACGCCATTATCTGCCTTCTGCGTCTTTGGTGTCAGACATCAGTGTCGCAGCTCCGTCCTCCTGAGTCCTATAGCCGATACAGCTGTATGCGCTGCATACACAGCGTTAGACAGCTTAGGGAGAGCACTTTCTAGCAGTCCTTTTAAGGGCTCAAAGCGGCAGGGTCAGAGAGCCATAGGTGACAGGTCCTGCAAACAGCAACAGCGTCTGTGTAGCCCAGGTCAGGGATTTCCTTCCTGCATTTCACCATTAGGAGGGAATAGAAAGGCAGGCTTCCATTCCTCTACCCAGAGCACCACAATCCTGCCACTGTACCCTCTTGTCCTCTGCACACTCCAACTCATTCTAACTAAGCCATTATACTAGCAAACACTCAGTGTACCTAGTGGCATCCTATCTGTGGCTATTGGACTTTGCTATAGTCCCACTAGTGCAAATACATTTGCAGAGCACGTCTGCCTGCATTGCACACTACAACTTTTTTAAACAAAGCAATTTTACTAGCAAACACTCAGTGTACCTAGTGGCATCCTAAAGGTGGCTATTGGACTTTGCTATAGTCCCACTAGTGCAAAGACATTTGCAGAGCACATCTGCCTGCATTGCACACTCCAACTTTTTTAAACTAAGCAATTTTACTAGCAAACACTCAGTGTACCTAGTGGCATCCTAAAGGTGGCTATTGGACTTTGCTATAGTCCCACTAGTGCAAAGACATTTGCAGAGCACGTCTGCCTGCATTGCACACTACAACTCATTGTTACTAAGCCATTATACTAGCAAACACTCAGTGTACCTAGTGGCATCCTATACGTGGCTATTGGACTTTGCTATAGTCCCACTAGTGCAAAGACATTTGCAGAGCACATCTGCCTGCATTGCACACTCCAACTTTTTTAAACTAAGAAATTTTACTAGCAAACACTCAGTGTACCTAGTGGCATCCTAAACGTGGCTATTGGACTTTGCTATAGTCCCACTAGTGCAAAGACATTTGCAGAGCACGTCTGCCTGCATTGCACACTACAACTCATTGTTACTAAGCCATTATACTAGCAAACACTCAGTGTACCTAGTGGCATCCTATACGTGGCTATTGGACTTTGCTATAGTCCCACTAGTGCAAAGACATTTGCAGAGCACATCTGCCTGCATTGCACACTCCAACTTTTTTAAACTAAGCAATTTTACTAGCAAACACTCAGTGTACCTAGTGGCATCCTAAAAGTGGCTATTGGACTTTGCTATAGTCCCACTAGTGCAAAGACATTAGCAGAGCACATCTGCCTGCATTGCACACTCCAACTTTTTTAAACTAAGCAATTTTACTAGCAAACACTCAGTGTACCTAGTGGCATCCTATACGTGGCTATTGGACTTTGCTATAGTCCCACTAGTGCAAAGACATTTGCAGAGCACGTCTGCCTGCATTGCACACTACAACTCATTGTTACTAAGCCATTATACTAGCAAACACTCAGTGTACCTAGTGGCATCCTAAAGGTGGCTATTGGACTTTGCTATAGTCCCACTAGTGCAAAGACATTAGCAGAGCACATCTGCCTGCATTGCACACTCCAACTTTTTTAAACTAAGAAATTTTACTAGCAAACACTCAGTGTACCTAGTGGCATCCTAAATGTGGCTATTGGACTTTGCTATAGTCCCACTAGTGCAAAGACATTTGCAGAGCACGTCTGCCTGCATTGCACACTACAACTCATTGTTACTAAGCCATTATACTAGCAAACACTCAGTGTACCTAGTGGCATCCTATACGTGGCTATTGGACTTTGCTATAGTCCCACTAGTGCAAAGACATTTGCAGAGCACATCTGCCTGCATTGCACACTCCAACTTTTTTAAACTAAGCAATTTTACTAGCAAACACTCAGTGTACCTAGTGGCATCCTAAAAGTGGCTATTGGACTTTGCTATAGTCCCACTAGTGCAAAGACATTAGCAGAGCACATCTGCCTGCATTGCACACTCCAACTTTTTTAAACTAAGCAATTTTACTAGCAAACACTCAGTGTACCTAGTGGCATCCTATACGTGGCTATTGGACTTTGCTATAGTCCCACTAGTGCAAAGACATTTGCAGAGCACGTCTGCCTGCATTGCACACTACAACTTTTTTAAACTAAGCAATTTTACTAGCAAACACTCAGTGTACCTAGTGGCATCCTAAAGGTGGCTATTGGACTTTGCTATAGTCCCACTAGTGCAAAGACATTAGCAGAGCACATCTGCCTGCATTGCACACTCCAACTTTTTTAAACTAAGCAATTTTACTAGCAAACACTCAGTGTACCTAGTGGCATCCTAAAGGTGGCTATTGGACTTTGCTATAGTCCCACTAGTGCAAAGACATTTGCAGAGCACGTCTGCCTGCATTGCACACTACAACTCATTGTTACTAAGCCATTATACTAGCAAACACTCCTCACCTTCCCCCATGATGAAGCGGCAAGCGACGCGCTAACAGCCGCGAAACGTACGTCGGGCCCTCTGCCATCGGTCTCAGGTAACCTATGTTCACCATACTGGGCACTTGCCCCTATTTGTAAAACCCCCCCTGCCGGTTTTGTTAACCTGCCATTTTTTTCATGCTCTATCCAAAGCTTTCTGCTTGGCAGCCTTTCCATCCACCACCTGGCCTTGGGGTTATCAGCCTTCTTGGCAAACTCTTGTGTCCTGCGGACATCATTTATATTTTTTTGACACCATTTACCAACTCCAGGTGTTTACTGGCCTATTTTTTGCCACAGAGTTGGTAGCATCTGTGCTCTGCAGGGATCCGTGTTTTTTTCATGCAATTGACCATCATTGTATTTATCCTGCACCCTGGAATCATTTCTGGTTGCAAGCCGTACTCCCTACTAATGACTCTCTTCTAAACATCTGCTTTAGAGCTCTGGGCGTTCCACGTGATTTCCCCCTTGTGTCAACAAACCTAGGGGGTCCATCCAATTGTGTGATTACACTTTATTTTATATCGTGGAAATCCTCTGGCTCAGTCCCCTGATGGTTCAGTCAGGAGTATTTTTCTTCCCACTTGGGATTTTACGCCATGCATGTTTGACCTGATTTTTTCTATATTAGGTTATCTCCTGACTGTTATAACCATATCTCATGTTTAACCAATTTTTGGACTACCAACAGTTTGAGTCCTTTGTGTTTTCACCTCCCCAGGTTAACCACACCCAGTTGCTTCCACACAGCAATTTGACTTTTTCTAATGTAGGCAATTAGGGGTTTTCTTATATTTGAACATTTTCTTGCCTGTTAGTCCACACCCGGCTAATGTTTATCTGTCTTGTACCCATGCTCCCCACCCCCTCTTTTTATTGAATACCAATCTTTCATGTATTGCACTGTGCACTTTGAATATAAAAATAAAAAACTTTGTAAATTTTTTTGATTCAGCTTCTTTTGCTCTGGTTCTCCCTTTTTCCCACTCAGTGTACCCAGTGGCATCCTAAACGTGGCTATTGGACTTTGCTATAGTCCCACTAGTGCAAAGACATTTGCAGAGCACGTCTGCCTGCATTGCACACTACAACTCATTGTTACTAAGCCATTATACTAGCAAACACTCAGTGTACCTAGTGGCATCCTATACGTGGCTATTGTACTTTTGTCAATTCACAGTATTGGAACGTTATTTGCAGCACGTCTGCCTGCATTGCACACTCTAACTTTTTTAAACTCAGCCATTATACTAGCAAACACACAGTGTACCTAGTTGTATCCTAAACGTGGCTTTTGTACTTTTGTCTATTCACAGTATTGGAACGTTATTTGCAGCACGTCTGCCTGCATTGCACACTCTAACTTTTTTAAACTCAGCCATTATACTAGCAAACACACAGTGTACCTAGTTGTATCCTAAACGTGGCTTTTGTACTTTTGTCTATTCACAGTATTGGAACGTTATTTGCAGCACGTCTGCCTGCATTGCACACTCTAACTTTTTTAAACTCAGCCATTATACTAGCAAACACTCACTGTACCTAGTTGTATCCTAAACGTGGCTATTGGACTTTTGTCAATTCACAGTATTGGAACGTTATTTGCAGAGCACGTCTGCCTGCGTTGCACACTCTAACTTTTTTAAACTCAGCCATTATACTAGCAAACACACAGTGTACCTAGTTGTATCCTAAACGTGGCTTTTGTACTTTTGTCTATTCACAGTATTGGAACGTTATTTGCAGCACGTCTGCCTGCATTGCACACTCTAACTTTTTTAAACTCAGCCATTATACTAGCAAACACTCACTGTACCAAGTTGTATCCTAAACGTGGCTATTGTACTTTTGTCAATTCACAGTATTGGAACGTTATTTGCAGCACGTCTGCCTGCATTGCACACTCTAACTTTTTTAAACTCAGCCATTATACTAGCAAACACTCACTGTACCTAGTTGTATCCTAAACGTGGCTATTGTACTTTTGTCAATTCACAGTATTGGAACGTTATTTGCAGCACGTCTGCCTGCATTGCACACTCTAACTTTTTTAAACTCAGCCATTATACTAGCAAACACTCACTGTACCTAGTTGTATCCTAAACGTGGCTATTGGACTTTTGTCAATTCACAGTATTGGAACGTTATTTGCAGCACGTCTGCCTGCATTGCACACTCTAACTTTTTTAAACTCAGCCATTATACTAGCAAACACACAGTGTACCTAGTTGTATCCTAAACGTGGCTTTTGTACTTTTGTCTATTCACAGTATTGGAACGTTATTTGCAGCACGTCTGCCTGCATTGCACACTCTAACTTTTTTAAACTCAGCCATTATACTAGCAAACACTCACTGTACCTAGTTGTATCCTAAACGTGGCTATTGTACTTTTGTCAATTCACAGTATTGGAACGTTATTTGCAGCACGTCTGCCTGCATTGCACACTCTAACTTTTTTAAACTCAGCCATTATACTAGCAAACACTCACTGTACCAAGTTGTATCCTAAACGTGGCTATTGTACTTTTGTCAATTCACAGTATTGGAACGTTATTTGCAGCACGTCTGCCTGCATTGCACACTCTAACTTTTTTAAACTCAGCCATTATACTAGCAAACACTCACTGTACCTAGTTGTATCCTAAACGTGGCTATTGTACTTTTGTCAATTCACAGTATTGGAACGTTATTTGCAGCACGTCTGCCTGCATTGCACACTCTAACTTTTTTAAACTCAGCCATTATACTAGCAAACACTCACTGTATCTAGTTGTATCCTAAACGTGGCTATTGGACTTTTGTCAATTCACAGTATTGGAACGTTATTTGCAGCACGTCTGCCTGCATTGCACACTCTAACTTTTTTAAACTCAGCCATTATACTAGCAAACACACAGTGTACCTAGTTGTATCCTAAACGTGGCTTTTGTACTTTTGTCTATTCACAGTATTGGAACGTTATTTGCAGCACGTCTGCCTGCATTGCACACTCTAACTTTTTTAAACTCAGCCATTATACTAGCAAACACTCACTGTACCAAGTTGTATCCTAAACGTGGCTATTGTACTTTTGTCAATTCACAGTATTGGAACGTTATTTGCAGCACGTCTGCCTGCATTGCACACTCTAACTTTTTTAAACTCAGCCAATATACTAGCAAACACTCACTGTACCTAGTTGTATCCTAAACGTGGCTATTGTACTTTTGTCAATTCACAGTATTGGAACGTTATTTGCAGCACGTCTGCCTGCATTGCACACTCTAACTTTTTTAAACTCAGCCATTATACTAGCAAACACTCACTGTACCTAGTTGTATCCTAAACGTGGCTATTGTACTTTTGTCAATTCACAGTATTGGAACGTTATTTGCAGCACGTCTGCCTGCATTGCACACTCTAACTTTTTTAAACTCAGCCATCATACTAGCAAACACTCACTGTACCAAGTTGTATCCTAAACGTGGCTATTGTACTTTTGTCTATTCACACTACTGCAAATCTATGTGCAGCACCTCTGCATGACAACCTCATGCTCTGTTTTTAATAAGCTATAATGATAGCACAAAATACTGCCATTTTGTGGCATCATAGAACTGGCTGTTGTATTCCATTAGTGCCCCACTATTATAAGCTATTTCTAGCACCTCTACATCACACCCTCATGCACATTTTGCTACGCTAATGTTATAGCAAACTCATGGAATTCATTGCTGCATTTCATAATTCGGAGGGATAGAAAGTCAGGCTTCCTTTAGCTTTTCCTTCTGTTCATAGACAGCATCTCCAAGACAAATTTCCCCTCCACGTCTAAGTGTGGAGAGGCAGCAAGTGCGCATGCGTGTGCCGATGTACCCCAGCTGCAGCATAATTACAGTGTTTCGCCTAGTGAGTATGCTCAGCCTGACTGTGCCATTCCTGACGCTAAGTCTTCATTTCGGGATCCAGCGCATGCTCCCACACAAAGTGTGAAAAGCCTCTTTGCACAGTTGCTTGCATTCCGTGCCGGGTCTAAGTCCTGTTTTGTGCCTAGACACCATGCTAAAGCTGATAGTCTTTTTTCAGAGACTGTATTTCATGCTACTGAGCATGCTCAGGCACTTCCTGCATCAGAGACTAGGTCCGGTAATGAACTCTTTGGCCCTGGCCCTGATGTGGGGGTCCCATATAGACCACAGGGCATCAGGTGTCCTCCCAAATGGCTTGCAGAGGCCCACACCTATGACTTGTCATCGCATTATTGATGGTCAGACGATGACTGGTGAGGTGTTTGGGTCATGGCAGCCATGAGGTCATCATTGAAGTTGCGTTTCCAAATAGGACGCTAGTTATGCCACTCATGACGTGTCACTCTACTTTTGTCTATAGGAGGTGCATTGTGGTTCACCATGGTTTGGGGCGGACCCAGGTTATCAAAGGGGCTGGAGCCAACAAGGAGGTGCACAGTCTTCTATTATGCTCCGAAAGAGCACACCTCCATGTGTTGAACCCTTTGCGGCTTTAGGCCAGAGGTAGGCAGGGATAGGGTGGTGGATGCAGGCCACCACCACAGTTGGTAACGCAGAACGGTTAAGACCAGCTCCTGTCCTAACAGTCCTGCTTGTGCAGCCCAGTGGCATTAACAGGCCTGCTGCTGCTGATGCGCCTGCTGTCCACAGGTGTGGCCCCTACGCACACGGTCAGCGTACTCAATGGCCCCTGTGTTGTTAACAGGGAGTTCCTGGGCTGGGTGGGCATGTGGACCCTGTGACGCTAACAGGGCTCACAGTCTCCAGATCCGAATGGCGTCTAACTCGGTTCAGGCTACTATTAGTTTCATAGCCACACAGCTCTGTATCCTCCACCAAACCTTCCAGTTGCCAACCTCTCCTTTTCCAACTGGGAGCACGGTGGACACTGACTGCTGATGGGGATATATACCTTTCTCTTTCTTTTCTTATTAATTTTCGTTATATAGCGGTCACAGATTATATACCACTTTATCCAAATCTGCCAGTCCCACTGTAACAGATGTTGTTTCTTCAGCAAATGTTACAGTTGCTTAACCACCAAATCCACGGACCAAAATTTTTTTCCCCTTTCCAACACACCTGTTCCCCTTTCCAACAGCATCTGTCCTTTTCCAACTCATTTTGGGATATGACCAAAAGTGCAACTGTGCAGGGACACCGTACTCAACGGCATCTCAGCACAGCAGCCATCCCTCGGTCCCTCCGATGTGGACAAGTAAAAGACCATTTCCTCCTATCCATGACAAAGCGTTGAGATTCACTCTGTGCAGCACTGGTGTTTAGTGGAAAAGTAGATCTAAGATTGCGTACCACATTCTGCAGATACTCCTGTATACGTGCGTCTATTTCTATGGCAGGAATTAGTTCGGCAAATTTTGTCTTGTACCGGGGATCTAACAGTGTGGCAACCCAGTATTCTGGATTACTTTGAATTCGTACAATCCGAGGGTCATGTTGTAGGTAGTGCAGCAAGAATCCGCTCATGTGTCTTGTGCATCCAGGAGGACCAAGTCCTTGGTGTGTTGGTGGCAGAGAGGTGAGAATCGTGCATACTTCCTCTGTCCTCTACCCACAACCTCGCACAACCGAAATGTGAGCAAGCTCTCACTCATCTGCTGAGTCTTCCATGCCGATCGCCAGTTCGTCCTCCATTTCTTCATGGGCTCCTGCACTTTCATCAACACTTTTTGCTGATACTATGCGCCCTTGTTAATCCCTCTCCCTCACCATGACTGCCGCATAGGTGCCGCTGACCATCTGGACCTCGTAGATCTTGTTATCCCTTCCGCATATGACTCCTCCTGTACTTCCTCCCCTTCCTCTTGTCCCAACACCTGACTCTGAATAATAATTACAGTGTGCTCCATCATGTAGATGACCAGAATTGTCACCCTGAGAATGACATTGCCAGTGCTAAACATCTTCGTCGACATTTCAAAACTGTGTAGCAGGGTGCATAGGTCCTTGATCTGACACCACTCCAGCAGCGTCATCTGCACCACCTCTGGATCAAGTTATCCCAGGCTATATGTCTTACCGTATTTCAGCAGGGCTCTGCGGTGCTGCCACACACGCTGCAACATGTGCAGATTCCAATTCCTGCGTGTCGGAACATCGCATTTCCGGCGTTTAACTGCCAGACCCTAAGACTTCCGGAGTGATGAAAGTTGTTGAGCTGCTGTGTGCGCACGATGGAAGTGAGCACATAGTGAGCGTGCCCGCTGCACAAGTCCATGTAGGCCGTGATGGTGTTTTAAAAATTGCTGGAGAATTCGGTTCAACACGTGAGCCATACAAGGCACGTGTGTCACATTGCCCTGACGATGGCCCACAGCCAGGTTTGCATCATTGCCGCACACGGCTGTTAAGTCACCAACGTACTCCGCTCCGTCAATTTGTACTCCGGTTGCCAGGTGACAACGTGTTCCTTTCATGAATAGTGCTGATGATGGGAGAGTAGTCGATGCCAGCGGCGCAGGTGGACGCAGGTTATGCTCACCCACTGGGCTGCATTACCTTGACAGATGCAGAATCTCTGGCTGAATGTAGCTGGTGGGTATCTCACAGATGAAATACCATCATTCAGCTACAACCAATGGGAAGACACCACACCCTTTTTTATGCCCATCCTGTCTGCAGACCACTGCCAGACATAGCTATGAACCTCTGGTTAATTTTACCCCCAGTTCAGTTTTATGATTTTGTGTGCTTGTTACCTGACTACTTTTCCTGCTTGCTGTTTATGTACCTTGTTGGCCGATCCGCATTTCACCTCTGCTTGTTTTCTGATTAAGTCCTGGCCGTCCCATTCTGTTCCTGTTCCTCAATTAATGTTTTGACCCTGCCTGACTCCTATTCTCTGGAATAGCGGTGTGACTCACATTTCCCATACATTTCAAAGTAAAACTTTGACCGCCTGATGGCATTGAGCTCTGCTGCCAGCATAGTAAGGAGGTGTGTGGTAGTCCTTGTGCGCAGTTGCTTGGAAGGGTGGCCTGACCACACAGGGTTTGCGCCAAGGTGGAGGACCCACACGAGGTTGAAGAGGCAGAAGCAGTGTATTAACTTCTACATACAGAACAAGGATTGAAACAACTCGTGGGGACGGCAAGACTTGTACAGCAGACCCTTCTCCATCTCTCACCATAGTTTGCCAGTGCCCAGTCAGTGACATGTAATGACCCTGTCTATGCTTACTGGTCCAAGTATCTGTGTTGAAATGCACCCTGTCGCACACAGATTTTCTCAAGGAAGTGGTGATGATGTTGTGTGCGACATGCTGGTGTAGCGCGGGCATGCTTTTCTTGTAGAAGCAGTGGTGATTGGGCATCTGGTACTGGGGCACAGCGACAGACATAAGGTCTGTAAAATCCTGTGTGTCCACTACGCGTAAAGGCAGCATTTCGGTAGCCAACAGCTTACAGAGGGATAGAGTCAACCACTTAGCTTTGTCATGGGTCGCAGTAAGTGGCCTTTTATTTGACCACATCTGAGGGACAGAGATCTGGCTGCTGTCTGTAGACGGTGTTGAGTAGGGTGTCCCTGGAAAAATGCAGGTTTGTGAGAAAAGTGCAGGCGGAGACATGATGTTGCCTTCATCTTGCCTTCAGATCTGTTCATCTTGTATCATTTTTAAAAAACACAGCAAGCAAGGGTTACTCCAAGCGGAGTCTACCTTTTTTCCCAAAATTGGGCACACAGACACCCCATCAGTGGCAGCACTTGTGCCCTAGTTGCAAACAGGATGTTTTGATTTGCATCAAGCACATTCCAAATCCACAAGCATTTACTCTCCCCAGGATGACACAGGGGTAGTAAATTCCTTCTGGATCCATGACTTGTTCATTTTGATGAACGTCAGTCTGTCCACATTGTCACTGGACAGACGCGTGCGCTTATCTGTCAGCACACACCCAGCAGCACTGAAGACACGTTCAGAGACAACGCTGGCAGCTGGACACGACAAAATCTCCAAGGCGTAACTGGAGAGCTCTGTCAATTTTTCTAGATTTGAAGCCCAAAAGGAGCAAGGCTCCATTTGCAAAGTCATTGCATCGATGTTCATTTGGAGATACTCCTGTATCATCCTCTCCATCCGTTGACTATGTGTCAGACTTGTTGTCTCTGGTGGCCTTGCAAAGGAGGGTCTAAAAAAATTATGAAAAGATTCCATAAAATTGCTGTTACCAGCACCAGATACGGTCCTACTGGTACGGGTAGACTGTTGAAGATGACGAGGCCGTCCCATGTTTGTCAAGTTACAACTGGGAGAATCACTCCCTTCACCTGCACGGTTGTTTGGTGGAAAAGCCGAGCTAAGATCGAGTAACAGCTTATGCTGATACTCCTGCATACGTGCGTCCCTTTCTATGGGTGGAATTATGTCACAAAATTTGGACTTGTCCCGGGGATCTAATAGTGTGGCAAGCCAGTAGTCATCATCACTTCTAATTTTGACAATACGAGGGTCATGTTGGAGGTAGTGCAACAAGAAGGCACTCATGTGTCTTGCGCAGCCATGCGGACCAAGTCCACGCTGTGTTTGTGGCATAGAGGTGCTAACCGTTCTTTCTTCCTCTGTCATCTCCCCCCAACCTCTTTCAACTGAAATTTGACCAAGGTCCCCCTCATCTGCTGAGTCTTCCATGTCCATGGACAGTTCGTCCTCCATATCTTCATGTCCTCCTGCACCTTCCTCAACATGTCGCCTGCTACCATGCGCCCTTGTTGATCCCTGTCCCCCATGGTCCCATGCCTGCCGCGTTGGTGATGATGAACGTCTGGACCTTGGTGATGTTGTTGTGTCTTGCGCATATGAATCCTCCTGTAGTTCCTCCCCTTCCTGTTGTCCCACCCCCTGACTACGAATAGTGTTTAGCGTGTGCTCCAGCATGTAAATGACTGTAATCGTCATGCTGATAATGGCATTGTCAGCGCTAAACATATTCGTCGCCATGTCGAAACTGTGCAGAAGGGTGCATAGGTCCTTGATCTGAGATCACTCCATCAGGGTGATCTGCCCCACTTCTGCATCTCGTTGGCCCAGGCTATACATCATGACGTATTGCACCAGGGCTCGCCGGTGCTGCCACAGTCGCTGTAACATGTGGAGAGTTGAATTCCAGCGTGTCGCCACATCGCATTTCAGGCGATGAACCGGCAGGCCGAAAGACTTCTGGAGCGATGCAAGTCGCTCTGCTGCGGCGCTTGAACGGCGGAAGTGAGCTGACAGTTTTCGTGCCCTGTTCAGAAGGCCATCTAGGCCGGGATAGTGTGTTAAAAATTGCTGGACGACAAGGTTCAACACGTGAGCCATACAAGGTACGTGTGTCACCTTGCCCAGGCGAAGGGCCGCACCCAGGTTTGCAGCATTGTCGCACACGGCCTTACCAGGCTGCACGTTGAGTGGAGACAACCATTTATTAAACTCGGACCGCAGAGCTGACCACAACTCCTCAGCTGTGTGACTCTTATTCCCAAGACATGTCAAGCTAAAGACCGCCTGATGCCGTTGCGCTCTGCTGCCAGCATAGTAATGAGGGGTGCGTGATTCCTTCTGCGCAGTGAGAACGCTGGTGGCCTGACCAGGCAGGCTTGGGGCGGAGGTGGAGGACACAGATGAGGTGGAGGATGCAGAAGCTGTGGCGGAACTTGGACAGACATAGAATTGACACACAAGTCGTGGGGACGGCAAGACTTGTGCAGCAGACCCTTCACCATCTATCACCATAGTTACCCAGTGCCCAGTCAGCGACATGTAACGTCCCTGTCCATGATTACTGGTCCAAGTATCGGTGGTGAAATGCACCCGTTCACACACAGAGTTTCTCAAGGAAGCGGTGATGTTGTGTGCGACATGCTGGTGTAGCACGGGCACACGTTTCTTAGAGAAGTAGTGGCGACTAGGCATCTGGTACTGGGGCACAGCGACAGATATAAGGTCTCTAAAATCCTGTGTGTCCACTAGGCGGAAAGGCAGCATTTTTGTAGCCAACAGCTTACAGAGGGATAGAGTCAACCTCTTCGCTTTGTCATGGGTCGCAGGAAGTGGCCTTTTATTTGACCACATCTGAGGGACAGAGATCTGGCTGCTGTGTGTAGACGGTGTTGAGTAGGGTGTCCCTGGAAAAATGCAGCTTTGTGAGGAAAGTGCAGGCGGAGACATGATGTTGCCTTCATCCAAAGTTGGTGCTATCGATGTCTGAGAGAGCTGTACACACTCACTTGTTTCCCCTTCCAAACCAACTGACGACCTACCAAGCAAACTGCCTGTTGCGGTTACAGTGGTGGAAGTTGTGGGTGGAAAAACAGGTGTGACAGCTGTCCCCACAGTCCTAGAAGATGACGAGCGCGCGGATGCCCTGGAAGGGGCAGGCGGTGGATGGTTGGCTCCACTAGGCCGCATTGCAGCACGGTGAGCTTCCCACCAGGCCATATGATATTTATTCATGTTTTGACCTCTACTAAGATAACCATGCCAAATGTTACAGATCACATAATTTGGCCGATCTTTTTTTATGTCAAAAAAGGACCAGGCTAGGCAAGGCTTAGAGGCCATGCGACCTGTTGATCCACCCCGAATAATGCTCAGAGGCAGAGTGGTGGCTGAGGATGCAGTTGTAGACGTGCTACCAGTGCTCCGACTGTGTCCAGGAAGGCGCCAGGTTACTTCGACGTCAGTTGCATCCTCCTCCACCGCCTCTATTGACCTCCTCGAGTGTCTGACTGTGGGTTGACAGTAGGTGGGATCTAGAACTTCATCATCAATTGTTGTGTTTGCACTCCCCTCCCCCTCAGACCGAGTTTCTTCTTGCCCTGACCGAATATTTAAGTTGTCATCCCAATCGGGTATCTGCGTCTCATCTTCATCAGTATGTTCCTCATTGCCTATAACCACAGTTGTTGGAAAGGCAGCATTTTGGTAGCCAACAGTTTGCATATGATGAAAGTCAACCTCCAAGCCATGTCATGCCCTTCTAAAAGCATGTAAAACACAGCGAGGGGACTCCAACCACAGTCTCCCTCGTTGCCACTAACTGGGCCACACACACCCCACTTGATTGGCATCGGTTGAGCCCCCTTTTGAAAAAGAAAAAGATGCTTTGCATGAAGCACTCTCAAAAATACGCGTGCCTTTCCCGTCCCCTGGCTGACCCAGGGGAAGAAAAGTCCTCTGAGAGCCATGACTTGTTCATCTTGGTTCTTTTAGAAACACAGCGAGGGGACTCCAACCACAGTCTCCCTCGTTGCCACTAACTGGGCCACACACACCCCACTTGACTGGCATCGGTTGAGCCCCCTTTTGAAAAAGAAAAAGATGCTTTGCATGAAGCACTCTCAAAAATACGCGTGCCTTTCCCGTCCCCTGGCTGACCCAGGGGAAGAAAAGTCCTCTGAGAGCCATGACTTGTTCATCTTGATTCTTTTAGAAACACAGCGAGGGGACTCCAACCACAGTCTCCCTCGTTGCCACTAACTGGGCCACACACACCCCACTTGACTGGCATCGGTTGAGCCCCCTTTTGAAAAAGAAAAAGATGCTTTGCATGAAGCACTCTCAAAAATACGCGTGCCTTTCCCGTCCCCTGGCTGACCCAGGGGAAGAAAAGTCCTCTGAGAGCCATGACTTGTTCATCTTGGTTCTTTTAGAAACACAGCGAGGGGACTCCAACCACAGTCTCCCTCGTTGCCACTAACTGGGCCACACACACCCCACTTGACTGGCATCGGTTGAGCCCCCTTTTGAAAAAGAAAAAGATGCTTTGCATGAAGCACTCTCAAAAATACGCGTGCCTTTCCCGTCCCCTGGCTGACCCAGGGGAAGAAAAGTCCTCTGAGAGCCATGACTTGTTCATCTTGGTTCTTTTAGAAACACAGCGAGGGGACTCCAACCACAGTCTCCCTCGTTGCCACTAACTGGGCCACACACACCCCACTTGACTGGCATCGGTTGAGCCCCCTTTTGAAAAAGAAAAAGATGCTTTGCATGAAGCACTCTCAAAAATACGTGTGCCTTTCCCGTCCCCTGGCTGACCCAGGGGAAGAAAAGTCCTCTGAGAGCCATGACTTGTTCATCTTGGTTCTTTTAGAAACACAGCGAGGGGACTCCAACCACAGTCTCCCTCGTTGCCACTAACTGGGCCACACACACCCCACTTGACTGGCATCGGTTGAGCCCCCTTTTGAAAAAGAAAAAGATGCTTTGCATGAAGCACTCTCAAAAATACGCGTGCCTTTCCCGTCCCCTGGCTGATTCAGGGGAAGAAAAGTCCTCTGAGAGCCATGACTTGTTCATCTTGGTTCTTTTAGAAACACAGCGAGGGGACTCCAACCACAGTCTCCCTCGTTGCCACTAACTGGGCCACACACACCCCACTTGACTGGCATCGGTTGAGCCCCCTTTTGAAAAAGAAAAAGATGCTTTGCATGAAGAACTCTCAAAAATACGCGTGCCTTTCCCGTCCCCTGGCTGACCCAGGGGAAGAAAAGTCCTCTGAGAGCCATGACTTGTTCATCTTGGTTCTTTTAGAAACACAGCGAGGGGACTCCAACCACAGTCTCCCTCGTTGCCACTAACTGGGCCACACACACCCCACTTGACTGGCATCGGTTGAGCCCCCTTTTGAAAAAGAAAAAGATGCTTTGCATGAAGCACTCTCAAAAATACGCGTGCCTTTCCCGTCCCCTGGCTGACCCAGGGGAAGAAAAGTCCTCTGAGAGCCATGTCCACATTGTCAGTGGACAGACACGTGTGCTTATCTGCCAGCAGACCCACAGCAGCACTGAAGACAGGTTCCGAGAGAACGCTGGCTGCAGGACACGACAAGATCCCCAAGACGTACGTGGCGAGCTCAGGCAATTTATCAACATTGGAAGCCTAAAATGAGCAGGGCTCAAGTTGCACAATAATGGAATCGATGTTTCCTTGCATATACTCATATATCTGTGTGTCCTACTCTTTTTCCTTGTCCAGCTCTTTTGTTTTCGCATGAGTATATGTCCTTGTCACTTTCCCATGTGTTGTGAGTTGTTTGTGACCTTTTGGACACCTTTGAGATTGTTTTCTAGGTGTTTTTCTGTGTTTGTGATTGCCTGCCATTGTTTCCTATGCAGTTCGAGTTCGGTTCGTCGAACGTTCGACGAACCGAACTCGAACGGGAGGTCCGTTCGGCGTACCAACCTCGAGCCGAACCGCGACCGGTTCGCTCATCTCTAATGATGACCACTACTCTATGAAACCTGATGGAAAGTTACTGTGTATTGGCTAGCAGAGCAGAATTGTGACTGACGGGGCCTCTTTATTGCTGAAGGAAAGTATTTTTGGTTAATGAAACATTTACAATTATTATTACATATTTTACCAGTTTTATTCCTACAAAGGGATTTTGCTTAAATTGAAGTTTATATTGAATGTGTTACTTTTTTCTCCATAGTTTGGTCTTTTGCTTTTGTATTTATGGGAACTATATATTTTGAAACAAATAGGATTTTTATAATATGGGATTATGTTTTCTGCTAAAATGGTCAATAAAAAAGAAACCCAAAATCGTAGTTCTCTTTGTGATGGAAGCCACAATGTATTGTCATTTGGCAACGAAACCAAGAATTTCACATATTACAAGTCGATAGGAAATTACTTCAACACCAAAAACAGATTGGTTTCACTGGGGATTGAAACCAGGACTTTCTGCGTGTGAAGCAGAAGTGATGACCACTACACTATGAAACCTTTGAAATCCTGCAAAGTAATGGCAATTAGAGACGAGTTTTGACCGCCAGGGGAAAAAAAACAAATTCGTAGCTCTGTTGGTGATGGAAGCTAAAACATCCTGTTATTCAGCAACAAAGCCAAGAACTTTATATACTGCAGGTTGATAGGGGATTATTTCAACATCAAGAACACATGGGTTTCACTGGGGATTGAACCCAGGACCTTCTGCGTGTTAAGCAGACGTGATTTCCACTACACTATGAAACCTTTGAAAACCTGCAAAGTAATGGCAATTAGAGACGAGTTTTGACCGCCAGGGAAAAAAAAAACAAATTCGTAGCTCTGTTGGGGATGGAAGCCAAAACATCCCATCATTCGGCAACAAAGCCAAGAACTTCATATATTGTAGTTTAATTGAGTATTGTTTCAACACCAAGAACAGATTGGTTTTACTGGGGATTGAACGCAGGACCTTCTGCGTGTTAAGCAAACGTGATGACCACTACTCTATGAAATCCGATGGAAAGTTATTGTGTATTGGCTAGCAGAGCAGAATTGTGACTGACGGGGCCTTTTTATTGCTGAAGGAAAGTATTTTTGGTTAATGAAACATTTACAATTTTTATTACATATTTAACCAGTTTTATTCCTACAAAGGGATTTTGCTTAAAAGGAAGCTTACATTGAATGTGTTACTTTTTTCCACATAGTTTAGTTGTTTGCTTTTGTATTTAAAGGAACTATATATTTTGAAACAAACAGGATTTTTATAATATGGGATTATGTTTTTTGCTAAAATGGTCAATAAAAAAGAAACCTAAAATCGTAGTTCTCTTGGTGAGGGAAGCCAAAATATATTATCAGTTGGCAACAAAACCAAGAATTTCATATATTACAGGTTGATAGCAAATTACTTCAACAGTGAAAACGGCTTGTTTTTCCTGGGGATTGAACCCAGAACCTTCTGCATGTGAAGTAGACGTGATGACTAGTGATGAGCGAGTACTAAAAAGCTCGGGTGCTCGAGGCTCGGGCCGAGCATCCCAAGATACTCGTGTACTCGGCCTGAGCAACGAGCCCAATGTTATCCTATGGGAGACCCGAGTATTTTTGTGAAATGACCCCCGGCAGCATGGAGAAACCCTAAAAATGTCACAAAAGTCTCAGAAGAGTGCTCAAATGACATGGCAACAGCATGGGGAAGACAACTTGAAGCATTTATCACTCAAAAGTCACAGCTGTGAACAATTTTGTCCGCGTTTTACGCCATTTTTACGGACTCACCAGAAAACCTTCCAAAATGACCCCAAAATGATTTTTCATGGCAGAAATGTTCAGGGCACATACCCAATAGTGAGATAGAGCTGGTGTATGTTACTTTTTGAGATTAATACATGAAAGATTTTACGTAAAACATTGTGTGGCACTCCGATGTCCCTGAGAAGAGACGTACATGAAGGCCTCTTGAGTCTAATGTGCCCATTTTGAGGAAGTGAGTCTTTGTAGTATTTTCCTTTGGCAGGGCAGCCAAAAATTGGGAGGTTCACCAATGCCCCTGCATACAGACGTGCATGAGGGCCTGTAAACCTGAAGTGCCCATTGTAAGGAAGTGGGTCTATTGTAGTATAGCCCTTTGGCAGGGCAGCCAAAAATTGGGAGGCGCCACATTGTCCCTAGATAGAGACGTGCATGAGGGCCTGTAAACCTGAAGTGCCCATTGTAAGGAAGTGGGTCTATTGTAGTATAGCCCTTTGGCAGGGCAGCCAAAAATTGGGAGGCGCCACGTTGTCCCTAGATAGAGACGTGCATGAGGGCCTGTAAACCTGAAGTGCCCATTGTAAGGAAGTGGGTCTATTGTAGTATAGCCCTTTGGCAGGGCAGCCAAAAATTGGGAGGCGCCACATTGTCCCTAGATAGAGACGTGCATGAGGGCCTGTAAACCTGAAGTGCCCATTGTAAGGAAGTGGGTCTATTGTAGTATAGCCCTTTGGCAGGGCAGCCAAAAATTGGGAGGCGCCACATTGTCCCTAGATAGAGACGTGCATGAGGGCCTGTAAACCTGAAGTGCCCATTGTAAGGAAGTGGGTCTATTGTAGTATAGCCCTTTGGCAGGGCAGCCAAAAATTGGGAGGCTCAACGTTGTCCCTGGATAGAGACCTGTTAGGTTCTTAGTGCCTCCGTGCTTGCATTTAAAAACCGCACGTGTGTGCCTGTTGGTGGCAGCTTTCCGCTGCACTTGTGTGCGTTTTGCAAAAACTTGGATATAACGCACAAGTCTAGTGAATACACATCAGCACAGCATTGCAAAATGCGCAAGGGCGTTGGCAACGAACAAGGAAGTGGACGTGATGGTGGTGCAGGCAGAGACCGAGGTCGTGTGCAAGCTCTAATTTTGCCACAACAAAGGGCCACATCTACTCGCTCGCACGTCCTGTCCCAAATTCTTGGGGACCGCAGCAGTACACCGCTCTTGAACCAAGACCAGTGTCAACAGGTTGTTAGTTGGATAGCGGATAATGCTTCCAGTCAGATTGGCACCACCACAAACACTCTGTCTTCCACACGGTCAAGTGTCAGTAGCCGTGATACTGCACCGCACATTTTCGAACCTGATCCTCCTTCCTACCACCAGGCCGAGTACACGTCCACGGACATTACTGATCCCACACTTGGACACTCGGAAGAGCTGTTCGTTCACGTTTCCATTCACACATTCTGGCCTCTCGCCAGCTCCTGTTGAAGTGGGCCATGACGAGATTGTATGTACAGATGCCCAAATATTTGAGCAGCCATTTTCTCACGAAGTTGGCAACGTGTCTCAACAAGGGGTGGACGATGATGAGACACAATTGTCAGGAAGTCAGGAGGAGCAGGGTGTGGAAGAGGAAGACGACGTGGTGGATGATCCAGTAACTGACCCAACCTGGCAGGAGGATATGCAGAGCGAGGACAGCAGTGCACAGGGGGAGGGAGGCGTAGCATCCCAACAGGCAGTAAGAAGCAGGGTGGTGGCCCCAGGCAGATGTCAGGCAACTGTTCCCCGGAACAACACGACACAAGGTGCCTGTACAAATGTTAGGTCTTCCCGAGTCTGGCAGTTTTTTAAGTTGGCTCCAGATGATTCTAAAAAGGCCATTTGCAACACCTGCCGTGCCAGCATCAGCAGGGGTACCAAAACTAGCAGCCTGACCACCACCAGAATGATCAGGCACATGTCAGCCAAGCACCCGACTTTGTGGGATGTACAACGGAGTCGAGGAGCAGTGCTTGCTGATGTCACTGCTACATCTTCGCTTGTTGCGCATGCGAGCCAATCCCCTGTCCATGCTGCCCGCGAACAAGCCTCCTCCGGCCCTGCACCTGCAGTTGCCCACGCAGAAATAACACCATCATCAAGCACGTCCTTGTCCCAGCGCAGCGTTCAGTTATCCATTCAGCAAACCTTTGAACGCAGGCGCAAATACACTGCCAACGCCCCACATGCCACACTTCTAAATGCTAACATTTCGCGACTGCTTGCGCTGGAAATGTTGCCTTTTAGGCTGGTTGAGACAGAAGCATTCCGCGACCTGATGGTGGCAGCTGTCCCACGTTACTCGGTCCCCAGCCGCCACTATTTCTCCCGGTGTGCCGTCCCCGCATTGCATAACCACGTGTCACAAAACATCACACGTGCCCTGAACAACGCTGTTTCACCCAAAGTCCACCTAACCACAGGCACGTGGACAAGTGCATGTGGGCAAGGCCGCTACATCTCGTTGACGTCACACTGGGTTAATATTGTGGAAGCTGGGTCCCAGTCTGAGCGAGGGACGGAACACGTCCTTCACACACCAAGTTTTGCAGGCCCTACCTAAGTCAGGGTTTCACCCACACTCTACAGCTCCGGAATGTCATGCTCCTCAGCCTCCTCCTCCTCCTGCGCATCCTCATCCACTTTACCCTCCACACCAGTCCCAAGCTGTAAGTGTCGCGGGCGGAAGAGGGGACGCTGCGCTCTCCCACTGCTCAGGTCCGGCTGCCGCTGCTCTACGGCTGCTGCTGCTCGGTGGCTCGAGCGATGGCCGGATCCCGGTGGCTCGAGCGGCGCTCCTCGCCCGTGATTGAAAAGGGGTGGTTTGGGTTTTGGGGATATTGTCCGTGACGCCACCCACGGTTGTGGTGATTGTGTGGACACCACCGCTGCTCTGGACGTGGATCCCGGGAGCCTGTGACAGGGAGCAGCTTTGTTGTTATTTCTCCCCTCCGTGGGTAGGGGGGTTGGTTGTCCCGGGGCCCGGTGATGGGGTAGAGATAAATGACAGGCGGGTTGCGGGGCCTGATGAGGTGAAGGGTCGCAGGGGCAGCGCTGTGCCGCACGGCACGGAGGTACTCACTCAGCCCAATGATGATGACACAGTTCACGGTAAAACAAGTGGCTGGATGGACGGGTCCCTCGGACGGCTGCGGTTGTTCCTCCCTGCAGGTTAGTGATGACTGTCTCTCCCTGCACCTAAGTTCAGTGTTGGTAGTCATGGTTTCCCACCGGTAACCCGCTCCCCGACCTGGATATGGGCTGGAGGAGCCCCTTTTGCCCACAGGCGCTGGCCCTGGGAGACGGTTGCCCTTGGCGGTGGCGGTGTCTCCCCTTCACGGTTGGACGGTTGCCTTCTATCGTGACTTGGCTGTTTGGAAACCCTGAGGTCCCCTTCACTAACGGATTTGGCAAATTCACGGCGACACCAAGCCTTGCCGGGATCCGAAAGGCCCCTGCCAATGGTGCTGTCTTCTCTTTGTATACCGGTCCGGTACGGCCGGGTCACCACCCATCCACGGTCCTTACGGCAGACTCCAATCGGCCTCCACTGCAGACGGTCACCACATCCTGCCAACCTTGCTGTCCTGTCCGGGCCACACACCCGGACCAACTTCAAGCTCTTTGCTGTCACTTTTCTCCTCTCTACTACTTTCCTCCTTCCACTTCCTTAGCTTAACTCTCACTGCCTGTGTTTTCCCTCCTCCTTGGTGGGTGGAGACCAACCGCCTGGCTCCACCCCCTGGTGTGGACAACAGCCCCTGGGGAAGGCAACAAGGATTTGGTGTTTTGACTATGATATGCCTGCAGGGAGTGTGGGGTGTGTAAGTGTTGTGCTCTGTGGCCCCTGGCTTGTCCAGGGCGACACAGAAGCACTGCAGCACTGCCTCGGCGAAGCGGCAACAGGCTGTGCTGAAGCTAATCTGCATAGGTGACAAACCCCACAATGCAGAAGAGGTGTGGACAGCTCTGAAACAGCAGGAAGATCACTGACTCACACCTCTGAACCTAAAGCCAGGAAAAGTTGTGTGTGACAATGGCCGGAACCGGGTGGCGGCTTTGAGGCGAGGCCAGCTGACACATGTTCCATGCGTGGCCCATGTGCTCAACCTCGTGGTTCAGCGGTTTCTAAAGTCATACCCAGAGCTGTCTGATCTGCTGGTAAACGTTCGCCGCCTGTCTGCACATTTTCGAAAGTCACCTACTGCTTCAGCCGGCCTTGCCAGCTTTCAGCGCCATTTGCATCTTCCGGCTCACAGACTGGTGTGTGATGTCCCCACGTGTTGGAATTCAACTCTGCACATGTTGGTCATGATATGTGAGCAGAAGAGGGCAGTTGTTGAGTACCTGCATCACCTAAGCCGTCGGGAAATGGGTCAAACTCCACACATAACACCTGAGGAGTGGAGATGGATGTCCGACCTATGTACCATCCGCCAAAAGTTTGAGGACTCCACCAAGATGGTGAGCGGCGATGATGACATTATTAGCGTCACCATACCGCTTCTCTGCCTTCTAAAATGGTCTCTGCTCAAAAAACAACCATGATGCATTGCAGGCGGAGCGCGATGAGTTTGAGCAAGAAACAGTAGTGGGTGTGGGTGATAACACACAGCCCAGCCTCGTCTCATCACAACGTGCAGTGGAGGACTATGACGAGGAGGAGGATGAAGACATGGAGCAACTCTCTGGCCAAATTGAGGATATGACATGCAGTCATATCCTCGGTTCAGCGTGGCTGGCCAGAGGACAGGGTAGATGAGGAGGAGGAGGAGGAGGACAGCATGTTCAATCATCGTGTTGGTCAGGATACTGAAGTGATGGCTGTTAAGAGTCTGGCACACATGGCTGACTTTATGGTAAGCTGCCTGTCTCGTGACCCTCGTGTTAAGAACATCTTTGCCGACAATCATTACTGGTTGGTAACACTGTTAGACCCACGCTAAAATGAGAACTTTATGTCTCTTATTCCCGAAGCGAAGAGGTCTGGCAAAATGCAGCAGTTCCAGAAGGCCATAGTCACGGAAGTAGGCAAAGCATTACCCTCACAAAACGCTAGTGGCATAGGTCAGGAATCAGTGGACAACCAAGGCGTACAGCCGAGAGGGGCACAAGTCCAATCCGCCAGAGGTAGGGGAACAGTCTTTAAGATGTGGGACAGTTTTCTCAGGCCCTCACATACCACAGCCCCTGAGGTGCGGGGTAGTGCCACAAAAAATCCTAAGTTTGCCCAGATGCTCAAGGAGTACCTTGCAGATCAAACAACTGTACTCCGACATTCCTCTGTGCCTTACAATTAATGGGTATCCAAGCTGGACACGTGGCATGAATTGGCTCTCTACGCCTTGGAAGTCCTGGCCTGCCCTGCCGCTAGCGTTTTGTCAGAGCTTGTTTTTAGTGCCGCAGGTGGAATCATTACAGATAAACGCACCTGCCTGTCAACTGTAAATGCTGACAGGCTGACTCTGATCAAGATGAACAAGGGTTGGATTGGGCCAGACTTCACCACACCACCAGCAAATGACAGCGAAATTTAAAGTTTGTAACGGGAATTTGCCATGTACCTCCACTCACCCATGGTAACACACTTCTGGACTTTGGCTAATTGCTGGACTGCTCCTCCTTCTCCTCATGCGCCATCATGATGACCGTTACAATAGTTAGGCCGTTGTTTCAGGTATACCCCCAGTGGTAAATTTTTTCGACCATTCTTTCAGAATGGGCATTACAACGACAGGAAACCCGCTCCTTTGCAATGGGAACAATGTTTTGAGGCCCTTATGCACATCTCTATCCAGGGACAATGTGGAGCCTCCAAATTTTTGGCTGCCCTGCCTAAGGGCTATACTACAATAGACCCACTGCCTTACAATGGGCACTTCAGGTTTACAGGCCATCATGCACGTCTCTATCCAGGGACAATATGGAGCCTGACACTTCCACCTACTGCCACACACGTGCGGTTTTTAAATGCAAGCACGGACGCACTAAGAACCTAACAGGTTTTTAGGAGCGACAATTACTGAGAAGTCTGACACTATCAGCCACTGCTGACTGACGTGTATTATTCACTAGACTTGTGCGTTATATAATAGTTTGTGCAAAACGTGCACCTGTACGCTGCCACCGACAGACACACACGTGCTGTTTTTAAATGCAAGCACGGACGCAATAAGAACCTAACAGGTTTTTAGGAGCGACAATTACTGAGAAGTCTGACACTATCAGCCACTGCTGACTGACGTGTATTATTCACTAGACTTGTGCGTTATATAATAGTTTGTGCAAAACGTGCACCTGTACGCTGCCACCGACAGACACACACGTGCTGTTTTTAAATGCAAGCACGGACGCAATAAGAACCTAACAGGTTTTTAGGAGCGACAATTACTGAGAAGTCTGACACTATCTGGACTGTTTTAGACTGTGTACACCAGCCCCAGATATGATGAAGGCTGGTATACGGTCACCACTAGGAATGGCTATATACCCTGCCTGCCTGCCTGCCTGTATACTGCTACAATAGTCCTGACAAGGACTCTTCTGGTCACTAGCCTGTATTCCGACCTGGCTATACCCTGCCTGTATATAGCAACAATAGTCCTGAGAAGGACTCTGCTACTGTACTCCGACCTGGCTATACCCTGCCTGCTGTATACAACTAGAATAGTCCTGAGAAGGACTTCTGGTCACACTGTTTGCAGCCCTGCTCCGGAACTAACTATAAAGGGCCGCAAACCTTTCCCTGAAGCAGCGACACGCTCCCTGCACTGACTGTCTGGATAGCTGTGAGCAGAGCACAGCGCGCCGGCCGGTACAAAGGCTCGGTCACGCTGTGCAGGCCGGCCAATCACTGCAATTCCACAACTAACAGGGCTGTGGCATTGCAGTGGTCTGCCAGCTAATCCCTGCATGAGGGCTGGCTCTCAAAAGAGCGCCAACATGCAGGGATGAAGACCATGAGTACAGCACGAGTATCGCGAGATTACTCGGTCCCCGCCGAGCAGCCCGAGTACAGTGATACTTGTGCGAGTACCGAGTAGTAACAAGCATGCTCGCTCATCAATAGTGATGACCACTCCACTATGAAACCTGTGAAATCCTGCAAAGTAATGGCATTTAGAGACGAGTTTTGACAGCCAGGGGAAAAAAAAAAATAATTTGTAGTTCTGTTTGTGATGGAAGTAAAAACATACCGTCATTCGGCAACAATGCCAGAACTTCATATATTGTAGTTGGATAGCGTATTATTTCAACACTAAGAACAGATTGGTTTCACTGGGGATTGAACCCAGGACCTTCTGCGTGTTAAGCAGACGTGATGACCACTACACTATGAAACCTGACAAAAAGTTACTGTGTATTGGCTAGCAGAGCAGAATTGTGTCTGACGGGGCCTTTTTATTGCTGAAGGAAAGTATTTTTGATTAATGAAACATTTACAATTATTATTACATATTTTACCAGTTTTATTCCTAGAAAGGGATTTTGCTTAGAAGGAAGTTTACATTGAATGTGTTACTTTTTTCCACATAGTTTAGTTGTTTGATTTTGTATTTAAAGGAACTATATATTTTGAAACAAACAGGATTTTTATAATATGGGATTATGTTTTCTGCTAAAATGGTCAATAAAAAAGAAACCCAAAATCGTAGTTCTCTTGGTGAGGGAAGCCAAAATAAATTATCAGTTGGCAACAAAACCAAGCATTTCATATACTACAGGTTGATAGCAAATTACTTCAACAGCGAAAACAGCTTGTTTTTCCTGGGGATTGAACCCAGGACCTTCTGCGTGTGAAGTATCACTATGAAACCTTAGAAAGCCTGCAAAGTAATGGCAATTAGAGACGAGTTTTGCCTGCAAGGAAAAAAAAAATAATTTGTAGTTTTGTTTGTGATGGAAGCCAAAACATCCAGTCATTCGGCAACAAAGCCGAGAACTTCAAATATTGTAGTTGGATAGCGTATTATTTCAACACTAAGAACAGATTTGTTTCACTGGGGATTGAACTCAGGACCTTCTGCGTGTTAAGCAGACGTGTGACCACTACACTATGAAACCTGACAAAAAGTTACTGTGTATTGGCTAGCAGAGCAGAATTGTGACTGACGGGGCCGTTTTATTGCTGAAGGAAAGTATTTTTAGTTAATGAAACATTTACAATTATTATTACATATTTTACCAGTTTTATTTCTACAAAGGGATTTTGCTTAAATTGAAGTTGATATTGAATGTGTTACTTTTTTCTCCATAGTTTGGTCTTTTGCTTTTGTATATATGGGAACTATATAATTTGAAACAAGTAGGATTTTTATAATATGGGATTATGTTTTCTGCTAAAATGGTCAATAAAAAAGAAACCCAAAATCGTAGTTCTCTTTGTGAAGGAAGCCAAAATGTATTGTCATTTGGCAACGAAACCAAGAATTTCACATATTACAAGTCGATAGGAAATTACTTCAACACCAAAAACCAATTGGTTACACTGGGGATTGAACACAGGACCTTCTGCGTGTGAAGCAGACGTGATGACCACTCCACTATGAAACCTTTGAAATCCTGCAAAGTAATGGCAATTAGAGACGAGTTTTGACCGCCAGGGGAAAAAAACAAATTCGTAGCTCTGTTGGTGATGGAAGCTAAAACATCCCGTTATTCGGCAACAAAGCCAAGAACTTTATATACTGCAGGTTGATAGGGGATTATTTCAACACCAAGAACACATGGGTTTCACTGGGGCTTGAACCCAGGACCTTCTGCGTGTAAAGCAGACGTGATTTCCACTACACTATGAAACCTTAGAAAGCCTGCAAAGTAATGGCAATTAGAGACGAGTTTTGACTGCCAGGGAAAAAAAAAAACAAATTCGTAGCTCTGTTGGGGATGGAAGCCAAAACATCCCATCATTCGGCAACAAAGCCAAGAACTTCATATATTGTAGTTTAATTGAGTATTATTTCAACACCAAGAACAGTTTGGTTTTACTGGGGATTGAACGGAGGACCTTCTGCGTGTTAAGCAGACGTGATGACCACTACTCTATGAAACCTGATGGAAAGTTACTGTGTATTGGCTAGCAGAGCAGAATTGTGACTGACGGGGCCTTTTTATTGCTGAAGGAAAGTATTTTTGGTTAATGAAACATTTACAATTTTTATTACATATTTTACCAGTTTTATTCCTACAAAGGGATTTTGCTTAAAAGGAAGTTTACATTGAATGTGTTACTTTTTTCCACATAGTTTAGTTGTTTGCTTTTGTATTTAAAGGAACTATATATTTTGAAATAAACAGGATTTTTATAATATGGGATTATGTTTTCTGCTAAAATGGTCAATAAAAAAGAAACCCAAAATCGTAGTTCTCTTGGTGAGGGAAGCCAAAATAAATTATCAGTTGGCAACAAAACCATGCATTTCATATACTACAGGTTGATAGCAAATTACTTCAACAGCGAAAACAGCTTGTTTTTCCTGGGGATTGAACACAGGACCTTCTGCGTGTGAAGTAGACGTGATGACCACTCCACTATGAAACCTGTGAAATCCTGCAAAGTAATGGCATTTAGAGATGAGTTTTGACCGCCAGGGGAAAAAAAAATAATAATTTGTAGTTCTCTTTGTGATGGAAGCCAAAACATACCATCATTCGGCAACAATGCCGAGAACTTCATATATTGTAGTTGGATAGCGTATTATTTCAACACTAAGAACAGATTGGTTTCACTGGGGATTGAACTCAGGACCTTCTGCGTGTTAAGCAGGCGTGTGACCACTACACTATGAAACCTGACGAAAAGTTACTGTTTATTGGTAGCAGAGCAGAATTGTGACTGACGGGGCCTTTTTATTGCTGAAGGAAAGTATTTTTAGTAATGAAACATTTACAATTATTATTACATATTTTACCAGTTTTATTCCTACAAAGGGATTTTGCTTAAATTGAAGTTTATATTGAATGTGTTACTTTTTTCTCCATAGTTTGGTCCTTTGCTTTTGTATTTATGGGAACTATATATTTTGAAACAAATAGGATTTTTATAATCTGGGATTATGTTTTCTGCTAAAATGGTCAATAAAAAAGAAACCCAAAATCGTAGTTCTCTTTGTGATGGAAGCCAAAATGTATTGTCATTTGGCAACGAAACCAAGAATTTCACATATTACAAGTCGATAGGAAATTACTTCAACACCAAAAACAGATTGGTTTCACTGGGGATTGAACCCAGGACCTTCTGCGTGTGAAGCAGACGTGATTTCCACTACACTATGAAACCTTTGAAAGCCTGCAAAGTAATGGCAATTAGAGACGAGTTTTGACCGCCAGGGGAAAAAAAACAAATTCGTAGCTCTGTTGGTGATGGAAGCTAAAACATCCCGTTATTCGGCAACAAAGCCAAGAACTTTATATATTGCAGGTTGATAGGGGATTATTTCAACACCAAGAACACATGGGTTTCACTGGGGATTGAACCCAGGACCTTCTGCGTGTAAAGCAGACATGATTTCCACTACACTATGAAACCTTTGAAAGCCTGCAAAGTAATGGCAATTAGAGACGAGTTTTGACCGCCAGGGAAAAAACAAAGAAATTCGTAGCTCTGTTGGGGATGGAAGCGAAAACATCCCATCATTCGGCAACAAAGCCAAGAACTTCATATATTGTAGTTTAATTGAGTATTATTTCAACACCAAGAACACATTGGTTTTACTGGGGATTGAACACAGGACCTTCTGCATGTTAAGCAGTCGTGATGACTAGAGATGAGCGAACTGGTCCCGGTTCGGCTCGAGGCGGTTCGCCGAACGGAGGTCCCGTTCGAGTTCAGTTCGTCGAACGTTCGACGAACCGAACTCGAACGTATAGGCTATAATGGGAGGCAATCACAAACATATAAAAATGCATGATAAATGTACACAAAAAGTTAATAAACATTGCCATAACACTTACCGGTCCTCGCGATCCCTTCTGCACTCTGTCTCCTGCCGCTATTCCATCCGATGATCGCTGAATCCTCCCCGTGACCAGCACTGCCAGCAGAGATGAAGGACCTATCGTGATGTCAAAATAGCCATGTGACCAGTCACGTGGCTATTATCTCATTGGCTACAGACTGGTCACATGACTATGACACGTCATGTAGGACCTGTGAGTGCATCTCTCCGGTACACGGTGCACATATGTGTATCGCCGTGTACCGGCGACATGCTCTAGCACACGGTCGACTCCCCATTCCGTTAGGGACCGGCTGGCACAGCCGGTCATTAACGGAGATCACCATTGCCATAGCAACGCAGTTAGCGGTGACGTCACCGCTAACCGCGGCTCCAAGAGCACCGTTGCTATGGTAACGCGTCTGTCAGCGTTACCGCTGTTACCGCTGACAGCCAGCACTGATCACTCACGGAGTGAAGGCTGCACGATTGTAGTGAGCATTGTAGTGAGGATGAGGTTCCCCTGCCCCAAGTGATGAGCTGGTGAACCTCATCCTTCCTCACTACAATCGTCACTACTACTACACTAGAAAGAAGACAGAAGAGCAGGATCGTGGAGGGCTGACAGGGGGTAATAAAGATGGAGTCTCTAATGTGTCTGTGTTTTTATTTCTATTAAAGTATTTTTTCTCTGTGTAATGTCTTTTTTTTAACCCTTTATTGGAGATTCTTAATGGCCGGGTCAAACGTGCCTGAAATTAAGAATCTCTGGCTTAATACTGGCTAGTAAAACAAAGCCAGTATTAACTCATGATTACCCAACAAGCCACCCGGCTCCAGGGCTGTTGGAAGAGTTGGATACAGCGCCAGATGATGGCGCTTCTATGAGAGCGCCATTTTCTGGGACGGCTGCGGACTGAAATCCGCAGCAGAGGAGCCCAGAAACCTCGGGCTAACCTGTGCTGCGGATTCCAATCCCCAGCTGCCTAGTTGTACCCGGCTGGACACAAAAATGGGGCGAAGCCCACGTCATTTGTTTTTTAATTATTTCATGAAATAAGTGAAATAATTAAAAAAAAACGGGCTTGCCTATATTTTTGGTTCCCAGCCGGGTACAAATAGGCAACTGGGGGTTGGAGGCAGCCCGTGGCTGCCTGCTGTACCTGGCTAGCATACAAAAATATGGCGAAGCCCACGTCATTTTTTTGGTGGGCAAAAAAATTCTGCATACAGTCCTGGATGGAGTATGCTGAGCCTTCTAGTTCTGCAGCTGCTGTCTGCTCTTCTCCATACAGACAGACAGCAGCTGCAGAACTACAAGGATCAGCATACTCCATCCAGGACTGTATGCAGAAGTTTTTTGCCCCCTGAAAAAATTATGTGGGCTTCGCCATATTTTTGTATGCTAGCCAGGTACAGGAGGCAGGTACGGCTGCCCCCAACCCCCAGTTGCCTATTTGTACCCGGCTGGGAACCAAAAATAAAGGGAAGCCCTTTTTTATTATTTCATGAATTTCATGAAATAATTAGAAAACAAATGACGTAGGCTTCGCCCCATTTTTGTGTCCAGCCAGGTACAACTAGGCAGCTGGGGATTGGAATCCGCAGCACAGGTTGGCCTGAGCTTTCTGGGCCCCACTGCTGCGAATTGCAGTCTGCAGCCGCCTCAGAAAATGGCATCTTCATAGAAGCGCCATCTTCTGGCGCTGTATCCAACTCTTCCAGCACCTGCCTGCTATACCTGGCTAGCATACAAAAATATGGCGAAGCTCACGTCCTTTTTTTGTAGTTTTTTGGCAAAAAAAATAAAAAATGCTTCCCTGGATTTTCCATTGCCAGTGAAGGTAACACCAAGCAGTGGGGGTTAGCAGCCAGTAGCTGCTTGGATTACCCTTAGCTAGCAATACAAAAAATGCAGCGGGAGCCCATATATATTTTTTTTAATTATTTATTTAAATAACTAAAAATAAAATGGACTTCCCTGTATTTTGATTGCTGGACATCACAGTGCTGTAAAAATAAATCTTTAAAAAAATGACGTAGCGCTCCGCGGTATTTTTGATTCTCAGCGCAGATAAAGCAGACAGCTATGGGTTGCCACCCCCATCTGCCTGCCGTTACCTTGGTTGGCAATCAAAATACAGGGAAGCCCATTAATTTTTTCTATTTAAAAAATAGTTAAAAAAAAAATGACATTGGGTCCCCCCATTTTTGATAGCCAGCTAGGGTAAAGCAGACGGCTGTAGCCTGAAAACCACAGCTGGCAGCTTTAGCGTGGTTGGGGATCCAATGTGGAGGTCCCCTCAGGCTCTTTTTTATAATTATTTTATAAATATTAATAATTACACAATAAAAGTAGGGTCCCCCCCAAATTGGATCACCAGCCAAGGTAAAGCGGACAGCTGGGGTCTGGGATTCTCAGGGTGGGAAGGTCCATAGTTATTGGGCCTTCACAGCCTAAAAATAGCAGGTCGCAGGCACCCCAGACGTGGCGCATCCACTAGATGCGCCAATCCTGGCGCTTCACCCCAGCTCATCCCGTGCCCTGGTGCAGTGGCAAACGGGGTAATAAATCGGGAAAAAGTGGAGAATAAGTGGAGAAAAAGTGGAGAAAAAAATGTAGAAAAAGTGGAGAAAAAAATGTAGAAAAAGTGGAGAAAAAATGTAGAAAAAGTGGAGAAAAAGTGGAGAATAAGTGGAGAAAAAGTGGAGAAAAAAGTGGAGAAAAAAGTGGAGAAAAAAATAGAGAAAAAGTGGAGAAAAAGTGGAGAAAAAGTGGAGAAAAAGTGGAGAAAAATTGGAGAAAAAAGTGGAGAAAAAAATAGAGAAAAAGTGGAGAAAAAGTGGAGAAAAAGATGTAGAAAAAGTGGAGAAAAAGTGGAGAAAAAGTGGAGAAAAAGTGGAGAATAAGTGGAGAATAAGTGGAGAAAAAAGTGGAGAAAAAAGTGGAGAAAAAAATAGAGAAAAAGTGGAGAAAAAGTGGAGAAAAAGTGGAGAAAAATTGGAGAAAAAAGTGGAGAAAAAAATAGAGAAAAAGTGGAGAAAAAGTGGAGAAAAAGTGGAGAAAAAAATGGAGAAAAAGTGGAGAATAAGTGGAGAAAATATGGAGAAAAAGTGGAGAAAAAGTAGAGAAAAAGTGGAGAAAAAATGGAGAATAAGTGGAGAAAAAGTGGAGAATAAGTGGAGAATAAGTGGAGAAAAAGTGGAGAATAAGTGGAGAAAAAAATGGAGAAAAAATGTAGAAAAAGTGGAGAAAAAATGGAGAAAAAGTGGAGCACCCTTTGGTGCCTTTCATGTGGCACTAAGGGGTGCTTAGCTTTTTATTTAGCCAAAAAAATGAAAAAAAAAAATGACGTAGGGTTCCCCCTAGTTTTGTAGCCAGCTGCGGTAAAGCAGACGGCTGCAGCCTGCAGACCACAGCTGGCAACCTCACCTTGGCTGGTAATCCAAAACTGAGGGCACCCCACGCTGTTATTTTAAATTAAATAAATAATTAAAAAAAAAAACACGTGGGGTCCCCCAAAATTGGATCACCAGCCAAGGTAAAGCAGACAGCTGGGGCCTGATATTCTCAGACTAGGGAGGTCCATGGTTATTGGACTCTCCCCAGCCTAAAAATAGCAGGCCGCAGCCGCCCCAGAAGCGGCGCATCCATTAGATGCGCCAATCCTGGTGCTTCGCCCCAGCTCATCCCGCGCCCTGGTTCGGTGGCAAACGGGGTAATATATGGGGTTAATACCAGATGTGTAATGTCACCTGGCATTAAGCCCTGGGGTTGGTGAGGTCAGGCGTCTATCAGATACCCGACATCACCAACCCAGTCAGTAATAAAAAAAAATAGACGACAAACACATTTTTATTTGAAAAAACACTCCCCAAAACATTCCCTCTTTAACCAATTTATTAGAATGAAAAATAAATCCAGGTCTGGTGTAATCCAAGGGGTTGCCATGACGATCCACACTGTCCCAGTCAATGAAGAACAGAATGTTCCCCATTGGCTGGGAGAGCAGTGCAGTGACCTGAGCTAACATCAATGGGTCAGCCCAGGTCACTGCAGGGCATGACAAGTGCTGCTGTCAGCGAGGTACATTACCTGCGCTGATCTCCAGCACTGCCGACAGCCCCTGTCACTGAGTTCAATGACCGGAGCCTTCACACCAAGTCTCGCGAGAGGCCCGTGACGTCACCGCTAGTCAGTCTCGGGTCGGAAGCGAGAGGTGATGTGACAAGCGGCGTCCATGGAGGACAGTGACAGCGCTGAGGTCGGGATGGCGGGACTTCATCACCGCAGGTAAGCCGAGCGGGAACGTGTGTGTGTGTGTGTGAGTGTGTGTGTGAGTGTATGTGTACATGCCGCGGGCAGGAGGGGGAGGAGCGAGCTGAGCGGGGAAGTGTGGGCTTCCTGCACGTAACTAGGATAAACATCGGGTTACTAACCAAAGCGCTTTGGTTGGATACCCGATGTTTTTCTTGGTTACCAGCTTGTGGCAGGCTGCCAGTGATGGCTCCTGCACACTGTAGCCGTAAAAAGCTCTGCTTTTTACTACTAGAACCGTTCTCGAACGTTTCTAGAACTATCGAGCTTTTGCAAAAAAGCTCGAGTTCTAGTTCGATCTAGAACAGCCCCAAAAATCACTCGAGACCCGAACTGGAGAACCTCGAACCGCGAACCGCGCTCAACTCTAGTGATGACCACTACTCTATGAAACCTGATGGAAAGCTACTGTGTATTGGCCAGCAGAGCAGAATTGTGACTGACAGGGCCTTTTTATTGCTGAAGGAAAGTATTTTTGGTTAATGAAACATTTACAATTTTTATTACATATTTTACCAGTTTTATTCCTACAAAGGGATTTTGCTTAAAAGGAAGTTTACATTGAATGTGTTACTTTTTTCCACATAGTTTAGTTGTTTGCTTTTGTATTTAAAGGAACTATATATTTTGAAACAAACAGGATTTTTATAATATGGGATTATGTTTTCTGCTAAAATGGTCAATAAAAAAGAAACCCAAAATCGTAGTTCTCTTGGTGATAAAAGCCAAAATATATTATCAGTTGGCAACAAAACAAAGAATTTCATATGTTACAGGTTGATAGCAAATTACTTCAACAGCGAAAACGGCTTGTTTTTACTGGGGATTGAACCCAGGAGCTTCTGCGTGTGAAGTAGACGTGATGTCGACTCCACTATGAAACCTGTGAAATCCTGCAAAGTAATGGCATTTAGAGACGAGTTTTGACCGCCAGGGGAAAAAAAAACAAATTCGTAGCTCTGTTGGTGCTGGAAGCTAAAACATCCCGTTATTCGGCAACAAAGCCAAGAACTTCATAGATTGTAGATTAATTGAGTATTATTTCAACACCAAGAACAGATTGGTTTTACTGGGGATTGAACGCAGGACCGTCTGCGTGTTAAGCAGACGTGATGACCACTACTCTATGAAACTTGATGGAAAGTTACTGTGTATTGGCTAGCAGAGCAGAATTGTGACTGACGGGGCCTTTTTATTGCTGAAGGAAAGTATTTTTTGTTAATGAAACATTTACAATTTTTATTACATATTTTACCAGTTTTATTCCTACAAAGGGATTTTGCTTAAAAGGAAGTTTACATTGAATGTGTTACTTTTTTCCACATAGTTTAGTTGTTTGCTTTTGTATTTAAAGGAACTATATATTTTGAAACAAACAGGATTTTTATAATATGGGATTATGTTTTCTGCTAAAATGGTCAATAAAAAAGAAACCCAAAATCGTAGTTCTCTTGATGATAAAAGCCAAAATATATTATCAGTTGGCAACAAAACAAAGAATTTCATATGTTACAGGTTGATAGCAAATTACTTCAACAGCAAAAACGGCTTGTTTTTATTGGGGATTGAACCCAGGACCTTCTGCGTGTGAAGTAGACGTGATGACGACTCCACTATGAAACCTGTGAAATCCTGCCAAGTAATGGCATTTAGAGACGAGTTTTGACCGCCAGGGGAAAAAAAAAAAATAATTTGTAGTTCTGTTTGTGATGGAAGCCAAAACATCCCGTCATTCGGCAACAAAGCTGAGAACTTCATATATTGCAGTTGGATAGCGTATTATTTCAACACTAAGAACAGATTGGATTCACTGGGGATTGAACCCAGAACTTTCTGCGTGTTAAGCAGACGTGATGACCACTACACTATGAAACCTGACAAATAGTTACTGTGCATTGGCTAGCAGAGCAGAATTGTGACTGACGGGGCCTTTTTATTGCTGAAGGAAAGTATTTTTGGTTAATGAAACATTTACAATTATTATTAAATATTTTACCAGTTTTATTCCTACAAAGGGATTTTGCTTAAATTGAAGTTTATATTGAATGTGTTACTTTTTTCTCCATAGTTTGGTCTTTTGCTTTTGTATTTATGGGAACTATATATTTTGAAACAAATAGGATTTTTATAATATGGGATTATGTTTTCTGCTAAAATGGTCAATAAAAAAGAAACCCAAAATCGTAGTTCTCTTTGTGATGGAAGCCAAAATGTATTGTCATTTGGCAACGAAACCAAAAATTTCACATATTACAAGTCGATAGGAAATTACTTCAACACCAAAAACAGATTGGTTTCACTGGGGATTGAACCCAGGACCTTCAGCGTGTGAAGCAGACGTGATGACCACTACACTATGAAACCTTTGCAATCCTGCAATGTAATGGCAATTAGAGACGAGTTTTGACCGCCAGGGGAAAAAAAACAAATTCGTAGCTCTGTTGGTGATGGAAGCTAAAACATCCCGTTATTCGGAAACAAAGCCAAGAACTTTATATACTGCAGGTTGATAGGGGATTATTTCAACACCAAGAACACATGGGTTTCACTGGGGATTGAACCCAGAACCTCCTGCGTATAAAGCAGACGTGATTTCCACTACGCTATGAAACCTTTGAAAGCCTGCAAAGTAATGGCAATTAGAGATGAGTTTTGACCGCCATGAAAAAAAAAAACAAATTCGTAGCTCTGTTGGGGATGGAAGCCAAAACATCCCATCATTCGGCAGCAAAGCCAAGAACTTCATATATTGTAGTTTAATTGAGTATTATTTCAACACCAAGAACAGATTGGTTTTACTGGGGATTGAACGCAGGACCTTCTGCATGTTAAGCAGACATGATGACCACTACTCTATGAAACCTAATGGAAAGTTACTGTGTATTGGCCAGAAGAGCAGAATTGTGACTGACGGGGCCTTTTTATTGCTGAAGGAAAGTATTTTTGGTTAATGAATCATTTACAATTTTTATTACATATTTTACCAGTTTTGTTCCTACAAAGGGATTTTGCTTAAAAGGAAGTTTACATTGAATGTGTTACTTTTTTACACATAGTTTACTCGTTTGCTTTTGTATTTAAAGGAACTATATATTTGGAAACAAACAGGATTTTTATAATATGGGATATGTTTTCTGCTAAAATGGTCAATAAAAAAGAAACCCAAAATCGTAGTTCTCTTGGTGAGGGAAGCCAAAATATATTATCAGTTGGCAACAAAACCAAGAATTTCATATATTACAGGTTGATAGCAAATTACTTCAACAGCGAAAACGGCTTGTTTTTACTGGGGATTGAACCCAGGACATTCTGCGTGTGAAGTAGACGTGATGACGACTCCACTATGAAACCTGTGAAATCCTGCAAAGTAATGGCATTTAGAGACGAGTTTTGACCGCCAGGGGAAAAAAAAATAAAAATTTGTAGTTCTGTTTGTGATGGAAGCCAAAACATACCGTCATTCGGCAACAATGCCGAGAACTTCATATATTGTAGTTGGATAGCGTATTATTTCAACACTAAGAACAGATTGGTTTCTCTGGGGATTGAACCCAGGACCTTCTGCGTGTTAAGCAGACGTGATGACCACTACACTATGAAACCTGACGAAAAGTTACTGTGTATTCGCTAGCAGAACAGAATTGTGACTGACGGGGCCTTTTTATTGCTGAAGGAAAGTATTTTTGGTTAATGAAACATTTACAATTATTATTACATATTTTACCAGTTTTATTCCTACAAAAGGATTTTGCTTAAATTGAAGTTTATATTGAATGTGTTACTTTTTTCTCCATAGTTTGGTCTTTTGCTTTTGTATTTATGGGAACTATATATTTTGAAACAAATAGGATTTTTATAATATGGGATTATGTTTTCTGCTAAAATGGTCAATAAAAAAGAAACCCAAAATCGTAGTTCTCTTTGTGATGGAAGCCAAAATGTATTGTCATTTGGCAACGAAACCAAGAATTTCACATATTACAAGTCGATAGGAAATTACTTCAACACCAAAAACAGATTGGTTTCACTGGGGATTGAACCCAGGACCTTCTGCGTGGAAGCAGATGTGATGACCACTACACTATGAAACCTTTGAAATCCTGCAAAGTAATGGCAATTAGAGATGAGTTTTGACCGCCAGTGGAAAAAAAACAAATTCGTAGCTCTGTTGGTGATGGAAGCTAAAACATCCCGTTATTCAGCAACAAAGCCAAGAACTTTATATACTGCAGGTTGATAGAAGATTATTTCAAGACCAAGAACACATGGGTTTCACTGGGGATTGAACCCAGGTCCTTCTGCGTGTAAAGCAGACGTGATTTCCACTACACTATGAAACCTTTGAAAACCTGCAAAGTAATGGCAATTAGAGACGAGTTTTGACCGCCAGGGAAAAAAAAAACAAATTCGTAGCTCTGTTGGGGATGGAAGCCAAAACATCCCATCATTCGGCAACAAAGCCAAGAACTTCATATATTGTAGTTTAATTGAGTATTATTTCAACACCAAGAACAGATTGGTTTTACTGGGGATTGAACGCAGGACCTTCTGCGTGTTAAGCAGACGTGATGACCACTACTCTATGAAACCTGATGGAAAGTTACTGTGTATTGGCTAGCAGAGCAGAATTGTGACTGACGGGGCCTTTTTATTGCTGAAGGAAAGTATTTTTTGTTAATGAAACATTTACAATTTTTATTACATATTTTACCAGTTTTATTCCTACAAAGGGATTTTGCTTAAAAGGAAGTTTACATTGAATGTGTTACTTTTTTCCACATAGTTTAGTTGTTTGCTTTTGTATTTAAAGGAACTATATATTTGTTAACAAACAGGATTTTTATAATATGGGATTATGTTTTCTGCTAAAATGGTCAATACAAAAGAAACCCAAAATCGTAGTTCTCTTGGTGATGGAAGCCAAAATATATTATCAGTTGGCAACAAAACAAAGAATTTCATATGTTACAGGTTGATAGCAAATTACTTGAACAGCGAAAACGGCTTGTTTTTACTGGGGATTGAACCCAGGACCTTCTGCGTGTGAAGTAGACGTGATGACGACTCCACTATGAAACCTGTGAAATCCTGCAAAGTAATGGCATTTAGAGACGAGTTTTGACCGTTAGGGGAAAAAAAAAAATAATTTGTAGTTCTGTTTGTGATGGAAGCCAAAACATCCCGTCATTCGGCAACAAAGCCGAGAACTTCATATATTGTAGTTGGATAGTGTATTATTTCAACACTAAGAACAGATTGGTTTCACTGGGGATTGAACCCAGGACTTTCTGCGTGTTAAGCAGACGTGATGACCACTACACTATGAAACCTGACGAAAAGTTACTGTGTATTCGCTAGCAGAGCAGAATTGTGACTGACGGGGCCTTTTTATTGCTGAAGGAAAGTTTTTTTGGTTAATGAAACATTTACAATTATTATTACATATTTTACCAGTTTTATTCCTACAAAAGGATTTTGCTTAAACTGAAGTTTATATTGAATGTGTTACTTTTTTCTCCATAGTTTGGTCTTTTGCTTTTGTATTTATGGGAACTATATATTTTGAAACAAATAGGATTTTTATAATATGGGATTATGTTTTCTGCTAAAATGGTCAATAAAAAAGAAACCCAAAATCGTAGTTCTCTTTGTGATGGAAGCCAAAATGTATTGTCATTTGGCAACGAAACCAAGAATTTCACATATTACAAGTCGATAGGAAATTACTTCAACACCAAAAACAGACTGGTTTCACTGGGGATTGAACCCAGGATCTTCTGCGTGTGAAGCAGACGTGATGACCACTACACTATGAAACCTTTGAACTCCTGCAAAGTAATGGCAATTAGAGTCGAGTATTGACCGCCAGGGGAAAAAAAACAAATTCGTAGCTCTGTTGGTGATGGAACTAAAACATCCCGTTATTCGGCAACAAAGCCATGAACTTTATATACTGCAGGTTGATAGGGGATTATTTCAACACCAAGAACACATGGGTTTCACTGGGGATTGAACCCAGAACCTTCTGAGTGTAAAGCAGACGTGATTTCCACTACACTATGAAACCTTTGAAAGCCTGCAAAGTAATGGCAATTAGAGACGAGTTTTGACCGCCAGGGGAAAAAAAAAAAAAATTTGTAGTTCTGTTTGTGATGGAAGCCAAAGCATACCGTCATTCGGCAACAATGCCGAGAACTTCATATATTGTAGTTGGATAGCGTATTATTTCAACAATAAGAACAGATTGGTTTCACTGGGGATTGAACCCAGGACTTTCTGCGTGTTAAGCAGACGTGATGACCACTACACTATGAAACCTGACGAAAAGTTACTGTGTATTCGCTAGCAGAGCAGAATTGTGACTGACGGGGCCTTTTTATTGCTGAAGGAAAGTATTTTTGGTTAATGAAACATTTACAATTATTATTACATATTTTACCAGTTTTATTCCTACAAAGGGATTTTGCTTAAATTGAAGTTTATATTGAATGTGTTACTTTTTTCTCCATAGTTTGGTCTTTTGCTTTTGTATTTATGGGAATTATATATTTTGAAACAAATAGGATTTTTATAATATGGGATTATGTTTTCTGCTAAAATGGTCAATAAAAAAGAAACTCAAAATCGTAGTTCTCTTTGTGATGGAAGCCAAAATGTATTGTCATTTGGCAACGAAATTAAGAATTTCACATATTACAAGTCGATAGGAAATTACTTCAACACCAAAAACAGATTGGTTTCACTGGGGATTGAACTCAGGACCTTCTACGTGTGAAGCAGACGTGATGACCACTACACTATGAAACCTTTGAAATCCTGCAATGTAATGGCAATTAGAGACGAGTTTTGACCGCCAGGAGAAAAAAAACAAATTCGTAGCTCTGTTGGTGATGGAAGCTAAAACATCCCGTTATTCGGCAACAAAGCCTAGAACTTTATATACTGCAGGTTGATAGGGGATTATTTTAACACCAAGAACTCATGGGTTTCACTGGGGATTGAACCCAGGACCTTCTGCGTCTAAAGCAGACGTGATTTTCACTACACTATGATACCCTTGAAAGCCTGCAAAGTAATGGCAATTAGAGACGAGTTTTGACCGCCAGGGAAAAAAAAAACAAATTCGTAGCTCTGTTGGGGATGGAAGCCAAAACATCCCATCATTCGGCAACAAAGCCAAGAACTTCATATATTGTAGTTTAATTAAGTATTATTTCAACACCAAGAACAGATTGGTTTTACGGGGGATTGAACGCAGTACCTTCTGCGTGTTAAGCAGACGTGATGACCACTACTCTATGAAACCTGATGAAAAGTAACTGTGTATTGGCTAGCAGAGCAGAATTGTGACTGACGGGGCCTTTTTATTGCTGAAGGAAAGTATTTTTTGTTAATGAAACATTTACAATTTTTATTACATATTTTACCAGTTTTATTCCTACAAAGGGATTTTGCTTAAAAGGAAGTTTACATTGAATGTGTTACTTTTTTCCACATAGTTTAGTTGTTTGCTTTTGTATTTAAAGGAACTATATATTTGTTAACAAACAGGATTTTTATAATATGGGATTATGTTTTCTGCTAAAATGGTCAATACAAAAGAAACCCAAAATCGTAGTTCTCTTGGTGATGGAAGCCAAAATATATTATCAGTTGGCAACAAAACAAAGAATTTCATATGTTACAGGTTGATAGCAAATTACTTGAACAGCGAAAACGGATTGTTGTTACTGGGGATTGAACCCAGGACCTTCTGCGTGTGAAGTAGACGTGATGACGACTCCACTATGAAACCTGTGAAATCCTGCAAAGTAATGGCATTTAGAGACGAGTTTTGACCGTTAGGGGAAAAAAAAAAAATAATTTGTAGTTCTGTTTGTGATGGAAGCCAAAACATCCCGTCATTCGGCAACAAAGCCGAGAACTTCATATATTGTAGTTGGATAGTGTATTATTTCAACACTAAGAACAGATTGGTTTCACTGGGGATTGAACCCAGGACCTTCTGCGTGTTAAGCAGACGTGATGACCACTACACTATGAAACCTGACGAAAAATTACTGTGTATTGGCTAGCAGAGCAGAATTGTGACTGACGGGGTATTTTTATTGCTGAAGGAAAGTATTTTTGGTTAATGAAACATTTACAATTATTATTACATATTTTACCAGTTTTATTCCTACAAAGGGATTTTGCTTAAATTGAAGTTTATATTGAATGTGTTACTTTTTTCTCCATAGTTTGGTCTTTTGCTTTTGTATTTATGGGAACTATATATTTTGAAACAAATAGGATTTTTATAATATGGGATTATGTTTTCTGCTAAAATGGTCAATAAAAAAGAAACCCAAAATCGTAGTTCTCTTTGTGATGGAAGCCAAAATGTATTGTCATTTGGCAACGAAACCAAGAATTTCACATATTACAAGTCGATAGGAAATTACTTCAACACCAGAAACAGATTGGTTTCACTGGGGATTGAACCCAGGACCTTCTGCGTGTGAAGCAGACGTGATTTCCACTACACTATGAAACCTTTGAAAGCCTGCAAAGTAATGGCAATTAGAGACGAGTTTTGACCGCCAGGGAAAAAAGAAACAAATTCGTAGCTCTGTTGGGGATGGAAGCCAAAACATCCCATTATACAGCAATAAAACCAAGAACTTCATATATTGTAGTTTAATTGAGTATTATTTCAACACCAAGAACAGATTGGTTTTACTGGGGATTGAACACAGGACCTTCCGTGTGTTAAGCAGACGTGATGACCACTACTCTATGAAACCTGATGGAAAGTTACTGTGTATTGGCTAGCAGAGCAGAAATGTGACTGACGGGGCCTTTTTATTGCTGAAGGAAAGTATTTTTGGTTAATGAAACATTTACAATTTTTATTACATATTTTACCAGTTTTATTCCTACAAAGGGATTTTGCTTAAAAGGAAGTTTACATTGAATGTGTTACTTTTTTCCACATAGTTTAGTTGTTTGCTTTTGTATTTAAAGGAACTATATATTTTGAAACAAACAGGATTTTTTATAATATGGGATTATGTTTTCTGCTAAAATGGTCAATAAAAAAGAAACCCAAAATCGTAGTTCTCTTGGTGATGGAAGCCAAAATATATTATCAGTTGGCAACAAAACAAAGAATTTCATATGTTACAGGTTGATAGCAAATTACTTCAACAGTGAAAACGACTTGATTTTACTGGGGATTGAACCCAGGACTTTTTGCGTGTGAAGTAGACGAGATGACGATTCCACTATGAAACCTGTGAAATCCTGCAAAGTAATGGCATTTAGAGACGAGTTTTGACCTCCAGGGGAAAAAAAAAAATAATTTGTAGTTCTGTTTGTGATGGAAGCCAAAACATCCCGTCATTCGGCAACAAAGCCGAGAACTTCATATATTGTAGTTGGATAGCGTATTATTTCAACACTAAGAACAGATTGGTTTCACTGGGGATTAAACCCAGGACCTTCTGCGTGTTAAGCAGACGTGATGACCACTACACTATGAAACCTGACGAAAAGTTACTGTGTATTGGCTAGCAGAGCAGAATTGTGACTGACGGGGCCTTTTTATTGCTGAAGGAAAGTATTTTTGGTTAATGAAACATTTACAATTATTATTACATATTTTACCAGTTTTATTCCTACAAAGGGATTTTGCTTAAATTGAAGTTTATATTGAATGTGTTACTTTTTTCTCCATAGTTTGGTCTTTTGCTTTTGTATTTATGGGAACTATATATTTTGAAACAAATAGGATTTTTATAATATGGGATTATGTTTTCTGCTAAAATGGTCAATAAAAAAGAAACCCAAAATCGTAGTTCTCTTTGTGATGGAAGCCAAAATGTATTCCCGTTATACTGTAGCAACAAGTGAACAAGTCCTGCACCGCCTGCCCTCAGATTACCTCCAAGTTCAGTGGCTCACGTGCTGATGACTGCCATGTAGCGCTGGTTTGCAGGCGCAGCGTGCTGGTCGGTATTGAGCAGCTAGGAGATCAAACAACAGGAAGATGAAAAATCGACCGCAAACAGCTGCTATGCCAAACAATTTCTTTTTTATTCAAGCGTTCTTTTCATCGGTGCAGATAAAAATGCGGGAGGTGACTAGGATGCGAGTCCCTCCAAAGGACGACGGCCGTTTCGTCTGTAAGCCAGACTTCTACGGGTCCACGTCGGGGAATGGCCGCACGCACCTTATAAAGGGGAGTGCATCCAGGCCACATCACCGCACATTAAAAACAGAGGAATGCACACATGATAGTGATTAACATAAGTGCAGACAACACATCCCATTTAAAACATGGTCATACAATCAATGTGACACACATTTCAAAAACAAACATGAAAACAGGGGGAAAAAAAAAAGGAAAAAATTCACCTGAAAGGTACAGAGGCATTTATCAATGTCATATCAATACATAACCCATTATGTTCATATTATTCTTTTTAATGACATAACCACTCATTTATCAAAAGATCCAAAATGAATCCATCACTCGAAAATAATTTGCAAAAAATCAGTTTTATGCAAGCCGGTATTATAAGAATACCGCTAGGTCGTTACGGTCATTCAAACCCAGGTTTCCCTGCGCTCCAAATTTTATTATCATACTTGCTTCTTTACGTAGCAATAACTTATGGAGATCGCCCCCTTTGTGGAGGCAGGGAAACCTGGACTAGTCCTGCAAAGCGCAAGATGTTGGGATTACCTTCATGTGCTGTGCGAATGTGTTCTATTAGCCTAGGAGAACCTTTACCTGTGGAAATCGATTTATAGTGCTCCCTAAAGCGTATGTACATGCACCTTATTGTCTTCCCTATATAAAATCTTCCACAGGGGCATACAATCACATAAACCACATACTTCGTCTTGCAGGAAATAAACTGCCTGACCTGGTGAGAAAAGGAACCAATTTGAAGAGATGTACCAGTGAGATGTAAGGCGCAAAACTTGCAGTGACCGCAACGAAAATTCCCAACGGGCGAACATTTCTCGAGCCATGTGGACTGACAGGTCACCCTGTTTTTCACCAGCAGATCTCTCAAATTATTACACCGTCTATAAGAGACTAGGGGTCCTGCATCTGTCATACTCTTTAGATCCGGGTCGTTGGCAAGGATATGCCAATTCTTTTTTATGGCTTTTTTTATTACTCCATCTAAGGGGCCAAACCTAAAACTGAACATAAACCTATTTACGGCATTGTTCGTTTTTCTCACCTTTTTTGCCTTTGCCTGACTATGTGACAATTTTCCAATACCAGAAGATTGGCTGACCCATAGATTTTCAGAACTCTCAGAACACGCCTTCTCATACGCAGAATCAATTAATGTACTAGGGTAACCCCGTGCCAATAACCTTGATCTTAAATCCCCAGCTTGTTCTTCAAAAATCTCTTTTACATTATTGATCCTCCTTAGTCTCAAAAACTGAGAGTAGGGTAAAGCTACTTTAGTATGAGTGGGGTGGGCACTCTGAAAGTGCAGTAACGAGTTAGAGGCAGTTGGTTTCCTATACATCCTTGTCAATATTAACCCTTCTTTCACTTCTACCTCTATATCCAAAAATGTTATAACGTTGCCTCCAAAACATGATGTAAACGACATATTCATGGTGTTTGTACTATTAAGGTAGGTGACAAAACCTGTGAACTCCTCCTCTGTACCATCCCACACCATGAATATGTCGTCCACATATCTGAGGAACAACTTCCCGTTATTCGGCAACAAAGCCAAGAACTTATTATACTGCAGGTTGATAGGGGATTATTTCAACACCAAGAACACACGGGTTTCACTGGGGATTGAACCCAGGACCGTCTGCGTGTAAAGCAGACGTGATTTCCACTACACTATGAAACCTTTGAAAGCCTGCAAAGTAATGGCAATTAGAGACGAGTTTTGACCGCCAGGGAAAAAAAAAACAAATTCGTAGCTCTGTTGGGGATGGAAGCCAAAACATCCCATCATTCGGCAACAAAGCCAAGAACTTCATATATTGTAGTTTAATTGAGTATTATTTCAACACCAAGAACAGATTGGTTTTACTGGGGATTGAACGCAGGACCTTCTGCGTGTTAAACAGACGTGATGACCACTACTCTGTGAAACCTGATGGAAAGTTACTGTGTATTGGCTAGCAGAGCAGAATTGTGACTGACGGGGCCTTTTTATTGCTGAAGGAAAGTATTTTTGGTTAATGAAACATTTACAATTTTTATTACATATTTTACCAGTTTTATTCCTACAAAGGGATTTTGCTTAAAAGGAAGTTTACATTGAATGTGTTACTTTTTTCCACATAGTTTAGTTGTTTGCTTTTGTATTTAAAGGAACTACATATTTTGAAACAAACAGGATTTTTATAATATGGGATTATGTTTTCTGCTAAAATGGTCAATAAAAAAGAAACCCAAAATCGTAGTTCTCTTGGTGAGGGAAGCCAAAATATATTATCAGTTGGCAACAAAACCAAGAATTTCATATATTACAGGTTGATAGCAAATTACTTCAACAGCGAAAACGGCTTGTTTTTACTGGGGATTGAACACAGAACCTTCAGCATGTGAAGTAGACGTGATGACCACTCCACTATGAAACCTGTGAAATCCTGAAAAGTAATGGCATTTAGAGACGAGTTTTGACAGCCAGGGGAAAAAAAAAAAATAATTTGTAGTTCTGTTTTTGATGGAAGCCAAAACATACCGTCATTCGGCAACAATGCCGAGAACTTCATATATTGTAGTTGGATAGTGTATGATTTCAAAACTAAGAACAGATTGGTTTCACTGGGATTGAACCCAGGACCTTCTGCGTGTTAAGCAGACGTGATGACTAGAGATGAGCGAACCGGTCCCGGTTCGGCTCGAGGTCGGTTCGCCGAACGGGGGTCCCGTTTGAGTTCGGTTCGTCGAACGTTCGACGAACCGAACTCGAACTGCATAGGAAACAATGGCAGGCATTCATAAACACATAAAAACACCTAGAAAACACCCTCAAAGGTGTTCAAAAGGTGACAAACAACTCACAACACAACACAAACACATGGGAAAGTGACAAGGACATATACTCATGCGAAAACAAAACAGCTGGACAAGGAAAAAGAGGAGGACACACAGATATAGGCATGGCACGCCCTTCTGAAATCATGTAAAACACCGCAAGGTTACTCCAAGCGGAGCCTCCCTTTTTTCAAAAAATTGTGCCCCACACACACCCACTCAGTGGCAGCACTTGTGCCCTAGTTGTACACTTCACAGCTAGATTTGCATCAAGCACATTCAAACATACGCCATTGTTATCCGTCCCCAGGATGACACCGGGGTAGGTAGCAAAGTGTTTCCTGATCCCAGCTCTGTTCATCTTGGCTTCTTTTAAAAACACATCAAGCAAGGGTTACTCCAAGCGGAGCCTCTTTTTTTTTCCAAAAGTTGTGCCCCACACACACCCACCCATTCAGTGGCAGCACTTGTGCCCTAGTTGTACACTTCACAGCTAGATTTGCATCAAGCACATTCAAAAATACGCCATTGTTATCCGTCCCCAGGATGACACCAGGGTAGGTAGCAAAGTCTTTGCTGAACCATGACTTGTTCATCTTGGCTTCTTTTAAAAACACATCAAGCAAGGGTTACTCCAAGCGGAGCCTCCCTTTTTTTCAAAAAATTGTGCCCCACACACACCCACTCAGTGGCAGCACTTGTGCCCTAGTTGTACACTTCACAGCTAGATTTGCATCAAGCACATTCAAAAATACACCATTGTTATCCGTCCCCAGGATGACACCGGGGTAGGTAGCAAAGTGTTTCCTGATCCCAGCTCTGTTCATCTTGGCTTCTTTTAAAAACACATCAAGCAAGGGTTACTCCAAGCGGAGCCTCCCTTTTTTTCCAAAAATTGTGCCCCACACACACCCACCCATTCAGTGGCAGCACTTGTGCCCTAGTTGTACACTTCACAGCTAGATTTGCATCAAGCACATTCAAAAATACGCCATTGTTATCCGTCCCCAGGATGACACCAGGGTAGGTAGCAAAGGCTTTGATGAACCATGACTTGTTCATCTTGGCTTCTTTTAAAAACACATCAAGCAAGGGTTACTCCAAGCGGAGCCTCCCTTTTTTTCCAAAAATTGTGCCCCACACACACCCACCCATTCAGTGGCAGCACTTGTGCCCTAGTTGTACACTTCACAGCTAGATTTGCATCAAGCACATTCAAAAATACGCCATTGTTATCCGTCCCCAGGATGACACCAGGGTAGGTAGCAAAGTCTTTGCTGAACCATGACTTGTTCATCTTGGCTTCTTTTAAAAACACATCAAGCAAGGGTTACTCCAAGCGGAGCCTCCCTTTTTTTCCAAAAATTGTGCCCCACACACACCCACCCATTCAGTGGCAGCACTTCTGCCCTAGTTGTACACTTCACAGCTAGATTTGCATCAAGCACATTCAAAAATACGCCATTGTTATCCGTCCCCAGGATGACACCAGGGTAGGTAGCAAAGTCTTTGCTGAACCATGACTTGTTCATCTTGGCTTCTTTTAAAAACACATCAAGCAAGGGTTACTCCAAGCGGAGCCTCCCTTTTTTTCAAAACATTGTGCCCCACACACACCCACCCATTCAGTGGCAGCACTTGTGCCCTAGTTGTACACTTCACAGCTAGATTTGCATCAAGCACATTCAAAAATACGCCATTGTTATCCGTCCCCAGGATGACACCAGGGTAGGTAGCAAAGTCTTTGCTGAACCATGACTTGTTCATCTTGGCTTCTTTTAAAAACACATCAAGCAAGGGTTACTCCAAGCGGAGCCTCCCTTTTTTTCCAAAAATTGTGCCCCACACACACCCACCCATTCAGTGGCAGCACTTGTACCCTAGTTGTACACTTCACAGCTAGATTTGCATCAAGCACATTCAAAAATACGCCATTGTTATCCGTCCCCAGGATGACACCAGGGTAGGTAGCAAAGTCTTTGCTGAACCATGACTTGTTCATCTTGGCTTCTTTTAAAAACACATCAAGCAAGGGTTACTCCAAGCGGAGCCTCCCTTTTTTTCCAAAAATTGTGCCCCACACACACCCACCCATTCAGTGGCAGCACTTGTGCCCTAGTTGTACACTTCACAGCTAGATTTGCATCAAGCACATTCAAAAATACGCCATTGTTATCCGTCCCCAGGATAACACCAGGGTAGGTAGCCAAGTCTTTGCTGAACTATGACTTGTTCATCTTGGCTTCTTTTAAAAACACATCAAGCAAGGGTTACTCCAAGCAGAGCCTCCCTTTTTTTCCAAAAATTGTGCCCCACACACACCCACCCATTCAGTGGCAGCACTTGTGCCCTAGTTGTACACTTCACAGCTAGATTTGCATCAAGCACATTCAAAAATGCGCCATTGTTATCCGTCCCCAGGATGACACCAGGGTAGGTAGCAAAGTCTTTGCTGAACCATGACTTGTTCATCTTGGCTTCTTTTAAAAACAATGTAAGCAAGGGTTACTCCAAGCGGAGCCTCCCTTTTTTAAAAAAATTGGGCCACACACACACACACACACCCCATCAGTGGCAGCAGTTGTGCCTTAGTTGCAAACAGGATGTTTTGGTTTGCATCAAGCACATTTTAAATCCACAAGCATTTACTCTCCCCAGGATGACACAGGGGTAGTAAATTCCTTCTGGATCCATGACTTGTTCATTTTGATGAACGTCAGTCTGTCCACATTGTCACTGGACAGACGCGTGCGCTTATCTGTCAGCACACACACAGCAGCACTGAAGACACGTTCAGAGACAACGCTGGCAGCTGGACACGACAAAATCTCCAAGGCGTAACTGGAGAGCTCTGGCCATTTTTCTAGATTTGAAGCCCAAAAGGAGCAAGGCTCCATTTGCAAAGTCATGGCATCGATGTTCATTTGGAGATACTCCTGTATCATCCTCTCCAGCCGTTGACTATGTGTCAGACTTGTTGTCTCTGGTGGCCTTACAAAAGAGGGTTTAAAAAAATTATGAAAAGATTCCAAAAAATTGCTGTTACCAGCACCAGATACGGTCCTACTGGTACGGGTAGACTGTTGAAGATGACGAGACCGTCCCATGTTTGTCAAGTTACAACTGGGAGATTCACTCCCAGCACCTGCACGGTTGTTTGGAGGAAAAGCCGATCTAAGATCGAGTAACAGCTTCTGCTGATACTCCTGCATACGTGCGTCCCTTTCTATGGCTGGAATTATGTCACAAAATTTGGACTTGTACCGGGGATCTAATAGTGTGGCAAGCCAGTAGTCATCATCACTTCTAATTTTGACAATACGAGGGTCATGTTGGAGGTAGTGCAACAAGAAGGCGCTCATGTGTCTGGCGCAGCCATGCGGACCAAGTCCACGCTGTGTTTGTGGCATAGAGGTGCTAACCGTTCTTTCTTCCTCTGACATCTCCCCCCAACCTCTTTCAACTGAAATTTGACCAAGGTCTCCCTCATCTGCTGAGTCTTCTATGTCCATGGACAGTTCGTCCTCCATTTCTTCATGTTCTCCTGCACCTTCCTCAACATCTCGCCTGCTAACATGCGCCCTTGTTGATCCCTGTCCCCCATGGTCCCATGCCTGGCGCCTTGGTGATGATGAACGTCTGGACCTTGGTGATGTTGTTGTGTCTTGCGCATATGAATCCTCCTGTAGTTCATCCTCTTCCTGTTGTCCCACCCCCTGACTCCGAATAGTATTTAGCGTCTGCTCCAGCATGTAAATGACTGGAATCGTCATGCTGATAATGGCATTGTCAGCGCTAAACATATTCGTCGCCATGTCGAAACTGTGCAGAAGGGTGCATAGGTCCTTGATCTGAGACCACTCCATCAGGGTGATCTGACCCACCTCTGCATCTCGTTGGCCCAGGCTATACGTCATGACGTATTGCACCAGGGCTCGGCGGTGCTGCCACAGTCGCTGTAACATGTGGAGAGTTGAATTCCAGCGTGTCGCCACATCGCATTTCAGGCGATGAACCGGCAGGCCGAAAGACTTCTGGAGCGATGCAAGTCGCTCTGCTGCGGCGCTTGAATGGCGGAAGTGAGCAGACAGTTTTCGGGCCCTGTTCAGAAGGCCATCTAGGCCGGGATAGTGTGTTAAAAATTGCTGCACGACAAGGTTCAACACGTGAGCCATACAAGGTACGTGTGTCACCTTGCCCAGGCGAAGGGCCGCACCCAGGTTTGCAGCATTGTCGCACACGGCCTTACCAGGCTGCAGGTTGAGTGGAGACAACCATTTATTAAACTCGGACCGCAGAGCTGACCACAACTCCTCAGCTGTGTGACTCTTATTACCAAGACATGTCAAGCTAAAGACCGCCTGATGCCGTTGCGCTCTGCTGCCAGTATAGTAATGATGGGTGCGTGATTCCTTCTGCGCAGTGAGAACGCTGGTGGCCTGACCAGGCAGGCTAGGGGCGGAGGTGGAGGACCCAGATGAGGTGAAGGATGCAGAAGCAGTGGCGGAACTTGGACAGACAGAGGATTGACACACAAGTCGTGGGGACGGCAAGACTTGTGCAGCAGACCCTTCACCATCTATCACCATAGTTACCCAGTGCCCAGTCAGCGACATGTAACGTCCCTGTCCATGCTTACTGGTCCAAGTGTCGGTGGTGAAATGCACCCGTTCACACACAGAGTTTCTCAAGGAAGCGGTGATGTTGTGTGCGACATGCTGGTGTAGCGCGGGCACACCTTTCTTAGAGAAGTAGTGGCGATTAGGCATCTGGTACTGGGGCACAGCGACAGACATAAGGTCTCTAAAATCCTGTGTGTCCACTAGGCGGAAAGGCAGCATTTCGGTAGCCAACAGCTTACAGAGGGATAGAGTCAACCTCTTAGCTTTGTCATGGGTCGCAGGAAGTGGCCTTTTATTTGACCACATCTGAGGGACAGAGATCTGGCTGCTGTGTGTAGACGGTGTTGAGTAGGGTGTCCCTGGAAAAATGCAGGTTTGTGAGGAAAGTGCAGGCGGAGACATGATGTTGCCTTCATCCAACGTTGGTGCTATCGATGTCTGAGATTGCTGTACACACTCACTTGTTTCCCCTTCCAAACCAACTGACGACCTACCAAGCAAACTGCCTGTTGCGGTTACAGTGGTGGAAGTTGTGGGTGGAAAAACAGGTGTGACAGCTGTCCCCACAGTCCTAGAAGATGAAGAGCGCGCGGATGCCATGGAAGGGGCAGGCGGTGGATGGTTCGCTCCGCTACGCCGCATTGCAGCACGGTGAGCTTCCCACCGGGCCATATGATGTTTATTCATGTGACGATTCATGCAAGAAGTTGTCAAACAGCTGAGGTTTTGACCTCTACTAAGAGAACCATGACAAATTTTACAGATCACATGATTTGGGTGATCTTTTTCTTTGTCAAAAAAGGACCAGGCTAGGCAAGGCTTAGAGGCCATGCGACCTGTTGATCCACCCCGAATAATGCTCAGAGGCAGAGTGGTGGCTGAGGATGCAGTTGTAGACGTGCTACCAGTACTCCGACTCTGTCCAGGAAGGCGCAAGGTAACTTCGTCATCAGTTGCATCCTCCTCCACCACCTCTGTTGACCTCCTCAAGGGCCTGACTGTGGGTTGACAGTAGGTGGGATCTAGAACTTCATCATCAATTGTTGTGTTTGCACTCCCCTCCCACTCAGACCGAACCTCTTCTTGCCCTGACCGAATATTTAAGTTGTCATCCCAATCGGGTATCTGCGTCTCATCTTCATCAGTATGTTCCTCATTGTCTATAACCACAGGTGTTACAGTTTGTGACAAAGGGTCAACATTATGCTCAGAAACTTTGTCCTCACGGCCTGAATCAGAGTTACAAAGGTTCTGGGCATCACTGCAGACCATTTCCTGTTCTGTACTCACTGTAGCTTGGGAGCAGACCTCTGATTCCCAGGCTATAGTGTGACTGAACAGCTCTGCAGACTCAGCCATCTCAGTTCCACCATACTGTGCAGGGCTGATGGAGACTTCAGAGCTGGGAGAAATCAAGTTTGATTGGGATGACAACTCAAAGGACTGGTGTTTTTTGGATGCGGTACTTGAAGTGGCTGAGAGGGCACTTGTTGGACCACTTGAGATCTATTCAAGCATTTTCCTTTTTTGGCCATCATCTACCTTTGTTCCTGTTGTTCGTGTCCGTAAAAAAGGGAGCACATCGGATTGTCCACGGTAAGTAGTAGACATCTTACTTTTGCTGGTAGATGGTCTATCTTCAGCAGATGATAATGGAGCTTTGCCACCTTCCCCACGTACAAAACCTTTTTTGCCTTTTCCACCACGCCTCTTCCCCTTTCCACCAGCATCTGTCATTTTGCCACTCATGTTGATTGCGACAAGATTGTGCACTGAAAATCTGGTAGTAAAAATTGAGAGGTGGTGTAGATTGCAGTGGTGGTCTAGCTTTATTAACAGCAGAATAATAAAGAATAAATATCCCTGACAATGCAACTACGGCCCTTAAACTGGCAGCAAAAATTGCTAGTATAATGGCTTAGTTATAATGAGTTGGAGTGTGCAATGCAGGTAGAGGTGCTGCAAATGTCTTTGCACTAGTGGGACTATAGCAAAGTCCAATAGCCACGTTTAGGATGCCACTAGGTACACTGAGTGTTTGCTAGTATAATGGTTTAGTTATAATGAGTTGGAGTGTGCAATGCAGGTAGAGGTGCTGCAAATGTCTTTGCACTAGTGTGACTAGACAAATGTCCAATAGCCACGTTTAGGATGCCACTAGGTACACTGAGTGTTTGCTAGTATAATGGCTTAGTTATAATGAGTTGGAGTGTGCAATGCAGGTAGAGGTGCTGCAAATGTCTTTGCACTAGTGTGACTAGACAAATGTCAAATAGCCACGTTTAGGATGCCACTAGGTACACTGAGTGTTTGCTAGTATAATGGCTTAGTTATAATGAGTTGGAGTGTGCAATGCAGGTAGAGGTGCTGCAAATGTCTTTGCACTAGTGTGACTAGACAAATGTCCAATAGCCACGTTTAGGATGCCACTAGGTACATTGAGTGTTTGCTAGTATAATGGCTTAGTTATAATGAGTTGGAGTGTGCAATGCAGGTAGAGGTGCTGCAAATGTCTTTGCACTAGTGTGACTAGACAAATGTCCAATAGCCACGTTTAGGATGCCACTAGGTACACTGAGTGTTTGCTAGTATAATGGCTTAGTTATAATGAGTTGGAGTGTGCAATGCAGGTAGAGGTGCTGCAAATGTCTTTGCACTAGTGTGACTAGACAAATGTCCAATAGCCACGTTTAGGATGCCACTAGGTACACTGAGTGTTTGCTAGTATAATGGCTTAGTTATAATGAGTTGGAGTGTGCAGAGGACAGGAGGGTACAGTGCCAGGATTGTGGGGCTCTGGGTAGAGGAATGGAAGCCTGTCTTTCTATTCCCTCCTAATGGGGAAATGGAGCGACGAAATCCCTGACCTTGGCTACACAGACGCTGTCCCTGTTTTCAGGACCTGTCACCTATGGCTCTGACCCTGCCGGTGCGAGCCCTTAAAAGGACTGATGGAAAGTGCTATCCCTATGCTGTCCAGCGCTGTGTATGGAGCGCATACAGCTGTATCAGCGATAGGACTCAGGACGGAGCTTCGCAAGTGATGACTGACACCAAGGACGCAGAAGAGATAATGGCGTCCTGGAGGAAAATGTCCGGTTTTATAATGCAGGGACATGTGACATGGACATCCTATCACACATGCCGTTGCTTCTCTGGCTAAAAGTCCACTTAGCTGTGTGTGTGTCTGGGATTGGCTGACATGCTGGCCCGCCCCACAAGACGCGCGCGCTTAGGGAAGGAAGACAAGGATAAAAAAAAAAAAAAATGGCGATCGCCATTATACAAACAGTAGTGATCTGAAGGCGCTGTTCACGCACACTATACACTGAAATGTCATAATAGTGTGAGTCACAGAGTGACTTACACTATTACAGCGGAAAGCCAGCTAGGAATTAGCTGTTTTTTTGCTGCTAGAACCGTTCTCGAACGTTTCTAGAACTACCGAGCTTTTGCAAAAAAGCTCGAGTTCTAGTTCGATCTAGAACAGGCCCCAAAGTCACTCGAGCCTAGAACTGGAGAACCTCGAACTACAAACCGCGCTGAACTCTAGTGATGACCACTACACTATGAAACCTGACGAAAAGTTACTGTGTATTGGCTAGCAGAGCAGAATTGTGACTGATGGGGCCTTTTTATTGCTGAAGGAAAGTATTTTTGGTTAATGAAACATTTACAATTATTATTACATATTTTACCAGTTTTATTCCTAGAAAGGGATTTTGCTTAAATTGAAGTTTATATTGAATGTTTTACTTTTTTCTCCATAGTTTGGTCTTTTGCTTTTGTATTTATGGGAACTATATATTTTGAAACAAATAGGATTTTTATAATATGGGATTATGTTTTCTGCTAAAATGGTCAATAAAAAAGAAACCCAAAATCGTAGTTCTCTTTGTGATGGAAGCCAAAATGTATTGTCATTTGGCAACGAAACCAAGAATTTCACATATTACAAGTCGATAGGAAATTACTTCAACACCAAAAACAGATTGGTTTCACTGGGGATTGAACCCAGGACCTTCTGCGTGTGAAGCAGACGTGATGACCACTACACTATGAAACCTTTGAAATCCTGCAAAGTAATGGCAATTAGAGACGAGTTTTGACCGCCAGGGGAAAAAAAACAAATTCGTAGCTCTGTTGGTGATGGAAGCTAAAACATCCCGTTATTTGGCAACAAAGCCAAGAACTTCATATATTGTAGTTTAATAGCGTATTATTTCAACACTAAGAACATATTGGTTTCACTGGGGAATGAACCCAGGACCTTCTGCGTGTTCAGCAGACGTGATGACCACTACACTATGAAACCTGACGAAAAGTTACTGTGTATTGGCTAGCAGAGCAGAATTGTGACTGACGGGGCCTTTTTATTGCTGAAGGAAAGTATTTTTGGTTAATGAAACATTTACAATTTTTATTACATATTTTACCAATTTTATTCCTACAAAGGGATTTTGCTTAAAAGGAAGTTTACATTGAATGTGTTACTTTTTTCCACAAAGTTTAGTTGTTTGATTTTGTATTTAAAGGAACTATATATTTTGAAGCAAACAGGATTTTTATAATATGGGATTATGTTTTCTGCTAAAATGGTCAATAAAAAAGAAACCAAAAATCGTAGTTCTCTTGGTGATGGAAGCCAAAATATATTATCAGTTGGCAACAAAACAAAGAATTTCATATGTTACAGGTTGATAGAAAATTACTTCAACAGCGATAACAGCTAGTTTTTACTGGGGATTGAACCCAGGACCTTCTGCGTGTGAAGTAGACGTGATGACAACTCCACTATGAAACCTGTGAAAACCTGCAAAGTAATGGCATTTAGAGATGAGTTTTGACTGTTAAGCAGACGTGATGACCACTACAATATGAAACCTGATGAAAAGTTACTGTGTATTGGCTAGCAGAGCAGAATTGTGACTGACGGGGCCTTTTTATTGCTGAAGGAATGTATTTTTGGTTAATGAAACATTTACAATAATTATTACATATTTTACCAGTTGTATTCCTACAAAAGGATTTTGCTTAAATTGAAGTTTATATTGAATGTGTTACTTTTTTCTCCATAGTTTGGTCTTTTGCTTTTGTATTTATGGGAACTATATACTTTGAAACAAATAGGATTTTTATAATATGGGATTATGTTTTCTGCTAAAATGGTCAATAAAAAAGAAACCCAAAATCGTAGTTCTCTTTGTGATGGAAGCCAAAATGTATTGTCATTTGGCAACGAAACCAAGAATTTCACATATTACAAGTCGATAGGAAATTACTTCAACACCAAAAACAGATTGGTTTTACTGGGGTTTGAACGCAGGACCTTCAGCGTGTGAAGCAGACGTGATGACCACTACTCTATGAAACCTGATGGAAAGTTACTGTGTATTGGCTAGCAGAGCAGAATTGTGACTGACGGGGCCTTTTTATTGCTGAAGGAAAGTATTTTTGGTTAATGAAACATTTACAATTTTTATTACATATTTTACCAGTTTTATTCCTACAAAGGGATTTTGCTTAAAAGGAAGTTTACATTGAATGTGTTACTTTTTTCCACATAGTTTAGTTGTTTGCTTTTGTATTTAAAGGAACTATATATTTTGAAACAAACAGGATTTTTATAATATGGGATTATGTTTTCTGCTAAAATGGTCAATAAAAAAGAAACCCAAAATCGTAGTTCTCTTGGTGATGGAAGCCAAAATATATTATCAGTTGGCAACAAAACAAAGAATTTCATATGTTACAGGTTGATAGAAAATTACTTCAACAGCGATAACAGCTAGTTTTTACTGGGGATTGAACCCAGGACCTTCTGCGTGTGAAGTAGACGTGATGACAAGTCCACTATGAAACCTGTGAAAACCTGCAAAGTAATGGCATTTAGAGACGAGTTTTGACTGTTAAGCAGACGTGATGACCACTACAATATGAAACCTGATGAAAAGTTACTGTGTATTGGCTAGCAGAGCAGAATTGTGACTGACGGGGCCTTTTTATTGCCGAAGGAATGTATTTTTGGTTAATGAAACATTTACAATAATTATTACATATTTTACCAGTTGTATTCCTACAAAAGGATTTTGCTTAAATTGAAGTTTATATTGAATGTGTTACTTTTTTCTCCATAGTTTGGTCTTTTGCTTTTGTATTTATGGGAACTATATATTTTGAAACAAATAGGATTTTTATAATATGGGATTATGTTTTCTGCTAAAATGGTCAATAAAAAAGAAACCCAAAATCGTAGTTCTCTTTGTGATGGAAGCCAAAATGTATTGTCATTTGGCAACGAAACCAAGAATTTCACATGTTACAAGTCGATAAGAAATTACTTCAACTCCAAAAACAGATTGGTTTCACTGGGGATTGAACCCAGGACCTTCAGCGTGTGAAGCAGACGTGATGACCACTACACTATGAAACCTTTGAAAGCCTGCAAAGTAATGGCAATTAGAGACGAGTTTTGACCGCCAGGGGAAAAAAAACAAATTCGTAGCTCTGTTGGTCATGGAAGCTAAAACAACCCGTTATTCGGCAACAAAGCCAAGAACTTCATATATTGTAGTTTAATTGAGAATTATTTTAACACCAAGAACAGATTTGTTTTACTGTGGATTGAACGCAGGACCTTCTGCGTGTTAAGCAGACGTGATGACCACTACTCTATGAAACCTGATGGAAAGTTACTGTGTATTGGCTAGCAGAGCAGAATTGTCACTGACGGGGCCTTTTTATTGCTGAAGGAAAGTATTTTTTGTTAATGAAACATTTACAAATTTTATTACATATTTTACCAGTTTTATTCCTACAAAGGGATTTTGCTTAAAAGGAAGTTTACATTGAATGTGTTACTTTTTTCCACATAGTTTAGTTGTTTGCTTTTGTATTTAAAGGAACTATATATTTTGAAACAAACAGGATTTTTATAATATGGGATTATGTTTTCTGCTAAAATGGTCAATAAAAAAAACCCCCAAAATCGTAGTTCTCTTGGTGATAACAGCCAAAATATATTATCAGTTGGCAACAAAACAAAGAATTTCATATGTTACAGGTTGATAGCAAATTACTTCAACAGCGAAAACGGCTTGTTTTTACTGGGGATTGAACCCAGGACCTTCTGTGTGTGAGGTAGACGTGATGACGACTCCACTATGAAACCTGTGAAATCCTGTAAAGTAATGGCATTTAGAGACGAGTTTTGACCGCCAGGGGAAAAAAAAATAATAATTTGTAGTTCTGTTTGTGATGGAAGCCAAAACATCCCATCATACGGCAACAAAGCCGAGAACTTCATATATTGTAGTTGGATAGCGTATTATTTCAACATTAAGAACAGATTGGTTTCACTGGGGATTGAACCCAGGACCTTCTGCGTGTTAAGCAGACATGATGAACACTACACTATGATACCTGACAATAAGTTACTGTGTATAGGCTAGCAGAGCAGAATTGTGACTGACGGGGCCTTTTTATTGCTGAAGGAAAGTATTTTTGGTTAATGAAACATTTACAATTATTATTACATATTTTACCAGTTTTATTCCTACAAAGGGATTTTGCTTAAATTGAAGTTTATATTGAATGTGTTACTTTTTTCTCCATAGTTTGGTCTTTTGCTTTTGTATTTATGGGAACTATATATTTTGAAACAAATAGGATTTTTATAATATGGGATTATGTTTTCTGCTAAAATGGTCAATAAAAAAGAAACCCAAAATCGTAGTTCTCCTTGTGATGGAAGCCAGAATGTATTGTCATTTGGACACGAAACCAAGAATTTCACATATTACAAGTCGATAGGAAATTACTTCAACACCAAAAACAGATTGGTTTCACTGGGGATTGAACCCAGGACCTTCTGCGTGTGAAGCAGACGTGATGACCACTACACTATGAAACCTTTGAAATCCTGCAAAGTAATGGCAATTAGAGACGAGTTTTGACCGCCAGGGGAAAAAAAACAAATTCGTAGCTCTGTTGGTAATGGAAGCTAAAACATACAGTTATTCGGCAACAAAGCCAAGAACTTTATATACTGCAGGTTGAAAGGGGAATATTTCAACACAAGAACACATGGGTTTCACTGGGGATTGAACCCAGGACCTTCTGTGTGTAAAGCAGACGTGATTTCCACTACACTATGAAACCTTTGAAAGCCTGCAAAGTAATGGCAATTAGAGACGAGTTTTGACCGCCAGGGAAAAAAAAAACAAATTTGTAGCTCTGTTGGGGATGGAAGCCAAAACATCCCATCATTCGGCAACAAAGCCAAGAACTTCATATATTGTAGTTGGATAGCGTATTATTTCAACACTAAGAACAGATTGGTTTCACTGGGGATTGAACCCAGGACTAGAGATGAGCGAACCGGTCGCGGTTCGGCTCGAGTCGGTTCGCCGAACGGGGGTCCCGTTCGAGTTCGGTTCGTCGAACTTTCGACGAACCGAACTCGAACAAATAGGCTATAATGGGAGGCAATCACAAACACATAAAAATGCATTATAAATGTACACAAACAGTTAATAAACATTGCCATAACACTTACCGGTCCCCGCGATCCCTCCTGTACTCTGTCTCCTGCCGCTATTCCATCCGATGATCGCTGAATCCTCCCCGTGACCAGCACTGCCAGCAGAAATGCAGGACCTATCATGACGTCAAAATAGCCATGTGACCAGTCACGTGGCTATTATCTCATTGGCTACAGACTGGTCACATGACTATGACGCGTCATGTAGGACCTGCGAGTGCATCTCTCCGGTACACGGTGCACATATGTGTATCGCCGTGTTCCGGCGACATGCTCTAGCACACGGTCGACTCCCCGTTCCGTTAGGGACCGGCTGACACAGCCGGTCATTAACGGAGATCACCGTTGCCATAGCAACGCAGTTAGCGGTGACGTCACCGCTAACCGCGGCTCCGAGAGCACCATTGCTATGGTAACGCGTCTGTCAGTGTTACCGCTGTTACCGCTGACAGCCAGCACTGATCACTCACGGAGTGAAGGCTGCACGCTTCTTCCCGATTGTAGTGAGGATTGTAGTGAGGATGAGGTTTCTCAGCCCCAAGTGATGAGCTGGGTAAACTCATCCTCACTACAATCGTCACTACTACTACACTAGTGAGGATTGTAGTGAGGATGAGGTTCCTCAGCCCCAAGTGATGAGCTGGGTAAACTCATCCTCACTACAATCGTCACTACTAATACACTAGTGAGGATTGTAGTGAGGATGAGGTTCCTCAGCCCCAAGTGATGAGCTGGGTAAACTCATCCTCACTACAATCGTCACTACTACTACACTAGTGATGATTGTAGTGAGGATGAGGTTCCTCAGCCCCAAGTGATGAGCTGGGTAAACTCATCCTCACTACAATCGTCACTACTACTACACTAGTGATGATTGTAGTGAGGATGAGGTTCCTCAGCCCCAAGTGATGAGCTGGGTAAACTCATCCTCACTACAATCGTCACTACTACTACACTAGTGAGGATTGTAGTGAGGATGAGGTTCCTCAGCCCCAAGTGATGAGCTGGGTAAACTCATCCTCACTACAATCGTCACTACTACTACACTAGTGAGGATTGTAGTGAGGATGAGGTTCCTCAGCTCCAAGTGATGAGCTGGTGAACCTCATCCTCACTACAATCGTCACTACTACTACACTAGAAAGAAAGAAGACAGAAGAGCAGGATCATGGAGGGCTGACAGGGGGTAATAAAGATGGAGTCTCTAATGTGTCTGTGTATTTATTTCTATTAAAGTATTTTTTTCTCTGTGTGGTGTTTTTTTTTAACCCTTTATTGGAGATTCTTAATGGCCGGGTCAAACGTGCCTGACATTAAGAATCTCTGGCTTAATACTGGCTAGTAAAACAAAGCCAGTATTAACTCATGATTACCCAACAAGCCACCCGGCTTCAGGGCTGTTGGAAGAGTTGGATACAGCGCCAGATGATGGCGCTTCTATGAGAGCGCCATTTTCTGGGACGACTGCGGACTGAAATTCGCAGCAGAGGCGCCCAGAAACCTCGGGCTAACCTGTGCTGCGGATTCCAATCCCCAGCTGCCTCGTTGTACCCGGCTGGACACAAAAAATGGGGCGAAGCCAACGTCATTTGTTTTTTAATTATTTCATGAAATAAGTGAAATAATTAAAAAAAACGGGCTTCCCTATATTTTTGGTTCCCAGCCGGGTACAAATAGGCAACTGGGGGTTGGAGGCAGCCCGTGGCTGCCTGCTGTACCTGGCTAGCATACAAAAATATGGCGAAGCCCACGTCATTTTTTTGCTGGGCAAAAAAATTCTGCATACAGTCCTGGATGGAGTACGCTGAGCCTTGTAGTTCTGCAGCTGCTGTCTGCTCTTCTCCATACAGACACACAGCAGCTGCAGAACTACAAGGCTCAGCATACTCCATCCAGGACTGTATGCAGAAGTTTTTTGCCCCCTGAAAAAATTATGTGGGCTTCGCCATATTTTTGTATGCTAGCCAGGTACAGCAGGCAGGTACGGCTGCCCCCAACCCCCAGTTGCCTATTTGTACCCGGCTGGGAACCAAAAATAAAGGGAAGCCCTTTTTTTATTATTTCATGAATTTCATTAAATAATTAGAAAACAAATGACGTAGGCTTCGCCCCATTTTTGTGTCCAGCCAGGTACAACTAGGCAGCTGGGGATTGGAATCCGCAGCACATTTTCCATTGCCAGTGAAGGTAACACCAAGCAGTGGGGGTTAGCAGCCAGTAGCTGCTTGGATTACCCTTACCTAGCAATACAAAAAATGCAGCAGTAGCCCATATATATTTTTTTTAATTATTTATTTAATTAACTAAAAACAAAATGGGCTTCCCTGTATTTTGCTTGCTGGACATCACAGTGCTGTAAAAATAAATCTTTAAAAAAATGACGTAGCGCTCCGCGGTATTTTTGATTCTCAGCGCAGATAAAGCAGACAGCTATGGGTTGCCACCCCAGTCTGCCTGCCGTTACCTTGGTTGGCAATCAAAATACAGGGAAGCCCATTAATTTTTTCTATTTAAAAAATAGTTAAAAAAAAAATGACGTTGGGTCCCCCCATTTTTGATAGCCAGCTAGGGTAAAGCAGACGGCTGTAGCCTGAAAACCACAGCTGGCAGCTTTACCGTGGTTGGGGATCCAATGTGGAGGTCCCCTCAGGCTCTTTTTTATAATTATTTTATAAATATTAATAATTACACAATAAAAGTAGGGTCCCCCCCAAATTGGATCACCAGCCAAGGTAAAGCGGACAGCTGTGGTCTGGTATTCTCAGGGTGGGAAGGTACATAGTTATTGGGCTTTCACAGCCTAAAAATAGCAGGCCGCAGGCACCCCAGACGTGGCGCATCCACTAGATGCGCCAATCCTGGCGCTTCACCCCAGCTCATCCCGTGCCCTGGTGCAGTGGCAAACGGGGTAATAAATCGAGTTGATACTAGCTGTAAAGTCACCTGAAATCAAGCCCAGCAGTTTGTGATGTTATGGCGTCTATTAGATACCCAACATCATAAACTGTCAGTACTAACAAAAAAAAAAAATCGACAAAAGAAATTTACTTGAAAAAACAGTCCCCAAAACATTTCCTCTTTCACCAATTTATTGTAAGAAAAAAAATAAAGAGGTCCCACGATGACTCTGGACCATCTAGAATATGGGGGGAGACACTCAGGGAACGTATCCCCCATTTTCTAGGAGTGCGGACCCTTCTTGTGAGGAGTGTGGGTGCAATGAATCTGCACTCACTCTCCCCGGGTCCACAGCAGCAGAGTCCATGTCGTAATGGTTGCTACCAAAGCTGCAATGCCCTGCTCATGAGGTAAGGGCATGCCTAATCAGGAGAACTACTGTAGAGGAAGCTCTGCTCACTGGTATATAGGTGCTCAGAGGTAATAATAGATAAAATTAGTGAGTAGCCTCGGCACTCTAAATCTCCCAGACTAAGTCAGTAAGTCACAACGGATAGAAATGCAAAATCACTCTTTATTGGTCCGTATTAAGAAAAAAAAAATTTTCATAAGCATATATGTTTTTGTCCAAAACAAGTTACAAATGACGTTTCGGCCTGAGCCTTCGTCAGATTGGACTTATCTGCATGTAATCATGAAAAATGACAATAATCAGTATCACATAAGAGTGAGAGAACAATAACATAAACTCGAACAATGTAGAGGTACAATTGGGATGTAGCAAAAAAATTGCAACACAGCAAGAAATGAAACACATGATACAAATGTCATAATACAGTACAAGGACAATATAGTAATGACAAATATGGGGTCAGAGTAGGCTTAGACAGCTCTGGTATGAAAAAGATGTCAATCATAAAGTAACATGTGCAATAGGTGTAGAGCTACAGTATGCATGGCAGAGCTAATGGGTAGACCGATTATAGAAAAAGAACGGAGAAAAAGTGGAGAAAAAGTGGAGAAAAAATGGATAAAAAGTGGAGAAAAAGTGAAGAAAAAGTGGAGAAAAAGTGGAGAAAAAAATGGATAAAAAGTGGAGAAAAAAATGGATAAAAAGTGGAGAAAAAGTGGAGAAAAAGTGGAGAAAAAGTGGAGAAAAAGTGGAGAAAAAGTGGAGCACCCTTTGGTGCCTTTCATGTGGCACTAAGGGGTGCTTAGCTTTGTATTTAGCCAAAAAAATGAAAACAAAATGACGTAGGGTTCCCCCTAGTTTTGTAGCCAGCTAGGGTAAAGCAGACGGCTGCAGCCTGCATGCCACAGCTGCCAACCTCACCTTGGCTGGTAATCCAAAACTGAAGGCACCCCACGCTGTTATTTTAAATTAAATAAATAATTAAAAAAAAAAACACGGAAGGGGCCCCCAAAATTGGATCACCAGCCAAGGTAAAGCAGACAGCTGAGGCCTGATATTCTCAGACTAGGGAGGTCCATGGTTATTGGACTCTCCCCAGCCTAAAAATAGCAGGCCGCAGCCTCCCCAGAAGTGGCGCATCCATTAGATGCGCCAATCCTGGTGCTTCGCCCCAGCTCATCCCGCGCCCTGGTGCGGTGGCAAACGGGGTAATATATGGGGTTAATACCAGATGTGTAATGTCACCTGGCATTAAGCCCTGGGGTTGGTGAGGTCAGGCGTCTATCAGATACCCGACATCACCAACTCAGTCAGTAATAAAAAAAAATAGACGACAAACACATTTTTATTTGAAAAAACACTCCCCAAAACATTCCCTCTTTAACCAATTTATTAGAATGAAAAACAAATCCAGGTCTGGTGTAATCCAAGGGGTTGCCATGACGATCCACACTGTCCCAGTTAATGAAGAGCAGGATGTTCCCCATTGGCTGGGAGAGCAGTGCAGTGACCTGAGCTAACATCAATGGGTCAGCCCAGGTCACTGCAGGGGATGACAAGTGCTGCTGTCAGCGAGGTACATTACCTGCGCTGATCTCCAGCACACTGACAGCCCCTGTCACTGAGTTCAATGACCACCGCCTTCACAGCCAAGAATCGCGAGAGGCCCGTGACGTCACCGCTAGTCAGTCTTGGGTCGGAAGCGAGAGAAGGTGATGTGACAAGCGGCGGCCATGAAGGACAGTGACAGCGCTGAGGTCGGGATGGCGGGACTTCATCACCGCAGGCAGGGCCGGCTCCAGGTTTTTGTGGGCCCCGGGCGGAAGAGTCCCAGTGGACCCAATAAACACGCAGACACACACACATACACAGATACATACACGTACATATACATATTTAAAGACAAACTCACAAAAATACATATAAACAGACAAATCTATACAGTCATATACACTGACATACATAGATACACATCATACATGCATACATACAGAGACACACACTGCTATGCTGCATACATACATACATACAGACACACACATACTCCTCTGCATGCATACATACATATAGACAGACACACACACACTGCTCTGCTACATACATACATATAGACAGACACACACATACTGCTCTGCTGCATACATACATACAGACACACACACACACACACTGCTCTGCTGCATACATACATACAGACAGACACGCATACTGCTCTGCTGCATACATACATGCATACATACATACAAACAGACACGCATACTGCTCTTCTGCATACATACATACATACAGAAAGACACGCATACTGCTCTGCATGCATACATACAGACACACATACTGCTCTGCTGCATACATACATGCATACATACAGACAGTCACGCATATTGCTCTGCTGCATATATATATACATACATACAGACACGCATACTACTCTGCTACATATATACATACATACATAGACACGCATACTGCTCTGCTGCATATATACATACATACAGACACGCATACTACTCTGCTACATATATACATACATACATAGACACGCATACTGCTCTGCTGCATATATACATACATACATACAGACACGCATACTACTCTGCTACATATATACATACATACATAGACACGCATACTGCTCTGCTGCATATATACATACATACATATAGACACGCATACTGCTCTGCTGCATATATACATACATACATACAGACACGTATACTGCTCTGCTGCATACATACATGCATACATACAGACACGCATACTGCTCTGCTGCATACATATATGCATACATACAGACACGCATACTGCTCTGCTGCATACATACATGCATACATACAGACAGACACGCATATTGCTGTGCTGCATATATATATATACATACATACAGACACGCATACTACTCTGCTACATATATACATACATATATACAGACACGCATACTGCTCTGCTGCATATATATATACATGCACGCATACTGCTCTGCTACATTTATACATACATACAGACACGTATACTGCTCTGCTGCATACATACATGCATACATACAGACAGACACGCATATTGCTCTGCTGCATATATACATACATACACGCATACTGCTCTGCTGCATATATACATACATACATACATACAGACATGCATACTGCTCTGCTACATATATACATACATACAGACACGTATACTGCTCTGCTGCATACATACATGCATACATATAGACAGACACGCATACTACTCTGCTACATATATACATACATACATACAGACACGCATACTGCTCTGCTGCATATATACATACATACACGTATACTGCTCTGCTGCATATATACATACATACAGACACGCATACTGCTCTTCTGCATACATACATACATACATACAGACACATATACTGCTCTGCTGCATACATACATACATACATACATACAGACACGCATACTGCTCTGCTGCTTATATACATACATACACGCATACTGCTCTGCTGCATATATACATACATACATACAGACACGCATACTGCTCTGCTGCATATATACATACATACATACAGACACACATACTGCTCTGCTGCATATATACATACATACATACAGACACGTATACCGCTCTGCTGCATACATACATGCATACATACAGACACGCATATTGCTCTGCTGCATATATATATACATACAGACACGCATACTACTCTGCTACATATATACATACATACAGACACGTATACTGCTCTGCTATATACATACATGCATACATACAGACAGACACGCATATTGCTCTGCTGCATATATATATATATACATACATACAGACACGCATACTACTCTGCTACATATATACATACATACATACAGACACGCATACTGCTCTGCTGCATATATACATGCATACAGACACGCATACTGCTCTGCTGCATATATACATACATACATACAGACACGCATACTGCTCTGCTGCATACATACATGCATACATACAGACAGACACGCATATTGCTCTGCTGCATATATATATACATACAGACACGCATACTACTCTGCTACATATATACATACATACAGACATGTATACTGCTCTGCTGCATACATACATACATGCATACATACAGACAGACACGCATATTGCTCTGCTGCATATATATATATACATACATACAGACACGCATACTACTCTGCTACATATATACATACATACATACAGACACGCATACTGCTCTGCTGCATATATACATACATACAGACACGCATACTGCTCTGCTGCATATATACATACATACATACAGACACGTATACTGCTCTGCTGCATATATATATATACATACATACAGACACGTATACTGCTCTGCTGCATATATACATGCGTACATACAGACACGCATACTGCTCTGCTGCATATATACATACATACAGACACGCATACTGCTCTGCTGCATATATACATACATACATACAGACACGCATACTGCTCTGCTGCATATATACATACATATAGACACGCATACTGCTCTGCTGCATGCATACATACAAACACACACCTTGCTCTGCGGGGCCCACACACGCGGCTCCGGGGGCCACACACACGGCTCTGCGGGGCCCACACACGCAAGGGGGGACAGGGAGGGGCGGGGAGGGAGTGATGTCCCACATACTGATCAGGTCACGGTGCAGATGGGGCCCACACAGCGCCGGAGGGAAGCGATGTGCTGGGGGTCGCTGGCTGGCACTGTGACTCCTTCATCTGTGCGACCGAGCAGGACGCCGGGCGGTAGCTCCGCCCACAGATGATGCTCAATGCAGGAGAACACAGTGAACGCTGTGGCCTGCGGGCCTTAAAGGCCCGGCAGCCACAGTTTCCAGTGCCAAGGACTGCTGCCCCCGGGCCGACCGCAGGTAAGCCGAGCAGGACTGTGTGTGTGTGTGTGTGTGTGTATACGTGTGTACGTGTGTACATGCCGCGGGCAGGAGGGGGCGGAGCGAGCTGAGCGGGGAAGTGTGGGCTTCCTGCACGTAACTAGGATAAACATCGGGTTACTAACCAAAGCGCTTTGGTTGGATACCCGATGTATATCTTGGTTACCAGCCTGTGGCAGGCTGCCAGCGATGGCTCCTGCACACTATAGCTGTAAAAAGCCCTGCTTTTTGCTGCTAGAACCGTTCTCGAACGTATCTAGAACTATCAAGCTTTTGCAAAAAGCTCGAGTTCTAGTTCGATCTCGAACAGCCCCCAAAATCACTCGAGCCTAGAACTGGAGAACCTCAAACTGCGCTCAACTCTACCCAGGACCTTCTGCGTGTTAAGCAGAAATGATGACCACTACACTATGAAACATGACAAAAAGTTACTGTGTATTGGCTAGCAGAGCAGAATTGTGACTGACGGGGCCTTTTTATTGCTGAAGGAAAGTATTTTTGGTTAATGAAACATTTACAATTATTATTACATATTTTACCAGTTTTATTCCTACAAAGGGATTTTGCTTAAATTGAAGTTTATATTGAATGTGTTACTTTTTTCTCCATAGTTTGGTCTTTTGCTTTTGTATTTATGGGAACTATATATTTTGAAACAAATAGGATTTTTATAATATGGGATTATGTTTTCTGCTAAAATGGTCAATAAAAAAGAAACCCAAAATCGTAGTTCTCTTTGTGATGGAAGCCAAAATGTATTGTCATTTGGCAACGAAACCAAGAATTTCACATATTACAAGTCGAAAGGAAATTACTTCAACACCAAAAACAGATTGGTTTCACTGGGGATTGAACCCAGGAACTTCTGCATGTGAAGCAGACGTGATGACCACTACACTATGAAACCTTTGAAATCATGCAAAGTAATGGCAATTAGAGACGAGTTTTGACCGCCAGGGGAAAAAAAACAGATTCGTAGCTCTGTTGGTGATGGAAGCTAAAACATCCCGTTATTCGGCAACAAAGCCAAGAACTTTATATACTGCAGGTTGATAGGGGATTATTTCAACACCAAGAACACATGGGTTTCACTGGGGATTGAACTCAGGACCTTCTGCGTGTTAAGCAGACGTGATGACCACTACTCTATGAAACCTGATGGAAAGTTACTGTGTATTGGCTAGCAGAGCAGAATTGTTACTGACGGGGCCTTTTTATTGCTGAAGGAAAGTATTTTTGGTTAATGAAACATTTACAATTTTTATTACATATTTTACCAGTTTTATTCCTACAAAGGGATTTTGCTTAAAAGGAAGTTTACATTGAATGTGTTACTTTTTTCCACATAGTTTAGTTGTTTGATTTTGTATTTAAAGGAACTATATATTTTGAAGCAAACAGGATTTTTATAATATGGGATTATGTTTTCTGCTAAAATGGTCAATAAAAAAGAAACCCAAAATCGTAGTTCTCTTGGTGATGGAAGCCAAAATATATTATCAGTTGGCAACAAAAGAAAGAATTTCATATGTTACAGGTTTATAGCAAATTACTTCCCATCATTCCGCAACAAAGCCAAGAACTTCATATATTGTAGTTTAATTGAGTATTGTTTTAACACCAAGAACAGATTGGTTTAACTGGGGATTGAACGCAGGTCCTTCTGCGTGTTAAGCGGACTTGATGACCACTAGTCTATGAAACCCTGATGGAAAGTTACTGTGTATTGGCTAGCAGAGCAGAATTGTGACTGACGGGGCCTTTTTATTGCTGAGGGAAAGTATTTTTTGTTAATGAAACATTTACAATTTTTATTACAAATTTTACCAGTTTTATTCCTACAAAGGGATTTTGCTTAAAAGGAAGTTTACATTGAATGTGTTACTTTTTTCCACATAGTTTAGTTGTTTGCTTTTGTATTTAAAGGAACTATATATTTTGAAACAAACAGGATTTTTATAATATGGGATTATGTTTTCTGCGAAAATGGTCAATAAAAAAGAAACCCAAAATCGTAGTTCTCTTGGGGATAAAAGCCAAAATATATTATCAGTTGGCAACAAAACAAAGAATTTCATAAGTTACAGGTTGAAAGCAAATTACTTCAACAGCGAAAACGGCTTGTTTTTACTGGGGATTGAAAACAGGACCTTCTGCGTGTGAAGTAGACTTGATGACGACTTCACTATGAAACCTGTAAAATCCTGCAAAGTAATGGCATTTAGAGACGAGTTTTGACCACCAGGGGAAAAAAAATAATAATTTGTAGTTCTGTTTGTGATGGAAGCCAAAACATCCCGTCATACGGCAACAAAGCCGAGAACTTCATATATTGTAGTTGGATAGCGTAATATTTCAACACTAAGAACAGATTGGTTTCACTGGGGATTGAACCCAGGACCTTCTGCGTGTTAAGCAGAAGTGATGACCACTACACTATGAAACCTGACGATAAGTTGCTGTGAATTGGCTAGCAGAGCAGAATTGTGACTGACGGGGCCTTTTTATTGCTGAAGGAAAGTATTTTTGGTTAATGAAACATTTACAATTATTATTACACATTTTACCAGTTTTATTCCTACAAAGGGATTTTGCTTAAATTGAAGTTTATATTGAATGTGTTACTTTTTTCTCCATAGTTTGGTCTTTTGCTTTTGTATTTATGGGAACTAAATATTTTGAAACAAATAGGATTTTTATAATATGGGATTATGTTTTCTGCTAAAATGGTCAATAAAAAAGAAACCCAAAATCGTAGTTCTCTTTGTGATGGAAGCCAAAATGTATTGTCATTTGGCAACGAAACCAAGAATTTCACATATTACAAGTCGATAGGAAATTACTTCAACACCAAAAACAGATTGGTTTCACTGGGGATTGAACCCAGGACCTTCTGCATGTGAAGCAGACGTGATGACCACTACACTATGAAACCTTTGAAATTCTGCAAAGTATTGGCAATTAGAGACGAGTTTTAACCGCCAGGGGAAAAAAAACAAATTCGTAGCTCTGTTGGTGATGGAAGCTAAAACATCCCGTTATTCGGCAACAAAGCCAAGAACTTTATATACTGCAGGTTGATAGGGGATTATTTCAACACCAAGAACACATGGGTTTCACTGGGGATTGAACCCAGGACCGTCTGCGTGTAAAGCAGACATGATTTCCACTACACTATGAAACCTTTGAAAGGCTGCAAAGTAATGGCAATTAGAGACGAGTTTTGACCGCCAGGGAAAAAAAAACCAAATTCGTAGCTCTGTTGGGGATGGAAGCCAAAACATCCCATCATTCGGCAACAAAGCCAAGAACTTCATATATTGTAGTTTAATTGAGTATTATTTCAACACCAAGAACAGATTGGTTTTACTGGGGATTGAACGCAGGACCTTTTGCGTGTTAAGCAGACGTGATGACCACTACTTTATGAAACCCGATGGAAAGTTATTGTGTATTGGCTAGCAGAGCAGAATTGTGACTGACGGGGCCTTTTTATTGCTGAAGGAAAGTATTTTTGGTTAATGAAACATTTACAATTTTTATTACATATTTAAACAGTTTTATTCCTACAAAGGGATTTTGCTTAAAAGGAAGCTTACATTGAATGTGTTACTTTTTTCCACATAGTTTAGTTGTTTGCTTTTGTATTTAAAGGAACTATATATTTTGATACAAACAGGATTTTTATAATATGGGATTATGTTTTCTGCTAAAATGGTCAATAAAAAAGAAACCTAAAATCGTAGTTCTCTTGGTGAGGGAAGCCAAAATATATTATCAGTCAAACAAAACCAAGAATTTCATATATTACAGGTTGATAGCAAATTACTTCAACAGCGAAAACGGCTTGTTTTTCCTGGGGATTGAACCCAGAACCTTCTGCATTTGAAGTAGACGTGATGACTAGTGATGAGCGAGTACTAAAAAGCTCGGGTGCTCGAAGCTCGGGTGCTCGAGGCTCGGGCCGAGCATCCCAAGATACTCGTGTACTCGGCCCGAGCAACGAGCCCAATGTTATCCTATGGGAGACCCGAGTATTTTTGTGAAATGACCCCCGGCAGCATGGAGAAACCCTAAAAATGTCACAAAAGTCTCAGATGAGTGCTCAAATGACATGGCAACAGCATGGGGAAGACCCCTTGAAGCATTTATCACTCAAAAGTCACAGCTGTGAACAATTTTGTCCGCGTTTTACGCCATTTTTACGGACTCACCAGAAAACCTTCCAAAATGACCCCAAAATGATTTTTCATGGCAGAAATGTTAAGGGCACATACCCAATAGTGAGATAGAGCTGGTGTATGTTACTTTTTGAGATTAATACATGAAAGATTTTACGTAAAACATTGTGTGGCACTCCGATGTCCCTGAAAAGAGACGTACATGAAGGCCTCTTGAGTCTAATGTGCCCATTTTGAGGAAGTGAGTCTTTGTAGTATTTTCCTTTGGCAGGGCAGCCAAAAATTGGGAGGTTCACCAATGCCCCTGCATACAGACGTGCATGAGGGCCTGTAAACCTGAAGTGCCCATTGTAAGGAAGTGGGTCTATTGTAGTATAGCCCTTTGGCAGGGCAGCCAAAAATTGGGAGGCGTCACGTTGTCCCTAGATAGAGACGTGCATGAGGGCCTGTAAACCTGAAGTGCCCATTGTAAGGAACTGGGTCTATTGTAGTATAGCCCTTTGGCAGGGCAGCCAAAAATTGGGAGGCGCCACATTGTCCCTAGATAGAGACGTGCATGAGGGCCTGTAAACCTGAAGTGCCCATTGTAAGGAAGTGGGTCTATTGTAGTATAGCCCTTTGGCAGGGCAGCCAAAAATTGGGAGGCGCCACATTGTCCCTAGATAGAGACGTGCATGAGGGCCTGTAAACCTGAAGTGCCCATTGTAAGGAAGTGGGTCTATTGTAGTATAGCCCTTTGGCAGAGCAGCCAAAAATTGGGAGGCTCCACGTTGTCCCTGGATAGAGACCTGTTAGGTTCTTAGTGCCTCCGTGCTTGCATTTAAAAACCGCACGTGTGTGCCTGTTGGTGGCAGCTTTCCGCTGCACTTGTGTGCGTTTTGCAAAAACTTGGATATAACGCACAAGTCTAGTGAATACACATCAGCACAGCATTGCAAAATGCGCAAGGGCGTTGGCAACGAACAAGGAAGTGGACGTGATGGTGGTGCAGGCAGAGACCGAGGTCGTGTGCAAGCTCTAATTTCGCCACAACAAAGGGCCACATCTACTCGCTCGCACGTCTTGTCCCAAATTCTTGGGGACCGCAGCAGTACACTGCTCTTGAACCAAGACCAGTGTCAACAGGTTGTTAGTTGGATAGCGGATAATGCTTCCAGTCAGATTGGCACCACCACAAACACTCTGTCTTCCACACGGTCAAGTGTCAGTAGCCGTGATACTGCACCGCACATTTTCGAACCTGATCCTCCTTCCTACCACCAGGCCGAGTACACGTCCACGGACATTACTGATCCCACACTTGGACACTCGGAAGAGCTGTTCGTTCACGTTTCCATTCACACATTCTGGCCTCTCGCCAGCTCCTGTTGAAGTGGGCCATGACGAGATTGTATGTACAGATGCCCAAATATTTGAGCAGCCATTTTCTCACGAAGTTGGCAACGTTTCTCAACAAGGGGTGGACGATGATGAGACACAATTGTCAGGAAGTCAGGAGGAGCAGGGTGCGGAAGAGGAAGACGACGTGGTGGATGATCCAGTAACTGACCCAACCTGGCAGGAGGATATGCAGAGAGAGGACAGCAGTGCACAGGGGGAGGGAGGCGTAGCATCCCAACAGGCAGTAAGAAGCAGGGTGGTGGCCCCAGGCAGACGTCAGGCAACTGTTCCCCGGAACAACACGACACAAGGTGCCTGTACAAATGTTAGGTCTTCCCGAGTCTGGCAGTTTTTTAAGTTGGCTCCAGATGATTCTAAAAAGGCCATTTGCAACACCTGCCGTGCCAGCATCAGCAGGGGTACCAAAACTAGCAGCCTGACCACCACCAGAATGATCAGGCACATGTCAGCCAAGCACCCGACTTTGTGGGATGTACAACGGAGTCGAGGAGCAGTGCTTGCTGATGTCACTGCTACATCTTCGCTTGTTGTGCATGCGAGCCAATCCCCTGTCCATGCTGCCCGCAAACAAGCCTCCTCCGGCCCTGCACCTGCAGTTGCCCACGCAGAAATAACACCATCATCAAGCACGTCTTTGTCCCAGCGCAGCGTTCAGTTATCCATTCAGCAAACCTTTGAACGCAGGCGCAAATACACTGCCAACGCCCCACATGCCACACTTCTAAATGCTAACATTTCGCGACTGCTTGCGCTGGAAATGTTGCCTTTTAGGCTGGTTGAGACAGAAGCATTCCGCGACCTGATGGTGGCAGCTGTCCCACGTTACTCGGTCCCCAGCCGCCACTATTTCTCCCGGTGTGCCGTCCCCGCATTGCATAACCACGTGTCACAAAACATCACACGTGCCCTGAACAACGCTGTTTCACCCAAAGTCCACCTAACCACAGGCACGTGGACAAGTGCATGTGGGCAAGGCCACTACATCTCGTTGATGTCACACTGGGTTAATATTGTGGAAGCTGGGACCCAGTCTGAGCGAGGGACGGAACACGTCCTTCACACACCAAGTTTTGCAGGCCCTACCTCAGTCAGGGTTTCACCCACACTCTACAGCTCCGGAATGTCATGCTCCTCAGCCTCCTTCTCCTCCTGCGCATCCTCATCCACTTTACCCTCTGTCACGCTCCCCGGGTCCTCGGCTCCCCTTCCCGGGTCCCCTGCCCCGCTCCCCGGCTCACCTGCCACGCTCCCCGCGTCCCAGTCCCTTGTGCCCGTCCTTCCTGGGCTTCCTGGCCGCCGATCCCGGCGCCCGACGGCCTCCCAGGCCCTGCTCGGCTCCCCTGCGTCCTCCTCTCAGCCTCCTTCCCTGGCTTCTGGCACCCGGGCCGCGCGCACGCGCATTAGGGCGCGCGCGCGGTCACTGACCTTTCTTAAAGGGCCAGCGCCCATTAACAGGAAATGAGGTTAGACAGGTACGGGGTATAAAGGGGGTTCTTGTCCAAGGGGGCGGGGCCTGATCTTCGTGTTTTCTGAGCTAGGAGTCAGGTCTCCTTGTGTTTTCCTGCCATACTTACGTATCTCTCTTCTAGAGCTGATCCCGCCTCGCCATCCAGTCCTGCTGAATCCCGAGCCCCGCACGCTGTCCGTCTGCCATCTGACAGTCCGTACCATCTCGGATCCCTGCGGTGACCTGTCATCTCGCTCCCAAGGTTCCGGACCCCGCCTGACATCATCTCGGCCTCCGAACCGGAGCTACGTCACCCGGACTACCATCTGTGACTCCGTGGTCCCAGGGACTCCTTCGCTACCTTCACTTGCACGGACTGTTCTGCTGCCCATCAGTGCTTCAGCTACCGGACTCCCTACCACCATCTTAGAGTTCGGTCCAGTGGATCCACCTCCTGGGTCTGCCCGACCGCCCGGCCCTGACAGTAAGATCAGGCCATGGATCCCGCTGCAGCACTATTGGCCCTGCAAGAGGAACTCCAACGCCAGCGTGAAGTCCAGACCCGCATGCTGCAATTTATGACCTCCGTGGACACTCGCCTGTACACATTACAAGCATCAATGACGCCTGCAGCACCCAGGTCTCCCACTAGGCAATCCACGGCTCCCGCGTCGGATGCTTCCCGACTCCGTTTGGCGTCACCTCCTCGTTATGCTGGAGATCCCAAGACCTGCAGGGGCTTCATAAACCAATGCTCCCTTCACTTCACGCAGCTGCCCCATCTGTTCGCCTCCGACCAAGCCAAGGTCGCCTTTATAATGTCTCACCTGGAGGGCGAGGCACTGGCGTGGATGAACCCCTTGTGGGAGAAGGAGGACCCCATGACCAAGGATCTTCAAGAGTTCCTGCAGGCCTTTCGCAGTATCTTTGACGAGCCGGGACGCGCCTCTGCGTCTGCTTCATCACTTCTCCGCCTACGTCAAGGAACACTGACGGTGGGCCAATACGCCATCCGTTTCCGCACTTTGGCTTCTGAACTCGGGTGGAATAATGAGGCCCTGACAGCCGCCTTCTGGGAAGGACTGTCAAGTCGCATCAAAGATGAGTTGGCGGGTCGTGACATGCCCTCCACCCTAGATGCCCTGATTGCCCTAGCCACGCGAGTGGACATTCGTTTTCAGGAGCGCTCCAAAGAGCTGGTTCGTGAGCGACGTGCGGTACGGCACTCCTCTCCGCCACAGAAGTCCTCTGTGCCACAGTCATCTACAGCTGGGATTCCTGTCCACGAACCCATGCAGGTTGATCGAGTACGACAGTCTGACCAACGTCGAGCAGAGCGGCTCGCCAAGGGCCTCTGCTTTTACTGCGGAGGGGACACACATCTCCTACGCTCCTGTCCGGAAAGGCCGGGAAACTCCAAAGCCTAGGGTTGGTAGGAGAGGCCACCCTAGGTGCTGGGACTCTCTCCGACCCAGTTATGTGGACGGTACAAGTATCAACAGGAGAGACGCGCTTCACGGCTGAGGCATACCTCGACTCCGGAGCAGCAGGCAATTTTATCCAGCAGGCCACGGTGGACAAATACCAGCTGCCTGTTACTCTACTCGAGAAGCCCCTACTGATTGCCTCGGTGGATGGGAGACCCCTCTCTGATACCATCTCCTGGATCACGAAGCCGGTGGAACTGCGTATCGGTGCTCTGCACACCGAGAACATCGCTCTCTACGTCCTTCCACACATGTCCCACCAAGTCCTGCTGGGACTTCCTTGGTTGCGAACACACGAACCCTCAGTCAACTGGGGTACTGGCGAAATCACCCGTTGGGGCTCTGCCTGTCATGAGAGATGTCTAAAGTCTATACAACCAGTCCGACGACCTCCGGTTCCTGAGAACCTACCGGGTCTGCCCTCGGCCTATTGGTCCTTCACGGACGTTTTTGACAAGAAGGAGTCTGAGGTACTTCCGCCACACCGTCCCTACGATTGCGCCATCGACCTGCTCCCAGGAACAACACCACCTCGAGGACGGATATATCCGTTGTCTCCAGCCGAAACCAGGGCCATGTCCACCTACATCATGGAAAGCCTGGCAAAGGGATTCATCCGGAGAATTCTCCTCTCCTGCGGGAGCAGGCTTCTTCTTCGTTAAGAAGAAAGAGGGTGACCTTCACCCATGCATTGACTACCGGGGCTTGAATCAGATTACTATAAAAAACAAGTACCCCCTACCGCTCATCCCCGAACTGTTCGATCGGCTCAGAGGAGCCCGTGTGTTCACCAAACTGGATCTTCGGGGTGCCTACAACCTAGTTCGTATCCGCTCTGGGGACGAATGGAAGACCGCGTTTAATACTCGCGATGGGCACTATGAATACTGTGTGATGCCCTTCGGTCTGTGTAACGCTCCTGCCGTATTCCAAGAACTGGTGAACGACATTTTCCGGGACCTCCTCTACATATGTGTAGTAGTTTATCTGGATGACATTCTTGTTTTCTCTCCGGACCTCCAGACCCACAGAGAGAACGTAAAGCTGGTTCTACAAAGACTGAGAGAGAATCGTCTCTACGCCAAATATGAGAAGTGCGTCTTTGAGCAGTCTTCTCTCCCTTTCCTGGGATACATCATCTCGGGCACTGGACTGCAACTGGATCCAAAGAAGGTCTCCTCCATTCTCAACTGGCCTCCTCCTTCTGGACTGAAGGCAATCCAACGGTTCCTGGGATTTGCCAACTACTACCGCCAGTTTATTCCTCACTTCTCCGCCCTGACTGCTCCTCTCTCCGCTCTGACCAAAAAGGAGGCTAATCCAAAGGACTGGTCACCTGCGGCCGACGCCGCATTTTGCTCCCTGAAGCGAGCATTCGCCTCCTCTCCTGTACTCCACCGACCAGAGTTAAACCGCCAGTTCACCTTAGAGGTGGATGCTTCCTCCTCAGGAGCCGGAGCAGTGCTCATGCAAAAATCCTCCTCCGGGAAGATGGTGACTTGCGGTTTCTTCTCTAAAAGCTTCTCAGCACCTGAACGTAATTACACCATCGGTGACCGAGAGCTATTAGCGGTCAAACTGGCTCTGGAGGAGTGGCGCTACCTCCTGGAAGGAGCAGTGTACCCCGTGATTATCTACACGGACCACAAGAACCTGGAATACCTGCGGTCCGCTCAGCGACTGAACCCACGGCAAGCCAGGTGGTCCTTATTCTTTGCCAGGTTTGACTTCCAGCTTCATTTCCGACCCGCGGACAAGAATATACGCGCTGATGCCTTGTCTAGGTCTCTCATGCCCCTGGAGCAGGAGGAAGAGACTATCCAACCTATCATCTCTCCTAACAAGATTGTTCCGGTGGCTCCTGTCACTCTGGCCCAGATACCACCCGGGAAGACCTATGTCTCTGAGACCGACAGGGAAAAAGTGTTACACTGGGGTCATGCCTCGAAAACAGCCGGCCATGCAGGCCAGAAGAGAACATGGGGTGCGATTGTACGCCATTACTGGTGGCCATCCCTTCGCACGGACGTTGCCGCCTTTGTCTCTGCCTGCCCCTCTTGTGCCAGGAACAAGACGCCCAAACACCTGCCCTATGGCCGTCTTCTGCCTCTGCCGATACCCTCAGTTCCATGGCAACACATAGCGATGGACTTTATTACGGACTTGCCAGTATCCTCCGGACACACAGTCATATGGGTCGTGGTGGATCGGTTCTCCAAAATGGCTCACTTCGTCCCTATGCCCGGACTGCCCTCTGCTCAGGAACTCGCGGAAGGCTATATACAACACATCTTTCGCTTACATGGCTTTCCTTCCCACATCGTGTCCGACAGAGGAACTCAGTTCACCTCCCGCTTCTGGAGGGCTCTCTGCAAACATCTGGGAGTGACTCTGGACTTTTCTTCCGCTTACCATCCTCAGTCTAATGGCCAAGTGGAGAGGGTCAATCAAATCTTGACATCCTTCTTACGTCACTATGTCAACGCCCATCACGACGACTGGTCCACGCTTCTGCCTTGGGCTGAGTTCTCCCATAACCACCACGTCAGTGAGTCGTCCTCCAAATCTCCCTTCCATGTCGTTTACGGACTACAGCCTTCCGTCCCGTTGCCTATATCCCCTTCTTCGGATGTCCCTGCTGCTGATACTGTAGCCCGTGACTTCGCTACCATTTGGGACTCTGTCAAGGCGTCCCTTGGGCGCGCTTCCCAGCGGATGAAGAAACACGCTGACAAAAGGCGTCTAGACCCTCCGTGTTTCTCTCCTGGTGACCTGGTCTGGCTTGCTTCCCAGTACATCCGACTGAAGATTCCTTCCTACAAGCTGGGTCCTCGCTACATCGGGCCGTTTAAGGTCCTCAGCAAGATCAATGAGGTCTCCTACAAACTGAAGCTTCCGGCCACGATGAGAATACCCAACTCCTTCCACGTCTCTCTCCTCAAGCCGGTGTTCCTTGGTCCCTTCTCCGCTGCTGCCAGCCCGGCTCCTCCTCCTATTGCTGAGGACGACATCTACGCGGTAAGAGATATCGTGGCCATGAAGACTGTTCGTGGCCGGCAGTTCTTCCTGGTGGACTGGGAGGGGTATGGTCCTGAGGATAGATCCTGGGAACCCAGGGAGAATGTGGGCACTCCTCTGATCCGTGCCTTCATGTCTCGGTTGCGGGGAGGGGGGCGTGGGGGGGGGGGTACTGTCACGCTCCCCGGGTCCTCGGCTCCCCTTCCCGGGTCCCCTGCCCCGCTCCCCGGCTCACCTGCCACGCTCCCCGCGTCCCGGTCCCTTGTGCCCGTCCTTCCTGGGCTTCCTGGCCGCCGATCCCGGCGCCCGACGGCCTCCCAGGCCCTGCTCGGCTCCCCTGCGTCCTCCTCTCAGCCTCCTTCCCTGGCTTCTGGCACCCGGGCCGCGCGCACGCGCATTAGGGCGCGCGCCGCGGTCACTGACCCTTTCTTAAAGGGCCAGCGCCCATTAACAGGAAATGAGGTTAGACAGGTACGGGGTATAAAGGGGGTTCTTGTCCAAGGGGGCGGGGCCTGATCTTCGTGTTTTCTGAGCTAGGAGTCAGGTCTCCTTGTGTTTTCCTGCCATACTTACGTATCTCTCTTCTAGAGCTGATCCCGCCTCGCCATCCAGTCCTGCTGAATCCCGAGCCCCGCACGCTGTCCGTCTGCCATCTGACAGTCCGTACCATCTCGGATCCCTGCGGTGACCTGTCATCTCGCTCCCAAGGTTCCGGACCCCGCCTGACATCATCTCGGCCTCCGAACCGGAGCTACGTCACCCGGACTACCATCTGTGACTCCGTGGTCCCAGGGACTCCTTCGCTACCTTCACTTGCACGGACTGTTCTGCTGCCCATCAGTGCTTCAGCTACCGGACTCCCTACCACCATCTTAGAGTTCGGTCCAGTGGATCCACCTCCTGGGTCTGCCCGACCGCCCGGCCCTGACACCCTCCACACCAGTCCCAAGCTGTAAGTGTCGCGGGTTGAGGAGGGGACGCTGCGCTCTCCCACTGCTCGGGTCCGGCTGCCGCTGCTCTACGGCTGCTGCTGCTCGGTGGCTCGAGCGATGGCCGGATCCCGGTGGCTCGAGCGGCGCTCCTCGCCCGTGATTGAAAAGGGGTGGTTTGGGTTTTGGGGATATTGTCCGTGACTCCACCCACGGTTGTGGTGATTGTGTGGACACCACCGCTGCTCTGGACGTGGATCCCGGGAGCCTGTGACAGGGAGCAGCTTTGTTGTTATTTCTCCCCTCCGTGGGTAGGGGGGTTGGTTGTCCCGGGGCCCGGTGATGGGGTAGAGATGGATGACAGGCAAATTGCGGGGCCTGATGAGGTGCAGGGTCGCAGGGGCAGCGCTGTGCCGCACGGCACGGAGGTACTCACTCAGCCCAATGATGATGACACAGTTCACGGTAAAACAAGTGGCTGGATGGACGGGTCCCTCGGACGGCTGCGGTTGTTCCTCCCTGCAGGTTAGTGATGACTGTCTCTCCCTGCACCTAAGTTCAGTGTTGGTAGTGATGGTTTCCCACGGGTAACCCGCTCCCCGACCTGGATATGGGCCGGAGGAGCCCCTTTTGCCCACAGGCGCTGGCCCTGGGAGACGGTTGCCCTTGGCGGTGGCGGTGTCTCCCCTTCACGGTTGGACGGTTGCCTTCTATCATGACTTGGCTGTTTGGAAACCCTGAGGTCCCCTTCACTAACGGATTTGGCAAATTCAAGGCGACACCAAGCCTTGCCGGGATCCGAAAGGCCCCTGCCAATGGTGCTGTCTTCTCTTTGTATACCGGTCCGGTACGGCCGGGTCACCACCCGTCCACGGTCCTTACGGCAGACTCCAATCGGCCTCCACTGCAGACGGTCACCACATCCTGCCAACCTTGCTGTCCTGTCCGGGCCACACACTCAGACCAACTTCAGGCTCTTTGCTGTCACTTTTCTCCTCTCTACTACTTTCCTCCTTCCACTTCCTTAGCTTAACTCTCACTGCCTGTGTTTTCCCTCCTCCTTGGTGGGTGGAGACCAACCGCCTGGCTCCACCCCCTGGTGTGGACAACAGCCCCTGGGGAAGGCAACAAGGATTTGGTGTTTTGACTATGATATGCCTGCAGGGAGTGTGGGGTGTGTAAGTGTTGTGCTCTGTGGCCCCTGGCTTGTCCAGGGCGACACAGAAGCACTGCAGCACTGCCTCGGCGAAGCGGCAACAGGCTGTGCTGAAGCTAATCTGCATAGGTGACAAACCCCACAATGCAGAAGAGGTGTGGACAGCTCTGAAACAGCAGGCAGATCACTGGCTCACACCTCTGAACCTAAAGCCAGGAAAGGTTGTGTGTGACAATGGCCGGAACCTGGTGGCGGCTTTGAGGCGAGGCCAGCTGACACATGTTCCATGCGTGGCCCATGTGCTCAACCTCGTGGTTCAGCGGTTTCTAAAGTCATACCCAGAGCTGTCTGATCTGCTGGTAAACGTTCGCCGCCTGTCTGCACATTTTCGAAAGTCACCTACTGCTTCAGCCGGCCTTGCCGGCTTTCAGCGCCATTTGCATCTTCCGGCTCACAGACTGGTGTGTGATGTCCCCACGTGTTGGAATTCAACTCTGCACATGTTGGTCATGATATGTGAGCAGAAGAGGGCAGTTGTTGAGTACCTGCATCACCTAAGCCGTCGGGAAATGGGTCAAACTCCACACATAACACCTGAGGAGTGGAGATGGATGTCCGACCTATGTACCATCCGCCAAAAGTTTGAGGACTCCACCAAGATGGTGAGCGGCGATGATGACATTATTAGCGTCACCATACTGCTTCTCTGCCTTCTAAAATGGTCTCTGATCAAAAAACAACCACGATGCTGTCACGCTCCCCGGGCCCCCTGTGCTGCCCTCCGGCTCACCTGTCACGCTCCCCGGGTCCCCCGTCTCGCTTCCCGGTTCCTTGGTCCGGTCACCGCCGCTCCCCGCTCTCCAGCACCCCTTGCCAGCGCGTCCCCAGCGTCCTGGTCCCCGCACCCGGCGTCCGTCGGCTTCACAGCCCCATCCTGGCCCTGCTGCTTCCTCCTCGCAGCTTCCTGCTCTGGCTTCTGGCACTCGGGCAGCGCGCATGCGCATTAGGGCGCGCGCGCGGTCATTGACCCTTTCTTAAAGGGCCAGCGTCCATTAACAGGAAATGATGCAAAACAGGTACAGGGTATAAAGGGGGTTTATGTCCAAGGGGGCGGGGCCTGATCTTCGTGTTTCTTAAGCTAGGAGTCAGGTCTCCTGGTGTATATGTGTATATACTCACCTATCTCTCTTGTAGAGCCGTGCCTGCCTCGCCATCCGGTCCAGATCGAATCCCGAACCCCGAACGCAGTCCATCTGCCATCCTGACAGTCCGTACCATCTCGGATCCCTGCGGTGACCTGTCATCTCGCTCAAAAGGTTCCGGACTCCGCCTGACATCTTCTCGGCTTCCGAACCTGAGCTGCGTCACCCGGACTACCACCAGTGACTCCGTAGTCCCAGGGACTTCTCCGTTATACTCCTGTGCACGGACTGTTCTGCTGCCTATAGTGCTCCAGCTACCGGACCCCTTACCACCATCTAGGAGTTCGGCCCAGTGGATCCACCTCCTGGGTCTGCCCGTCCACCTGGCCCTGACAGTAAGATCAGGCCATGGATCCCGCTGCAGCACTAGCAGCCGTAAAGGAGGAACTCCAACACCAGCGTGAGACTCAGACCCGCATGCTGCAATTTATGTCTTCTGTGGACACCCGCCTGAACACGCTACAAGCGGCAGTCACGTCTTCAGCATCCCGGGCCTCCACTAGTCAAGCCACGGCTCCAGCTCCCGTGGCGACTTCTTCAGATACTTCCAGACTTCGTTTGGCCTCACCACCCCGGTACGCCGGAGACTCTTAAACCAATGCTCCCTCCATTTCACGCAGCTGCCGCATTTGTTTGCCTCTGATCAAGCCAAGGTCGCCTTCATCATGTCCCATCTAGAGGGTGAGGCACTGGCGTGGATGAACCCCTTGTGGGAGAAGGGGGATCCTGTGACCACGAACATCCAGGACTTCCTGCAGGCATTCCGTGGCACCTTTGATGAGCCCGGACGCGCCTCCGCGTCTGCTTCGTCTCTTCTCCGGCTGCGTCAGGGGACTCTGACGGTGGGCCAATACGCAATCCGGTTTCGCACCTTGGCTTCGGAACTCGGGTGGAATAACGAGGCCCTAACCGCCGCCTTCTGGGAAGGACTCTCGGGGCGAATTAAAGATGAGCTGGCGGGTCGTGACGTACCGACCACCCTGGATGCCCTGATTACCCTAGCGACTCGAGTGGACATCCGCTTTCAGGAGCGATCCAAGGAAGTGTCCCGTGAGAGACGTCCGGTACGGCATTCCTCTCCTCCGCAGAAGCCCTCCGTACTTCAGTCATCAACAGCTGGGGCCCCCGTCCACGAGCCCATGCAGATCGACAGAGTGCGGCAGTCTGAACAACGTAGAGCTGAGCGGCTCGCCAAGGGCCTCTGCTTTTACTGCAGAGAGGACACACACCTGCTTTGCTCCTGTCCTGAGAGGCCGGGAAACTCCAAAGCCTAGGGTTGGTAGGAGAGGCCACCCTAGGTGCTGGGACTCTCTCAAGACCCGGTTACATGGACTGTGCAAGTGACAACGGGAGAGACGCGGTTCACGGCTGAGGCATACCTCGATTCCGGGGCAGCAGGCAATTTCATCCAGCAGGCCACGGTGGACAAGTACCAGGTGCCTGTTACTCCACTTGACAAGCCCCTCGTGATTGCCTCTGTGGATGGGAGACCCCTCTCTGACACCATATCCTGGATCACCAAGCCGGTGGAACTGCGTATCGGTGCCCTGCACACCGAGAACATCGCTCTCTACGTCCTCCCACACATGTCCCATCAAATCCTGCTGGGACTTCCCTGGTTGCGGACACACGAACCATCAGTCAGCTGGGGCACTGGCGAAATCACCCGATGGGGCTCTTCGTGCCATGAGAAGTGCCTGAAGACCATACAACCCATCCGACGACCTCCGGTTCCAGAGAACCTACTGGGGCTGCCCTCGGCCTATTGGTCCTTTGCAGACGTCTTTGATAAAAAGGAACCCGAGGTACTTCCGCCACATCGTCCCTACGATTGTGCCATCGACCTGCTCCCTGGAACTACACCACCTCGAGGACGGATATATCCATTGTCTCCAGCCGAAACAAGGGCCATGTCTACTTACATCACAGAGAGCCTGGCAAGGGGATTCATCCGGAGATCCTCCTTTCCTGCTGGAGCAGGTTTCTTCTTTGTCAAGAAGAAAGAGGGTGACTTACGCCCATGCATAGACTACCGGGGTTTGAATCAAATCACCGTAAAAAACAAGTACCCTCTGCCGCTCATCCCTGAATTGTTTGACCGGCTTAGAGGAGCTCGTGTGTTCACCAAGCTGGATCTTCGGGGTGCTTACAATCTGGTCCGCATCCGCTCTGGGGACGAATGGAAGACCGCGTTCAACACTCGCGATGGGCACTATGAATACTGCGTGATGCCCTTCGGCCTGTGTAACGCCCCAGCCGTCTTTCAAGAACTGGTGAACGACGTCTTCCGGGACCTTCTTTACCTCTGTGTGGTAGTATATCTGGATGACATCCTTGTCTTCTCTCCGGACCTCCAGACCCACAGAGAGAACGTGCAGCTGGTTCTACAAAGACTGAGAGAGAATCGTCTGTACGCGAAGTATGAGAAGTGTGTCTTTGAGCAGTCTTCTCTTCCCTTCCTGGGGTACATCATCTCTGATACCGGACTGCAGATGGATCCAAAGAAGGTCTCCTCCATTCTCAACTGGCCTCCTCCTTCTGGACTGAAGGCAATCCAACGCTTCCTGGGATTCGCCAACTACTACCGCCAGTTCATCCCTCACTTCTCGGCTCTGACTGCCCCTCTCTCCGCTTTGACCAAGAAGGAGGCTAATCCAAAGGACTGGTCACCTGCGGCCGACGCCGCGTTTGGCTCGCTGAAGCGGGCATTTGCCTCCTCTCCTGTACTTCACCGTCCGGAGTTAAACCGCCAGTTCACCTTGGAGGTGGATGCCTCCTCCTCGGGAGCCGGAGCAGTGCTCATGCAGAAATCCTCCTCCGGGAAGATGTTGACTTGCGGATTCTTCTCCAAGAGCTTCTCAGCGCCTGAACGCAACTACACCATCGGTGACCGAGAGCTCTTGGCAGTCAAACTGGCTCTGGAGGAATGGCGCTACCTTCTGGAAGGAGCAGTGTACCCAGTTATCATTTACACGGACCACAAGAACCTGGAATACCTGCGGTCTGCTCAGCGACTGAACCCACGGCAAGCCAGGTGGTCCTTATTCTTTGCCAGGTTTGATTTCCAGCTCCATTTCTGACCCGCGGACAAGAATGTACGCGCTGATGCCTTGTCCAGGTCTTTCATGCCCATGGAGCAGGAGGAGGAGACTACCCAACCCATCATCTGTCCTAGCAAAATCATTCCGGTGGCCCCTGTCACCCTGGCCCAGATACCGCCCGGGAAGACCTATGTCTCTGAGACAGACAGGCAAAAAGTGTTACACTGGGGTCATGCCTCGAAAACAGCCGGTCATGCTGGTCAGAAGAGAACATGGGGTGCGATCGTACGCCATTACTGGTGGCCATCCCTTCGCACGGACGTCGCTGCTTTTGTCTCTGCCTGCTCCTCTTGTGCCAGGAACAAGACGCCCAAACACCTGCCATATGGCCGTCTTCTGCCTCTGCCGATACCTTCAGTTCCGTGGCAACACATAGCGATGGACTTTATTACAGACTTGCCATTGTCCTCCGGACACACAGTCATATGGGTCGTGGTGGATCGATTCTCTAAAATGGCTCATTTCGTCCCTATGGCTGGATTGCCCTCTGCTCAGGAACTCGCGGACGCCTACATACATCACATCTTCCGCTTGCATGGCTTTCCATCTCACATCGTATCCGATAGAGGAACTCAGTTCACCTCCCGCTTCTGGAGGGCTCTCTGCAACCATCTGGGAGTAACTCTGGAGTTTTCATCTGCATACCATCCTCAGTCTAATGGCCAAGTGGAGAGGGTCAATCAAATATTGACCTCTTTCTTACGTCACTATGTCAACGCCCATCACGACGACTGGTCCACGCTTCTTCCTTGGGCTGAATTCTCCCATAACCACCACATCAGTGAGTCGTCCTCCAGCTCTCCCTTCCATGTCGTTTACGGACTTCAGCCCTCCGTCCCATTGCCTGTATCCCCTTCTTCGGATGTCCCTGCTGCTGATACTGTAGCCCGTGACTTTACAGCCATTTGGGACTCTGTCAAGGCGTCCCTTGGGCGTGCTTCCCTGCGGATGAAAAGACACGCAGACAAGAGACGTCTGGATCCTCCGTGTTTCTCTCCTGGAGATCTAGTCTGGCTTGCATCTAAGTACGTCCGATTGAAGATACCATCCTACAAGCTGGGTCCTCGCTACATCGGGCCGTTTAAAGTCCTCAACAAGATCAATGAGGTCTCCTACAAGCTACAGCTCCCGGCCACGATGAGGATACCCAACTCATTCCACGTCTCCCTGCTCAAGCCGGTTGTCCTGGGTCCCTTCTCCGCTGCTGCCAGTTCGGCTCCTCCACCTATTGCCGATGACGACATCTATGCGGTAAGGGATATCGTGGCCATGAAGATTGTACGGGGTCGACAGTTCTTCCTGGTGGACTGGGCAGGGTATGGTCCTGAGGATAGGTCCTGGGAGCCCCGGGAGAATGTGGGTACTCCGCTGATCCGTGCCTTCCTGTCTCGGTTGCGGGGAGGGGGGCGTGGGGGGGGGTACTATCACGCTCCCCGGGCCCCCTGTGCTGCCCTCCGGCTCACCTGTCACGCTCCCCGGGTCCCCCGTCTCGCTTCCCGGTTCCTTGGTCCGGTCACCGCCGCTCCCCGCTCTCCAGCACCCCTTGCCAGCGCGTCCCCAGCGTCCTGGTCCCCGCACCCGGCGTCCGTCGGCTTCACAGCCCCATCCTGGCCCTGCTGCTTCCTCCTCGCAGCTTCCTGCTCTGGCTTCTGGCACTCGGGCAGCGCGCATGCGCATTAGGGCGCGCGCGCGGTCATTGACCCTTTCTTAAAGGGCCAGCGTCCATTAACAGGAAATGATGCAAAACAGGTACAGGGTATAAAGGGGGTTTATGTCCAAGGGGGCGGGGCCTGATCTTCGTGTTTCTTAAGCTAGGAGTCAGGTCTCCTGGTGTATATGTGTATATACTCACCTATCTCTCTTGTAGAGCCGTGCCTGCCTCGCCATCCGGTTCAGATCGAATCCCGAACCCCGAACGCAGTCCATCTGCCATCCTGACAGTCCGTACCATCTCGGATCCCTGCGGTGACCTGTCATCTCGCTCCAAAGGTTCCGGACCCCGCCTGACATCTTCTCGGCTTCCGAACCTGAGCTGCGTCACCCGGACTACCACCAGTGACTCCGTAGTCCCAGGGACTTCTCCGTTATACTCCTGTGCACGGACTGTTCTGCTGCCTATAGTGCTCCAGCTACCGGACCCCTTACCACCATCTAGGAGTTCGGCCCAGTGGATCCACCTCCTGGGTCTGCCCGTCCACCTGGCCCTGACAGATGCATTGCAGGCGGAGCGGGATGAGTTTGAGCAAGAAACAGTAGTGGGTGTGGGTGATAACACACAGCCCAGCCTCGTCTCATCACAACGTGCAATGGAGGACTATGACGAGGAGGAGGATGAAGACATGGAGCAACTCTCTGGCCAAATTGAGGATATGACATGCAGTCATATTCTCGGTTCAGCGTGGCTGGCCAGAGGACAGGGTAGATGAGGAGGAGGAGAACAGCATGTTCAGTCATCGTGTTGGTCAGGATACTGAAGTGATGGCTGTTAAGAGTCTGGCACACATGGCTGACTTTATGGTAAGCTGCCTGTCTCGTGACCCTCGTGTTAAGAACATCTTTGCCAACAATCATTACTGGTTGGTAACACTGTTAGACCCACGCTAAAATGAGAACTTTATGTCTCTTATTCCCGAGGCGAAGAGGTCTGGCAAAATGCAGCAGTTCCAGAAGGCCATAGTCACGGAAGTAGGCAAAGCATTACCCTCACAAAACGCTAGCGGCATAGGTCAGGAATCAGTGGACAACCAAGCCGTACAGCCGAGAGGGACACAAGTCCAATCCGCCAGAGGTAGGGGAACAGTCTTTAAGATGTGGGACAGTTTTCTCAGGCCCTCACATACCACAGCCCCTGAGGTGCGGGGTAGTGCCACAAAAAATCCTAAGTTTGCCCAGATGCTCAAGGAGTACCTTGCAGATCAAACAACTGTACTCCGACATTCCTCTGTGCCTTACAATTAATGGGTATCCAAGCTGGACACGTGGCATGAATTGGCTCTCTACGCCTTGGAAGTCCTGGCCTGCCCTGCCGCTAGCGTTTTGTCAGAGCGTGTTTTTAGTGCCGCAGGTGGAATCATTACAGATAAACGCACCTGCCTGTCAACTGTAAATGCTGACAGGCTGACTCTGATCAAGATGAACAAGGGTTGGATTGGGCCAGACTTCACCACACCACCAGCAAATGACAGCGAAATTTAAAGTTTGTAACGGGAATTTGCCATGTACCTCCACTCACCCATGGTAACACACTTCTGGACTTTGGCTAATCGCTGGACTGCTCCTCCTTCTCCTCATGCGCCATCATGATGACCGTTACAATAGTTAGGCCGTTGTTTCAGGTATACCCCCAGTGGTAAATTTTTTCGACCATTCTTTCAGAATGGGCATTACAACGACAGGAGACCCGCTCCTTTGCAATGGGAACAATGTTTTGAGGCCCTTATGCACATCTCTATCCAGGGACAATGTGGAGCCTCCAAATTTTTGGCTGCCCTGCCTAAGGGCTATACTACAATAGACCCACTGCCTTACAATGGGCACTTCAGGTTTACAGGCCATCATGCACGTCTCTATCCAGGGACAATATGGAGCCTGACACTTCCACCTACTGCCACACACGTGCGGTTTTTAAATGCAAGCACGGACGAACTAAGAACCTAACAGGTTTTTAGGAGCGACAATTACTGAGAAGTCTGACACTATCAGCCACTGCTGACTGACATGTATTATTCACTAGACTTGTGCGTTATATAATAGTTTGTGCAAAATGTGCACCTGTACGCTGCCACCGACAGACACACACGTGCTGTTTTTAAATGCAAGCACGGACGCAATAAGAACCTAACAGGTTTTTAGGAGCGACAATTACTGAGAAGTCTGACACTATCAGCCACTGCTGACTGACGTGTATTATTCACTAGACTTGTGCGTTATATAATAGTTTGTGCAAAACGTGCACCTGTACGCTGCCACCGACAGACACACACGTGCTGTTTTTAAATGCAAGCAAAGACGCAATAAGAACCTAACAGGTTTTTAGGAGCGACAATTACTGAGAAGACTGACACTATCAGCGACTGCTGACTGACGTGTATTATTCACTAGACTTGTGCGTTATATAATAGTTTGTGCAAAACGTGCACCTGTACGCTGCCACCGACAGACACACACGTGCTGTTTTTAAATGCAAGCACGGACGCAATAAGAACCTAACAGGTTTTTAGGAGCGACAATTACTGAGAAGTCTGACACTATCTGGACTGTTTTAGACTGTGTACACCAGCCCCAGATATGATGAAGGCTGGTATACGGTCACCACTAGGAATGGCTATATACCCTGCCTGCCTGCCTGTATACTGCTACAATAGTCCTGACAAGGACTCTTCTGGTCACTAGCCTGTATTCCGACCTGGCTATACCCTGCCTGTATATAGCAACAATAGTCCTGAGAAGGACTCTGCTACTGTACTCCGACCTGGCTATACCCTGCCTGCCTGTATACAACTAGAATAGTCTGACTCCTGAGAAGGACTTCTGGTCACACTGTTTGCAGCCCTGCTCCGGAACTAACTATAAAGGGCCGCAAACCTTTCCCTGAAGCAGCGACACTCTCCCTGCACTGACTGTCTGGATAGCTGTGAGCAGAGCACAGCGCGCCGGCCGGTATAAAGGCTCGGTCACGCTGTGCAGGCCGGCCAATCACTGCAATTCCACAACTAACAGGGCTGTGGAATTGCAGTGGTCTGCCAGCCAATCCCTGCATGAGGGCTGGCTCTCAAAAGTGCGCCAACATGCAGGGATGAAGACCACGAGTACAGCACGAGTATCGCGAGATTACTCGGTCCCCGCCGAGCAGCCCGAGTACAGTGATACTCGTGCGAGTACCGAGTAGTAACAAGCATGCTCGCTCATCACTAGTGATGACCACTCCACTATGAAACCTGTGAAATCCTGCAAAGTAATGGCATTTAGAGACGAGTTTTGACAGCCAGGGGAAAAAAAATAATAATTTGTAGTTCTGTTTGTGATGGAAGCCAAAGCATACCGTCATTCGTCAACAATGCCGAGAACTTCATATATTGTAGTTGGATAGCGTATTATTTCAACACTAAGAACAGATTGGTTTCACTGGGGATTGAACCCAGGACCTTCTGCGTGTTAAGCAGACGTGATGACCACTACACTATGAAACCTGACAAAAAGTTACTGTGTATTGGCTAGCAGAGCAGAATTGTGACTGACGGGGCCTTTTTATTGCTGAAGGTAAGTATTTTTGATTAATGAAACATTTACAATTATTATTACACATTTTACCAGTTTTATTCCTACAAAGGGATTTTGCTTAAATTGAAGTTTATATTGAATGTGTTACTTTTTTCTCCATAGTTTGGTCTTTTGCTTTTGTATTTATGGGAACTATATAATTTGAAACAAATAGGATTTTTATAATATGGGATTATGTTTTCTGCTAAAATGGTCAATAAAAAAGAAACCCAGAATCGTAGTTCTCTTTGTGATGGAAGCCAAAATGTATTGTCATTTGGCAACGAAACCAAGAATTTCACATATTACAAGTCGATAGGAAATTACTTCAACACTAAAAACAGATTGGTTTCACTGGAGATTGAACCCAGGACTTTCTGCGTGTGAAGCAGACGTGATGACCACTACACTATGAAACCTTTGAAATTCTGCAAAATAATGGCAATTAGAGACGAGTTTTGACCGCCAGGGGAAAAAAAACAAATTCGTAGCTCTGTTGGTGATGGAAGCTAAAACATCCCGTTATTCGGCAACAAAGCCAAGAACTTTATATACTGCAGGTTGATAGGGGATTATTTCAACACCAAAAACACATGGGTTTCACTGGGGATTGAACCCAGGACCTTCTACGTGTAAAGCAGACGTGATTTCCACTACACTATGAAACCTTTGAAAGCCTGCAAAGTAATGGCAATTAGAGACGAGTTTTGACCGCCAGGGAAAAAAAAAACAAATTCGTAGCTCTGTTGGGGATGGAAGCCAAAACATTCCATCCTTCGGCAACAAAGCCAAGAACTTCATATATTGTAGTTTAATTGAGTATTATTTCTACACCAAGAACAGATTGGCTTTACTGGGGATTGAACGCAGGACCTTATGCGTGTTAAGCAGACGTGATGACCACTACTCTATGAAACCTGATGGAAAGTTACTGTGTATCGGCTAGCAGAGCAGAATTGTGACTGACGTGGCCTTTTTATTGCTGAAGGAAAGTATTTTTTGTTAATGAAACATTTACAATTTTTATTACATATTTTACCAGTTTTATTCCTACAAAGGGAATTTGCTTAAAAGGAAGTTTACATTGAATGTGTTACTTTTTTCCACATAGTTTAGTTGTTTGCTTTTGTATTTAAAGGAACTATATATTTTGAAACAAACAGGATTTATATAATATGGGATTATGTTTTCTGCTAAAATGGTCAATAAAAAAGAAACCCAAAATCGTAGTTCTCTTGGTGATAAAAGCTAAAATATATTATCAGTTGGCAACAAAACAAAGAATTTCATATGTTACAGGTTGATAGCAAATTACTTCAACAGCGAAAACGGCTTGTTTTTACTGGGGATTTAACCCAGGACCTTCTGCGTGTGAAGTAGACGTGATGACGACTCCACTATGAAACCTGTGAAATCCTGCAAAGTAATGGCATTTAGAGACGAGTTTTGACCGCCAGGGGAAAAAAAATAATAATTTGTAGTTCTGTTTGTGATGGAAGCCAAAACATCCCGTCATACGGCAACAAAGCTGAGAACTTCATATATTGTAGTTGGATAGCGTATTATTTCAACACTAAGAACAGATTGGTTTCACTGGGGATTGAAGCCAGGACCTTCTGCGTGTTAAGCAGACGTGATGACCACTACACTATGAAACCTGACGAATAGTTCCTGTGTATTGGCTAGCAGAGCAGAATTGTGAATGACGGGGCCTTTTTATTGCTGAAGGAAAGTAATTTTGGTTAATGAAACATTTACAATTATTATTACATATTTTACCAGTTTTATTCCTACAAAGGGATTTTGCTTAAATTGAAGTTTATATTGAATGTGTTACTTTTTACTGCATAGTTTGGTCTTTTGCTTTTGTATTTATGGGAACTATATATTTTGAAACAAATAGGATTTTTGTAATATGGGATTATGTTTTCTGCTAAAATGGTCAATAAAAAAGAAACCCAAAATCGTAGTTCTCTTTGTGATGGAAGCCAAAATGTATTGTCATTTGGCAACGAAACCAAGAGTTTCACATATTACAAGTCGATAGGAAATTACTTCAACACCAAAAACATATTGGTTTCACTGGGGATTGAACCCAGGACCTTCTGCGTGTGAAGCAGACATGATGACCACTACACTATGAAACCTTTGAAATCCTGCAAAGTAATGGCAATTAGAGACGAGTTTTGACCACCAGGGGAAAAAAAACAAATTCGTAGCTCTGTTGGTGATGGAAGCTAAAACATCCCGTTATTCGGCAACAAAGCCAAGAACTTTATATACTGCAGGTTGATAGGGGATTATTTCAACACCAAGAACACATGGGTTTCACTGGGGATTAAACCCAGGACCTTCTGCGTGTAAAGCAGACGTGATTCCCACTACACTATGAAACCTTTGAAAGCCTGCAAAGTAATGGCAATTAGAGACGAGTTTTGACCGCCAGGGAAAAAAAAAACAAATTTGTAGCTCTGTTGGGGATGGAAGCCAAAACATCCCATCATTCGGCAACAAAGCCAAAAACTTCATATATTGTAGTTTAATTGAGTATTATTTCAACACCAAGAACAGATTGGTTTTACTGGGGACTGAACGCAGGACCTTCTGCGTGTTAAGCAGACGTGATGACCACTACTCTATGAAACCTGATGGAAAGTTACTGTGTATTGGCTAGCAGAGCAGAATTGTGACTGACGGGGCATTTTTATTGCTGAAGGAAAGTATTTTTTGTTAATGAAACATTTACAATTTTTATTACATATTTTACCAGTTTTATTCCTACAAAGGGATTTTGCTTAAAAGGAAGTTTACATTGAATGTGTTACTTTGTTCCACATAGTTTAGTTGTTTGCTATTGTATTTAAAGGAACTATATATTTTGAAACAAACAGGATTTTTATAATATGGGATTATGTTTTCTGCTAAAATGGTCAATAAAAAAGAAACCCAAAATCGTAGTTCTCTTGGTGAGGGAAGCCAAAATAAATTATCAGTTGGCAACAAAACCAAGAATTTCACATACTACAGGTTGATAGCAAATTACTTCAACAGCGAAAACAGCTTGTTTTTACTGGGGATTGAACCCAGGACCTTCTGCGTGTGAAGTAGACGCGATGACGACTCCACTATGAAACCTGTGAAATCCTGCAAAGTAATGGCATTTAGAGACGAGTTTTGACCGCCAGGGGAAAAAAAATAATAATTTGTAGTTCTGTTTATGATGGAAGCCAAAACATCCCATCATACGGCAACAAAGCCAAGAACTTCATATATTGTAGTTGGATAGCGTATTATTTCAACACTAAGAACAGATTGGTTTCACTGGGGATTGAACCCAGGACCTTTGGCGTGTTAAGCAGACGTGATGACCACTACACTATGAAACCTGACAAAAAGTTCCTGTGTATTGGCTAGCAGAGCAGAATTGTGACTGACTGGGCCTTTATATTGCTGAAGGAAATTATTTTTGGTTAATGAAACATTTACAATTATTATTACATATTTTACCAGTTTTATTCCTACAAAGGGATTTTGCTTAAATTGAAGTTTATATTGAATGTGTTACTTTTTTCTCCATAGTTTGGTCTTTTGCTTTTGTATTTATGGGAACTATATATTTTGAAACAAATAGGATTTTTATAATATGGGATTATGTTTTCTGCTAAAATGGTCAATAAAAAAGAAACCCAAAATCGTAGTTCTCTTTGTGATGGAAGCATAAATGTATTGTCATTTGGCAACGAAACCAAGAATTTCACATATTACAAGTCGATAGGAAATTACTTACCCACCAAAAACATAATGGTTTCACTGGGGATTGAACCCAGGACATTCTGTGTGTGAAGCAGACATGATGACCACTACACTATGAAACCTTTGAAATCCTGCAAAGTAATGGCAATTAGAGACGAGTTTTGACCGCCAGGGGAAAAAAAACAAATTCGTAGCTCTGTTGGGGATGGAAGCCAAAACATCCCATCATTCGGCAACAAAGCCAAAAACTTCATATATTGTAGTTTAATTGAGTATTATTTCAACACCAAGAACAGATTGGTTTTACTGGGGACTGAACGCAGGACCTTCTGCGTGTTAAGCAGACGTGATGACCACTACTCTATGAAACCTGATGGAAAGTTACTGTGTATTGGCTAGCAGAGCAGAATTGTGACTGACGGGGCCTTTTTATTGCTGAAGGAAAGTATTTTTGGTTAATGAAACATTTACAATTTTTATTACATATTTTACCAGTTTTATTCCTACAAAGGGATTTTGCTTAAAAGGAAGTTTAAATTGAATGTGTTACTTTTTTCCACATAGTTTAGTTGTTTGCTTTTGTATTTAAAGGAACTATATATTTTGAAACAAACAGGATTTTTATAATATGGGATTATGTTTTCTGCTAAAATGGTCAATAAAAAAGAAACCCAAAATCGTAGTTCTCTTGGTGAGGGAAGCCAAAATAAATTATCAGTTGGCAACAAAACAAAAAATTTCATATATTACATGTTGATAGCAAATTACTTCAACAGCGAAAACAGCTTGTTTTTACTGGGGATTGAACCCAGGACCTTCTGCGTGTGAAGTAGACGTGATGACCAATCCACTATGAAACCTGTGAAATCCTGCAAAGTAATGGCATTTAGAGACGAGTTTTGACCGCCAGGGGAAAAAAAAAAATAATTTGTAGTTCTGTTTGTGATGGAAGCCAAAACATCCCATCATTCGGCAACAATGCCGAGAACTTCATATATTGTAGTTGGATAGCAAATTATTTCAACACTAAGAACAGATTGGTTTCACTGGGGATTGAACCCAGGACTTTCTGCGTGTTAAGCAGACGTGATGACCACTACATTATGAAACCTGACGAAAAGTTACTGTGTATTGACTAGCAGAGCAGAATTGTGACTAACGGGGCCTTTTTATTGCTGAAGGAAAGTATTGTTGGTTAATGAAACATTTACAATTATTATTACATATTTTACCAGTTTTATTCCTACAAAGGGATTTTGCTTAAATTGAAGTTTATATTGAATGTGTTACTTTTTTCTCCATAGTTTGGTCTTTTGCTTTTGTATTTATGGGAACTATATATTTTGAAACAAATAGGATTTTTATAATATGGGATTATGTTTTCTGCTAAAATGGTCAATAAAAAAGAAACCCAAAATCGTAGTTCTCTTTGTGATGGAAGCCAAAATGTATTGTCATTTGGCAACGAAACCAAGAATTTCACATATTACAAGTCGATAGGAAATTACTTCAACACCAAAAACAGATTAGTTTCACTGGGGATTGAACCCAGGACCTTCTGCGTGTGAAGCAGACGTGATGACCACTACACTATGAAACCTTGGAAATCCGGCAAAGTAATGGCAATTAAAGACAAGTTTTGACCGCCAGGGGAAAAAAAACAAATTCGTACCTCTGTTGGTGATGGAAGCTAAAACTTCCCATTATTCGGCAACAAAGCCAAGAACTTTATATACTGCAGGTTGATAGGGGATTATTTCAACACCAAGAACACATGGGTTTCACTGGGGATTGAACCCAGAACCTTCTGCGTGTAAAGCAGACGTGATTTCCACTACACTATGAAACCTTTAAAAGCCTGCAAATTAATGGCAATTAGAGACGAGTTTTGACCGCCAGGGAAAAAAAAACCCAAATACGTAGCTCTGTTGGGGATGGAAGCCAAAACATCCCATCATTCGGCAACAAAGCCAAGAACTTCATATATTGTAGTTTAATTGAGTATTATTTCAACACCAAGAACAGATTGGTTTTACTGGGGATTGAACGCAGGACCTTCTGCGTGTTAAGCAGATGTGAAGACCACTACTCTATGAAACCTGATATAAAGTTACTGTGTATTGGCTAGCAGAGCAGAATTGTGACTGACGGGGCCTTTTTATTGCTGAAGGAAAGTATTTTTGGTTAATGAAACATTTACAATTTTTATTACATATTTTACCAGTTTTATTCCTACAAAGGGATTTTGCTTAAAAGGAAGTTTACATTAAATGTGTTACTTTTTTCCACATAGTTTAGTTGTTTGCTTTTGTATTTAAAGGAACTATATATTTTGAAACAAACAGGATTTTTATAATATGGGATTATGTTTTCTGCTAAAATGGTCAATAAAAAAGAAACCCAAAATCGTAGTTCTCTTTGTGATGGAAGCCAAAATGTATTGTCATTTGGCAACGAAACCAAGAATTTCACATATTTCAAGTCGACAGGAAATTACTTCAACACCAAAAGCAGATTGGTTTCACTGGGGATTGAACCCAGGACCTTCTGCGTGTGAAGCAGACGTGATGACCACTACACTATGGAACCATTGAAATCTTGCAAAGTAATGGCAATTAGAGACGAGTTTTGACCGCCACGGGAAAAAAAACAAATTCGTAGCTCTGTTGGTGATGGAATCTAAAACATCCCGTTATTCGGCAACAAAGCCAAGAACTTTATATACTGCAGGTTGATAGGGGATTATTTCAACACCAAGAACACATGGGTTTCACTGGGGATTGAACCCAGGACCTTCTGCGTGTAAAGCAGACGTGATTTCCACTACACTATGAAACCTTTGAAAGCCTGCAAAGTAATGACAATTAGAGACGAGTTTTGACCGCCAGGGAAAAAAAAACAAATTCGTAGCTCTGTGGGGGATGGAAGCCAAAACATCCCATCATTCGGCAACAAAGCCAAAAACTTCATATATTGTAGTTTAATTGAGTATTATTTCAACACCAAGAACAGATTGGTTTTACTGGGGACTGAACGCAGGACCTTCTGCGTGTTAAGCAGACGTGATGACCACTACTCTATGAAACCTGATGGAAAGTTACTGTGTATTGGCTAGCAGAGCAGAATTGTGACTGACGGGGCCTTTTTATTGCTGAAGGAAAGTATTTTTGGTTAATGAAACATTTACAATTTTTATTACATATTTTACCAGTTTTATTCCTACAAAGGGATTTTGCTTAAAAGGAAGTTTACATTGAATGTGTTACTTTTTTCCACATAGTTTAGTTGTTTGCTTTTGTATTTAAAGGAACTATATATTTTGAAACAAACAGGATTTTTATAATATGGGATTATGTTTTCTGCTAAAATGGTCAATAAAAAAGAAACCCAAAATCGTAGTTCTCTTGGTGAGGGAAGCCAAAATAAATTATCAGTTGGCAACAAAACAAAGAATTTCATATATTACATGTTGATACCAAATTACTTCAACAGCGAAAACAGCTTGTTTTTACTGGGGATTGAACGCAGGACCTTCTGCGTGTGAAGTAGACGTGATGACCACTCCACTATGAAACCTGTGAAATCCTGCAAAGTAATGGCATTTAGAGACGAGTTTTGACCGCCAGGGGAAAAAAAATAAAATAATTTGTAGTGCTGTTTGTGATGGAAGCCAACACATACCATCATTCGGCAACAAAGCCGAGAACTTCATATATTGTAGTTGGATAGCAAATTATTTCAACACTAAGAACAGATTGGTTTCACTGGGGATTGAACCCAGGACTTTCTGCGTGTTAAGCAGACGTGATGACCACTACACTATGAAACCTGACGAAACGTTACTGGGTATTGGCTAGCAGAGCATAATTGTGACTGACGGGGCCTTTTTATTGCTGAAGGAAAGTATTGTTGGTTAATGAAACATTTACAATTATTATTACATATTTTACCAGTTTTATTCCTACAAAGGGATTTTGCTTAAATTGAAGTTTATATTGAATGTGTTACTTTTTTCTCCATAGTTTGGTCTTTTGCTTTTGTATTTATGGGAACTATATATTTTGAAACAAATAGGATTTTTATAATATGGGATTATGTTTTCTGCTAAAATGGTCAATAAAAAAGAAACCCAAAATCGTAGTTCTCTTTGTGATGGAAGCCAAAATGTATTGTCATTTGGCAACGAAACCAAGAATTTCACATATTACAAGTCGATAGGAAATTACTTCAACACCAAAAACAGATTAGTTTCACTGGGGATTGAACCCAGGACCTTCTGCGTGTGAAGCAGACGTGATGAGCACTACACTATAAAACCTTTGAAATCCTGCAAAGTAATGGCAATTAAAGACGAGTTTTGACCGCCAGGGGAAAAAAAACAAATTCGTACCTCTGTTGGTGATGGAAGCTAAAACATCCCATTATTCGGCAACAAAGCCAAGAACTTTATATACTGCAGGTTGATAGTGGATTATTTCAACACCAAGAACACATGGGTTTCACTGGGGATTGAACCCAGAACCTTCTGCGTGTAAAGCAGACGTGATTTCCACTACACTATGAAACCTTTAAAAGCCTGCGAATTAATGGCAATTAGAGACGAGTTTTGACCGCCAGGGAAAAAAAAAACCAAATACGTAGCTCTGTTGGGGATGGAAGCCAAAACATCCCATCATTCGGCAACAAAGCCAAGAACTTCATATATTGTAGTTTAATTGAGTATTATTTCAACACCAAGAACAGATTGATTTTACTGGGGATTGAACGCAGGACCTTCTGCGTGTTAAGCAGACGTGAAGACCACTACTCTATGAAACCTGATGGAAAGTTACTGTGTATTGGCTAGCAGAGCAGAATTGTGACTGACGGGGCCTTTTTATTGCTGAAGGAAAGTATTTTTGGTTAATGAAACATTTACAATTTTTATTACATATTTTACCAGTTTTATTCCTACAAAGGGATTTTGCTTAAAAGGAAGTTTACATTAAATGTGTTACTTTTTTCCACATAGTTTAGTTGTTTGCTTTTGTATTTAAAGGAACTATATATTTTGAAACAAACAGGATTTTTATAATATGGGATTATGTTTTCTGCTAAAATGGTCAATAAAAAAAGAAACCCAAAATCGTAGTTCTCTTTGTGATGGAAGCCAAAATGTATTGTCATTTGGCAACGAAACCAAGAATTTCACATATTTCAAGTCGACAGGAAATTACTTCAACACCAAAAGCAGATTGGTTTCACTGGGGATTGAATTCAGGACCTTCTGCGTGTGAAGCAGACGTGATGACCACTACACTATGGAACCTTTGAAATCCTGCAAAGTAATGGCAATTAGAGACGAGTTTTGACCGCCACGGGAAAAAAAACAAATTCGTAGCTCTGTTGGTGATGGAAGCTAAAACATCCTGTTATTCGGCAACAAAGCCAAGAACTTTATATACTGCAGGTTGATAGGGAATTATTTCAACACCAAGAACACATGGGTTTCACTGGGGATTGAACCCAGGACCTTCTGCGTGTAAAGCAGACGTGATTCCCACTACACTATGAAACCTTTGAAAGCCTGCAAAGTAATGGCAATTAGAGACGAGTTTTGACCGCCAGGGAAAAAAAAAAAAATTCGTAGCTCTGTTGGGGATGGAAGCCAAAACATCCCATCATTCAGCAACAAAGCCAAGAACTTCATATATTGTAGTTTTATTGAGCATTATTTCAACACCAAGAACAGATTGGTTTTACTGGGGATTGAACGCAGGACCTTCTGCATGTTAAGCAGACGTGATGACCACTACTCTATGAAACCTGAAGGAAAGTTACTGTGTATTGGCAAGCAGAGCAGAATTGTGACTGACGGGGCCTTTTTATTGCTGAAGGAAAGTATTTTTGGTTAATGAAACATTTACAATTTTTATTACATATTTTACCAGTTTTATTCCTACAAAGGGATTTTGCTTAAAAGGAAGTTTACATTGAATGTGTTACTTTTTTCAACATAGTTTAGTTGTTTGCTTTTGTATTTAAAGGAACTATATATTTTGAAACAAACAGGATTTTTATAATATGGGATTATGTTTTCTGCTAAAATGGTCAATAAAAAAGAAACCCAAAATCGTAGTTCTCTTGGTGAGGGAAGCCAAAATATATTATCAGTTGGCAACAAAACAAAAAATTTCATGTAATACAGGTTGATAGCAAATTTCTTCAACAGCGAAAACGGCTTGTTTTTACTGGGGATTGAACCCAGGACCTTCTGCGTGTGAAGTAGACGTGATGACCACTCCACTATGAAACCTATGAAATCCTGCAAAGTAATGGCATTTAGAGACGAGTTTTGACCGCCAGGGGAAAAAAAATAAAATAATTTGTAGTTCTGTTTGTGATGGAAGCCAAAACATACCATCATTCGGCAACAATGCCGAGAACTTCATATAGTGTAGTTGGATAGCGTATTATTTCAACACTAAGAACAGATTGGTTTCACTGGGGATTGAACCCAGGACCTTCGGCGTGTTAAGCAGACGTGATGACCACTACACTATGAAACCTGACGAAAAGTTACTGTGTATTGGCTAGCAGAGCAGAATTGTGACTGACGAGGCCTTTTTATTGCTGAAAGAAAGTATTATTGGTTAATGAAACATTTACAATTATTATTACATATTTTACCAGTTTTATTCCTACAAAGGGATTTAGCTTAAATCCACTACACTATGAAACCTTTGAAATCCTGCAAAGTAATGGCAATTAGAGACGAGTTTTGACTGCCAGGGAAAAAAAAAACAAATTCGTAGCTCTGTTGGGGATGGAAGCCAAAACATCCCATCATTCGGCAACAAAGCCAAGAACTTCATATATTGTAGTTTAATTGAGTATTATTTCAACACCAAGAACAGATTTGTTTTACTGGGGATTGAACGCAGGACCTTCTGCGTGTTAAACAGACGTGATGACCACTACTCTATGAAACCTGATGGAAAGTTACTATGTATTGGCTAGCAGAGCAGAATTGTGACTGACAGGGCCTTTTTATTGCTGAAAGAAAGTATTTTTAGTTAATGAAACATTTACAATTATTATTACATATTTTACCAGTTTTATTCCTACAAAGGGATTTTGCTTAAATTGAAGTTTATATTGAATGTGTTACTTTTTTCTCCATAGTTTGGTCTTTTGCTTTTGTATTTATGGGAACTATATATTTTGAAACAAATAGGATTTTTATAATCTGGGAATATGTTTTCTGTTAAAATGGTCAATAAAAAAGAAACCCAAAATCGTAGTTCTCTTGGTGATGGAAGCCAAAATGTATTGTCATTTGGCAACGAAACCAAGAATTTCACATATTACAAGTCGATAGGAAATTACTTCAACACCAAAAACAGATTGGTTCACTGGGGATTGAACCCAGGACCTTCTGCGTGTGAAGCAGCCGTGATGACCACTACACTATGAAACCTTTGAAATCCTGCAAAGTAATGGCAATTAGAGACGAGTTTTGACCGCCAGGGGAAAAAAAACAAATTCGTAGCTCTGTTGGTGATGGAAGCTAAAACATTCCGTTATTCGGCAACAATGCCAAGAACTTTATATACTGCAGGTTGATAGGGGATTATTTCAACACCAAGAACACATGGGTTTCACTGGGGATTGAACCCAGGAACTTCCGCGTGTAAAGCAGACGTGATTTCCACTACACTATGAAACCTTTGAAAGCCTGCAAAGTAATGGCAATTAGAGACGAGTTTTGACCGCCAGGAAAAAAAAACCAAATTCGTAGCTCTGTTGGGGATGGAAGCCAAAACATCCCATCATTCGGCAACAAAGCCAAGAACTTCATATATTGTAGTTTAATTGAGTATTATTTCAACACCAAGAACAGATTGGTTTTACTGGGGATTGAACGCAGGACCTTCTGCGTGTTAAGCAGATGTGATGACCACTACTCTATGAAACCTGGTGGAAAGTTGCTGTGTATTGGCTAGCAGAGCAGAATTGTGACTGACGGGGCTTTTTTTTTTGCTGAAGGAAAGTATTTTTGGTTAATGAAACATTTACAATTTTTATTACATATTTTACCAGTTTTATTCCTACAAAGGGATTTTGCTTAAAAGGAAGTTTACATTGAATGTGTTACTTTTTTCCACATAGTTTAGTTGTTTGCTTTTGTATTTAAAGGAACTATATATTTTGAAACAAACAGGATTTTTATAATATGGGATTATGTTTTCTGCTAAAATGGTCAATAAAAAAGAAACCCAAAATCGTAGTTCTCTTGGTGATGGAAGCCAAAATATATTATCAGTTGGCAACAAAACAAAGAATTTCATATGTTACAGGTTTAAAGCAAATTACTTCAACAACGAAAACAGCTTGTTTTTACTGGGGATTGAACCCAGGACCTTCTGCGTGTGAAGTAGCCGTGATGACGACTCCACTATGAAACCTGTGAAATCCTGCAAAGTAATGGCATTTAGAGACGAGTTTTGACCGCCAGGGGAAAAAAAATAATAATTTGTAGTTCTGTTTGTGATGGAAGCCAAAACATCCCGTCATTCGGCAACAAAACCGAGAACTTCAAACATTGTAGTTGGATAGCGTATTATTTGAACACTAAGAACAGAGTGGGTTCACTGGGGATTGAACTCAGGACCTTCTGCGTGTTAAGCAGACGTGTGACCACTACACTATGAAACCTGATGAAAAGTTACTGTGTATTGGCTAGCAGAGCAGAATTGTGACTGACGGGGCCTTTTTATTGCTGAAGGAAAGTATTTTTAGTTAATGAAACATTTACAATTATTATTACATATTTTACCAGTTTTATTCCTACAAAGGGATTTTGCTTAAATTGAAGTTTATATTGAATGTGTTACTTTTTTCTCCATAGTTTGGTCTTTTGCTTTTGTATTTATGGGAACTATATAATTTGAAACAAATAGGATTTTTATAATATGGGATTATGTTTTCTGCTAAAATGGTCAATAAAAAAGAAACCCAAAATCGTAGTTCTCTTTGTGAAGGAAGCCAAAATGTATTGTCATTTGGCAACGAAACCAAGAATTTCACATATTACAAGTCGATAGGAAATTACTTCAACACCAAGAACAGATTGGTTTCACTGGAGATTGAACCCAGGACCTTCTGCGTGTGAAGCAGACGTGATGACCACTACTCTATGAAACCTTTGAAATCCTGCAAAGTAATGGCAATTAGAGACGAGTTTTGACCGCCAGGGGAAAAAAAACAAATTCGTAGCTGTGTTGGTGATGGAAGCTAAAACATCCCGTTATTCGGCAACAATGCCAAGAACTTTATATACTGCAGGTTGATAGGGGATTATTTCAACACCAAGAACACATGGGTTTCACTGGGGATTGAACCCAGGACTTTCCGCGTGTAAAGCAGATGTGATTTTCACTACACTATGAAACCTTTGAAATTCTGCAAAGTAATGGCAATTAGAGACGAGTTTTGACCGCCAAGGAAAAAAAAAACAAATTCGTAGCTCTGTTGGGGATGGAAGCCAAAACATCCCATCATTCGGCAACAAAGCCAAAAACTTCATATATTGTAGATTAATTGAGTAATATTTCAACACCAAGAACAGATTGGTTTTACTGGGGATTGAACGCAGGACCTTCTGCGTGTTAAGCAGACGTGTGACCACTACACTATAAAACCTGATGAAAAGTTACTGTGTATTGGCTAGCAGAGCAGAATTGTGACTGACGGGGCCTTTTTATTGCTGAAGGAAAGTATTTTTAGTTAATGAAACATTTACAATTATTATTACATATTTTACCAGTTTTATTCCTACAAAGGGATTTTGCTTAAATTGAAGTTTATATTGAATGTGTTACTTTTTTCTCCATAGTTTGGTCTTTTGCTTTTGTATTTATGGGAACTATATTTTTTGAAACAAATAGGATTTTTAGAATATGGGATTATGTTTTCTGCTAAAATGGTCAATTAAATAGAAACCCAAAATCGTAGTTCTCTTTGTGATGGAAGCCAAAATGTATTGTCATTTGGCAACGAAACCAAGAATTTCACATATTACAAGTCGATAGGAAATTACTTCAACACCAAAAACAGCTTGTTTTTACTGGGGATTGAACCCAGTACCTTCTGTGTGTGAAGTAGACGTGATGACCACTCCACTATGAAAGCTGTGAAATCCTGCAAAGTAATGGCATTTAGAGACGAGTTTTGACCGCCAGGGGAAAAAAAAAAAATAATTTGTAGTTATGTTTGTGATGGAAGCCAAAACATCCCATCATTCGGCAACAAAGCCGAGAACTTCATATATTGTAGTCGGATAGCGTAATAATTCAACACTAAGAACAGATTGGTTTCACTGGGGATTGAACCCAGGACCTTCTGCGTGTTAAGCAGGCGTGATGACCACTACACTGTGAAACCTGATTAAAAGTTACTGTGTATTGCTAGCAGAGCAGAATTGTGACTGACGGGGCCTTTTTATTGCTGAAGGAAAGTATTTTTGGTTAATGAAACATTTACAATTTGTATTACATATTTTACCAGTTTTATTCCTACAAAGGGATTTTGCTTAAATTGAAGTTCATATTGAATGTGTTACTTTTTTCTCCATAGTTTGGTCTTTTGCTTTTGTATTTATGGGAACTATATATTTTGAAACAAACAGGATTTTTATAATGCAAGAGAAACAGGAGAGCAGATGTGGTTGAAATGCAAAAGAGAATGACAAATTTTATTACATCATAAAAAACAGTTTTTAGATGTAGCACAGAAAAATACATATAGGTGCAACAACAGAGGGCACCTTGGCACATAAAGAGTTAATCAGAATTAACAAGGCAAGTAGAATACATAAGACAACAAGTATACAGCACAGATGGCAAAAAATACAAAGTTACATGCCAGGTGATACCAGAGAACAATAGCTGGTGTGCAAGATAAGATAAAATTATACAGCACACTGGGTTTGTCAGTATATGCAAGCAATGATACATATCATTGGTAAATATATGCAAACACTGCTCACCAGCATGTCAGGTGATACCAGAGAACAATAGCTGGTGTGCAAGATAAGATAAAGTTATACAGCACACTGGGTTTGTCAGTATATGCAAGCAATGATACATATCAGTAGCTAAATATATGCAACACTGCTCACCAGCATGCCAGGTGATACCAGAGAACAATAGCTGGTGTGCAAGATAAGATAAAGTTATACAGCACACTGGGTTTGTCAGTATATGCAAACAATGATATATACCAGTGGCTAAAAGAATGTAAACACCGCTCACCAGCAATGATATAAAGTGCCAGATTAAGTGCAGGAGCCAGAGACCAAAAGTTCCCCCTCAGAAGCAAGATAACGTGCTTTTCAGGTCTTGTTAGTATAACCCTTCATCAGACCAAGGAGGGGTGGTGACTCATCTGTTCCCAGAAGCTTTAATAGACCATATGGTTCATCACATGGATCGGACAGGCCAGTCAGTGCAGGTTTAAGCTGGCACATGCGTGGTCATTGCTAATCCCACTAGCAGATGCGAGTGACGTCAAGCCGAGGAGTGCAGGGGAGAGGGCGAAGGCAACGCCCCCCACGAGCAAAACTCCGCCCTTGAGACATCGCTAAGCATGCCAGGGAGAGAAGAAAGACCAGGCATGTGCACACCACACATACTGGAACATACAAAGATACAGATATACGGGCTCCCACACAAACAGCAGTATAGGAACGCCAAGGAAAGAGGGCAAAGAAATAATGAAATGGCAGGAATCACAAGAATAACAGTAGTTAGCCCTCGACCAAGCAGTATCTAATCCCGACTGTCATGGGGGAAGCCACCTTGTAATCATAGTCCTGATGCACGATGTATTCAGGTAGTCATATTAACAGAGGCAGTGATCCATACGGAGCAGAAGATGGAAGCTGCAAAGAAAAGGGCACAAAATGGCATAAAACACTTGCAGCAATAAAATTAGAATATAAAAACAGAGGTAAAAAATTGCATAGGTGGTAAAAAACCACATCTAGCAAAAAAAGTGTGGGGGGGAATAGGACAGGGGTCTAAAGGAAGGGGGCAAAGCTAAGGGACTCATTCAGACCAGACGGAGCCATAGTACCCAGTAGGGTGATCCATTTGGTTTCTTTTTGGGCGAGGATCTTTTTAAGGTTCCCGCCCCTATTGCCGCCATGTACGACATCTATCCCTATGACACGCAATGATCTCGCATTACATCCGTGATGGTTCCGAAAATGCCTAGGAAGGGTCTTAAGAGTAGAAATATCGGTCACCGTCTTGGCAGCACCAATGTCTCTCACATGTTCACGCACTCTCACCCGCAATTCCCTAGAAGTTAAACCTATGTATATCTTAGGGCAACTACATTTAGCATAATAGATAACATAGGAAGTTGCGCATGAGATGTAACACCTAATATCAAATGTCCGACTACCATCTGCAGTGGAAAAGGTCTTACTGCAAGAGACATTGGTGCACGCAAGACAGCGACCGCAGGGAAAACACCCGCGAATAGGATTAGTAGAACCAAAGGGATGGGAAATCACAGGAACGTAATGACTATGTACGAGAAAATGTCGTAGATTTTTGGAACGGCGTGCCGTCATTAGAGGATAATCAGAGACCAAATCCCTTAGGGTAGGATCAGATTTTAGTATCGGCCAGTGTTTGTTTAATATGGCACGCATGTTATGCCATTCATGGTTGCACGCAGATATGAATCGAGCCTCTCCTGCCCCCGTATTCGCCTGACTAGATGGCTGCAGAAGCTCCTGTCGATTGGTATTCTTTGCCCTATTGTACCCCTTCTTTATGACACGACGGCTATATCCCCTATTAACCAATCTCGATGTTAGATCATTGTCCTGGGACTGAAAATTATCAGATGTAGAGCATATCCGCCTCATTCTGAGAAATTGCCCAACCGGGATGGCTTGGATGGTACTAACAGGATGAGAAGATGAGGCATGTAAAAGGGAGTTGACCGAGGTAGGCTTCCTAAAGACATCCGTCTGTAGTTGCCGACCACGGTCAACTCCAATCATAATATCCAAAAAATCAATAGACTGTAAATCATATCTAAAAGTGAGCTTAAGGTTCAATGAATTATGGTTTAAAACACCCATAAAGTCCGAGAGCTGCTCCACGGTACCCTGCCACAAAACAAAAACATCATCAATATATCTTAACCAGCACTGCGCATGGGTAGCGGCCGGCACGCCCTCGTCGCCAAAAATGCCCCTCACCCAATGGCCGAGGAACATATTAGCGTACGAAGGCGCACAGGCCGCGCCCATCGCAGTGCCTCTGGTCAGTAAATTACAACCGGTCTTTGAAAATGAAGAAATTGTGTGTCAGGATAAAGTGGAGCAGCTCCAGGATCAGCTCACATAAATGGCCATCACGGTTGGTATTGCTCAGAAAGAAGCGGACTGCCTCCAGACCATCATGGTTAATATTGGTATAAAGTGACTCTATGTCCGACGTGACAAGAAGGGTATCAGAATCCACAAAAATCCCGTCGACCCTATTCAGGACGTCCGTCATATCCTTAACATAAGATGGCAATGTTTCCACAAGAGGTTTTAAATAATAGTCGATAAAGCGACAGACAGGGTCGCATAAGCCATCTATGCCGGATACGATAGGGCGCCCCGGAGGGTGTTCGGGATTCTTGTGGATCTTGGGCAGGAGATAAAAGGTGGGGATTTTGGGAGATGCAACGAAGAGGCCATCAAAAACCTTCTTTGTTATAATTCCTTCATCCAAAGCCCCCTGCAAGATCCGGTATAGCAAATCTGAGAAGGGGAATGTATGTTTAATAGGATTTTTATAATATGGGATTATGTTTTCTGCTAAAATGGTCAATAAAAAAGAAACCCAAAATCGTAGTTCTTTTGGTGATGGAAGCCAAAATGTATTGTCATTTGGTAACGAAACCAAGAATTTCATATATTACAAGTCGATAGGAAAATACTTCAACACCAAAAATAGATTGGTTTCACTGGGGTTGAACCCAGGACCTTCTGCGTATGAAGCAGACGTGATGATCTCTACACTATGAAACCTTTGAAATCCTGCAAAGTAATGTCAATTAGAGAAGAGTTTTCACCACCAGGGGAAAAAAAACAAATTCGTAGCTCTGTTGGTGATGGAAGCCAAAACATCCCGTCATTCGGCAACAAAGCAAAGAACTTCATATATGGCAGGTTGATAGCACTACACTATGAAACCTGATGAAAAGTTACTGTGTATTGGCTAGCAGAGCAGAATTGTGACTGACGGGGCCTTTTTATTGCTGAAGGAAAGTATTTTAGGTTAATGAAACATTTATAATTTTTATTATATATTTTACCAGTTTTATTCCTACAAAGGGATTTTGCTTAAATTGAAGTTTACATTGAATGTGTTACTTTTTTCTACATAGTTTAGTCGTTTGCTTTTGTATTTATGGGAACTATATATTTTAAAACAAATAGGATTTTTATAATATGGGATTATGTTTTCTGCTAAAATGGTCAATAAAAAAGAAACCCAAAATCGTAGTTCTCTTTGTGATGGAAGCCAAAATGTATTGTCATTTGGCAGCGAAACCAAGAATTTCACATATTACAAGTCGATAGGAAATTACTTCAACACCAAAAGCAGATTGGTTTCACTGGTGATTGAAACCAGGACTTTCTGCGTGTGAAGCAGACGTGATGACCACTACACTATGAAACCTTTGAAATCCTACAAAGTAATGGCAATTAGAGACGAGTTTTGACCGCCAGGGAAAAAAAAGCAAATTCGTACCTCTGTTGGTGATGGAAGCTAAAACATCCCGTTATTCGGCAACAAAGCCAAGAACTTTATATATTGTAGTTTAATTGGGTATTATTTCAACACCAAGAACAGATTGGTTTTACTGGGGATTGAACGCAGGACCTTCTGCGTGTTAAGCAGACGTGATGACCACTACTCTATGAAACCTGATGGAAAGTTACTGTGTATTGGCTAGCAGAGCAGAATTGTGACTGACGGGGCCTTTTTATTGCTGAAGGAAAGTATTTTTGGTTAATGAAATATTTACAATTTTTATTACATATTTTACCAGTTTTATTCCTACAAAGGGATTTTGCTTAAATGGAAGTTTACATTGAATGTGTTAGTTTAGTCGTTTGCTTTTGTATTTAAAGGAACTATATATTTTGAAACAAACAGGATTTTTATAATATGGGATTATGTTTTCTGCTAAAATGGTCAATAAAAAAGAAACCCAAAATCGTAGTTCTTTTGGTGATGGAAGCCAAAATATATTATCAGTGGCAACAAAACCAAGAATTTCATATATTACAGGTGTATAGCATATTAATTCAACAGCGAAAACGGCTTGTTTTTACTGGGGATTGAACCCAGGACCTTCTGTGTGTGAAGCAGACGTGATGAAAACTACACTAAGAAACCTTTGAAATCCTACAAAGTAATGGCAATTAGAGACGAGTTTTGACCGCCAGGGGAAAAAAAGCAAATTCGTACCTCTGTTGGTGATGGAAGCTAAAACATCCCGTTATTCGGCAACAAAGCCAAGAACTTTATATATTGTAGTTTAATTGGGTATTATTTCAACACCAAGAACAGATTGGTTTTACTGGGGATTGAACGCAGGACCTTCTGCGTGTTAAGCAGACGTGATGACCACTGCTCTATGAAACCTGATGGAAAGTTACTGTGTATTGGCTAGCAGAGCAGAATTGTGACTGATGGAGCCTTTTTATTGCTGAAGGAAAGTATTTTTGGTTAATGAAATATTTACAATTTTTATTACATATTTTACCAGTTTTATTCCTACAAAGGGATTTTGCATAAATGGAAGTTTACATTGAATGTGTTACTTTTTTTTACATAGTTTAGTCGTTTGCTTTTGTATTTAAAGGAACTATATATTTTGAAACAAACAGGATTTTTATAATATGGGATTATGTTTTCTGCTAAAATGGTCAATAAAAAAGAAACCCAAAATCGTAGTTCTTTTGGTGATGGAAGCCAAAATATATTATCAGTGGCAACAAAACCAAGAATTTCATATATTACAGGTGTATAGCATATTAATTCAACAAAGAAAATGGCTTGTTTTTACTGGGGATTGAACCCAGGACCTTCTGCGTGTGAAGCAGATGTGATGAAAACTACACTATGAAACCTTTGAAATCCTGCAAAGTAATGGCAATTAGAGACGAGTTTTGACCGCCAGGGGAAACAAAACAAATTCGTAGCTCTGTTGTTGATTAAAGCTAAAACATCCTGTTATTCGGCAACAAAGCCAAGAACTTTATAGATTGCAGGTTGATGGGATATTATTTCAACACCAAGAACACATGGGTTTCACTGGGGATTGAACCTAGGCCTTCAGCGCGTAAAGCAGACATGCTTTCCACTACACTATGAAACCTTTGAAAGCCTGCAAAGTAATGGCAATTAGAGACGAGTTTTGACCGCCAGGGAAAAAAAAAAGAAATTCGTAGCTCTGTTGGTGATGGAAGCCAAAACATCCCATCATTCGGCAACAAAGCCAAGAACTTCATATATTGTAGTTTAATTGGGTATTATTTCAACACCAAGAACAGATTGGTTTTACTGGGGATTGAACGCAGGACCTTCTGCGTGTTAAACAGACGTGATGACCACTACTCTATGAAACCTGATGGAAAGTTACGGTGTATTGGCTAGCAGAGCAGAATTGTGACTGACGGGGCCTTTTTATTGCTGAAGGAAAGTATTTTTGGTTAATGAAACATTTACATTTGTTATTACTTGAGTTGAGCGCGGTTCGTGGTTCGAGGTTCTCCAGTTCGGGGCTCGAGTGATTTTTGGGGGTGTTCTAGATCGAACTAGAACTCGAGCTTTTTTGCAAAAGCTCGGTAGTTCTAGAAACGTTCGAGAACGGTTCTAGCAGCAAAAAGCAGGGCTTTTTACATCTACAGTGTGCAGGAGCCATCCCTGGCAGCCTGCCAGAAGCTGGTAACCAAGATAAACATCGGGTATCCAAGCAAAGCGCTTTGGTTAGTAACCCGATATTTATCCTAGTTACGTGCAGGAAGCCCACACTTCCCCGCTCAGCTCGCTCCGCCCCCTCCTGCCCGCGGCATGTACACACTCACATACACACACACACACGTACACATACACATACACACACACATGGTCCCGCTCGGCTTACCTGCGGTGATGAAGTCCCGCCATCCCGACCTCAGCGCTGTCACTGTCCTCCATGGCCGCCGCTTGTCACATCACCTCTCGCTTCCGACCCGAGACTGACTAGCGGTGACGTCACGGACCTCTCGCGAGACTTGCTGTGAAGGCGCCGGTCATTGAACTCAGTGACAGGGGCTGTCAGTGTGCTGGAGATCAGTGCAGGTAATGTACCTCGCTGACAGCAGCACTTGTCATCCCCTGCAGTGACCTGGGCTGACCCATTGATGTTAGCTCAGGTCACTGCATTGCTCTCCCAGCCAATGGGGAACATCCTGCTCTTCATTGACTGGGACAGTGTGGATCGTCATGGCAACCCCTTGGATTACAGCAGACCTGGATTTGTTTTTCATTCTAATAAATTGGTTAAAGAGGGAATGTTTTGGGGAGTGTTTTTCAAATAAAAATGTGTTTGTCGTCTATTTTTTTTTATTACTGACTGGGTTGGTGATGTCGGGTATCTGATAGACGCCTGACCTCACCAACCCCAGGGCTTGATGCCAGGTGACTTACACATCTGGTATTAACCCCATATATTACCCGTTTGCCACCGCACCAGGGCGCGGGATGAGCTGGGGCGAAGCACCAGGATTGGCGCATCTAATGGATGCGCCACTTCTGGGGCGGCTGCGGCCTGCTATTTTTAGGCTGGGGGGAGTCCAATAACCATGGACCTCCCTAGTCTGAGAATATCAGGCCCCAGCTGTCTGCTTTACCTTGGCTGGTGATCCAATTTTGGGGGGACCCCTACGTGTTTTTTTTTTTAAATTATTTATTTAATTTAAAATAACAGCGTGGGGTGCCCTCAGTTTTGGATTACCAGCCAAGGTGAGGTTGCCAGCTGTGGTCTGCAGCCGTCTGCTTTACCCTAGCTGGCTACAAAACTAGGGGGAATCCTACGTCATTTTTTTTTTCATTTTTTGGCTAAATACAAAGCTAAGCACCCCTTAGTGCCACATGAAAGGCACCAAAGGGTGCGCCACTTTTTCTCCACTTTTTTCTCCACTTTTTCTCCACTTTTTCTTCACTTTTTCTCCACTTTTTCTCCACTTTTTCTCCACTTTTTCTTCACTTTTTCTCCACTTTTTCTCCACTTTTTCTCCACTTTTTTCTCCATTTTTTCTCCACTTTTTCTCCACTTTTCTCCATTTTTTTTCTCCATTTTTTCTCCACTTTTTCTCCATTGTTTTCTCCATTGTTTTCTCCACTTATTCTCCACTTTTTCTCCACTTTTTATCCACTTTTTATCCACTTTTTATCCACTTTTTATCCACTTTTTCTACATTTTTTCTCCACTTTTTCTCTACTTTTTCTATGGTCGGTCTACCCATTAGCTCTGCCATGCATACTGTAGCTCTACACCTACTGCACATGTTACTTTATGATTGACATCTCTTTCGTACCAGAGCTGTCTAAGCCTACTCTGACCCCATATTTGTCATTACTATATTGTCCTTGTACTGTATTATGACATTTGTATCATGTGTTTCATTTCTTGCTGTGTTGCAATTTTTTTGCTGCATCCCAATTGTACCTCTACATTGTTCGAGTTTATGTTATTGTTCTCTCACTCTTATGTGATACTGATTATTGTCATTTTTCATGATTACATGCAGATAAGTCCAATCTGACGAAGGCTCAGGCCGAAACGTCATTTGTAACTTGTTTTGGACAAAAACATATATGCTTATGAAAAAAAATGTTTTTCTTAATACGGACCAATAAAGAGTGATTTTGCATTACTATCCGTTGTGACTTACTGACTTAGTCTGGGAGATTTAGAGTGCCGAGGTTACGCACTAATTTTATCTATTATTACCTCTGAGCACCTATATACCAGTGAGCAGAGTTTCCTCTACAGTAGTTCTCCTGATTAGGCATGCCCTTACCTCATGAGCAGGGCATTGCAGCTTTGGTAGCAACCATTACGACATGGACTCTGCTGCTGTGGACCCGAGAAGAGTGAGTGCAGATTCATTGCACCCACACTCCTCACATGAAGGGTCCGCACTCCTAGAAAATGGGGGATACGTTCCCTGAGTGTCTCTCCCCCATATTCTAGACGGTCCAGAGTCGTCGTGGGACCCCTTTATTTTTTTTCTTACAATAAATTGGTGAAAGAGGAAATGTTTTGGGGACCGTTTTTTCAAATAAATTTCTTTTGTCGATTTTTTTTTTTTTGTTAGTACTGACAGTTTATGATGTTGGGTATCTAATAGACGCCATGACATCACAAACTGCTGGGCTTGATCTCAGGTGACTTTACAGCTAGTATCAACCCGATTTATTACCCCGTTTGCCACTGCACCAGGGCACGGGATGAGCTGGGGTGAAGCGCCAGGATTGGCGCATCCAGTGGATGTGCCACGTCTGGGGTGCCTGCGGCCTGCTATTTTTAGGCTGTGAAGGCCCAATAACTATGGACCTTCCCACCCTGAGAATACCAGACCACAGCTGTCCGCTTTACCTTGGCTGGTGATCCAATTTGGGGGGGACCCTACTTTTATTGTGTAATTATTAATATTTATAAAATAATTATAAAAAAGAGCCTGAGGGGACCTCCACATTGGATCCCCAACCATGGTAAAGCTGCCAGCTGTGGTTTTCAGGCTACAGCCGTCTGCTTTACCCTAGCTGGCTATCAAAAATGGGGGGACCCAATGTCATTTTTTTTTTTAACTATTTTTTAAATAGAAAAAATTAATGGGCTTCCCTGTATTTTGATTGCCAAACAAGGTAACGGCAGGCAGATGGGGGTGGCAACCCATAGCTGTCTGCTTTATCTGCGCTGAGAATCAAAAATACCGCGGAGCGCTACGTCATTTTTTTAAAGATTTATTTTTACAGCACTGTGATGTCCAGCAATCAAAATACAGGGAAGCCCATTTTGTTTTTAGTTATTTAAATAAATAATTAAAAAAAATATATATGGGCTCCTGCTGCATTTTTTGTATTGCTAGCTAAGGGTAATCCAAGCAGCTACTGGCTGCTAACCCCCACTGCTTGATGTTACCTTCAATGGCAATGGAAAATCCAGGGAAGCTTTTTTTATTTTTTTTGCCAAAAAACTACAAAAAAAGGACGTGAGCTTCGCCATATTTTTGTATGCTAGCCAGGTATAGCAGGCAGGTGCTGGAAGAGTTGGATACAGCGCCAGAAGATGGCGCTTCTATGAAAATGCCATTTTCTGAGGCGGCTGCAGACTGCAATTCGCAGCAGTGGGGCCCAGAAAGCTCAGGCCAACCTGTGCTGCGGATTCCAATCCCCAGCTGCCTAGTTGTGAAATTCATGAAATAATAAAAAAAGGGCTTCCCTTTATTTTTGGTTCCCAGTCGGGTACAAATAGGCAACTGGGGATTGGGGGCAGCCGTACCTGCCTGCTGTACCTGGCTAGCATACAAAAATATGGCGAAGCCCACATAATTTTTTCAGGGGGCAAAAAACTTCTGCATACTCCATCCAGGACTGTATGCAGAATTTTTTTGCCCACCAAAAAAATGACGTGGGCTTCGCCATATTTTTGTATGCTTGCCAGGTACAGCAGGCAGCCACGGGCTGCCTCCAACCCCCAGTTGCCTATTTGTATCCGGCTGGGAACCAAAAATATAGGGAAACCCGTTTTTTTTTAATTATTTCACTTATTTCATGAAATAATTAAAAAACAAATGACGTGGGCTTCGCCCCATTTTTGTGTCCAGCCGGGTACAACTAGGCAGCTGGGGATTGGAATCCTCAGCACAGGCTAACCCGAGGTTTCTGGGCGCCTCTGCTGCGGATTTCAGTCCGCAGCCGTCCCAACATCTGGCGCTGTATCCAACTCTTCCAACAGCCCTGGAGCCGGGTGGCTTGTTGGGTAATCATGAGTTAATACTGGCTTTGTTTTACTAGCCAGTATTAAGCCAGAGATTCTTAATGTCAGGCACGTTTGACCCGGCCATTAAGAATCTCCAATAAAGGGTTAAAAAAAAACACCACACAGAGAAAAAATACTTTAATAGAAATAAATACACAGACACATTAGAGACTCCATCTTTATTACCCCCTGTCAGCCCTCCACGATCCTGCTCTTCTGTCTTCTTTCTAGTGTAGTAGTAGTGACGATTGTAGTGAGGAAGGATGATGTGCACCAGCTCATCACTTGGGGCTGGGGAACCTCATCCTCACTACAATGCTCACTACAATCGTGCAGCCTTCACTCCGTGAGTGATCAGTGCTGGCTGTCAGCGGTAACAGCGGTACCGCTGACAGACGCGTTACCATAGCAATGGTGCTCTCGGAGCCGCGGTTAGCGGTGACGTCACCGCTAACTGCGTTGCTATGGCAACGGTGATCTCCGTTAATGACCGGCTGTGTCAGCCGGTCCCTAACGGAACGGGGAGTCGACCGTGTGGTAGAGCATGTCGCCGGTACACGGCGATACACATTTGTGCACCGTGTACCGGAGAGATGCACTCGCAGATCCTACATGACGTGTCATAGTCATGGGACCAGTCTGTAGCCAATGAGATAATAGCCACGTGACTGGTCACATGGCTATTTTGACGTCACGATAGGTCCTGCATCTCTGCTGGCAGTGCCGTTCGCCGGGAGGATTCAGCGATCATCGGATGGAATAGCGGCAGGAGACAGAGTGCAGAAGGGATCGCGGGGACCGGTAAGTGTTATGGCAATGTTTATTAACTGTTTGTGTACATTTATCATGCATTTTTATATGTTTGTGATTGCCTCCCATTATAGCCTATACGTTCGAGTTCGGTTCGTCGAACGTTCGACGAACTGAACTCGAACGGGACCTCCGTTCGGCGAACCGCCTCGAGCCGAACCGGGACCAGTTCGCTCATCTCTAGTTATTACATATTTTACCAGTTTTATTCCTACTGAGGGATTTTGCTTAAATGGAAGTTTACTAGTGATGAGTAGAGATGAGCGAACCGGTCCCGGTTCGGCTCGAGGTCGGTTCGCCGAGCGGAGGTCCCGTTCGAGTTCGGTTCGTCGAACGTTCGACGAACCGAACTCGAACTGCATAGGAAACAATGGCAGGCAATCACAAACACAGAAAAACACCTAGAAAACACCCTCAAAGGTGTCCAAAAGGTGACAAACAACTCACAACACATGGGAAAGTGACAAGGACATATACTCATGTGAAAACAAAAGAGCAGGACAAGGAAAAAGAGGAGGACACACAGATATATGAGTATATGCAAGGAAACATCGATTCCATTATTGTGCAACTTGAGCCCTGCTCATTTTAGGCTTCCAATCTTGATAAATTGCCTGAGCTCGCCACGTACGCCTTGGGGATCTTGTCGTGTCCTGCAGCCAGCGTTCTCTCGGAACCTGTCTTCAGTGCTGCTGGGGGTCTGCTGGCAGATAAGCACACATGTCTGTCCACTGACAATGTGGACATGGCTCTCAGAGGACTTTTCTTCCCCTGGGTCAGCCAGGGGACGGGAAAGGCATGCGTATTTTTGAGAGTGCTTCATGCAAAGCATCTTTTTCATTTTGAAAAGGGGGATTATTATTATTATTATTATTTATTTATAGAGCACCATTAATTCCATGGTGCTGTACATGAGAAGGGGGTTACATACAAAATACATATACAAGTTACAGTAGACAGACTAGTACAGAGGGAATAGGGCCCTACCCTTGCGGGCTTACATTCTATAGGGGATCAACTGATGCCAGTCAAGTGGGGTGTGTGTGGCCCAATTAGTGGAAACTAGGGAGACTGTGGTTGGAGTCCCCTCGCTGTGTCTCTAAAAGAACCAAGATGAACAAGTCATGGCTCTCAGAGGACTTTTCTTCCCCTGGGTCAGCAAGGGGACGGGAAAGGCACGCGTATTTTTGAGAGTGCTTCATGCAAAGCATCTTTTTCTTTTTCAAAAGGGGGGGGTCAACCGATGCCAGTCAAGTGGGGTGTGTGTGGCCCAGTTAGTGGAAACGAGGGAGACTGTGGTTGGAGTCCCCTTGCTGTGTCTCTAAAAGAACCAAGATGAACAAGTCATGGCTCTCAGAGGACTTTTCTTCCCCTGGGTCAGCCAGGGGACGGGAAAGGCACGCGTATTTTTGAGAGTGCTTCATGCAAAGCATCTTTTTCTTTTTCAAAAGGGGGGGTCAACCGATGCCAGTCAAGTGGGGTGTGTGTGGCCCAGTTAGTGGAAACGAGGGAGACTGTGGTTGGAGTCCCCTCGCTGTGTCTCTAAAAGAACCAAGATGAACAAGTCATGGCTCTCAGAGGACTTTTCTTCCCCTGGGTCAGCCAGGGGACGGGAAAGGCACGCGTATTTTTGAGAGTGCTTCATGCAAAGCATCTTTTTCTTTTTCAAAAGGGGGGGTCAACCGATGCCAGTCAAGTGGGGTGTGTGTGGCCCAGTTAGTGGAAACGAGGGAGACTGTGGTTGGAGTCCCCTCGCTGTGTCTCTAAAAGAACCAAGATGAACAAGTCATGGCTCTCAGAGGACTTTTCTTCCCCTGGGTCAGCCAGGGGACGGGAAAGGCACGCGTATTTTTGAGAGTGCTTCATGCAAAGCATCTTTTTCTTTTTCAAAAGGGGGCTCAACCGATGCCAGTCAAGTGGGGTGTGTGTGGCCCAGTTAGTGGAAACGAGGGAGACTGTGGTTGGAGTCCCCTCGCTGTGTCTCTAAAAGAACCAAGATGAACAAGTCATGTCTCTCAGAGGACTTTTCTTCCCCTGGGTCAGCCAGGGGACGGGAAAGGCACGCGTATTTTTGAGAGTGCTTCATGCAAAGCATCTTTTTCTTTTTCAAAAGGGGGGCTCAACCGATGCCAGTCAAGTGGGGTGTGTGTGGCCCAGTTAGTGGAAACGAGGGAGACTGTGGTTGGAGTCCCCTTGCTGTGTCTCTAAAAGAACCAAGATGAACAAGTCATGGCTCTCAGAGGACTTTTCTTCCCCTGGGTCAGCCAGGGGACGGGAAAGGCACGCGTATTTTTGAGAGTGCTTCATGCAAAGCATCTTTTTCTTTTTCAAAAGGGGGCTCAACCGATGCCAGTCAAGTGGGGTGTGTGTGGCCCAGTTAGTGGAAACGAGGGAGACTGTGGTTGGAGTCCCCTCGCTGTGTTTTACATGCTTTTAGAAGGTCATGACATGGCTTGGAGGTTGACTTTCATCATCTGCAAACTGTTGGCTACCAAAATGCTGCCTTTCCAACAACTGTGGTTATAGACAATGAGGAACATACTGATGAAGATGAGACGCAGATACCCGATTGGGATGACAACTTAAATATTCGGTCAGGGCAAGAAGATGCTCGGTCTGAGGGGGAGGGGAGTGCAAACACAACAATTGATGATGAAGTTCTAGATCCCACCTACTGTCAACCCACAGTCAGACACTCGAGGAGGTCAACAGAGGCGGTGGAGGAGGATGTAACCGACGTCGAAGTAACCTTGCGCCTTCCTGGACACAGTCGGAGCACTGGTAGCACGTCTACAACTGCATCCTCAGCCACCACTCTGCCTCTGAGCATTATTCGGGGTGGATCAACAGGTCGCATGGCCTCTAAGCCTTGCCTAGCCTGGTCCTTTTTTGACATAAAAAAAGATCGCCCAAATTATGTGATCTGTAACATTTGGCATGGTTATCTTACTAGAGGTCAAAACCTCAGCAGTTTGACAACTTCTTCCATGAATCGTCACATGAATAAATATCATATGGCCTGGTGGGAAGCTCACCGTGCTGCAATGCGGCCTAGCGGAGCCAACCATCCACCGCCTGCCCCTTCCAGTGCATCCGCGCGCTCGTCATCTTCTAGGACTGTGGGGACAGCTGTCACACCTGTTTTTCCACCCACAACTTCCACCACTGTAACCGCAACAGGCAGTTTGCTTGGTAGATCGTCAGTTGGTTTGGAAGGGGAAACAAGTGATTGTGTACAGCTCTCTCAAACATCGATAGCACCAACGTTGGATGAAGGCAACATCATGTCTCCGCCTGCACTTTCCTCACAAACCTGCATTTTTCCAGGGACACCCTACTCAACACCGTCTACACACAGCAGCCAGATCTCTGTCCCTCAGATGTGGTCAAATAAAAGGCCACTTCCTGCGACCCATGACAAAGCTAAGAGGTTGACTCTATCCCTCTGTAAGCTGTTGGCTACCGAAATGCTGCCTTTCCGCCTAGTGGACACACAGGATTTTAGAGACCTTATGTCTGTCTCTGTGCCCCAGTACCAGATGCCTAGTCGCCACTACTTCTCTAAGAAAGGTGTGCCCGCGCTACACCAGCATGTCGCACACAACATCACCGCTTCCTTGAGAAACTCTGTGTGTGAACGGGTGCATTTCACCACCGATACTTGGACCAGTAAGCATGGACAGGGACGTTACATGTCGCTGACTGGGCACTGGGTAACTATGGTGATAGATGGTGAAGGGTCTGCTGCACAAGTCTTGCCGTCCCCACGACTTGTGTGTCAATCCTCTGTCTGTCCAAGTTCCGCCACTGCTTCTGCATCCTCCACCTCATCTGGGTCCTCCACTTCCGCCCCAAGCCTGCCTGGTCAGGCCACCAGCGTTCTCACTGCGCAGAAGGAATCACGCACCCCTCATTACTATGCTGGCAGCAGAGCGCAACGGCATCAGGCGGTCTTTAGCTTGACATGTCTTGGGAATAAGAGTCACACAGCTGAGGAGTTGTGGTCAGCTCTGCGGTCCGAGTTTAATAAATGGTTGTCTCCACTCAACCTGCAGCCTGGTAAGGCCATGTGCGACAATGCTGCAAACCTGGGTGCGGCCCTTCGCCTGGGCAAGGTGACACACGTACCTTGTATGGCTCACGTGTTGAACCTTGTCGTCCAGCAATTTTTAACACACTATCCCGGCCTAGATGGCCTTCTGAACAGGGCACGAAAACTGTCTGCTCACTTCCGCCGTTCAAGCGCCGCAGCTGAGCGACTTGCATCGCTCCAGAAGTCTTTCGGCCTGCCGGTTCATCGCCTGAAATGCGATGTGGCGACACGCTGGAATTCAACTCTCCACATGTTACAGCGACTGTGGCAGCACCGCAGAGCCCTGGTGCAATACGTCATGACGTATAGCCTGGGCCAACGAGATGCAGAGGTGGGGCAGATCACCCTGATGGAGTGGTCTCAGATCAAGGACCTATGCACCCTTCTGCACAGTTTCGACATGGCGACGAATATGTTTAGCGCTTACAATGCCATTATCAGCATGACGATTCCAGTCATTTACATGCTGGAGCACACGCTAAACACTATTCGGAGTCAGGGGGTGGGACAACAGGAAGGGGAGGAACTACAGGAGGATTCATATGCGCAAGATACAACAACATCACCAAGGTCCAGACGTTCATCATCACCAACGCGGCAGGCATGGGACCATGGGGGACAGGGATCAACAAGGGCGCATGGTAGCAGGCGAGATGTTGAGGAAGGTGCAGGAGGACATGAAGATATGGAGGACGAACTGTCCATGGACATGGAAGACTCAGCAGATGAGGGAGACCTTGGTCAAATTTCAGTTGAAAGAGGTTGGGGGGAGATGTCAGAGGAAGAAAGAACGGGTAGCACCTCTATGCCACAAACACAGCGTGGACTTGGTCCGCATGGCTGCGCAAGACACATGAGTGCCTTCTTGTTGCACTACCTCCAACATGACCCTCATATTGTCAAAATTAGAAGTAATGATGACTACTGGCTTGCCACACTATTAGATCCCCGGTACAAGTCCAAATTTTGTGACATAATTCCAGCCATAGAAAGGTACGCACTTATGCAGGAGTATCAGCAGAAGCTGTTACTCGATCTTAGATCGGCTTTTCCACCAAACAACCGTGCAGGTGCAGGGAGGGAATCTCCCAGTTGTAACTTGACAAACATGGGACGGTCTCGTCAGCTTCAACAGTCTACACGTACCAGTAGGACCGTATCTGGTGCTGGTAACAGCAATTTAATGGAATCTTTTCATAATTTTTTTAGACCCTCCTTTGCAAGGCCACCAGAGACAACAAGTCTGACACATAGTCAACGGCTGGAGAGGATGATACAGGAGTATCTACAAATGAACATCGATGCCATGACTTTTCAAATAGAGCCTTGCTCATTTTGGGCTTCAAATCTAGAAAAATGGCCAGAGCTATCCAGTTACGCCTTGGAGATTTTGTCGTGTACAGCTGCCAGCGTTGTCTCTGAACGTGTCTTCTGTGCTGCTGGGTGTGTGCTGACAGATAAGCGCACGCGTCTGTCCAGTGACAATGTGGACAGACTGACGTTCATCAAAATTAACAAGTCATGGATCCAGAAGGAATTTACAACCCCTGTGTCATCCTGGGGAGAGTAAATGCTTGTGGATTTGGAATGTGCTTGATGCAAATCTAGCTGTGAAGTGTACAACTATGGCACAACTGCTGCCACTGAATGGGTGGGTGTGTGTGGGTCCCAATTTTTGGAAAAAAGGGAGGCTCCGCTTTGAGTAACCCTTGCTTACATTGTTTTTAAAAGGAGCCAAGATGACCTAGTCATGGTTCAGCAAAGACTTTATCTACCTACCCCGGTGTCATGCTGGGGACGGTTAATTATGGCGTATTTTTGAATGTGCTTGATGCAAATCAAAACATCCTGTTTGCAACTAGGGCACAAGTGCTGCCACTGATGGGGTGTCTGTGTGCCCAATTTTTGGAAAAAAGGTAGACTCCGCTTGGAGTAACCCTTGCTTGCTGTGTTTTTTAAAAATGATACAAGATGAACAGATCTGAAGGCAAGATGAAGGCAACATCATGTCTCCGCCTGCACTTTCCTCACAAACCTGCATTTTTCCAGGGACACCCTACTCAACACCGTCTACAGACAGCAGCCAGATCTCTGTCCCTCAGATGTGGTCAAATAAAAGGCCACTTACTGCGACCCATGACAAAGCTAAGTGGTTGACTCTATCCCTCTGTAAGCTGTTGGCTACCGAAATGCTGCCTTTACGCTTAGTGGACACACAGGATTTTAAAGACCTTATGTCTGTCGCTGTGCCCCAGTACCAGATGCCCAATCACCACTGCTTCTCCAAGAAAAGCATGCCCGCGCTACACCAGCATGTCGCACACAACATCACCACTTCCTTGAGAAACTCTGTGTGCGACAGGGTGCATTTCAACACAGATACTTGGACCAGTAAGCATAGACAGGGTCATTACATGTCACTGACTGGGCACTGGCAAACTATGGTGAGAGATGGAGAAGGGTCTGCTGTACAAGTCTTGCCGTCCCCACGAGTTGTTTCAATCCTTCTTCTGTATGTAGAAGTTAATACACTGCTTCAGCCTCTTCAACCTCGTGTGGGTTCTCCACCTTGGCGCAAACCCTGTGTGGTCAGGCCACCCTTCCTTGCAACTGCGCACAAGGACTACCACACACCTCCTTACTATGCTGGCAGCAGAGCTCAATGCCATCAGGCGGTCAAAGTTTTACTTTGAAATGTATGGGAAATGTGAGTCACACCGCTATTCCAGAGAATAGTAGTCAGGCAGGGTCAAAACATTAATTGAGGAACAGGAACACAATGGGACGGTCAGGACTTAATCAGAAAACAAGCAGAGGTGAAATGCGGATCGGCCAACAAGGTACATAAACAGCAAGCAGGAAAAGTAGTCAGGTAACAAGCACACAAAATCCTAAAACTGAACTGGGGGTAAAATTAACCAGAGGTTCATAGCTATGTCTGGCAGTGGTCTGCAGACAGGATGGGCATAAAAAAGGGTGTGGTGTCTTCCCATTGGTTGTAGCTGAATGATGGTATTTCATCTGTGAGATACCCACCAGCTACATTCAGCCAGAGATTCTGCATCTGTCAAGGTAATGCAGCCCAGTGGGTGAGCATAACCTGCGTCCACCTGCGCCGCTGGCATCGACTCCTCTCCCATCATCAGCACTATTCATGAAAGGAACACGTTGTCACCTGGCGACCGGAGTACAAATTGACGGAGCGGACTCCGTTGGTGACTTAACAGCCGTGTGCGGCAATGATGCAAACCTGGCTGCGGGCCATCCTCAGGGCAATGTGACACACGTGCCTTGTATGGCTCACGTGTTGAACCGAATTCTCCAGCAATTTTTAAAACACCATCACGGCCTACATGGCCTTGTGCAGCGGGCACACTCGCTATGTGCTCACTTCCATCGTGCGCACACAGCAGCTCAACAACTTTCATCACTCCGGAAGTCTTAGGGTCTGGCAGTTAAACGCCGGAAATGCGATGTTCCGACACGCAGGAATTGGAATCTGCACATGTTGCAGCGTGTGTGGCAGCACCGCAGAGCCCTGCTGAAATACGGTATGACATATATCCTGGGATAACTTGATCAAGAGGTGGTGCAGATCACGCTGCTGGAGTTGTGTCAGATCAAGGACCTATGCACCCTGCTACACAGTTCACAAATGTCGACGAAGATGTTTTGCACTGGCAATGTCATTCTCAGCGTGACAATTCTGGTCATCTACATGATGCAGCACACTGTAATTATTATTCGGAGTCAGGTGTTGGGACAAGAGGAAGGGGAGGAAGTACAGGAGGAGTCATATGCGGAAGGGATAACAAGATCTACGAGGTCCAGATGGTCAGCGGCACCTATGCGGCAGTCATGGTGAGGGAGAGGGATTAACAAGGGCGCATAGTATCAGCAAAAAGTGTTGATGAAAGTGCAGGAGCCCATGAAGAAATGGAGGACGAACTGGCGATGGGCATGGAAGACTCAGCAGATGAGTGAGAGCTTGCTCACATTTCGGTTGTGCGAGGTTGTGGGGAGAGGGCAGAGGAAGGATGCACGATTCTCAAATCTCTGCCACCAACACACTAAGGACTTGGTCCTCCTGGATGCACAAGACACATGAGCGCCTTCTTGCTGCACTACCTACATGACCCTCGGATTGTATGAATTTGAAGTAATCCTGAATACTGGGTTGCCACACTGTTAGATCCCCGGTACAAGACAAAATTTGGCGAACTAATTCCTGCCATAGAAATGGACGCACGTATACAGGAGTATCTGCAGAATGTGGTACGCAATCTTAGATCTACTTTTCCACTAAACACCAGTGCTGCACAGAGTGAATCTCAACGCTTTGTCATGGATAGGAGGAAATGGTCTTTTACTTGTCCACATCGGAGGGACCGAGGGATGGCTGCTGTGCTGAGATGGCGTTGAGTACGGTGTCCCTGCACAGTTGCACTTTTGGTCATATCCCAAAATGAGTTTAAAAAGGACAGATGCTGTTGGAAAGGGGAACAGGTGTGTTGGAAAGGGGAAAAAAGTTTTGGTCCGTGGATTTGGTGGTTAAGCAACTGTAACATTTGCTGAAGAAACACCATCTGTTACAGTGGGACTGGCAGATTTGGATAAAGTGGTATATAATCTGTGACCGCTATATAACGAAAATTAATAAGAAAAGAAAGAGAAAGGTATATATCCCCATCAGCAGTCAGTGTCCACCGTGCTCCCAGTTGGAAAAGGAGAGGTTGGCAACTGGAAGGTTTGGTAAAGGATACAGAGCTGTGTGGCTATGAAACTAATAGTAGCCTGAAACGAGTTAGACGCCATTCGGATTTGGAGACTGTGAGCCCTGTTAGCGTCACAGGGTCCACATGCCCACCCAGCCCAGGAACTCCCTGTTAACAACACAGGGGCCATTGAGTACGCTGACCGTGTGCGTAGGGGCCACACCTGTGGACAGCAGGTGCATCAGCAGCAGCAGGCCTGTTAATGCCACTGGGCTGCACAAGCAGGACTGGTAGGACAGGAGCTGGTCTTAACCGTTCTGCGTTACCAACTGTGGTGGTGGCCTGCATCCACCACCCTATCCCTGCCTACCTCTGGCCTAAAGCCGCAATGGGTTCAACACATGGAGGTGTGCTCTTTCGGAGCATAATAGAAGACTGCGCACCTCCTTGTTGGCTCCAGCCCCTTTTATAACCTGGGTCCGCCCCAAACCAGGGTGAACCACAATGCACCTCCTGGAGACAAAAGTAGAGTGACACGTCATGAGTGGCATAACTAGCGTCCTATTTGGAAACGCAACTTCAATGATGACCTCATGGCTGCCATGACCCAAACACCTCACCAGTCATCGTCTGACCATCAATAATGCGGTGACAAGCCATAGGTGTGGGCCTCTGCAAGCCATTTGGGAGGACACCTGATGCCCTGTGGTCTATATGGGACCCCCACATCAGGGCCAGGGCCAAAGAGTTCATTACCGGACCTAGTCTCTGATGCAGGAAGTGCCTGAGCATGCTCAGTAGCATGAAATACAGTCTCTGAAAAAAGACTATCAGCTTTAGCATGGTGTCTAGGCACAAAACAGGACTTAGACCCGGCACGGAATGCAAGCACCTGTGCAAAGAGGCTTTTCACACTTAGTGTGGGAGCATGCGCTGTATCCCGAAAAGAAAACTTAGCGTCAGGAATAACACAGTCAGGCTGAGCATACTCACTACGCAAAACACTGTAATTATGCTGCAGCTGGGGTACATCGGCACACGCATGCGCACTAGCTGCCTCTCCACACTTAGACGTGGAGGGAAAATTGCTCTTGGAGATGCTGTCTATGAAATGAAGGAAAAGCTAAAGGAAGCCTGATTTTCTATCCCTCCGAATTATGAAATGCAGCAATGAATTCCATGAGTTTGCTATAACATTAGCGTAGCAAAATGTGCATCAGGGTGTGATGTAGAGGTGCTAGAAATAGCTTGTCACCAGTGGGGCACTAATGGAATACAACAGCCAGTTCTATGATGCCACTAAATGGCAGTATTTTGTGCTATCATTATAGCTTATTAAAAACAGAGCAGGAGGTTGTCATGCAGAGGTGCTGCACATAGATTTGCAGTAGTGTGAATAGACAAAAGTCCAATAGCCACGTTTAGGATGCCAGTAGGTACACTGAGTGTTTGCTAGTATAATGGCTGAATTTAAAAAAGTTTGAGTGTGCAATGCAGGCAGATGTGCTGCAAATATCGTTCCAATAGTGTGAATAGACAAAAGTCCAATAGCCACAATTAGGATGCCACTATGTACACTGAGTGTTTGCTAGTATAATGGCTGAGTTTAAAAAAGTTTGAGTGTGCAATGCAGGCAGACGTGCTGCAAATATCGTTCCAATAGTGTGAATAGACAAAAGTACAATAGCCACGTTTAGGATGCCAGTAGGTACACTGAGTGTTTGCTAGTATAATGGCTGAATTTAAAAAAGTTTGAGTGTGCAATGCAGGCAGACGTGCTGCAAATATCGTTCCAATAGTGTGAATAGACAAAAGTACAATAGCCACGTTTAGGATGCCAGTAGGTACACTGAGTGTTTGCTAGTATAATGGCTGAGTTTAAAAAAGTTTGAGTGTGCAATGCAGGCAGACGTGCTGCAAATATCGTTCCAATAGTGTGAATAGACAAAAGTACAATAGCCACGTTTAGGATGCCAGTAGGTACACTGAGTGTTTGCTAGTATAATGGCTGAATTTAAAAAAGTTTGAGTGTGCAATGCAGGCAGACGTGCTGCAAATATCGTTCCAATAGTGTGAATAGACAAAAGTACAATAGCCACGTTTAGGATGCCAGTAGGTACACTGAGTGCTAGTATAATGGCTGAATTTAAAAAAGTTTGAGTGTGCAATGCAGGCAGACGTGCTGCAAATATCGTTCCAATAGTGTGAATAGACAAAAGTCCAATAGCCACGTTTAGGATGCCACTAGGTACACTGAGTGTTTGCTAGTATAATGGCTGAGTTTAAAAAAGTTTGAGTGTGCAATGCAGGCAGACGTGCTGCAAATATCGTTCCAATAGTGTGAATAGACGAAAGTACAATAGCCACGTTTAGGATGCCAGTAGGTACACTGAGTGTTTGCTAGTATAATGGCTGAATTTAAAAAAGTTTGAGTGTGCAATGCAGGCAGACGTGCTGCAAATATCGTTCCAATAGTGTGAATAGACAAAAGTCCAATAGCCACGTTTAGGATGCCACTAGGTACACTGAGTGTTTGCTAGTATAATGGCTGAGTTTAAAAAAGTTTGAGTGTGCAATGCAGGCAGACGTGCTGCAAATATCGTTCCAATAGTGTGAATAGACAAAAGTACAATAGCCACGTTTAGGATGCCAGTAGGTACACTGAGTGTTTGCTAGTATAATGGCTGAATTTAAAAAAGTTGGAGTGTGCAATGTAGGCAGACGTGCTCTGCAAATGTCTTTGCACTAGTGGGACTATAGCAAAGTCCAATAGCCACGTTTAGGATGCCACTAGGTACACTGAGTGTTTGCTAGTATAATGGCTTAGTTTAAAAAAAGTTGGAGTGTGCAATGCAGGCAGACGTGCTCTGCAAATGTCTTTGCACTAGTGGGACTATAGCAAAGTCCAATAGCAACGTTTAGGATGCCACTAGGTACACTGAGTGTTTGCTAGTATAATGGCTTAGTTTAAAAAAGTTGGAGTGTGCAATGCAGGCAGACGTGCTCTGCAAATGTCTTTGCACTAGTGGGACTATAGCAAAGTCCAATAGCCACGTATAGGATGCCACTAGGTACACTGAGTGTTTGCTAGTAAAATTGCTTAGTTTAAAAAAGTTGGAGTGTGCAATGCAGGCAGACGTGCTCTGCAAATGTCTTTGCACTAGTGGGACTATAGCAAAGTCCAATAGCCACGTTTAGGATGCCACTAGGTACACTGAGTGTTTGCTAGTATAATGGCTTAGTTATAATGAGTTGGAGTGTGCAGAGGACAGGAGGGTACAGTGGCAGGATTGTGGTGCTCTGAGTAGAGGAATGGAAGCCTGCCTTTCTATTCCCTCCTAATTGTGAAATGCAGGGAGGAAATCCCTGACCTTGGCTACACAGACGCTGTCTCTGTTTTCGGGACCTGTCACCTATGGCTCTCTGACCCTGCCGGTTTGAGCCCCTAAAAGGACTGCTATAAAGTGCTCTCCCTAAGCTGTCTAACGCTGTGTATGCAGCGCATACAGCTGTATCGGCGATAGGACTCAGGAGGACGGAGCTGCGACAGTGATGCCTGTCACCAAAGACGCAGAAGGCAGATAATGGCGTCCTGGAAGAAAATGTCCGGTTTTATAATGCAGGGACATGTGACATGGACATCCTATCACACATGCTGTTGCTTCTCTGGCTCAAAGTCCACTTAGCTGTGTGTGTGTCTGGGATTGGCTGACATGCTGGCCCGCCCCACAAGACGCGCGCGCTTAGGGAAGGAAGACAAGAAAAAAAAAAAAAAATGGCGATCGCCATTATACAAACAGCAGTGATCTGAAGGCGCTGTTCACGCACACTATACACTGAAATGTCATAATAGTGTGATTCACAGAGTGACTTACACTATTACAGCAGAAACCAAGCTAGGATTTAGCTGTTTTTTTGCTGCTAGAACCGTTTTCGAACGTTTCTAGAACTATCGAGCTTTTGCAAAAAGCTCGAGTTCTAGTTCGATCTAGAACATGCCCCAAAATCACTCGAGCCTAGAACTGGAGAACCACGAACCACGAACCGCGCTCAACTCTATTAGAGACGAGTTTTGACCGCCAGGGGAAAAAAAAAAATAATTTGTAGTTCTGTTTGTGATGGAAGCCAAAACATCCCGTCATTCGGCAACAAAGCCGAGAACTTCATATATTGGAGTTGGATAGCGTATTACTTCAACACTAAGAACAGATTGGTTTCACTGGGGATTGAACCCAGGACCTTTTGCGTGTTAAGCAGATGTGATGACCACTTCTCTATGAAACCTGATGGAAAGTTACTGTGTATTGGCTAGCAGAGCAGAATTGTGACTGACGGGGCCTTTTTATTGCTGAAGGAAAGTATTTTTGGTTAATGAAACATTTACAATTATTATTACATATTTTACCAGTTTTATTCCTACAAAGGGATTTTGCTTAAATTGAAGTTTATATTGAATGTGTTACTTTTTTCTCCATAGTTTGGTCTTTTGCTTTTGTATTTTTGGGAACTATATATTTTGAAACAAATAGGATTTTTATAATATGGGATTATGTTTTCTGCTAAAATGGTCAATAAAAAAGAAACCCAAAATCGTAGTTCTCTTTGTGATGGAAGCCAAAATGTATTGTCATTTGGCAACGAAACCAAGAATTTCACATATTACAAGTCGATAGGAAATTACTTCAACACCAAAAACAGATTGGTTTCACTGGGGATTGAACCCAGTACCTTCTGCATGTGAAGCAGACGTGATTTCCACTACACTATGAAACCTTTGAAAGCCTGCAAAGTAATGGCAATTAGAGACGAGTTTTGACCGCCAGGGAAAAAACAAACAAATTTGTAGCTCTGTTGGGGATGGAAGCCAAAACATCCCATCATTCAGCAATAAAACCAAGAACTTCATATATTGTAGTTTAATTGAGTATTATTTCAACACCAAGAACAGATTGGTTTTACTGGGGATTGAACGCAGGACCTTCCGCGTGTTAAACAGACGTGATGACCACTACTCTATGAAACCTGATGGAAAGTTACTGTGTATTGGCTAGCAGAGCAGAATTGTGACTGACGGGGCCTTTTTATTGCTGAAGGAAAGTATTTTTGGTTAATGAAACATTTACAATTTTTATTACATATTTTACCAGTTTTATTCCTACAAAGGGATTTTGCTTAAAAGGAAGTTTACATTGAATGTGTTACTTTTTTCCACATAGTTTAGTTGTTTGCTTTTGTATTTAAAGGAACTATATATTTTGAAACAAACAGGATTTTTATAATATGGGATTATGTTTTCTGCTAAAATGGTGAATAAAAAAGAAACCCAAAATCGTAGTTCTCTTGGTGATGGAAGCCAAAATATATTATCAGTTGGCAACAAAACAAAGAATTTCATATGTTACAGGTTGATAGCAAATTACTTCAACAGTGAAAACGGCTTGATTTTACTGGGGATTGAACCCAGGACCTTCTGCGTGTGAAGTAGACGAGATGACGACTCCACTATGAAATCTGTGAAATCCTGCTAAGTAATGGCATTTAGAGACCAGTTTTGACCGCCAGGGGAAAAAAAAAAATAATTTGTAGTTCTGTTTGTGATGGAAGCCAAAACATCCCGTCATTCGGCAACAAAGCCGAGAACTTCATATATTGTAGTTGGATAGCGTATTATTTCAACACTAAGAACAGATTGGTTTCACTGGGGATTAAACCCAGGACCTTCTGCGTGTTAAGCAGACGTGATGACCACTACACTATGAAACCTGACAAAAAGTTACTGTGTATTGGCTAGCAGAGCAGAATTGTGACTGACGGGGCCTTTTTATTGCTGAAGGAAAGTATTTTTGGTTAATGAAACATTTACAATTATTATTACATATTTTACCAGTTTTATTCCTAGAAAGGGATTTTGCTTAAATTGAAGTTTATATTGAATGTGTTACTTTTTTCTCCATAGTTTGGTCTTTTGCTTTTGCATTTATGGGAACTATATATTTTGAAACAAATAGGATTTTTATAATATGGGATTATGTTTTCTGCTAAAATGGTCAATAAAAAAGAAACCCAAAATCGTAGTTCTCTTTGTGATGGAAGCCAAAATGTATTGTCATTTGGCAACGAAACCAAGAATTTCACATATTACAAGTCGATAGGAAATTACTTCAACACCAAAAACAGATTGGTTTCACTGGGGATTGAACCCAGGACCTTCTGCGTGTGAAGCAGACGTGATGACCACTACACTATGAAACCTTTGAAATCCGGCAAAGTAATGGCAATTAGAGTCGAGTTTTGACCACCAGCGGAAAAAAACCAAATTCGTAGCTCTGTTGGGGATGGAAACCAAAACATCCCATCATTCGGCAACAAAGCCAAGAACTTCATATATTGTAGTTTAATCGAGTATTATTTCAACACCAAGAACAGATTGGTTTTACTGGGGATTGAACGCAGGACCTTCTGCGTGTTAAGCAGACGTGATGACCACTACTCTATGAAACCTGATGGAAAGTTACTGTGTATTGGCTAGCAGAGCAGAATTGTGACTGACGGGGCCTTTTTATTGCTGAAGGAAAGTATTTTTGGTTAATGTAACATTTACAATTTTTATTACATATTTTACCAGTTTTATTCCTACAAAGGGATTTTGCTTAAAAGGAAGTTTACATTGAATGTGTTACTTTTTTCCACATAGTTTAGTTGTTTGCTTTTGTATTTAAAGGAACTATATATTTTGAAACAAACAGGATTTTTATAATATGGGATTATGTTTTCTGCTAAACTGGTCAATAAAAAAGAAACCCAAAATCGTAGTTCTCTTGGTGATGGAAGCCAAAATATATTATCAGTTGGCAACAAAACAAAGAATTTCATATGTTACAGGTTGATAGCAAATTACTTCAACAGCAAAAACGGCTTGTTTTTACTGGGGATTGAACCCAGGACCTTCTGAGTGTGAAGTAGACGTGTTGACGACTCCACTATGAAACCTGTGAAATCCTGCAAAGTAATGGCATTTAGAGACGAGTTTTGACCGCCAGGGAAAAAAAATAAATAAATTTGTAGTTCTGTTTGTGATGGAAGCCAAAACATCCCGTCATTCTGCTACAAAGCCGAGAACTTCATATATTGGAGTTGGATAGCGTATTATTTCAACACTAAGAACAGATTGGTTTCACTGGGGATTGAACGCAGGATCTTCTGCGTGTTAAGCAGACGTGATGACCACTACACTATGAAACCTGACGAAAAGTTACTGTGTATTGGCTAGCAGAGCAGAATTGTGACTGACGGGGCCTTTTTATTGCTGAAGGAAAGTATTTTTGGTTAATGAAAACAATTATTATTACATATTTTACCAGTTTTATTCCTACAAAGGGATTTTGCTTAAAAGGAAGTTTATATTGAATGTGTTACTTTTTTCCACATAGTTTAGTTGTTTGCTTTTGTATTTAAAGGAACTATATATATAATATGGGATTATGTTTTCTGCTAAAATGGTGAATGAAAAAGAAACCCAAAATCGTAGTTCTCTTTGTGATGGAAGCCAATATTCCATCACAAATTCGTAGCTCTGTTGGGGATGGAAGCCAAAACATTCCATCCTTCGGCATCAAAGCCAAGAACTTCATATATTGTAGTTTAATTGAGTATTATTTCTACACCAAGAACAGATTGGTTTTACTGGGGATTGAACGCAGGACCTTCTGCGTGTTAAGCAGACGTGATGACCACTACTCTGTGAAACCTGATGGAAAGTTACTGTGTATTGGCTAGCAGAGCAGAATTGTGACTGACGGGGCCTTTTTATTGCTGAAGGAAAGTATTTTTGGTTAATGAAACATTTACAATTTTTATTACATATTTTACCAGTTTTATTCCTACAAAGAGATTTTGCTTAAAAGGAAGTTTACATTGAATGTTTTACTTTTTTCCACACAGTTTAGTTGTTTGCTTTTGTATTTAAAGGAACTATATATTTTGAAACAAACAGGATTTTTATAATATGGGATTATATTTTCTGCTAAAATGGTCAATAAAAAAGAAACCCAAAATCGTAGTTCTCTTGGTGATGGAAGCCAAAATATATTATCAGTTGGCAACAAAACAAAGAATTTCATATGTTACAGGTTGATAGTAAATTACTTCAACAGTGAAAACGGCTTGATATCACTGGGGATTGAACCCAGGACCTTCTGCGTGTGAAGTAGACGAGATGACGACTCCACTATGAAATCTGTGAAAGCCTGCAAAGTAATGGCATTTAGAGACCAGTTTTGACCGCCAGGGGAAAAAAAAAAATAATTTGTAGTTCTGTTTGTGATGGAAGCCAAAACATCCCGTCATTCGGCAACAAAGCCGAGAACTTCATATATTGTAGTTGGATAGCGTATTATTTCAACACTAAGAACAGATTGGTTTCACTGGGGATTAAACCCAGGACCTTCTGCGTGTTAAGCAGACGTGATGACCACTACACTATGAAACCTGACGAAAAGTTACTGTGTATTGGCTAGCAGAGCAGAATTGTGACTGACGGGGCCTTTTTATTGCTGAAGGAAAGTATTTTTGGTTAATGAAACATTTACAATTATTATTACATATTTTACCAGTTTTATTCCTAGAAAGGGATTTTGCTTAAATTGAAGTTTATATTGAATGTGTTACTTTTTTCTCCATAGTTTGGTCTTTTGCTTTTGCATTTATGGGAACTATATATTTTGAAACAAATAGGATTTTTATAATATGGGATTATGTTTTCTGCTAAAATGGTCAATAAAAAAGAAACCCAAAATCAGAGTTCTCTTTGTGATGGAAGCCAAAATGTATTGTCATTTGGCAACGAAACCAAGAATTTCACATATTACAAGTCGATAGGAAATTACTTCAACACCAAAAACAGATTGGTTTCACTGGGGATTGAACCCAGGACCTTCTGCGTGTGAAGCAGACGTGATGACCACTACACTATGAAACCTTTGAAATCCTGCAAAGTAATGGCAATTAGAGTCGAGTTTTGACCACCAGCGGAAAAAAACCAAATTCGTAGCTCTGTTGGGGATGGAAGCCAAAACATCCCATCATTCGGCAACAAAGCCAAGAACTTCATATATTGTAGTTTAATCGAGTATTATTTCAACACCAAGAACAGATTGGTTTTACTGGGGATTGAACGCAGGACCTTCTGCGTGTTAAGCAGACGTGATGACCACTACTCTATGAAACCTGATGGAAAGTTACTGTGTATTGGCTAGCAGAGCAGAATTGTGACTGACGGGGCCTTTTTATTGCTGAAGGAAAGTATTTTTGGTTAATGTAACATTTACAATTTTTATTACATATTTTACCAGTTTTATTCCTACAAAGGGATTTTGCTTAAAAGGAAGTTTACATTGAATGTGTTACTTTTTTCCACATAGTTTAGTTGTTTGCTTTTGTATTTAAAGGAACTATATATTTTGAAACAAACAGGATTTTTATAATATGGGATTATGTTTTCTGCTAAACTGGTCAATAAAAAAGAAACCCAAAATCGTAGTTCTCTTGGTGATGGAAGCCAAAATATATTATCAGTTGGCAACAAAACAAAGAATTTAATATGTTACAGGTTGATAGCAAATTACTTCAACAGCAAAAACGGCTTGTTTTTACTGGGGATTGAACCCAGGACCTTCTGAGTGTGAAGTAGACGTGTTGACGACTCCACTATGAAACCTGTGAAATCCTGCAAAGTAATGGCATTTAGAGACGAGTTTTGACCGCCAGGGAAAAAAATAAATAAATTTGTAGTTCTGTTTGTGATGGAAGCCAAAACATCCCGTCATTCTGCTACAAAGCCGAGAACTTCATATATTGGAGTTGGATAGCGTATTATTTCAACACTAAGAACAGATTGGTTTCACTGGGGATTGAACGCAGGATCTTCTGCGTGTTAAGCAGACGTGATGACCACTACACTATGAAACCCGACGAAAAGTTACTGTGTATTGGCTAGCAGAGCAGAATTGTGACTGACGGGGCCTTTTTATTGCTGAAGGAAAGTATTTTTGGTTAATGAAAACAATTATTATTACATATTTTACCAGTTTTATTCCTACAAAGGGATTTTGCTTAAAAGGAAGTTTATATTGAATGTGTTACTTTTTTCCACATAGTTTAGTTGTTTGCTTTTGTATTTAAAGGAACTATATATATAATATGGGATTATGTTTTCTGCTAAAATGGTGAATGAAAAAGAAACCCAAAATCGTAGTTCTCTTTGTGATGGAAACCAATATTCCATCACAAATTCGTAGCTCTGTTGGGGATGGAAGCCAAAACATTCCATCCTTCGGCATCAAAGCCAAGAACTTCATATATTGTAGTTTAATTGAGTATTATTTCTACACCAAGAACAGATTGGTTTTACTGGGGATTGAACGCAGGACCTTCTGCGTGTTAAGCAGACGTGATGACCACTACTCTGTGAAACCTGATGGAAAGTTTCTGTGTATTGGCTAGCAGAGCAGAATTGTGACTGACGGGGCCTTTTTATTGCTGAAGTATTTTTGGTTAATGAAACATTTACAATTTTTATTACATATTTTACCAGTTTTATTCCTACAAAGAGATTTTGCTTAAAAGGAAGTTTACATTGAATGTTTTACTTTTTTCCACACAGTTTAGTTGTTTGCTTTTGTATTTAAAGGAACTATATATTTTGAAACAAACAGGATTTTTATAATATGGGATTATGTTTTCTGCTAAAATGGTCAATAAAAAAGAAACCCAAAATCGTAGTTCTCTTTGTGATGGAAGCCAAAATGTATTGTCATTTGGCAACGAAACCAAGAATTTCACATATTACAAGTCGATAGGAAATTACTTCAACACCAAAAACATATTGGCTTCACTGGGGATTGAACCCAGGACTTTCTGCGTGTGAAGCAGACGTGATGACCACTACACCATGAAACCTTTGAAATCCTGCAAAATAATGGCAATTAGAGACGAGTTTTGACCGCTAGTGGAAAAAAAACAAATTCGTAGCTCTGTTGGGGATGGAAGCCAAAACATCCCATCATTCGGCAACAAAGCCAAGAACTTCATATATTGTAGTTTAATCGAGTATTATTTCAACACCAAGAACAGATTGGTTTTACTGGGGATTGAACGCAGGACCTTCTGCGTGTTAAGCAGACGTGAAGACCACTACTCTATGAAACCTGATGGAAAGTTACTGTGTATTGGCTAGCAGAGCAGAATTGTGACTGACGGGGCCTTTTTATTGCTGAAGGAAAGTATTTTTGGTTAATGTAACATTTACAATTTTTATTACATATTTTACCAGTTTTATTCCTACAAAGGGATTTTGCTTAAAAGGAAGTTTACATTGAATGTGTTACTTTTTTCCACATAGTTTAGTTGTTTGCTTTTGTATTTAAAGGAACTATATATTTTGAAACAAACAGGATTTTTATAATATGGGATTATGTTTTCTGCTAAAATGGTCAATAAAAAAGAAACCCAAAATCGTAGTTCTCTTGGTGATGGAAGCCAAAATATATTATCAGTTGGCAACAAAACAAAGAATTTCATATGTTACAGGTTGATAGCAAATTACTTCAACAGCAAAAACGGCTTGTTTTTACTGGGAATTGAACCCAGGACCTTCTGAGTGTGAAGTAGACGTGTTGACGACTCCACTATGAAACCTGTGAAATCCTGCAAAGTAATGGCATTTAGAGACGAGTTTTGACCGCCAGGGAAAAAAAAAAAAAAAATTTGTAGTTCTGTTTGTGATGGAAGCCAAAACATCCCGTCATTCTGCTACAAAGCCGAGAACTTCATATATTGGAGTTGGATAGCGTATTATTTCAACACTAAGAACAGATTGGTTTCACTGGGGATTGAACGCAGGATCTTCTGCGTGTTAAGCAGACGTGATGACCACTACACTATGAAACCTGACGAAAAGTTACTGTGTATTGGCTAGCAGAGCAGAATTGTGACTGACGGGGCCTTTTTATTGCTGAAGGAAAGTATTTTTGGTTAATGAAAACAATTATTATTACATATTTTACCAGTTTTATTCCTACAAAGGGATTTTGCTTAAAAGGAAGTTTATATTGAATGTGTTACTTTTTTCCACATAGTTTAGTTGTTTGCTTTTGTATTTAAAGGAACTATATATATAATATGGGATTATGTTTTCTGCTAAAATGGTGAATGAAAAAGAAACCCAAAATCGTAGTTCTCTTTGTGATGGAAGCCAATATTCCATCACAAATTCGTAGCTCTGTTGGGGATGGAAGCCAAAACATTCCATCCTTCGGCATCAAAGCCAAGAACTTCATATATTGTAGTTTAATCGAGTATTATTTCAACACCAAGAACAGATTGGTTTTACTGGGGATTGAACGCAGGACCTTCTGCGTGTTAAGCAGACGTGAAGACCACTACTCTATGAAACCTGATGGAAAGTTACTGTGTATTGGCTAGCAGAGCAGAATTGTGACTGACGGGGCCTTTTTATTGCTGAAGGAAAGTATTTTTGGTTAATGTAACATTTACAATTTTTATTACATATTTTACCAGTTTTATTCCTACAAAGGGATTTTGCTTAAAAGGAAGTTTACATTGAATGTGTTACTTTTTTCCACATAGTTTAGTTGTTTGCTTTTGTATTTAAAGGAACTATATATTTTGAAACAAACAGGATTTTTATAATATGGGATTATGTTTTCTGCTAAAATTGTCAATGAAAAATAAACCCAAAATCGTAGTTCTCTTGGTGAGGGAAGCCAAAATATATTATCAGTTGGCAATAAAACCAAGAATTTCATATATATCAGGTTGATAGCAAACTACTTCAACAGCGAAAACGGCTTGTTTTTACTGGGGATTGAACCCAGGACCTTCTGCATGTGAAGTAGACGTGATGACCACTCCACTATGAAACCTGTGAAATCCTGCAAAGTAATGGCATTTAGAGACGAGTTTTGACCGCCAGGGGAAAAAAAAAAAATTATTTGTAGTTCTGTTTGTGATGGAAGCCAAAACATACCGTCATTCGGCAACAATGCCGAGAACTTCATATATTGTAGTTGAATAGCTTATGATTTCAACACTAAGAACAGATTGGTTTAACCGAGGATTGAACCCAGGACCTTCTGCGTGTTAAGCAGACGTGATGACCACTACATTATGAAACCTGACAAAAAGTTACTGTGTATTGGCTAGCAGAGCAGAATTGTGACTGACGGGGCCTTTTTATTGCTGAAGGAAAGTATTTTTGGTTAATGAAACATTTACAATTATTATTACATATTTTACCAGTTTTATTCCTACAAAGGGATTTTGCTTAAATTGAAGTTTATATTGAATGTGTTACTTTTTTCTCCATAGTTTGGTCTTTTGCTTTTGCATTTATGGGAACTATATATTTTGAAACAAATAGGATTTTTATAATATGGGATTATGTTTTCTGCTAAAATGGTCAATAAAAAAGAATCCCAAAATCGTAGTTCTCTTTGTGATGGAAGCCAAAATGTATTGTCATTTGGCAACGAAACCAAGAATTTCACATATTACAAGTCGATAGGAAATTACTTCAACACCAAAAACAGATTGGTTTCACTGGGGATTGAACCCAGGACTTTCTGCGTGTGAAGCAGACGTGATGACTACTACACTATGAAACCTTTGAAATCCTGCAAAATAATGGCAATTAGAGACGAGTTTTGACCGCTAGGGGAAAAAAAACAAATTCGTAGCTCTGTTGGTGATGGAAGCTAAAACATCCCGTTATTCGGCAACAAAGCCAAGAACTTCATATATTGTAGTTTAATTGAGTATTATTTAAACCCCAAGAACAGATTGGTTTTACTGGGGATTGAACGCAGGACCTTCTGCGTGTTAAGCAGACGTGATGACCACTACTCTATGAAACCTGATGGAAAGTTACCGTGTATTGGCTAGCAGAGCAGAATTGTGACTGACGGGGCCTTTTTATTGCTGAAGGAAAGTATTTTTGGTTAATGAAACATTTACAATTTTTATTACATATTTTACCAATTTTATTCCTACAAAGGGATTTTGCTTAAAAGGAAGTTTACATTGAATGTGTTACTTTTTTCCACATAGTTTAGTTGTTTGATTTTGTATTTAAAGGAACTATATATTTTGAAGCAAACAGGATTTTTATAATATGGGATTATGTTTTCTGCTAAAATGGTCAATAAAAAAGAAACACAAAATCGTAGTTCTCTTGGTGATGGAAGCCAAAATATATTATCAGTTGGCAACAAAAGAAAGAATTTCATATGTTACAGGTTGATATCAAATTACTTCCCATCATTCGACAACAAAGCCAAGAACTTCATATATTGTAGTTTAATTGAGTATTATTTCAACACCAAGAACAGATTGGTTTTACTGGGGATTGAACGCAGGACATTCTGCGCGTTAAGCAGACGTGATGACCACTACTCTATGAAACCTGATGGAAATTTACTGTGTATTGGCTAGCAGAGCAGAATTGTGACTGACGGGGCCTTTTTATTGCTTTAGAAAGTATTTTTTGTTAATGAAACATTTACAATTTTTATTACATATTTTACCAGTTTTATTCCTACAAAGGGATTTTGCTTAAAAGGAAGTTTACATTGAATGTGTTACTTTTTTCCACATAGTTTAGTTGTTTGCTTTTGTATTTAAAGGAACTATATATTTTGAAACAAACAGGATTTTTATAATATGGGATTATGTTTTCTGCTAAAATGGTCAATAAAAAAGAAACCCAAAATCGTAGTTCTCTTGGTAATAAAAGCCAAAATATATTATCAGTTGGCAACAAAACAAAGAATTTCATATGTTACAGGTTGATAGCAAATTACTTCAACAGCGAAAACGGCTTGTTTTTACTGGGGATTGAACCCAAGACCTTCTGCGTGTGAAGTAGACGTGATGACGACTCCACTATGAAACTTGTGAAATCCTTCAAAGTAATGGCATTTAGAGACGAGTTTTGACCGCCAGGGGAAAAAAATAATAATTTGTAGTTCTGTTTGTGATGGAAGCCAAGACATCCCGTCATACGGCAACAAAGCCGAGAACTTCATATATTGTAGTTGGATAGCGTATTATTTCAACACTAAGAACAGATTGGTTTCACTGGGGATTGAACCCAGGACCTGCTGCGTGTTAAGCAGATGTGATGACCACTACACTATGAAACCTGACGATAAGTTACTGTGTATTGGCTAGCAGAGCAGAATTGTGACTGACTGGGCCTTTTTATTGCTGAAGGAAAGTATTTTTGGTTAATGAAACATTTACAATTATTATTACATATTTTACCAGTTTTATTCCTACAAAGGAATTTTGCTTAAATTGAAGTTTATATTGAATGTGTTACTTTTTTCTCCATAGTTTGGTCTTTTGCTTTTGTATTTATGGGAACTATATATTTTGAAACAAATAGGATTTTTATAATATGGGATTATGTTTTCTGCTAAAATGGTCAATAAAAAAGAAACCCAAAATCGTAGTTCTCTTTGTGATGGAAGCCAAAATGTATTGTCATTTGGCAACGAAACCAAGAATTTCACATATTACAAGTCGATAGGAAATTACTTCAACACCAAAAACAGATTGGTTTCACTGGGGATTGAACCCAGGACCTTCTGCGTGTGAAGCATACGTGATGACCACTACACTATGAAACCTTTGAAATTCTGCAAAGTAATGGCAATTAGAGACGAGTTTTGACTGCCAGGGGAAAAAAAACAAATTCGTAGCTCTGTTGGTGATGGAAGCTAAAACATCCCGTTATTCGGCAACAAAGCCAAGAACTTTATATACTGCAGGTTGATAGGGGATTATTTCAACACCAAGAACACATGGGTTTCACTGGGGATTGAACCCAGGACCTTCTGCGTGTAAAGCAGACGTGATTTCCACTGCACTATGAAACCTTTGAAAGCCTGCAAAGTAATGGCAATTAGAGACGAGTTTTGACCGCCAGGGAAAAAAAAACCAAATTCGTAGCTCTGTTCGGGATGGAAGCCAAAACATCCCATCATTCGGCAACAAAGCCAAGAACTTCATATATTGTAGTTTAATTGAGTATTATTTCAACACCAAGAACAGATTGGTTTTACTGGGGATTGAACACAGGACCTTCTGCGCGTTAAGCAGACGTGATGACCACTACTCTATAAAACCTGATGGAAAGTTACTGTGTATTGGCTAGCAGAGCAGAATTGTGACTGACGTTGCCTTTTTATTGCTGAAGAAACTATTTTTTGTTAATGAAACATTTACAATTTTTATTACATATTTTACCAGTTTTATTCCTACAAAGAAATTTTACTTAAAAGGAAGTTTACATTGAATGTGTTACTTTTTTCCACATGGTTTAGTTGTTTGCTTTTGTATTTAAAGGAACTATATATTTTGAAACAAACAGGATTTTTATAATATGGGATTATGTTTTCTGCTAAAATGGTCAATAAAAAAGAAACCCAAAATCGTAGTTCTCTTGGTAATAAAAGCCAAAATATATTATCAGTTGGCAACAAAACAAAGAATTTCATATGTTACAGGTTGATAGCAAATTACTTCAACAGCGAAAACAGCTTGTTTTTACTGGGGATTGAACCCAGGACCTTCTGCGTGTGAAGTAGACGTGATGACGACTCCACTATGAAACTTGTGAAATCCTGCAAAGTAATGGCATTTAGAGACGAGTTTTGACCGCCAGGGGAAAAAAAATAATAATTTGTAGTTCTGTTTGTGATGGAAGCCAAAAAATCCCGTCATACGGCAACAAAGCCGAGAACTTCATATATTGTAGTTGGATAGCGTATTTTTTCAACACTAAGAACAGATTGGTTTCACTGGGGATTGAACCCAGGACCTTCTGCGTGTTAAGCAGATATGATGACCACTACTCTATGAAACCTGATGGAAAGTTACTGTGTATTGGCTAGCAGAGCAGAATTGTGACTGACGGGGCCTTTTTATTGCTGAAGGAAAGTATTTTTGGTTAATGAAACATTTACAATTTTTATTACATATTTTACCAGTTTTATTCCTACAAAGGGATTTTGCTTAAAAGGAAGTTTACATTGAATGTGTTACTTTTTTCCACATAGTTTAGTTGTTTGCTTTTGTATTTAAAGGAACTATATATTTTGAAACAAACAGGATTTTTATAATATGGGATTATGTTTTCTGCTAAAATGGTCAATAAAAAAGAAACCCAAAATCGTAGTTCTCTTGGTGATGGAAGCCAAAATATATTATCAGTTGGCAACAAAACAAAGAATTTCATATGTTACAGGTTGATAGCAAATTACTTCAACAGTGAAAACGGCTTGATTTTACTGGGGATTGAACCCAGGACCTTCTGCGTGTGAAGTAGACGAGATGACGACTCCACTATGAAATCTGTGAAATCCTGCAAAGTAATGGCATTTAGAGACCAGTTTTGACCGCCAGGGGAAAAAAAAAAATAATTTGTAGTTCTGTTTGTGATGGAAGCCAAAACATCCCGTCATTCGGCAACAAAGCCGAGAACTTCATATATTGTAGTTGGATAGCGTATTATTTCAACACTAAGAACAGATTGGTTTCACTGGGGATTAAACCCAGGACCTTCTGCGTGTTAAGCAGACGTGATGACCACTACACTATGAAACCTGACGAAAAGTTACTGTGTATTGGCTAGCAGAGCAGAATTGTGACTGACGGGGCCTTTTTATTGCTGAAGGAAAGTATTTTTGGTTAATGAAACATTTACAATTATTATTACATATTTTACCTGTTTTATTCCTAGAAAGGGATTTTGCTTAAATTGAAGTTTATATTGAATGTGTTACTTTTTTCTCCATAGTTTGGTCTTTTGCTTTTGCATTTATGGGAACTATATATTTTGAAACAAATAGGATTTTTATAATATGGGATTATGTTTTCTGCTAAAATGGTCAATAAAAAAGAAACCCAAAATCGTAGTTCTCTTTGTGATGGAAGCCAAAATGTATTGTCATTTGGCAACGAAACCAAGAATTTCACATATTACAAGTCGATAGGAAATTACTTCAACACCAAAAACAGATTGGTTTCACTGGGGATTGAACCCAGGACCTACTGCGTGTGAAGCAGACGTGATGACCACTACACTATGAAACCTTTGAAATCCTGCAAAGTAATGGCAATTAGAGTCGAGTTTTGACCACCAGCGGAAAAAAACCAAATTCGTAGCTCTGTTGGGGATGGAAGCCAAAACATCCCATCATTCGGCAACAAAGCCAAGAACTTCATATATTGTAGTTTAATCAAGTATTATTTCAACACCAAGAACAGATTGGTTTTACTGGGGATTGAACGCAGGACCATCTGCGTGTTAAGCAGACGTGATGACCACTACTCTATGAAACCTGATGGAAAGTTACTGTGTATTGGCTAGCAGAGCAGAATTGTGACTGACGGGGCCTTTTTATTGCTGAAGGAAAGTATTTTTGGTTAATGTAACATTTACAATTTTTATTACATATTTTACCAGTTTTATTCCTACAAAGGGATTTTGCTTAAAAGGAAGTTTACATTGAATGTGTTACTTTTTTCCACATAGTTTAGTTGTTTGCTTTTGTATTTAAAGGAACTATATATTTTGAAACAAACAGGATTTTTATAATATGGGATTATGTTTTCTGCTAAACTGGTCAATAAAAAAGAAACCCAAAATCGTAGTTCTCTTGGTGATGGAAGCCAAAATATATTATCAGTTGGCAACAAAACAAAGAATTTCATATGTTACAGGTTGATAGCAAATTACTTCAACAGCAAAAACGGCTTGTTTTTACTGGGGATTGAACCCAGGACCTTCTGAGTGTGAAGTAGACGTGTTGACGACTCCACTATGAAATCTGTGAAATCCTGCAAAGTAATGGCATTTAGAGACGAGTTTTGACCGCCAGGGAAAAAAAAAAAATAAATTTGTAGTTCTGTTTGTGATGGAAGCCAAAACATCCCGTCATTCTGCTACAAAGCCGAGAACTTCATATATTGGAGTTGGATAGCGTATTATTTCAACACTAAGAACAGATTGGTTTCACTGGGGATTGAACGCAGGATCTTCTGCGTGTTAAGCAGACGTGATGACCACTACACTATGAAACATGACGAAAAGTTACTGTGTATTGGCTAGCAGAGCAGAATTGTGACTGACGGGGCCTTTTTATTGCTGAAGGAAAGTATTTTTGGTTAATGAAAACAATTATTATTACATATTTTACCAGTTTTATTCCTACAAAGGGATTTTGCTTAAAAGGAAGTTTATATTGAATGTGTTACTTTTTTCCACATAGTTTAGTTGTTTGCTTTTGTATTTAAAGGAACTATATATATAATATGGGATTATGTTTTCTGCTAAAATGGTGAATGAAAAAGAAACCCAAAATCGTAGTTCTCTTTGTGATGGAAGCCAATATTCCATCACAAATTCGTAGCTCTGTTGGGGATGGAAGCCAAAACATTCCATCCTTCGGCAACAAAGCCAAGAACTTCATATATTGTAGTTTAATCGAGTATTATTTCAACACCAAGAACAGATTGGTTTTACTGGGGATTGAACGCAGGACCTTCTGCGTGTTAAGCAGACGTGAAGACCACTACTCTATGAAACCTGATGGAAAGTTACTGTGTATTGGCTAGCAGAGCAGAATTGTGACTGACGGGGCCTTTTTATTGCTGAAGGAAAGTATTTTTGGTTAATGTAACATTTACAATTTTTATTACATATTTTACCAGTTTTATTCCTACAAAGGGATTTTGCTTAAAAGGAAGTTTACATTGAATGTGTTACTTTTTTCCACATAGTTTAGTTGTTTGCTTTTGTATTTAAAGGAACTATATATTTTGAAACAAACAGGATTTTTATAATATGGGATTATGTTTTCTGCTAAAATTGTCAATAAAAAATAAACCCAAAATCGTAGTTCTCTTGGTGAGGGAAGCCAAAATATATTATCAGTTGGCAATAAAACCAAGAATTTCATATATATCAGGTTGATAGCAAACTACTTCAACAGCGAAAACGGCTTGTTTTTACTGGGGATTGAACCCAGGACCTTCTGCATGTGAAGTAGACGTGATGACCACTCCACTATGAAACCTGTGAAATCCTGCAAAGTAATGGCATTTAGAGACGAGTTTTGACCGCCAGGGGAAAAAAAAAAAATAATTTGTAGTTCTGTTTGTGATGGAAGCCAAAACATTCCGTCATTCGGCAACAATGCCGAGAACTTCATATATTGTAGTTGAATAGCTTATGATTTCAACACTAAGAACAGATTGGTTTAACCGAGGATTGAACCCAGGACCTTCTGCGTGTTAAGCAGACGTGATGACCACTACATTATGAAACCTGACAAAAAGTTACTGTGTATTGGCTAGCAGAGCAGAATTGTGACTGACGGGGCCTTTTTATTGCTGAAGGAAAGTATTTTTGGTTAATGAAACATTTACAATTATTATTACATATTTTACCAGTTTTATTCCTACAAAGGGATTTTGCTTAAATTGAAGTTTATATTGAATGTGTTACTTTTTTCTCCATAGTTTGGTCTTTTGCTTTTGCATTTATGGGAACTATATATTTTGAAACAAATAGGATTTTTATAATATGGGATTATGTTTTCTGCTAAAATGGTCAATAAAAAAGAAACCCAAAATCGTAGTTCTCTTTGTGATGGAAGCCAAAATGTATTGTCATTTGGCAACGAAACCAAGAATTTCACATATTACAAGTCGATAGGAAATTACTTCAACACCAAAAACAGATTGGTTTCACTGGGGATTGAACCCAGGACTTTCTGCGTGTGAAGCAGACGTGATGACTACTACACTATGAAACCTTTGAAATCCTGCAAAATAATGGCAATTAGAGACGAGTTTTGACCGCTAGGGGAAAAAAAACAAATTCGTAGCTCTGTTGGTGATGGAAGCTAAAACATCCCGTTATTCGGCAACAAAGCCAAGAACTTCATATATTGTAGTTTAATTGAGTATTATTTAAACCCCAAGAACAGATTGGTTTTACTGGGGATTGAACGCAGGACCTTCTGCGTGTTAAGCAGACGTGATGACCACTAGTCTATGAAACCTGATGGAAAGTTACCGTGTATTGGCTAGCAGAGCAGAATTGTGACTGACGGGGCCTTTTTATTGCTGAAGGAAAGTATTTTTGGTTAATGAAACATTTACAATTTTTATTACATATTTTACCAATTTTATTCCTACAAAGGGATTTTGCTTAAAAGGAAGTTTACATTGAATGTGTTACTTTTTTCCACATAGTTTAGTTGTTTGATTTTGTATTTAAAGGAACTATATATTTTGAAGCAAACAGGATTTTTATAATATGGGATTATGTTTTCTGCTAAAATGGTCAATAAAAAAGAAACACAAAATCGTAGTTCTCTTGGTGATGGAAGCCAAAATATATTATCAGTTGGCAACAAAAGAAAGAATTTCATATGTTACAGGTTGATATCAAATTACTTCCCATCATTCGGCAACAAAGCCTTATTCCTACAAAGTGAATTTGCTTAAAAGGAAGTTTACATTGAATGTGTTACTTTTTTCCACATAGCTTAGTTGTTTGCTTTTGTATTTAAAGGAACTATATATTTTGAAACAAACAGGATTTTTATAATATGGGATTATGTTTTCTGCTAAAATGGTAAATAAAAAAGAAACCCAAAATCGTAGTTCTCTTGGTGATAAAAGCCAAAATATATTATCAGTTGGCAACAAAACAAAGAATTTCATATGTTACAGGTTGATAGCAAATTACTTCAACAGCAAAAACGGCTTGTTTTTACTGGGGATTGAAACCAGGACCTTCTGCGTGTGAAGTAGACGTGATGACGACTCCACTATGAAACTTTTAAATCCTGCAAAGTAATGGCATTTAGAGACGAGTTTTGACCGCCAGGGGAAAAAAAAAAATAATTTGTTGTTCTGTTTGTGATGGAAGCCAAAACATCCCGTCATACGGCAACAAAGCCAAGAACTTCATATATTGTAGTTGGATAGCATATTATTTCAACACTAAGAACAGATTGGTTTCACTGGGGATTGAACCCAGGACCTTCTGCGTGTTAAGCAGACGTGATGACCAGTACACTATGAAACCTGATGAAAAGTTACTGTGTATTGGCTAGCAGAGCAGAATTGTGACTGACGGGGCCTTTTTATTGCTGAAGGAAAGTATTTTTGGTTAATGAAACATTTACAATTATTATTACATATTTTACCAGTTTTATTCCTACAAAGGGATTTTGCTTAAATTGAAGTTTATATTGAATGTGTTACTTTTTTCTCCATAGTTTGGTCTTTTGCTTTTGTATTTATGGGAACTATATATTTTGAAACAAATAGGATTTTTATAATATGGGATTATGTTTTCTGCTAAAATGGTCAATAAAAAAGAAACCCAAAATCGTAGTTCTCTTTGTGATGGAAGCCAAAATGTATTGTCATTTGGCAACGAAACCAAGAATTTTACATATTACAAGTCGATAGGAAATTACTTCAACACCAAAAACAGATTGGTTTCACTGGGGATTGAACCCAGGACCTTCTGCGTGTGAAGCAGACGTGATGACCACTACACTATGAAACCTTTGAAATCCTGCAAAGTAATGGCAATTAGAGACAAGTTTTGACCGCCAGGGGAAAAAAAACAAATTCGTAGCTCTGTTGGTGATGGAAGCTAAAACATCCCGTTATTCGGCAACAAAGCCAAGAACTTCATATATTGTAGTTTAATTGAGTATTATTTCAACACCAAGAACAGATTGGTTTTACTGGGGATTGAACACAGGACCTTCTGCGTGTTAAGCAGACGTGATGACAACTACTCTATGAAACCTGATGGAAAGTTACTGTGTATTGGCTAGCAGAGCAGAATTGTCACTGACGGGGCCTTTTTATTGCTGAAGGAAAGTATTTTTTGTTAATGAAACATTTACAATTTTTATTACATATTTTACCAGTTTTATTCCTACAAAGGGATTTTGCTTAAAAGGAAGTTTACATTGAATGTGCTACTTTTTCCACATAGTTTAGTTGTTTGCTTTTGTATTTAAAGGAACTATATATTTTGAAACAAACAGGATTTTTATAATATGGGATTATGTTTTATGCTAAAATGGTCAATAAAAAAGAAACCCAAAATCGTAGTTCTCTTGGTGATGGAAGCCAAAATATATTATCAGTTGGCAACAAAACAAAGAATTTCATATGTTACAGGTTGATAGCAAATTACTTCAACAGAAAAAACGGCTTGTTTTTACTAGGGATTGAACCCAGGACCTTCTGTGTGTGAAGTAGATGTGATGACGACTACACTATGCTACCTGTGAAATCCTACAAAGTAATGGAATTTAGAGACGAGTTTTGACCGCCAGGGGAAAAAAAAAAATAATTTGTAGTTCTGTTTGTGATGGAAGCCAAAACATACCGTCATTCGGCAACAAAGCCGAGAACTTCATATATTGGAGTTGGATAGCGTATTATTTCAACACTAAGAACAGATTGGTTTCACTGGGGATTGAACCCAGGACCTTCTGCGTGTTAAGCAGAAATGATGACCACTACACTATGAAACCAGGCGAAAGTTACTGTGTATTAGCTAGCAGAGCAGAATTGTGACTGACGGGGCCTTTTTATTGCTGAAGGAAAGTATTTTTGGTTAATGAAACATTTACAATTATTATTACATATTTTACCAGTTTTATTCCTACAAAGGGATTTTGCTTAAATTGAAGTTTATATTGAATGTGTTACTTTTTTCTCCATAGTTTGGTCTTTTGCTTTTGTATTTTTGGGAACTATATATTTTGAAACAAATAGGATTTTTATAATATGGGATTATGTTTTCTGCTAAAATGGTCAATAAAAAAGAAACCCAAAATCGTAGTTCTCTTTGTGATGTAAGCCAAAATGTATTCTCATTTGGCAACGAAACCAAGAATTTCACATATTACAAGTCGATAGGAAATTACTTCAACACCAGAAACGGATTGGTTTCACTGGGGATTGAACCCAGGACTTTCTGCGTGTGAAGCAGACGTGATGACCACTACACTATGAGACCTTCGAAATCCTGCAAAATAATGGCAATTAGAGACGAGTTTTGACCGCCAGGGAAAAAAAAAACAAATTCGTAGCTCTGTTGGGGATGGAAGCCAAAACATTCCATCCTTCAGCAACAAAGCCAAGAACTTCATATATTGTAGTTTAATTGAGTATTATTTCAACACCAAGAACAGATTGGTTTTACTGGGGATTAAACGCAGGACCTTCTGCGTGTTAAGCAGACGTGATGACCACTACTCTATGAAACCTGATGGAAAGTTACTGTGTATTGGCTAGCAGAGCAGAATTGTGACTGACGGGGCCTTTTTATTGCTGAAGGAAAGTATTTTTGGTTAATGAAACATTTACAATTATTATTACATATTTTACCAGTTTTATTCCTACAAAGGGATTTTGCTTAAATTGAAGTTTATATTGAATGTGTTACTTTTTTCTCCATAGTTTGGTCTTTTTCTTTTGTATTTATGGGAACTATATATTTTGAAACAAATAGGATTTTTATAATATGGGATTATGTTTTCTGCTAAAATGGTCAATAAAAAAGAAACCCAAAATCGTAGTTCTCTTGGTAATAAAAGCCAAAATATATTATCAGTTGGCAACAAAACAAAGAATTTCATATGTTACAGGTTGATAGCAAATTACTTCAACAGCGAAAACGGCTTGTTTTTACTGAGGATTGAACCCAGGACCTTCTGCGTGTGAAGTAGACGTGATGACGACTCCACTATGAAACCTGTGAAATCCTGCAAAGTAATGGCATTTAGAGACGAGTTTTGACCGCCAGGGGGAAAAAAAAAAAAATAATTTGTAGTTCTGTTTGTGATGGAAGCCAAAACATCCCGTCATTCGGCAACAAAGCCGAGAACTTCATATATTGGATTTGGATAGCGTAGTATTTCAACACTAAGAACAGATTGGTTTCACAGGGGATTGAACACAGGCCCTTCTGCGTGTTTAGCAGAAATGATGACCACTACACTATGAAACCTAACGAAAAGTTACTGTGTATTGGCTAGCAGAGCAGAATTGTGACTGACGGGGCGTTTTTCATTGCTGAAGGAAAGTATTTTTGGTTAATGAAACATTTACAATTATTATTACATATTTTACCAGTTTTATTCCTACAAAGGGATTTTGCTTAAATTGAAGTTTATATTGAATGTGTTACTTTTTTCTCCATAGTTTGGTCTTTTGCTTTTGTATTTATGGGAACTATATATTTTGAAACAAATAGGATTTTTATAATATGGGATTATGTTTTCTGCTAAAATGGTCAATAAAAAAGAAACCCAAAATCGTAGTTCTCTTTGTGATGGAAGCCAAAATGTATTGTCATTTGGCAACGAAACCAAGAATTTCACATATTACAAGTCGATAGGAAATTACTTCAACACCAAAAACAGAAAAAGTATTTTTGGTTAATGAAACATTTACATATATTATTACATATTTTACCAGTTTTATTCCTACAAAGGGATTTAGCTTAAATCCACTACACTATGAAACCTTTGAAATCCTGCAAAGTAATGGCAATTAGAGACGAGTTTTGACCGCCAGGGAAAAAAAAACAAATTCGTAGCTCTGTTGGTGATGGAAGCTAAAACATCCCGTTATTCGGCAACAAAGCCAAGAACTTTATATACTGCACGTTGATAGGGGATTATTTCAACACCAAGAACACATGGGTTTCACTGGGGATTGAACCCAGGACCTTCTGCGTGTGAAGCAGACGTGATGACCACTACAATATGAAACCTTTGAAATCCTGCAAAGTAATGGCAATTAGAGACGAGTTTTGACCGCCAGGGGAAAAAAAAAAAATTCGTAGCTCTGTTGGTGATGGAAGCTAAAACATCCCGTTATTCGGCAACAAAGACAAGAACTTTATATACTGCAGGTTGATAGGGGATTATTTCAACACCAAGAACACATGGGTTTCACTGGGGATTGAACCCAGGACTAGAGCTGAGCGAACCGGTCCCGGTTCGGCTCGAGGTCGGTTCGCCGAACGGAGGTCCCGTTCAAATTCGGTTTGACGAACCGAACTCGAACTGCATAGGAAACAATGGCAGGCAATCACAAACACAGAAAAACACCTAGAAAACACCCTCAAAGGTGTCCAAAAGGTGACAAACAACTCACAACACATGGGAAAGTGACAAGGACATATACTCATGTGAAAACAAAAGAGCAGGACAAGGAAAAAGAGGAGGACACACAGATATATGAGTATATGCAAGGAAACATCGATTCCATTATTGTGCAACTTGAACCCTGCTCATTTTAGGCTTCCAATCTTGATAAATTGCCTGAGCTCGCCACGTACGCCTTGGGGATCTTGTCGTGTCCTGCAGCCAGCGTTCTCTCGGAACCTGTCTTCAGTGCTGCTGGGGGTCTGCTGGCAGATAAGCACACATGTCTGTCCACTGAAAATGTGGACATGGCTCTCAGAGGACTTTTCTTCCCCTGGGTCAGCCAGGGGACGGGAAAGGCACGCGTATTTTTGAGAGTGCTTCATGCAAAGCATCTTTTTCATTTTGAAAAGGGGGATTATTATTATTATTATTATTTATTTATAGAGCACCATTAATTCCATGGTGCTGTACATGAGAAGGGGGTTACATACAAAATACATATACAAGTTACAGTAGACAGACTAGTACAGAGGGAAGAGGGCCCTACCCTTGCGGGCTTACATTCTATAGGGGATCAACTGATGCCAGTCAAGTGGGGTGTGTGTGGCCCAATTAGTGGAAACGAGGGAGACTGTGGTTGGAGTCCCCTCGCTGTGTCTCTAAAAGAACCAAGATGAACAAGTCATGGCTCTCAGAGGACTTTTCTTCCCCTGGGTCAGCCAGGGGACGGGAAAGGCACGCGTATTTTTGAGAGTGCTTCATGCAAAGCATCTTTTTCTTTTTCAAAAGGGGGGGTCAACCGATGCCAGTCAAGTGGGGTGTGTGTGGCCCAGTTAGTGGAAACGAGGGAGACTGTGGTTTGAGTCCCCTTGCTGTGTCTCTAAAAGAACCAAGATGAACAAGTCATGGCTCTCAGAGGAATTTTCTTCCCCTGGGTCAGCCAGGGGACGGGAAAGGCACGCGTATTTTTGAGAGTGCTTCATGCAAAGCATCTTTTTCTTTTTCAAAAGGGGGGGTCAACCGATGCCAGTCAAGTGGGGTGTGTGTGGCCCGGTTAGTGGAAACGAGGGAGACTGGGGTTGGAGTCCCCTTGCTGTGTCTCTAAAAGAACCAAGATGAACAAGTCATGGCTCTCAGAGGACTTTTCTTCCCCTGGGTCAGCCAGGGGACGGGAAAGGCACGCGTATTTTTGAGAGTACTTCATGCAAAGCATATTTTTCTTTTTCAAAAGGGGGGGTCAACCGATGCCAGTCAAGTGGGGTGTGTGTGGCCCAGTTAGTGGAAACGAGGGAGACTGTGGTTGGAGTTCCCTCGCTGTGTCTCTAAAAGAACCAAGATGAACAAGTCATGGCTCTCAGAGGACTTTTCTTCCCCTGGGTCAGCCAGGGGACGGGAAAGGCACGCGTATTTTTGAGAGTGCTTCATGCAAAGCATCTTTTTCTTTTTCAAAAGGGGGGGTCAACCGATGCCAGTCAAGTGGGGTGTGTGTGGCCCAGTTAGTGGAAACGAGGGAGACTGTGGTTGGAGTCCCCTCGCTGTGTCTCTAAAAGAACCAAGATGAACAAGTCATGGCTCTCAGAGGACTTTTCTTCCCCTGGGTAAGCCAGGGGACGGGAAAGGCACGCGTATTTTTGAGAGTGCTTCATGGAAAGCATCTTTTTCTTTTTCAAAAGGGGGCTCAACCGATGCCAGTCAAGTGGGGTGTGTGTGGCCCAGTTAGTGGAAACGAGGGAGACTGTGGTTGGAGTCCCCTCGCTGTTTCTCTAAAAGAACCAAGATGAACAAGTCATGGCTCTCAGAGGACTTTTCTTCCCCTGGGTCAGCCAGGGGACAGGAAAGGCACGCGTATTTTTGAGAGTGCTTCATGCAAAGCATCTTTTTCTTTTTCAAAAGGGGGCTCAACCGATGCCAGTCAAGTCGGGTGTGTGTGGCCCAGTTAGTGGAAACGAGGGAGACTGTGGTTGGAGTCCCCTCGCTGTGTCTCTAAAAGAACCAAGATGAACAAGTCATGGCTCTCAGAGGACTTTTTTTCCCCTGGGTCAGCCAGGGGACGGGAAAGGCACGCATATTTTTGAGAGTGCTTCATGCAAAGCATCTTTTTCTTTTTCAAAAGGGGGGGTCAACCGATGCCAGTCAAGTGGGGTGTGTGTGGCCCAGTTAGTGGTAACGAGGGAGACTGTGGTTGGAGTCCCCTTGCTGTGTCTCTAAAAGAACCAAGATGAACAAGTCATGGCTCTCAGAGGACTTTTCTTCCCTTGGGTCAGCCAGGGGACGGGAAAGGCACGCGTATTTTTGAGAGTGCTTCATGCAAAGCATCTTTTTCTTTTTCAAAAGGGGGGGTCAACCGATGCCAGTCAAGTGGGGTGTGTGTGGCCCAGTTAGTGGAAACGAGGGAGACTGTGGTTTGAGTCCCCTTGCTGTGTCTCTAAAAGAACCAAGATGAACAAGTCATGGCTCTCAGAGGACTTTTCTTCCCCTGGGTCAGCCAGGGGACGGGAAAGGCACGCGTATTTTTGAGAGTGCTTCATGCAAAGCATCTTTTTCTTTTTCAAAAGGGGGGGTCAACCGATGCCAGTCAAGTGGGGTGTGTGTGGCCCGGTTAGTGGAAACGAGGGAGACTGGGGTTGGAGTCCCCTTGCTGTGTCTCTAAAAGAACCAAGATGAACAAGTCATGGCTCTCAGAGGACTTTTCTTCCCCTGGGTCAGCCAGGGGACGGGAAAGGCACGCGTATTTTTGAGAGTGCTTCATGCAAAGCATATTTTTCTTTTTCAAAAGGGGGGGTCAACCGATGCCAGTCAAGTGGGGTGTGTGTGGCCCAGTTAGTGGAAACGAGGGAGACTGTGGTTGGAGTTCCCTCGCTGTGTCTCTAAAAGAACCAAGATGAACAAGTCATGGCTCTCAGAGGACTTTTCTTCCCCTGGGTCAGCCAGGGGACGGGAAAGGCACGCGTATTTTTGAGAGTGCTTCATGCAAAGCATCTTTTTCTTTTTCAAAAGGGGGGGTCAACCGATGCCAGTCAAGTGGGGTGTGTGTGGCCCAGTTAGTGGAAACGAGGGAGACTGTGGTTGGAGTCCCCTCGCTGTGTCTCTAAAAGAACCAAGATGAACAAGTCATGGCTCTCAGAGGACTTTTCTTCCCCTGGGTAAGCCAGGGGACGGGAAAGGCACGCGTATTTTTGAGAGTGCTTCATGGAAAGCATCTTTTTCTTTTTCAAAAGGGGGCTCAACCGATGCCAGTCAAGTGGGGTGTGTGTGGCCCAGTTAGTGGAAACGAGGGAGACTGTGGTTGGAGTCCCCTCGCTGTGTCTCTAAAAGAACCAAGATGAACAAGTCATGGCTCTCAGAGGACTTTTCTTCCCCTGGGTCAGCCAGGGGACAGGAAAGGCACGCGTATTTTTGAGAGTGCTTCATGCAAAGCATCTTTTTCTTTTTCAAAAGGGGGCTCAACCGATGCCAGTCAAGTCGGGTGTGTGTGGCCCAGTTAGTGGAAACGAGGGAGACTGTGGTTGGAGTCCCCTCGCTGTGTCTCTAAAAGAACCAAGATGAACAAGTCATGGCTCTCAGAGGACTTTTTTTCCCCTGGGTCAGCCAGGGGACGGGAAAGGCACGCATATTTTTGAGAGTGCTTCATGCAAAGCATCTTTTTCTTTTTCAAAAGGGGGGGTCAACCGATGCCAGTCAAGTGGGGTGTGTGTGGCCCAGTTAGTGGTAACGAGGGAGACTGTGGTTGGAGTCCCCTTGCTGTGTCTCTAAAAGAACCAAGATGAACAAGTCATGGCTCTCAGAGGACTTTTCTTCCCTTGGGTCAGCCAGGGGACGGGAAAGGCACGCGTATTTTTGAGAGTGCTTCATGCAAAGCATCTTTTTCTTTTTCAAAAGGGGGGGTCAACCGATGCCAGTCAAGTGGGGTGTGTGTGGCCCAGTTAGTGGAAACGAGGGAGACTGTGGTTGGAGTCCCCTCGCTGTGTCTCTAAAAGAACCAAGATGAACAAGTCATGGCTCTCAGAGGACTTTTCTTCCCCTGGGTCAGCCAGGGGACGGGAAAGGCACGCGTATTTTTGAGAGTGCTTCATGCAAAGCATCTTTTTCTTTTTCAAAAGTGGGCTCAACCGATGCCAGTCAGTTGGGGTGTGTGTGGCCCAGTTAGTGGAAACGAGGGAGACTGTGGTTGGAGTCCCCTCGCTGTGTTTTACATGCTTTTAGAAGGTCATGACATGGCTTGGAGGTTGACTTTCATCATCTGCAAACTGTTGGCTACCAAAATGCTGCCTTTCCAACAACTGTGGTTATAGACAATGAGGAACATACTGATGAAGATGAGACGCAGATACCCGATTGGGATGACAACTTAAATATTCGGTCAGGGCAAGAAGATGCTCGGTCTGAGGGGGAGGGGAGTGCAAACACAACAATTGATGATGAAGTTCTAGATCCCACCTACTGTCAACCCACAGTCAGACACTCGAGGAGGTCAACAGAGGCGGTGGAGGAGGATGCAACCGACGTCGAAGTAACCTTTCGCCTTCCTGGACACAGTCGGAGCACTGGTAGCACGTCTACAACTGCATCCTCAGCCACCACTCTGCCTCTGAGCATTATTCGGGGTGGATCAACAGGTCGCATGGCCTCTAAGCCTTGCCTAGCCTGGTCCTTTTTTTACATAAAAAAAGATCGCCCAAATTATGTGATCTGTAACATTTGGCATGGTTATCTTACTAGAGGTCAAAACCTCAGCAGTTTGACAACTTCTTCCATGAATCGTCACATGAATAAATATCATATGGCCTGGTGGGAAGCTCACCGTGCTGCAATGCGGCCTAGCGGAGCCAACCATCCACCGCCTGCCCCTTCCAGTGCATCCGCGCGCTCGTCATTTTCTAGGACTGTGGGGACAGCTGTCACACCTGTTTTTCCACCCACAACTTCCACCACTGTAACCGCAACAGGCAGTTTGCTTGGTAGATCGTCAGTTGGTTTGGAAGGGGAAACAAGTGATTGTGTACAGCTCTCTCACACATCGATAGCACCAACGTTGGAGGAAGGCAACATCATGTCTCCGCCTGCACTTTCCTCACAAACCTGCATTTTTCCAGGGACACCCTACTCAACACCGTCTACAGACAGCAGCCAGATCTCTGTCCCTCAGATGTGGTCAAATAAAAGGCCACTTACTGCGACCCATGACAAAGCTAAGTGGTTGACTCTATCCCTCTGTAAGCTGTTGGCTACCGAAATGCTGCCTTTACGCTTAGTGGACACACAGGATTTTAAAGACCTTATGTCTGTCGCTGTGCCCCAGTACCAGATGCCCAATCACCACTGCTTCTCCAAGAAAAGCATGCCCGCGCTACACCAGCATGTCGCACACAACATCACCACTTCCTTGAGAAACTCTGTGTGCGACAGGGTGCATTTCAACACAGATACTTGGACCAGTAAGCATAGACAGGGTCATTACATGTCACTGACTGGGCACTGGCAAACTATGGTGAGAGATGGAGAAGGGTCTGCTGTACAAGTCTTGCCGTCCCCACGAGTTGTTTCAATCCTTCTTCTGTATGTAGAAGTTAATACACTGCTTCAGCCTCTTCAACCTCGTGTGGGTCCTCCACCTTGGCGCAAACCCTGTGTGGTCAGGCCACCCTTCCTTGCAACTGCGCACAAGGACTACCACACACCTCCTTACTATGCTGGCAGCAGAGCTCAATGCCATCAGGCGGTCAAAGTTTTACTTTGAAATGTATGGGAAATGTGAGTCACACCGCTATTCCAGAGAATAGTAGTCAGGCAGGGTCAAAACATTAATTGAGGAACAGGAACACAATGGGACGGCCAGGACTTAATCAGAAAACAAGCAGAGGTGAAATGCGGATCGGCCAACAAGGTACCTAAACAGCAAGCAGGAAAAGTAGTCAGGTAACAAGCACACAAAATCCTAAAACTGAACTGGGGGTAAAATTAACCAGAGGTTCATAGCTATGTCTGGCAGTGGTCTGCAGACAGGATGGGCATAAAAAAGGGTGTGGTGTCTTCCCATTGGTTGTAGCTGAATGATGGTATTTCATCTGTGAGATACCCACCAGCTACATTCAGCCAGAGATTCTGCATCTGTCAAGGTAATGCAGCCCAGTGGGTGAGCATAACCTGCGTCCACCTGCGCCGCTGGCATCGACTCCTCTCCCATCATCAGCACTATTCATGAAAGGAACACGTTGTCACCTGGCGACCGGAGTACAAATTGACGGAGCGGACTCCGTTGGTGACTTAACAGCCGTGTGCGGCAATGATGCAAACCTGGCTGCGGGCCATCCTCAGGGCAATGTGACACACGTGCCTTGTATGGCTCACGTGTTGAACCGAATTCTCCAGCAATTTTTAAAACACCATCACGGCCTACATGGCCTTGTGCAGCGGGCACGCTCGCTATGTGCTCACTTCCATCGTGCGCACACAGCAGCTCAACAACTTTCATCACTCCGGAAGTCTTAGGGTCTGGCAGTTAAACGCCGGAAATGCGATGTTCCGACACGCAGGAATTGGAATCTGCACATGTTGCAGCGTGTGTGGCAGCACCGCAGAGCCCTGATGAAATACGGTATGACATATATCCTGGGATAACTTGATCAAGAGGTGGTGCAGATCACGCTGCTGGAGTGGTGTCAGATCAAGGACCTATGCACCCTGCTGCACAGTTCACAAATGTCGACGAAGATGTTTTGCACTGGCAATGTCATTCTCAGCGTGACAATTCTGGTCATCTACATGATGGAGCACACTGTAATTATTATTCGGAGTCAGGTGTTGGGACAAGAGGAAGGGGAGGAAGTACAGGAGGAGTCATATGCGGAAGGGATAACAAGATCTACGAGGTCCAGATGGTCAGCGGCACCTATGCGGCAGTCATGGTGAGGGAGAGGGATTAACAAGGGCGCATAGTATCAGCAAAAAGTGTTGATGAAAGTGCAGGAGCCCATGAAGAAATGGAGGACGAACTGGCGATGGGCATGGAAGACTCAGCAGACGAGTGAGAGCTTGCTCACATTTCGGTTGTGCGAGGTTGTGGGGAGAGGGCAGAGGAAGGATGCACGATTCTCACCTCTCTGCCACCAACACACTAAGGACTTGGTCCTCCTGGATGCACAAGACACATGAGCGCCTTCTTGCTGCACTACCTACATGACCCTCGGATTGTATGAATTTGAAGTAATCCTGAATACTGGGTTGCCACACTGTTAGATCCCCGGTACAAGACAAAATTTGGCGAACTAATTCCTGCCATAGAAATGGACGCATGTATACAGGAGTATCTGCAGAATGTGGTACGCAATCTTAGATCTACTTTTCCACTAAACACCAGTGCTGCACAGAGTGAATCTCAACGCTTTGTCATGGATAGGAGGAAATGGTCTTTTACTTGTCCACATCGGAGGGACCGAGGGATGGCTGCTGTGCTGAGATGGCGTTGAGTACGGTGTCCCTGCACAGTTGCACTTTTGGTCATATCCCAAAATGAGTTTAAAAAGGACAGATGCTGTTGGAAAGAGGAACAGGTGTGTTGGAAAGGGGAAAAAAGTTTTGGTCCGTGGATTTGGTGGTTAAGCAACTGTAACATTTGCTGAAGAAACACCATCTGTTACAGTTGGACTGGCAGATTTGGATAAAGTGGTATATAATCTGTGACCGCTATATAACGAAAATTAATAAGAAAAGAAAGAGAAAGGTATATATCCCCATCAGCAGTCAGTGTCCACCGTGCTCCCAGTTGGAAAAGGAGAGGTTGGCAACTGGAAGGTTTGGTGGAGGATACAGAGCTGTGTGGCTATGAAACTAATAGTAGCCTGAAACGAGTTAGACGCCATTCGGATCTGGAGACTGTGAGCCCTGTTAGCGTCACAGGGTCCACATGCCCACCCAGCCCAGGAACTCCCTGTTAACAACACAGGGGCCATTGAGTACGCTGACCGTGTGCGTAGGGGCCACACCTGTGGACAGCAGGCGCATCAGCAGCAGCAGGCCTGTTAATGCCACTGGGCTGCACAAGCAGGACTGGTAGGACAGGAGCTGGTCTTAACCGTTCTGCGTTACCAACTGTGGTGGTGGCCTGCATCGACACCCTATCCCTGCCTACCTCTGGCCTAAAGCCGCAATGGGTTCAACACATGGAGGTGTGCTCTTTCGGAGCATAATAGAAGACTGTGCACCTCCTTGTTGGCTCCAGCCCCTTTTATAACCTGGGTCCGCCCCAAACCAGGGTGAACCACAATGCATCTCCTGGAGACAAAAGTAGAGTGACACGTCATGAGTGGCATAACTAGCGTCCTATTTGGAAACGCAACTTCAATGATGACCTCATGGCTACCATGACCCAAACACCTCACCAGTCATCGTCTGACCATCAATAATGCGGTGCCATTTGGGAGGACACCTGATGCCCTGTGGTCTATATGGGACCCCCACATCAGGGCCAGGGCCAAAGAGTTCATTACCGGACCTAGTCTCTGATGCAGGAAGTGCCTGAGCATGCTCAGTAGCATGAAATACAGTCTCTGAAAAAAGACTATCAGCTTTAGCATGGTGTCTAGGCACAAAACAGGACTTAGACCCGGCACGGAATGCAAGCACCTGTGCAAAGAGGCTTTTCACACTTAGTGTGGGAGCATGCGCTGTATCCCGAAAAGAAGACTTAGCGTCAGGAATAACACAGTCAGGCTGAGCATACTCACTACGCAAAACACTGTAATTATGCTGCAGCTGGGGTACATTGGCACACGCATGCGCACTAGCTGCCTCTCCACACTTAGACGTGGAGGGGAAATTGCTCTTGGAGATGCTGTATATGAACAGAAGGAAAAGCTAAAGGAAGCCTGACTTTCTATCCCTCCGAATTATGAAATGCAGCAATGAATTCCATGAGTTTGCTATAACATTAGCGTAGCAAAATGTGCATGAGGGTGTGATGTAGAGGTGCTAGAAATAGCTTGTCACCAGTGGGGCACTAATGGAATACAACAGCCAGTTCTATGATGCCACTAAATGGCAGTATTTTGTGCTATCATTATAGCTTATTAAAAACAGAGCAGGAGGTTGTCATGCAGAGGTGCTGCACATAGATTTGCAGTAGTGTGAATAGACAAAAGTCCAATAGCCACGTTTAGGATGCCAGTAGGTACACTGAGTGTTTGCTAGTATAATGGCTGAATTTAAAAAAGTTTGAGTCTGCAATGCAGGCAGATGTGCTGCAAATATCGTTCCAATAGTGTGAATAGACAAAAGTACAATAGCCACGTTTAGGATGCCAGTAGGTACACTGAGTGTTTGCTAGTATAATGGCTGAGTTTAAAAAAGTTTGAGTGTGCAATGCAGGCAGACGTGCTGCAAATATCGTTCCAAGAGTGTGAATAGACAAAAGTACAATAGCCACGTTTAGGATGCCAGTAGGTACACTGAGTGTTTGCTAGTATAATGGCTGAGTTTAAAAAAGTTTGAGTGTGCAATGCAGGCAGACGTGCTGCAAATATCGTTCAATAGTGTGAATAGACAAAAGTACAATAGCCACGTTTAGGATGCCAGTAGGTACACTGAGTGTTTGCTAGTATAATGGCTGAGTTTAAAAAAGTTTGAGTGTGCAATGCAGGCAGACGTGCTGCAAATATCGTTCCAATAGTGTGAATAGACAAAAGTTCAATAGCCACGTTTAGGATGCCAGTAGGTACACTGAGTGTTTGCTAGTATAATGGCTGAATTTAAAAAAGTTTGAGTGTGCAATGCAGGCAGACGTGCTGCAAATATCGTTCCAATAGTGTGAATAGACAAAAGTACAATAGCCACGTTTAGGATGCCAGTAGGTACACTGAGTGTTTGCTAGTATAATGGCTGAGTTTAAAAAAGTTTGAGTGTGCAATGCAGGCAGACGTGCTGCAAATATCTGTCACGCTCCCCGGGTCCTCGGCTCCCCTTCCCGGGTCCCCTGCCCCGCTCCCCGGCTCACCTGCCACGCTCCCCGCGTCCCAGTCCCTTGTGCCCGTCCTTCCTGGGCTTCCTGGCCGCCGATCCCGGCGCCCGACGGCCTCCCAGGCCCTGCTCGGCTCCCCTGCGTCCTCCTCTCAGCCTCCTTCCCTGGCTTCTGGCACCCGGGCCGCATTAGGGCGCGCGCGCGGTCACTGACCCTTTCTTAAAGGGCCAGCGCCCATTAACAGGAAATGAGGTTAGACAGGTACGGGGTATAAAGGGGGTTCTTGTCCAAGGGGGCGGGGCCTGATCTTCGTGTTTTCTGAGCTAGGAGTCAGGTCTCCTTGTGTTTTCCTGCCATACTTACGTATCTCTCTTCTAGAGCTGATCCCGCCTCGCCATCCAGTCCTGCTGAATCCCGAGCCCCGCACGCTGTCCGTCTGCCATCTGACAGTCCGTACCATCTCGGATCCCTGCGGTGACCTGTCATCTCGCTCCCAAGGTTCCGGACCCCGCCTGACATCATCTCGGCCTCCGAACCTGAGCTACGTCACCCGGACTACCATCTGTGACTCCGTGGTCCCAGGGACTCCTTCGCTACCTTCACTTGCACGGACTGTTCTGCTGCCCATCAGTGCTTCAGCTACCGGACTCCCTACCACCATCTTAGAGTTCGGTCCAGTGGATCCACCTCCTGGGTCTGCCCGACCGCCCGGCCCTGACAGTAAGATCAGGCCATGGATCCCGCTGCAGCACTATTGGCCCTGCAAGAGGAACTCCAACGCCAGCGTGAGGTCCAGACCCGCATGCTGCAATTTATGACCTCCGTGGACACTCGCCTGTACACATTACAAGCATCAATGACGCCTGCAGCACCCAGGTCTCCCACTAGGCAATCCACGGCTCCCGCACCAGTGGCAGCCGCGTCGGATGCTTCCCGACTCCGTTTGGCGTCACCTCCTCGTTATGCTGGAGATCCCAAGACCTGCAGGGGCTTCATAAACCAATGCTCCCTTCACTTCACGCAGCTGCCCCATCTGTTCGCCTCCGACCAAGCCAAGGTCGCCTTTATAATGTCTCACCTGGAGGGCGAGGCACTGGCGTGGATGAACCCCTTGTGGGAGAAGGAGGACCCCATGACCAAGGATCTTCAAGAGTTCCTGCAGGCCTTTCGCAGTACCTTTGACGAGCCGGGACGCGCCTCTGCGTCTGCTTCATCACTTCTCCGCCTACGTCAAGGAACACTGACGGTGGGCCAATACGCCATCCGTTTCCGCACTTTGGCTTCTGAACTCGGGTGGAATAATGAGGCCCTGACAGCCGCCTTCTGGGAAGGACTGTCAAGTCGCATCAAAGATGAGTTGGCGGGTCGTGACATGCCCTCCACCCTAGATGCCCTGATTGCCCTAGCCACGCGAGTGGACATTCGTTTTCAGGAGCGCTCCAAAGAGCTGGTTCGTGAGCGACGTGCGGTACGGCACTCCTCTCCGCCACAGAAGTCCTCTGTGCCACAGTCATCTACAGCTGGGATTCCTGTCCACGAACCCATGCAGGTTGATCGAGTACGACAGTCTGACCAACGTCGAGCAGAGCGGCTCGCCAAGGGCCTCTGCTTTTACTGCGGAGGAGACACACATCTCCTACGCTCCTGTCCGGAAAGGCCGGGAAACTCCAAAGCCTAGGGTTGGTAGGAGAGGCCACCCTAGGTGCTGGGACTCTCTCCGACCCAGTCATGTGGACGGTACAAGTATCAACAGGAGAGACGCGCTTCACGGCTGAGGCATACCTCGACTCCGGAGCAGCAGGCAATTTTATCCAGCAGGCCACGGTGGACAAATACCAGCTGCCTGTTACTCTACTCGAGAAGCCCCTACTGATTGCCTCGGTGGATGGGAGACCCCTCTCTGATACCATCTCCTGGATCACGAAGCCGGTGGAACTGCGTATCGGTGCTCTGCACACCGAGAACATCGCTCTCTACGTCCTTCCACACATGTCCCACCAAGTCCTGCTGGGACTTCCTTGGTTGCGAACACACGAACCCTCAGTCAACTGGGGTACTGGCGAAATCACCCGTTGGGGCTCTGCCTGTCATGAGAGATGTCTAACGTCTATACAACCAGTCCGACGACCTCCGGTTCCTGAGAACCTACCGGGTCTGCCCTCGGCCTATTGGTCCTTCACGGATGTTTTTGACAAGAAGGAGTCTGAGGTACTTCCGCCACACCGTCCCTACGATTGCGCCATCGACCTGCTCCCAGGAACAACACCACCTCGAGGACGGATATATCCGTTGTCTCCAGCCGAAACCAGGGCCATGTCCACCTACATCATGGAAAGCCTGGCAAAGGGATTCATCCGGAGATCCTCCTCTCCTGCGGGAGCAGGCTTCTTCTTCGTTAAGAAGAAAGAGGGTGACCTTCGCCCATGCATTGACTACCGGGGCTTGAATCAGATTACTATAAAAAACAAGTACCCCCTACCGCTCATCCCCGAACTGTTCGATCGGCTCAGAGGAGCCCGTGTGTTCACCAAACTGGATCTTCGGGGTGCCTACAACCTAGTTCGTATCCGCTCTGGGGACGAATGGAAGACCGCGTTTAATACTCGCGATGGGCACTATGAATACTGTGTGATGCCCTTCGGTCTGTGTAACGCTCCTGCCGTATTCCAAGAACTGGTGAACGACATTTTCCGGGACCTCCTCTACGTATGTGTAGTAGTTTATCTGGATGACATTCTTGTTTTCTCTCCGGACCTCCAGACCCACAGAGAGAACGTAAAGCTGGTTCTACAAAGACTGAGAGAGAATCGTCTCTACGCCAAATATGAGAAGTGCGTCTTTGAGCAGTCTTCTCTTCCTTTCCTGGGATACATCATCTCGGGGACTGGGCTGCAGATGGATCCCAAGAAGGTCTCCGCCATTCTCAACTGGCCTCCTCCTTCTGGACTGAAGGCAATCCAACGGTTCCTGGGATTTGCCAACTACTACCGCCAGTTTATTCCTCACTTCTCCGCCCTGACTGCTCCTCTCTCCGCTCTGACCAAAAAGGAGGCTAATCCAAAGGACTGGTCACCTGCGGCCGACGCCGCATTTTGCTCCCTGAAGCGAGCATTCACCTCCTCTCCTGTACTCCACCGACCAGAGTTAAACCGCCAGTTCACCTTAGAGGTGGATGCTTCCTCCTCAGGAGCCGGAGCAGTGCTCATGCAAAAATCCTCCTCCGGGAAGATGGTGACTTGCGGTTTCTTCTCTAAAAGCTTCTCAGCACCTGAACGTAATTACACCATCGGTGACCGAGAGCTATTAGCGGTCAAACTGGCTCTGGAGGAGTGGCGCTACCTCCTGGAAGGAGCAGTGTACCCCGTGATTATCTACACGGACCACAAGAACCTGGAATACCTGCGGTCCGCTCAGCGACTGAACCCACGGCAGGCCAGGTGGTCCTTATTCTTTGCCAGGTTTGACTTCCAGCTTCATTTCCGACCCGCGGACAAGAATATACGCGCTGATGCCTTGTCTAGGTCTCTCATGCCCCTGGAGCAGGAGGAAGAGACTATCCAACCTATCATCTCTCCTAACAAGATTGTTCCGGTGGCTCCTGTCACTCTGGCCCAGATACCACCCGGGAAGACCTATGTCTCTGAGACCGACCGGGAAAAAGTGTTACACTGGGGTCATGCCTCGAAAACAGCCGGCCATGCAGGCCAGAAGAGAACATGGGGTGCGATTGTACGCCATTACTGGTGGCCATCCCTTCGCACGGACGTTGCCGCCTTTGTCTCTGCCTGCCCCTCTTGTGCCAGGAACAAGACGCCCAAACACCTGCCCTATGGCCGTCTTCTGCCTCTGCCGATACCCTCAGTTCCATGGCAACACATAGCGATGGACTTTATTACGGACTTGCCAGTATCCTCCGGACACACAGTCATATGGGTCGTGGTGGATCGGTTCTCCAAAATGGCTCACTTCGTCCCTATGCCCGGACTGCCCTCTGCTCAGGAACTCGCGGAAGCCTATATACAACACATCTTTCGCTTACATGGCTTTCCTTCCCACATCGTGTCCGACAGAGGAACTCAGTTCACCTCCCGCTTCTGGAGGGCTCTCTGCAAACATCTGGGAGTGACTCTGGACTTTTCTTCCACTTACCATCCTCAGTCTAATGGCCAAGTGGAGAGGGTCAATCAAATCTTGACATCCTTCTTACGTCACTATGTCAACGCCCATCACGACGACTGGTCCACGCTTCTGCCTTGGGCTGAGTTCTCCCATAACCACCACGTCAGTGAGTCGTCCTCCAAATCTCCCTTCCATGTCGTTTACGGACTACAGCCTTCCGTCCCGTTGCCTATATCCCCTTCTTCGGATGTCCCTGCTGCTGATACTGTAGCCCGTGACTTCGCTACCATTTGGGAGTCTGTCAAGGCGTCCCTTGGGCGCGCTTCCCAGCGGATGAAGAAACACGCTGACAAAAGGCGTCTAGACCCTCCGTGTTTCTCTCCTGGTGACCTGGTCTGGCTTGCTTCCCAGTACATCCGACTGAAGATTCCTTCCTACAAGCTGGGTCCTCGCTACATCGGGCCGTTTAAGGTCCTCAGCAAGATCAATGAGGTCTCCTACAAACTGAAGCTTCCGGCCACGATGAGAATACCCAAGTCCTTCCACGTCTCTCTCCTCAAGCCGGTGTTCCTTGGTCCCTTCTCCGCTGCTGCCAGCCCGGCTCCTCCTCCTATTGCTGAGGACGACATCTACGCGGTAAGAGATATCGTGGCCATGAAGACTGTTCGTGGCCGGCAGTTCTTCCTGGTGGACTGGGAGGGGTATGGTCCTGAGGATAGATCCTGGGAACCCAGGGAGAATGTGGGCACTCCTCTGATCCGTGCCTTCATGTCTCGGTTGCGGGGAGGGGGGCGTGGGGGGGGGTACTGTCACGCTCCCCGGGTCCTCGGCTCCCCTTCCCGGGTCCCCTGCCCCGCTCCCCGGCTCACCTGCCACGCTCCCCGCGTCCCAGTCCCTTGTGCCCGTCCTTCCTGGGCTTCCTGGCCGCCGATCCCGGCGCCCGACGGCCTCCCAGGCCCTGCTCGGCTCCCCTGCGTCCTCCTCTCAGCCTCCTTCCCTGGCTTCTGGCACCCGGGCCGCGCGCACGCGCATTAGGGCGCGCGCGCGGTCACTGACCCTTTCTTAAAGGGCCAGCGCCCATTAACAGGAAATGAGGTTAGACAGGTACGGGGTATAAAGGGGGTTCTTGTCCAAGGGGGCGGGGCCTGATCTTCGTGTTTTCTGAGCTAGGAGTCAGGTCTCCTTGTGTTTTCCTGCCATACTTACGTATCTCTCTTCTAGAGCTGATCCCGCCTCGCCATCCAGTCCTGCTGAATCCCGAGCCCCGCACGCTGTCCGTCTGCCATCTGAAAGTCCGTACCATCTCGGATCCCTGCGGTGACCTGTCATCTCGCTCCCAAGGTTCCGGACCCCGCCTGACATCATCTCGGCCTCCGAACCTGAGCTACGTCACCCGGACTACCATCTGTGACTCCGTGGTCCCAGGGACTCCTTCGCTACCTTCACTTGCACGGACTGTTCTGCTGCCCATCAGTGCTTCAGCTACCGGACTCCCTACCACCATCTTAGAGTTCGGTCCAGTGGATCCACCTCCTGGGTCTGCCCGACCGCCCGGCCCTGACAATATCGTTCCAATAGTGTGAATAGACAAAAGTACAATAGCCACGTTTAGGATGCCAGTAGGTACACTGAGTGTTTGCTAGTATAATGGCTGAGTTTAAAAAAGTTTGAGTGTGCAATGCAGGCAGACGTGCTGCAAATATCGTTCCAATAGTGTGAATAGACAAAAGTACAATAGCCACGTTTAGGATGCCAGTAGGTACACTGAGTGTTTGCTAGTATAATGGCTGAATTTAAAAAAGTTTGAGTGTGCAATGCAGGCAGACGTGCTGCAAATATCGTTCCAATAGTGTGAATAGACAAAAGTACAATAGCCACGTTTAGGATGCCAGTAGGTACACTGAGTGTTTGCTAGTATAATGGCTGAATTTAAAAAAGTTTGAGTGTGCAATGCAGGCAGACGTGCTGCAAATATCGTTCCAATAGTGTGAATAGACAAAATTACAATAGCCACGTTTAGGATGCCACTAGGTACACTGAGTGTTTGCTAGTATAATGGCTGAGTTTAAAAAAGTTTGAGTGTGCAATGCAGGCAGACGTGCTGCAAATATCGTTCCAATAGTGTGAATAGACAAAAGTACAATAGCCACGTTTAGGATGCCAGTAGGTACACTGAGTGTTTGCTAGTATAATGGCTGAGTTTAAAAAAGTTTGAGTGTGCAATGCAGGCAGACGTGCTGCAAATATCGTTCCAATAGTGTGAATAGACAAAAGTACAATAGCCACGTTTAGGATGCCAGTAGGTACACTGAGTGTTTGCTAGTATAATGGCTGAGTTTAAAAAAGTTTGAGTGTGCAATGCAGGCAGACGTGCTGCAAATATCGTTCCAATAGTGTGAATAGACAAAAGTACAATAGCCACGTTTAGGATGCCAGTAGGTACACTGAGTGTTTGCTAGTATAATGGCTGAGTTTAAAAAAGTTTGAGTGTGCAATGCAGGCAGACGTGCTGCAAATATCGTTCCAATAGTGTGAATAGACAAAAGTACAATAGCCACGTTTAGGATGCCAGTAGGTACACTGAGTGTTGGCTAGTATAATGGCTGAGTTTAAAAAACTTTGAGTGTGCAATGCAGGCAGACGTGCTGCAAATATCGTTCCAATAGTGTGAATCGACAAAAGTACAAGAGCCACGTTTAGGATGCCAGTAGGTACACTGAGTGTTTGCTAGTATAATGGCTTAATTTAAAAAAGTTTGAGTGTGCAATGCAGGCAGACGTGCTGCAAATATCGTTCCAATAGTGTGAATAGACAAAAGTACAATAGCCACGTTTAGGATGCCAATAGGTACACTGAGTGTTTGCTAGTATAATGGCTGAGTTTAAAAAAGTTTGAGTGTGCAATGCAGGCAGACGTGCTGCAAATATCGTTCCAATAGTGTGAATAGACAAAAGTACAATAGCCTTGTTTAGGATGCCACTAGGTACACCTAGTGTTTGCTAGTATAATGGCTGAGTTTAAAAAAGTTTGAGTGTGCAATGCAGGCAGACGTGCTGCAAATATCGTTCCAATAGTGTGAATAGTCAAAAGTACAATAGCCACATTTAGGATGCCACTAGGTACACTGAGTGTTTGCTAGTATAATGGCTGAGTTTAAAAAAGTTTGAGTGTGCAATGCAGGCAGACGTGCTGCAAATATCGTTCCAATAGTGTGAATAGACAAAAGTACAATAGCCACGTTTAGGATGCCAGTAGGTACACTGAGTGTTTGCTAGTATAATGGCTGAATTTAAAAAAGTTTGAGTGTGCAATGCAGGCAGACGTGCTGCAAATATAGTTCCAATAGTGTGAATAGACAAAAGTACAATAGCCACGTTTAGGATGCCAGTAGGTACACTGAGTGTTTGCTAGTATAATGGCTGAATTTAAAAAAGTTTGAGTGTGCAATGCAGGCAGACGTGCTGCAAATATCGTTCCAATAGTGTGAATAGACAAAAGTACAATAGTCACGTTTAGGATGCCACTAGGTACACTGAGTGTTTGCTAGTATAATGGCTTAGTTTAAAAAAGTTTGAGTGTGCAATGCAGGCAGACGTGCTCTGCAAATGTCTTTGCACTAGTGGGACTATAGCAAAGTCCAATAGCCACGTTTAGGATGCCACTAGGTACACTGACTGTTTGCTAGTATAATGGCTTAGTTAAAAAGAGTTGGAGTCTGCAATGCAGGCAGACGTGCTCTGCAAATGTCTTTCCACTAGTGGGACTATAGCAAAGTCCAATAGCCACGTTTAGGATGCCGCTAGGTACACTGAGTGTTTGCTAGTATAATGGCTTAGTTTAAAAAAGTTGGAGTGTGCAATGCAGGCAGACGTGCTCTGCAAATGTCTTTGCACTAGTGGGACTATAGCAAAGTCCAATAGCCACGTTTAGGATGCCACTAGGTACACTGAGTGTTTGCTAGTAAAATTGCTTAGTTTAAAAAAGTTGGAGTGTGCAATGCAGGCAGACGTGCTCTGCAAATGTCTTTGCACTAGTGGGACTATAGAAAAGTCCAATAGCCACGTTTAGGATACCACTAGGTACACTGAGTGTTTGCTAGTATAATGGCTTAGTTATAATGAGTTGGAGTGTGCAGAGGACAGGAGGGTACAGTGGCAGGATTGTGGTGCTCTGAGTAGAGGAATGGAAGCCTGCCTTTCTATTCCCTCCTAATGGTGAAATGCAGGGAGGAAATCCCTGACCTTGGCTACACAGACGCTGGCGCTGTTTTCGGGACCTGTCACCTATGGCTCTCTGACCCTGCTGGTTTGAGCCCTTAAAAGGACTGCTATTAAGTGCTTTCCCTAAGCTGTCTAACGCTGTGTATGCAGCGCATACAGCTGTATCGGCGATAGGACTCAGGAGGACGTAGCTGCGACAGTGATGTCTGACACCAAAGACGCAGAAGGCAGATAATGGCGTCCTGGAAGAAAATGTCCGGTTTTATAATGCAGGGACATGTGACATGGACATCCTATCACACATGCCGTTGCTTCTCTGGCTCAAAGTCCACTTAGCTGTGTGTGTGTCTGGGATTGGCTGACATGCTGGCCCACCCCACAAGACGCGCGCGCTTAGGGAATGAAGACAAGAAAAAAAAAAAAAAAAATGGCGATCGCCATTATAGAAACAGCAGTGATCTGAAGGCGCTGTTCACGCACACTATACACTGAAATGTCATAATAGTGTGATTCACAGAGTGACTTACACTATTACAGCAGAAACCAAGCTAGGATTTAGCTGGTTTTTTGCTGCTAGAACCGTTCTCGAACGTTTCTAGAACTATCGAGCTTTTGCAAAAAGCTCGAGTTCTAGTTCGATCTAGAACAGGCCCCAAAATCACTCGAGCCTAGAACTGGAGAACCACGAACCACGAACCGCGCTCAACTCTACCCAGGACCTTCTGCGTGTAAAGCAGACGTGATTTCCACTACACTATGAAACCTTTGAAAGCCTGCAAAGTAATGGCATTTAGAGACGAGTTTTGACCGTCAGGGGAAAAAAAAAAATAAATTTGTAGTTCTGTTTGTGATGGAAGCCAAAACATCCCGTCATTCAACAACAAAGCCGAGAACTTCATATATTGTAGTTGGATAGCGTATTATTTCAACACTAAGAACAGATTGGTTTCACTGGGGATTGAACCCAGGACTTTCTGCGTGTTAAGCAGACGTGATGACCACTACACTATGAAACCTGACGAAAAATTACTGTGTATTTGGCTAGCAGAGCAGAATTGTGACTGAAGGGGCCTTTTTATTGCTGAAGGAAAGTATTTTTGGTTAATGAAACATTTTCAATTTTTATTACATATTTTACCAGTTTTATTCCTACAAAGGGATTTTGCTTAAAAGGAAGTTTACATTGAATGTGTTACTTTTTTCCATATAGTTTAGTTGTTTGCTTTTGTATTTAAAGGGAACTATATATTTTGAAACAAACAGGATTTTTATAATATGGGATTATGTTTTCTGCTAAAATGGTCAATAAAAAAGAAACCCGAAATCGTAGTTCTCTTGGTGATGGAAGCCAAAATATATTATCAGTTGGCAACAAAACAAAGAATTTCATATGTTACAGGTTGATAGCAAATTACTTCAACAGTGAAAACGGCTTGTTTTTACTGGGGATTGAACCCAGAACCTTCTGCAAGTGAAGTAGACGTGATGACCACTCCACTATGAAACCTGTGAAATCCTGCAAAGTAATGGCAATTAGAGACGAGTTTTGACAGCCAGGGGAAAAAAAAAAAAATAATTTGTAGTTCTGTTTGTGATGGAAGCCAAAACATACCGTCATTCGGCAACAATGCCGAGAACTTCATATATTGTAGTTGGATAGCGTATTATTTCAACACTAAGAACAGATTGGTTTCACTGGGGATTGAACCCAGGACCTTCTGCGTGTTAAGCAGACGTGATGACCACTACACTATGAAACCTGACGAAACGTTACTGGGTATTGGCTAGCAGAGCAGAATTGTGACTGACGGGGCCATTTTATTGCTGAAGGAAAGTATTTTTGGTTAATGAAACATTTACAATTATTATTACATATTTTACCAGTTTTATTCCTAGAAAGGGATTTTGCTTAAATTGAAGTTTATATTTAATGTGTTACTTTTTTCTCCATAGTTTGGTCTTTTGCTTTTGTATTTATGGGAACTATATATTTTGAAACAAATAGGATTTTTATAATATGGGATTATGTTTTCTGCTAAAATGGTCAATAAAAAAGAAACCCAAAATCGTAGTTCTCTTTGTGATGGAAGCCAAAATGTATTGTCATTTGGCAACGAAAGTGAGAATTTCACATATTACAAGTCGATAGGAAATTACTTCAACACCAAAAACAGTTTGGTTTCACTGGGGATTGAACCCAGGACCTTCTGCGTGTAAAGCAGATGTGATTTCCACTACACTATGAAACCTTTGAAAGCCTGCAAAGTAATGGCAATTAGAGACGAGTTTTGACCGCCAGGGAAAAAAAAAACAAATTCGTAGCTTTTTGGGGATGGAAGCCAAAACATCCCATCATTCGGCAACAAAGCCAAGAACTTCATATATTGTAGTTTAATTGAGTATTATTTCAACACCAAGAACAGATTGGTTTTACTGGGGATTGAACCCAGGACCTACTGCGTGTAAAGCAGACGTAACTTCCACTACACTATGAAACCTTTGAAATCTTGCAAAGTAATGGCAATTAGAGTCGAGTTTTGACCACCAGGGGAAAAAAAACAAATTCGTAGCTCTGTTGGTGATGGAAGCTAAAACATCCCGTTATTCGGCAACAAAGCCAAGAACTTTATATACTGCAGGTTGATAGGGGATTATTTCAACACCAAGAACACATGGGTTTCACTGGGGATTGAACGCAGGACCGTCTGCGTGTAAAGCAGATGTGATTTCTACTACACTATGAAACCTTTGAAAGCCTGCAAAGTAATGGCAATTAGAGACGAGTTTTGACCGCCAGGGAAAAAAAAACAAATTTGTAGCTCTGTTGGTGATGTAAGCTAAAACATCCGGTCATTCGGCAACAAAGCCAAGAACATCATATACTGCAGGTTGATAGGGTTTTATTTCAACACCATGAACAGATAGGTTTTACTAAGGATTCAACCTAGGACCTTCTGCGTGTTAAGCAGACGTTATGAGCACTACACTTTGAAACCTGATGGTAAGTTACTGTGTATTGGCTAGCAGAGCAGAATTGTGACTGACGGGCCTTTTTTATTTCTGAAGGAAAGTATTTTTGGTTAATGAAACATTTACAATTTTTATTACATATTTTACCAGTTTTATTCCTACAAAGGGATTTTGCTTAAATGGAAGTTTACATTGAATGTGTTACTTTTTTCTACATAGTTTAGTCGTTTGCTTTTGTATTTAAAGGAACTATATATTTTGAAACAAACAGGATTTTTATAATATGGGATTATGTTTTCTGCTAAAATGGTCAATAAAAAAGAAACCCAAAATCGTAGTTCTTTTGGTGATGGAAGCCAAAATATATTATCAGTTGACAACAAAACCAAGAATTTCATATATTACAGGTGTATAGCATATTAATTCAACAGCGAAAACGGCTTGTTTTTACTGGGGATTGAACCCAGTGGCCTTCTGCGTGTGAAGCAGACGTGATGAAAACTACACTATGAAACCTTTGAAATCCTGCAAAGTAATGGCAATTACAGACGAGTTTTGACCGCCAGGGAAAAAAAAACAAATTTGTAGCTCTGTTGGTGATGGAAGCTAAAACATCCCGTTATTCGGCAAGAACTTTATAGATTGCAGGTTGATAGGATATTATTTCAACACCAAGAACACATGGGTTTCACTAAGGATTGAACCCAGGGCCTTCTGCGTGTAAAGCAAACGTGATTTCCACTACACTATGAAACCTTTGAATGCCTGCAAAGTAATGGCAATTAGAGACGAGTTTTGACCGCCAGGGGAAAAAAAACAAATTTGTAGCTCTGTTGGTGATGGAAGCCAAAACATCCCGTCATTCGGCAACAAAGCCAAGAACATCATATACTGCGGGTTGATAGGGTTTTATTTCAACACCATGAACAGATTTGTTTTCCTGGGGATTCAACCTAGGACCTTCTGCGTGTTAAGCAGACGTGATGAGCACTACACTATGAAACCTGATGGAAAGTTACTGTGTATTGGATAGCAGAGCAGAATTGTGACTGATGGGGCCTTTTTATTGCTGAAGGAAAGTATTTTTGGTTAATGAAACATTTACAATTTTTATTATATATTTTACCAGTTTTATTCCTACAAAGGGATTTTGCTTAAATTGAAGTTTACATTGAATGTGTTACTTTTTTCTACATAGTTTAGTCGTTTGCTTTTGTATTTATGGGAACTATATATTTTAAAACAAATAGGATTTTTATAATACGGGATTATGTTTTCTGCTAAAATGGTCAATAAAAAAGAAACCCAAAATTGAAGTTCTCTTGGTGATGGAAGCCAAAATGTATTGTCATTTGGCAACGAAACCAAGAATTTCACATATTACAAGTCAATAGGAAATTACATCAACACCAAAAACAGATTGGTTTCACTGGGGATTGAACCCAGGACCTTCTGCGTGTGAAGCAGACGTGATGAACACTACACTATGAAACCTTTGAAATCCTGCAAAGTAATGGCAATTAGAGACGAGTTTTGACCGCCAGGTGGAAAAAAAACCAATTCGTAGCTCTGTTGGTGATGGAAGCTAAAACATCCCATTATTCGGCAACAAAGCCAAGAACTTTATATATTGCAGGTTGATATGGAATTATTACAACACCATGAACACATGGGTTTCACTGGGGATTGAACCCAAGACCTTCTGCGTGTGAAGCAGACGTGATGACCACTACACTATGAAACCTTTGAAATCCTGCAAAGTAATGGCAATTAGAGACGAGTTTTGACCGCCAGGGGAAAAAAAACAAATTTGTAGCTCTGTTGGTGATGTAAGCTAAAACATCCGGTCATTCGGCAACAAAGCCAAGAACATCATATACTGCAGGTTGATAGGGTTTTATTTCCACACCATGAACAGATAGGTTTTACTGGGGATTCAACCTAGGACCTTCTGCGTGTTTAGCAGACGTTATGAGCACTACACTTTGAAACATGATGGTAAGTTACTGTGTATTGGCTAGCAGAGCAGAATTGTGACTGACGGGGCCTTTTAATTGCTGAAGGAAAGTATTTTTGGTTAATGAAACATTTACAATTATTATTACATATTTTACCAGTTTTATTCCTACAAAGGGATTTTGCTTAAATTGAAGTTTACATTGAATGTGTTATTTTTTCTACATAGTTTAGTCGTTTGCTTTTGTATTTATGTGAACTATATATTTTAAAACAAATAGGATTTTTATAATTTGGGATTATGTTTTCTGCTAAAATGGTCAATAAAAAAGAAACCCAAAATCGTAGTTCTCTTTGTGATGGAAGCCAAAATGTATTGTCATTTGGCAACGAAACCAAGAATTTCACATATTACAAGTCGATAGGAAATTACTTCAACACCAAAACAGATTGGTTTCACTGGGGATTAAACCCAGGACCTTCTGCGTGTGAAGCAGACGTGATAAAAACTACACTATGAAACCTTTGAAATCCTGCAAAGTAATGGCAGTTAGAGACGAGTTTTGACCGCCAGGGGAAAAAAGAAACAAATTCGTAGCTCTGTTGGTGATGGAAGCCAAAACATCCCATCATTCGGCAACAAAGCCAAGAACTTCATATATTGTAGTTTAATTGGGTATTATTTCAACACCAAGAACAGATTGGTTTTACTGGGGATTGAACACAGGACCTTCAGCGTGTTAAGCAGACGTGATGACCACTACTCTATGAAACCTGATGTAAAGTTACTGTGTATTGGCTAGCAGAGCAGAATTGTGACTGACGGGCCTTTTTTTTGCTGAAGGAAAGTATTTTTGGTTAATGAAACATTTACAATTTTTATTACATATTTTACCAGTTTTATTCCTACAAAGGGATTTTGCTTAAATGGAAGTTTACATTGAATGTGTTACTTTTTTCTACATAGTTTAGTCGTTTGCTTTTGTATTTAAAGGAACTATATATTTTGAAACAAACAGGATTTTTATAATATAAGATTATGTTTTCTGCTAAAATGGTCAATAAAAATGAAACCCAAAATCGTAGTTCTTTTGGTGATGGAAGCCAAAATATATTATCAGTTGGCAACAAAACCAAGAATTTCATATATTACAGGTGTATAGCATATTAATTCAACAGCGAAAACGGCTTGTTTTTACTGGGGATTGAACCCAGTGGCCTTCTGCGTGTGAAGCAGACGTGATGAAAACTACACTATGAAACCTTTGAAAACCTGCAAAGTAATGGCAATTACAGACGAGTTTTGACCGCCAGGGGAAAAAAAACAAATTTGTAGCTCTGTTGGTGATGGAAGCTAAAACATCCCGTGTTTCGGCAACAAAGCCAAGAACTTTATAGATTGCAGGTTGATAGGATATTATTTCAACACCAAGAACACATGGGTTTCACTGGGGATTGAACCCAGGGGCTTCTGCGTGTAAAGCAAACGTGATTTCCACTACACTATGAAACCTTTGAAAGCCTGCAAAGTAATGGCAATTTGAGACGAGTTTTGACCGCCAGGGAAAAAAAAAACAAATTCGTAGCTCTGTTGGTGATGGAAGCCAAAACATCCCATCATTCGACAACAATGCCGAGAACTTCATATATTGTAGTTAGATAGCGTATTATTTTAACACTAAGAACAGATTGGTTTCACTGGGGATTGCACCCAGGACCTTCTGCGTGTTAAGCAGACGTGATGACCACTACACTATGAAACCTGACGAAAAGTTACTGTGTATTGGCTAGCAGAGCAGAATTGTGACTGACGGGGCCTTTTTATTGCTGAAGGAAATTATTTTTGGTTAATGAAACATTTACAATTATTATTACATATTTTACCAGTTTTATTCCTAGAAAGGGATTTTGCTTAAATTGAAGTTTATATTTAATGTGTTATTTTTTTCTCCATAGTTTGGTCTTTTGCTTTTGTATTTATGGGAACTATATATTTTGAAACAAATAGGATTTTTATAATATGGGATTATGTTTTCTGCTAAAATGGTCAATAAAAAAGAAACCCAAAATCGTAGTTCTCTTTGTGATGGAAGCCAAAATGTATTGTCATTTGGCAACGAAACTAAGAATTTCACATATTACAAGTCGATAGGAAATTACTTCAACACCAAAAACAGTTTGGTTTCACTGGGGATTGAACCCAGGACCTTCTGCGTGTAAAGCAGATGTGATTTCCACTACACTATGAAACCTTTGAAAGCCTGCAAAGTAATGGCAATTAGAGACGAGTTTTGACCGCCAGGGAAAAAAAAAACAAATTCGTAGCTCTTTTGGGGATGGAAGCCAAAACATCCCATCATTCGGCAACAAAGCCAAGAACTTCATATATTGTAGTTTAATTGAGTATTATTTCAACACCAAGAACAGATTGGTTTTACTGGGGATTGAACCCAGGACCTACTGCGTGTAAAGCAGACGTAATTTTCACTACACTATGAAACCTTTGAAATCTTGCAAAGTAATGGCAATTAGAGTCGAGTTTTGACCGCCAGGGGAAAAAAAAACAAATTCGTAGCTCTGTTGGTGATGGAAGCTAAAACATCCCGTTATTCTGCAACAAAGCCAAGAACTTTATATACTGCAGGTTGATAGGGGATTATTTCAACACCAAGAACACATGGGTTTCACTGGGGATTGAACCCAGGACCGTCTGCGTGTAAAGCAGATGTGATTTCTACTACACTATGAAACCTTTGAAAGCCTGCAAAGTAATGGCAATTAGAGACGAGTTTTGACCGCCAGCGGAAAAAAAAACAAATTTGTAGCTCTGTTGGTGATGTAAGCTAAAACATCCGGTCATTCGGCAACAAAGCCAAGAACATCATATACTGCAGGTTGATAGGGTTTTATTTCAACACCATGAACAGATAGGTTTTACTAAGCATTCAACCTAGGACCTTCTGCGTGTTAAGCAGACGTTATGAGCACTACACTTTGAAACCTGATGGTAAGTTACTGTGTATTGGCTAGCAGAGCAGAATTGTGACTGACGGGCCTTTTTTATTTCTGAAGGAAAGTATTTTTGGTTAATGAAACATTTACAATTTTTATTACATATTTTACCAGTTTTATTCCTACAAAGGGATTTTGCTTAAATGGAAGTTTACATTGAATGTGTTACTTTTTTCTACATAGTTTAGTCGTTTGCTTTTGTATTTAAAGGAACTATATATTTTGAAACAAACAGGATTTTTATAATATGGGATTATGTTTTCTGCTAAAATGGTCAATAAAAAAGAAACCCAAAATCGTAGTTCTTTTGGTGATGGAAGCCAAAATATATTATCAGTTGGCAACAAAACCAAGAATTTCATATATTACAGGTGTATAGCATATTAATTCAACAGCGAAAACGGCTTGTTTTTACTGGGGATTGAACCCAGTGGCCTTCTGCGTGTGAAGCAGACGTGATGAAAACTACACTATGAAACCTTTGAAATCCTGCAAAGTAATGGAAATTACAGACGAGTTTTGACCGCCAGGGAAAAAAAAACAAATTTGTAGCTCTGTTGGTGATGGAAGCTAAAACATCCCGTTATTCGGCAACAAAGCCAAGAACTTTATAGATTGCAGGTTGATAGGATATTATTTCAACACCAAGAACACATGGGTTTCACTGGGGATTGAACCCAGGGTCTTCTGCGTGTAAAGCAAACGTGATTTCCACTACACTATGAAACCTTTGAAAGCCTGCAAAGTAATGGCAATTAGAGACGAGTTTTGACCGCCAGGGAAAAAAATAAAACAAATTCGTAGCTCTGTTGGTGATGGAAGCCAAAACATCCCATCATTCGGCAACAAAGCCAAGAACTTCATATATTGTAGTTTAATTGGGTATTATTTCAACACCAAGAACAGATTGGTTTCACTGGGGATTGAAGGCAGGACCTTCTGCGTGTTAAGCAGACAAGATGACCACTACTCTATGAAACCTGATGGAAAGTTACTGTGTATTGGCTAGCAGAGCAGAATTGTGACTGACGGGGCCTTTTTATTGCTGAAGGAAAGTATTTTTGGTTAATGAAACATTTACAATTGTTATTACATATTTTACCAGTTTTATTCCTACTAAGGAATTTTGCTTAAATGGAAGTTTACAATGAATGTGTTACTTTTTTCTACATAGTTTAGTCGTTTGTTTTGTATTTAAAGGAACTATATATTTTGAAACAAACAGGATTTTTATAATATGGGATTATGTTTTCTGCTAAAATGGTCAATAAAAAAGAAACCCAAAATCGTAGTTCTCTTGGTGATGGAAGCCAAAATATATTATCAGTTGGCAACAAAACCAAGAATTTCATATATTACAGGTTGATAGCAAATTACTTCAACAGCGATAACGGTTTGTTTTTACTGGGGATTGAACCCAGAACCTTCTGCATGTGAAGCAGACGTGATGACCACTACACTATGAAACCTTTGGAATTCTGCAAAGAAATGGCAATTAGAGAAGAGTTGTGACCGCCAGGGAAAAAAAAACAAATTTGTAGCTCTGTTGGTGATGGAAGCCAAAACATCCCGTCATTCGGCAACAAAGCCAAGAACATCATATACTGCGGGTTGATAGAGTTTTATTTCAACACCATGAACAGATTTGTTTTCCTGGGGATTCAACCTAGGACCTTCTGCGTGTTAAGCAGACGTGATGAGCACTACACTATGAAACCTGATGGAAAGTTACTGTGTATTGGATAGCAGAGCAGAATTGTGACTGATGGGGCCTTTTTATTGCTGAAGGAAAGTATTTTTGGTTAATGAAACATTTATAATTTTTATTATATATTTTACCAGTTTTATTCCTACAAAGGGATTTTGCTTAAATTGAAGTTTACATTGAATGTGTTACTTTTTTCTACATAGTTTAGTCGTTTGCTTTTGTATTTATGGGAACTATATATTTTAAAACAAATAGGATTTTTATAATACGGGATTATGTTTTCTGCTAAAATGGTCAATAAAAAAGAAACCCAAAATTGAAGTTCTCTTGGTGATGGAAGCCAAAATGTATTGTCATTTGGCAACGAAACCAAGAATTTCACATATTACAAGTCAATAGGAAATTACATCAACACCAAAAACAGATTGGTTTCACTGGGGATTGAACCCAGGACCTTCTGCGTGTGAAGCAGACGTGATGAACACTACACTATGAAACCTTTGAAATCCTGCAAAGTAATGGCAATTAGAGACGAGTTTTGACCGCCAGGTGGAAAAAAAAACAAATTCGTAGCTCTGTTGGTGATGGAAGCTAAAACATCCCATTATTCGGCAACAAAGCCAAGAACTTTATATATTGCAGGTTGATATGGAATTATTACAACACCATGAACACATGGGTTTCACTGGGGATTGAACCCAAGACCTTCTGCGTGTGAAGCAGACGTGATGACCACTACACTATGAAACCTTTGAAATCCTGCAAAGTAATGGCAATTAGAGACGAGTTTTGACCGCCAGGGGAAAAAAAACAAATTTGTAGCTCTGTTGGTGATGTAAGCTAAAACATCCGGTCATTCGGCAACAAAGCCAAGAACATCATATACTGCAGGTTGATAGGGTTTTATTTCAACACCATGAACAGATAGGTTTTACTGGGGATTCAACCTAGGACCTTCTGCGTGTTTAGCAGACGTTATGAGCACTACACTTTGAAACCTGATGGTAAGTTACTGTGTATTGGCTAGCAGAGCAGAATTGTGACTGACGGGGCCTTTTAATTGCTGAAGGAAAGTATTTTTGGTTAATGAAACATTTACAATTATTATTACATATTTTACCAGTTTTATTCCTACAAAGGGATTTTGCTTAAATTGAAGTTTACATTGAATGTGTTATTTTTTCTACATAGTTTAGTCGTTTGCTTTTGTATTTATGTGAACTATATATTTTAAAACAAATAGGATTTTTATAATTTGGGATTATGTTTTCTGCTAAAATGGTCAATAAAAAAGAAACCCAAAATCGTAGTTCTCCTTGTGATGGAAGCCAAAATGTATTGTCATTTGGCAACGAAACCAAGAATTTCACATATTACAAGTCGATAGGAAATTACTTCAACACCAAAACAGATTGGTTTCACTGGGGATTAAACCCAGGACCTTCTGCGTGTGAAGCAGACGTGATAAAAACAACACTATGAAACCTTTGAAATCCTGCAAAGTAATGGCAGTTAGAGACGAGTTTTGACCGCCAGGGGAAAAAAGAAACAAATTCGTAGCTCTGTTGGTGATGGAAGCCAAAACATCCCATCATTCGGCAACAAAGCCAAGAACTTCATATATTGTAGTTTAATTGGGTATTATTTCAACACCAAGAACAGATTGGTTTTACTGGGGATTGAACACAGGACCTTCAGCGTGTTAAGCAGACGTGATGACCACTATTCTATGAAACCTGATGTAAAGTTACTGTGTATTGGCTAGCAGAGCAGAATTGTGACTGACGGGCCTTTTTTTTGCTGAAGGAAAGTATTTTTGGTTAATGAAACATTTACAATTTTTATTACATATTTTACCAGTTTTATTCCTACAAAGGGATTTTGCTTAAGTGGAAGTTTACATTGAATGTGTTACTTTTTTCTACATAGTTTAGTCGTTTGCTTTTGTTTTTAAAGGAACTATATATTTTGAAACAAACAGGATTTTTATAATATAAGATTATGTTTTCTGCTAAAATGGTCAATAAAAATGAAACCCAAAATCGTAGTTCTTTTGGTGATGGAAGCCAAAATATATTATCAGTTGGCAACAAAACCATGAATTTCATATAATACAGGTGTATAGCATATTAATTCAACAGCGAAAACGGCTTGTTTTTACTGGGGATTGAACCCAGTGGCCTTCTGCGTGTGAAGCAGACGTGATGAAAACTACACTATGAAACCTTTGAAAACCTGCAAAGTAATGGCAATTACAGACGAGTTTTGACCGCCAGGGGAAAAAAAACAAATTTGTAGCTCTGTTGGTGATGGAAGCTAAAACATCCCGTGTTTCGGCAACAAAGCCAAGAACTTTATAGATTGCAGGTTGATAGGATATTATTTCAACACCAAGAACACATGGGTTTCACTGGGGATTGAACCCAGGGGCTTCTGCGTGTAAAGCAAACGTGATTTCCACTACACTATGAAACCTTTGAAAGCCTGCAAAGTTATGGCAATTAGAGACGAGTTTTGACCGCCAGGGAAAAAAAAAAAACAAATTCGTAGTTCTGTTGGTGATGGAAGCCAAAACATCCCATCATTCGGCAACAAAGCCAAGAACTTCATATATTGTAGTTTAATTGGGTATTATTTCAACACTAAGAACAGATTGGTTTCACTGGGGATTGAACACAGGACCTTCTGCGTGTTAAGCAGACGTGATGACCACTACTCTATGAAACCTGATGGAAAGTTACTGTGTATTGGCTAGCAGAGCAGAATTGTGACTGACGGGGCCTTTTTATTGCTGAAGGAAAGTATTTTTGGTTAATGAAACATTTACAATTGTTATTACATATTTTACCAGTTTTATTCCTACTAAGGAATTTTGCTTAAATGGAAGTTTACAATGAATGTGTTACTTTTTTCTACATAGTTTAGTCGTTTGCTTTTGTATTTAAAGGAACTATATATTTTGAAACAAACAGGATTTTTATAATATGGGATTATGTTTTCTGCTAAAATGGTCAATAAAAAAGAAACCCAAAATCGTAGTTCTCTTGGTGATGGAAGCCAAAATATATTATCAGTTGGCAACAAAATCAAGAATTTCAAATATTACAGGTTGATAGCAAATTACTTCAACAGCGATAACGGCTTGTTTTTAATGGGGATTGAACCCAGGACCTTCTGCATGTGAAGTAGACGTGATGACGACCCCACTATGAAACCTGTGAAATCCTGCAAAGTAATGGCATTTAGAGACGAGTTTTGACCGCCAGGGGAAAAAAAAAATAATTTGTAGTTCTGTTTGTGATGGAAGCCAAAACATCCCGTCATTCGGCAACAAAGACGAGAACGTCATATATTGTAGCTGGATAGCGTATTATTTCAACACTAAGAACAGATTGGTTTCACTGGGGATTGAACCCAGGACCTTCTGCATGTAAAGCAGACGTGATGGCCACTACACTATGAAACCTGACAAAAAGTTACTGTGTATTGGCTAGCAGAGCAGAATTGTGACTGACGGGGCCTTTTTATTGCTGAAGGAAAGTATTTTTGGTTAATGAAACATTTACAATTATTATTACATATTTTACCAGTTTTATTCCTACAAAGGGATTTTGCTTAAATTGAAGTTTATATTGAATGTGTTACTTTTTTCTCCATAGTTTGGTCTTTTGCTTTTGTATTTATGGGAACTATATATTTTGAAACAAATAGGATTTTTATAATATGGGATTATGTTTTCTGCTAAAATTGTCAATAAAAAAGAAACCCAAAATCGTAGTTCTCTTTGTGATGGAAGCCAAAATGTATTGTCATTTGGCAACAAAACCAAGAATTTCACATATTACAAGTCGATAGGAAATTACTTCAACACCAAAAACAGATTGGTTTCACTGGGGATTGAACCCAGGACCTTCTGCGTGTGAAGCAGACGCGATGACCACTACACTATGAAACCTTTGAAATCCTGCAAAGTAATGGCAATTAGAGATGAGTTTTGACTGCCAGGGGAAAAAAAACAAATTCGTAGCTCTGTTGGTGATGGAAGCTAAAACATCCTGTTATTCGGCAACAAAGCCAAGAGCTTTATATACTGCAGGTTGATAGGGGATTATTTCAACACCAAAAACACATGGGTTTCACTGGGGATTGAACCCAGGACCTTCTGCGTGTAAAGCAGACGTGATTTCCACTACACTATGAAATCTTTGAAAACCTGCAAAGTAATGGCAATTAGAGACGAGTTTTGACCGCCAGGGAAAAAAAAAACAAATTCGTAGCTCTGTTGGGGATGGAAGCCAAAACATCCCATCATTCGGCAACAAAGCCAAGAACTTCATATATTGTAGTTTAATTGAGTATTATTTCAACACCAAGAACAGATTGGTTTTACTGGGGATTGAACGCAGGACCTTCTGCATGTTAAGCAGACGTGATGACCACTACTCTATGAAACCTGATGGAAAGTTACTGTGTATTGGCTAGCAGAGCAGAATTGTGACTGACGGGGCCTTTTTATTGCTGAAGGAAAGTATTTTTGGTTAATGAAACATTTACAATTTTTATTACATATTTTACCAGTTTTATTCCTACAAAGGGATTTTGCTTAAAAGGAAGTTTACATTGAATGTGTTACTTTTTTCCACATAGTTTAGTTGTTTGCTTTGGTATTAAAAGGAACTATATATTTTGAAACAAACAGGATTTTTATAATATGGGATTATGTTTTCTGCTAAAATGGTCAATAAAAAAGAAACCCAAAATCGTAGTTCTCTTGGTGATGGAAGCCAAAATATATTATCAGTTGGCAATAAAACAAAGAATTTCATATGTTACAGGTTGATAGCAAATTACTTCAACAGCGAAAACAGCTTGTTTTTACTGGGGATTGAACCCAAGACCTTCTGCGTGTGAAGTAGACGTGATAACGACTCCACTATGAAACCTGTGAAATCCTGCAAAGTAATGGCATTTAGAGACGAGTTTTGACCGCTAGGGGGAAAAAAAAAAATAATTTGTAGTTCTGTTTGTGATGGAAGCCAAAACATCCCGTCATTCGGCAACAAAGCCGAGATTGTCATATATTGTAGCTGGATAGCGTATTATTTCAACACTAAGAACAGATTGGTTTCACTGGGGATTGAACCCAGGACCTTCTGCATGTTAAGCAGACGTGATGGCCACTACACTATGAAACCTGACAAAAATTTACTGTGTATTGGCTAGCAGAGCAGAATTGTGACTGACGGGGCCTTTTTATTGCTGAAGGAAAGTATTTTTGGTTAATGAAACATTTACAATTATTATTACATATTTTACCAGTTTTATTCCTACAAAGGGATTTTGCTTAAATTGAAGTTTATATTGAATGTGTTACTTTTTTCTCCATAGTTTGGTCTTTTGCTTTTGTTTTTATGGGAACTATATATTTTGAAACAAATAGGATTTTTATAATATGGGATTATGTTTTCTGCTAAAATTGTCAATAAAAAAGAAACCCAAAATCGTAGTTCTCTTTGTGATGGAAGCCAAAATGTATTGTCATTTGGCAACAAAACCAAGAATTTCACATATTACAATATTACAAGTCGATAGGAAATTACTTCAACACCAAAAACAGATGGGTTTCACTAGGGATTGAACTCAGGATCTTCTGCGTGTGAAGCAGACGTGATGACCACTACACTATGAAACCTTTGAAATCCTGCAAAGTAATGGCAATTAGAGATGAGTTTTGACTGCCAGGGGAAAAAAAACAAATTCGTAGCTCTGTTGGTGATGGAAGCTAAAACATCCCGTTATTCGGCAACAAAGCCAAGAGCTTTATATACTGCAGGTTGATAGGGGATTATTTCAACACCAAAAACACATGGGTTTCACTGGGGATTGAACCCAGGACCTTCTGCGTGTAAAGCAGACGTGATTTCCACTACACTATGAAACCTTTAAAAGCCTGCAAAGTAATGGCAATTAGAGACGAGTTTTGACCGCCAGGGAAAAAAAAAAAACAAATTCGTAGCTCTGTTGGGGATGGAAGCCAAAACATCCCATCATTCGGCAACAAAGCCAAGAACTTCATATATTGTAGCTTAATTGAGTATTATTTCAACACCAAGAACAGATTGGTTTTACTGGGGATTGAACGCAGGACCTTCTGCATGTTAAGCAGACATGATGACCACTACGCTATGAAACCTGATGGAAAGTTACTGTGTATTGGCTAGCAGAGCAGAATTGTGACTGACGGGGCCTTTTTATTGCTGAAGGAAAGTATTTTTGGTTAATGAAACATTTACAATTTTTATTACATATTTTACCAGTTTTATTCCTACAAAGGGATTTTGCTTAAAAGGAAGTTTACATTGAATGTGTTACTTTTTTCCACATAGTTTAGTTGTTTGCTTTGGTATTGAAAGGAACTATATATTTTGAAACAAACAGGATTTTTATAATATGGGATTATGTTTTCTGCTAAAATGGTCAATAAAAAAGAAACCCAAAATCGTAGTTCTCTTGGTGATGGAAGCCAAAATATATTATCAGTTGGCAATAAAAAAAAGAATTTCATATGTTACAGGTTGATAGCAAATTACTTCAACAGCGAAAACAGCTTGTTTTTACTGGGGTTTGAACCCAAGAGCTTCTGCGTGTGAAGTAGACGTGATGACGACTCCACTATGAAACCTGTGAAATCCTGCAAAGTAATGGCATTTAGAGACGAGTTTTGACCGCTAGGGGAAAAAAAGAAATAATTTGTAGTTTTGTTTGTGATGGAAGCCAAAGCATCCCGTCATTCGGCAGCAAAGCCGAGAACTTCATATATTGTAGTTGGATAGCGTATTATTTCAACACTAAGAACAGATTGGTTTCACTGGGGATTAGAGATGAGCGAACCGGTCCCGGTTCGGCTCGAGGTCGGTTCGCCGAACGGAGCTCCCGTTCAAGTTCGGCTCTTCGAACGTTCGACGAACCGAACTCGAGCCAATAGGAAACAATGGGAGGCAATAACAAACACAGAAAAACACCTAGAAAACACCCTCAAAGGTGTCCAAAAGGTCACAAACAACTCACAACACATGGGAAAGTGACAAGGACATATACTCATGTGAAAACAAATGAGCTGGACAAGGAAAAAGAGGAGGACACACAGATATATGAGTATATGCAAGGAAACATCGATTCCATTATTGTGCAACTTGAGCCATGCTCATTTTAGGCTTCCAATCTTGATAAATTGCCTGAGCTCGCCACGTACGTCTTGGGGATCTTGTCGTGTCCTGCAGCCAGCGTTCTCTCGGAACCTGTCTTCAGTGCTGCTGGGGGTCTGCTGGCAGATAAGCACACGTGTCTGTCCACTGACAATGTGGACATGGCTCTCAGAGGACTTTTCTTCCCCTGGGTCAGCCAGGGGACGGGAAAGGCACGCGCATTTTTGAGAGTGCTTCATGCAAAGCATCTTTTTCTTTTTCAAAAGGGGGGGTCAACCGATGCCAGTCAAGTGGGGTGTGTGTGGCCCAGTTAGTGGCAACGAGGGAGACTGTGGGTTGAGTCCCCTCGCTGTGTTTCTAAAAGAACCAAGATGAACAAGTCATGGCTCTCAGAGGACTTTTCTTCCCCTGGGTCAGCCAGGGGACGGGAAAGGCACGTGTATTTTTGAGAGTGCTTCATGCAAAGCATCTTTTTCTTTTTCAAAAGGGGGCTCAACTGATGTCAGTCAAGTGGGGTGTGTGTGGCCCAGTTAGTGGAAACGAGGGAGACTGTGGTTGGAGTCCCCTCGCTGTGTTTCTAAAAGACCCAAAATGAACAAATCATGGCTCTCAGAGGACTTTTCTTCCCCTGGGTCAGCCAGGGGACGGGAAAGGCACGTGTATTTTTGAGAGTGCTTCATGCAAAGCATCTTTTTCTTTTTCAAAAGGGGGGGTCAACCGATGCCAGTCAAGTGGGGTGTGTGTGGCCCAGTTAGTGGCAACGAGGGAGACTGTGGTTGGAGTCCCCTCGCTGTGTTTCTAAAAGAACCAAGATGAACAAGTCATGGCTCTCAGAGGACTTTTCTTCCCCTGGGTCAGCCAGGGGACGGGAAAGGCACGTGTATTTTTGAGAGTGCTTCATGCAAAGCATCTTTTTCTTTTTCAAAAGGGGGGGTCAACCGATGCCAGTCAAGTGGGGTGTGTGTGGCCCAGTTAGTGGCAACGAGGGAGACTGTGGTTGGAGTCCCCTCGCTGTGTTTCTAAAAGAACCAAGATGAACAAGTCATGGCTCTCAGAGGACTTTTCTTCCCCTGGGTCAGCCAGGGGACGGGAAAGGCACGTGTATTTTTGAGAGTGCTTCATGCAAAGCATCTTTTTCTTTTTCAAAAGGGGGCTCAACTGATGTCAGTCAAGTGGGGTGTGTGTGGCCCAGTTAGTGGAAACGAGGGAGACTGTGGTTGGAGTCCCCTCGCTGTGTTTCTAAAAGACCCAAAATGAACAAATCATGGCTCTCAGAGGACTTTTCTTCCCCTGGGTCAGCCAGGGGACGGGAAAGGCACGTGTATTTTTGAGAGTGCTTCATGCAAAGCATCTTTTTCTTTTTCAAAAGGGGGGGTCAACCGATGCCAGTCAAGTGGGGTGTGTGTGGCCCAGTTAGTGGCAACGAGGGAGACTGTGGTTGGAGTCCCCTCGCTGTGTTTCTAAAAGAACCAAGATGAACAAGTCATGGCTCTCAGAGGACTTTTCTTCCCCTGGGTCAGCCAGGGGACGGGAAAGGCACGTGTATTTTTGAGAGTGCTTCATGCAAAGCATCTTTTTCTTTTTCAAAAGGGGGCTCAACTGATGTCAGTCAAGTGGGGTGTGTGTGGCCCAGTTAGTGGAAACGAGGGAGACTGTGGTTGGAGTCCCCTCGCTGTGTTTCTAAAAGAACCAAGATGAACAAGTCATGGCTCTCAGAGGACTTTTCTTCCCCTGGGTCAGCCAGGGGACGGGAAAGGCACGTGTATTTTTGAGAGTGCTTCATGCAAAGCATCTTTTTCTTTTTCAAAAGGGGGCTCAACTGATGTCAGTCAAGTGGGGTGTGTGTGGCCCAGTTAGTGGAAACGAGGGAGACTGTGGTTGGAGTCCCCTCGCTGTGTTTCTAAAAGACCCAAAATTAACAAATCATGGCTCTCAGAGGACTTTTCTTCCCCTGGGTCAGCCAGGGAACGGGAAAGGCACGCGTATTTTTGAGAGTGCTTCATGCAAAGCATCTTTTTCTTTTTCAAAAGGGGGGGTCAACCGATGCCAGTCAAGTGGGGTGTGTGTGGCCCAGTTAGTGGAAACAAGGGAGACTGTGGTTGGAGTCCCCTCTCTGTGTTTCTAAAAGAACCAAGATGAACAAGTCATGGCTCTCAGAGGACTTTTCTTCCCCTGGGTCAGCCATGGGACGGGAAAGGCACGTGTATTTTTGAGAGTGCTTCATGCAAAGCATCTTTTTCTTTTTCAAAAGGGGGCTCAACTGATGTCAGTCAAGTGGGGTGTGTGTGGCCCAGTTAGTGGAAACGAGGGAGACTGTGGTTGGAGTCCCCTCGCTGTGTTTCTAAAAGACCCAAAATGAACAAATCATGGCTCTCAGAGGACTTTTCTTCCCCTGGGTCAGCCAGGGGACGGGAAAGGCACGCGTATTTTTGAGAGTGCTTCATGCAAAGCATCTTTTTCTTTTTCAAAAGGGGGGGTCAACCGATGCCAGTCAAGTGGGGTGTGTGTGGCCCAGTTAGTGGCAACGAGGGAGACTGTGGTTGGAGTCCCCTCGCTGTGTTTGTAAAAGAACCAAGATGAACAAGTCATGGCTCTCAGAGGACTTTTCTTCCCCTGGGTCAGCCAGGGGATGGGAAAGGCACGTGTATTTTTGAGAGTGCTTCATGCAAAGCATCTTTTTCTTTTTCAAAAGGGGGCTCAATTGATGTCAGTCAAGTGGGGTGTGTGTGGCCCAGTTAGTGGAAACGAGGGAGACTGTGGTTGGAGTCCCCTCGCTGTGTTTCTAAAAGACCCAAAATGAACAAATCATGGCTCTCAGAGGACTTTTCTTCCCCTGGGTCAGCCAGGGGACGGGAAAGGCACGTGTATTTTTGAGAGTGCTTCATGCAAAGCATCTTTTTCTTTTTCAAAAGGGGGCTCAACTGATGTCAGTCAAGTGGGGTGTGTGTGGCCCAGTTAGTGGAAACGAGGGAGACTGTGGTTGGAGTCCCCTCGCTGTGTTTTACATGCTTTTAGAAGGGCATGACATGGCTTGGAGGTTGACTTTCATCATCTGCAAACTGTTGGCTACCAAAATGCTGCCTTTCCAACAACTGTGGTTATAGACAATGAGGAACATACTGATGAAGATGAGACTCAGATACCCGATTGGGATGACAACTTAAATATTCGGTCAGGGCAAGAAGAGGCTCGGTCTGAGGGGGAGGGGAGTGCAAACACAACAATTGATGATGAAGTCCTAGATCCCACCTACTGTCAACTCACAGTCAGACACTCGAGGAGGTCAACAGAGGCGGTGGAGGAGGATGCAACCGACGTCGAAGTAACCTTGCGCCTTCCTGGACACAGTCGGAGCACTGGTAGCACGTCTACAACTGCATCCTCAGCCACCACTCTGCCTCTGAGCATTATTCGGGGTGGATCAACAGGTCGCATGGCCTCTAAGCCTTGCCTAGCCTGGTCCTTTTTTGACATAAAAAAAGATCGCCCAAATTATGTGATCTGTAACATTTGGCATGGTTATCTTACTAGAGGTCAAAACCTCAGCAGTTTGACAACTTCTTCCATGAATCGTCACATGAATAAATATCATATGGCCTGGTGGGAAGCTCACCGTGCTGCAATGCGGCCTAGCGGAGCCAACCATCCACCGCCTGCCCCTTCCAGTGCATCCGCGCGCTCGTCATCTTCTAGGACTGTGGGGACAGCTGTCACACCTGTTTTTCCACCCACAACTTCCACCACTGTAACCGCAACAGGCAGTTTGCTTGGTAGGTCGTCAGTTGGTTTGGAAGGGGAAACAAGTGATTGTGTACAGCTCTCTCAAACATCGATAGCACCAACGTTGGATGAAGGCAACATCATGTCTCCGCCTGCACTTTCCTCACAAACCTGCATTTTTCAAGGGACACCCTACTCAACACCGTCTACACACAGCAGCCAGATCTCTGTCCCTCAGATGTGGTCAAATAAAAGGCCACTTCCTGCGACCCATGACAAAGCTAAGAGGTTGACTCTATCCCTCTGTAAGCTGTTGGCTACCGAAATGCTGCCTTTCCGCCTAGTGGACACACAGGATTTTAGAGACCTTATGTCTGTCGCTGTGCCCCAGTACCAGATGCCTAGTCGCCACTACTTCTCTAAGAAAGGTGTGCCCGCGCTACACCAGCATGTCACACACAACATCACCGCTTCCTTGAGAAACTGGGTGTGTGAACGGGTGCATTTCACCACCGATACTTGGACCAGTAAGCATGGACAGGGACGTTACATGTCGCTGACTGGCCACTGGGTAACTATGGTGATAGATGGTGAAGGGTCTGCTGCACAAGTCTTGCCGTCCCCACGACTTGTGTGTCAATCCTCTGTCTGTCCAAGTTCCGCCACTGCTTCTGCATCCTCCACCTCATCTGGGTCCTCCACCTCCGCCCCAAGCCTGCCTGGTCAGGCCACCAGCGTTCTCACTGCGCAGAAGGAATCACGCAACCCTCATTACTATGCTGGCAGCAGAGCGCAACGGCATCAGGCGGTCTTTAGCTTGACATGTCTTGGGAATAAGAGTCACACAGCTGAGGAGTTGTGGTCAGCTCTGCGGTCCGAGTTTAATAAATGGTTGTCTCCACTCAACCTGCAGCCTGGTAAGGCCGTGTGCGACAATGCTGCAAACCTGGGTGCGGCCCTTCGCCTGGGCAAGGTGACACACGTACCTTGTATGGCTCACGTGTTGAACCTTGTCGTCCAGCAATTTTTAACACACTATCCCGGCCTAGATGGCCTTCTGAACAGGGCACGAAAACTGTCTGCTCACTTCCGCCGTTCAAGCGCCGCAGCTGAGGGACTTGCATCGCTCCAGAAGTCTTTCGGCCTGCCGGTTCATCGCCTGAAATGCGATGTGGCGACACGCTGGAATTCAACTCTCCACATGTTACAGCGACTGTGGCAGCACCGCAGAGCCATGGTGCAATACGTCATGACGTATAGCCTGGGCCAACGAGATGCAGAGGTGGGGCAGATCACCCTGATGGAGTGATCTCAGATCAAGGACCTATGCACCCTTCAGCACAGTTTCGACATGGCGACGAATATGTTTAGCGCTGACAATGCCATTATCATCATGACGATTCCAGTCATTTACATGCTGGAGCACACGCTAAACACTATTCGGAGTCAGGTGGTGGGACAACAGGAAGGGGAGGAACTACAGGAGGATTCATATGCGCAAGACACAACAACATCACCAAGGTCCAGACGTTCATCATCACCAACGCGGCAGGCATGGGACCATGGGGGACAGGGATCAACAAGGGCGCATGGTAGCAGGCGAGATGTTGAGGAAGGTGCAGGAGGACATGAAGATATGGAGGAGGAACTGTCCATGGACATGGAAGACTCAGCAGATGAGGGGGAGCTTGGTCAAATTTCAGTTGAAAGAGGTTGGGTGGAGATGTCAGAGGAAGAAAGAACGGTTAGCACCTCTATGCCACAAACACAGGGTGGACTTGGTCCGCATGGCTGCGCAAGACACATGAGTGCCTTCTTGTTGCACTACCTCCAACATGACCCTCGTATTGTCAAAATTAGAAGTGATGATGACTACTAGCTTGCCACACTATTAGATCCCCGGTACAAGTCCAAATTTTGTGACATAATTCCACCCATAGAAAGGGACGCACGTATGCAGGAGTATCAGCAGAAGCTGTTACTCGATCTTAGCTCGGCTTTTCCACCAAACAACCGTGCAGGTGAAGGGAGTGATTCTTCCAGGAGTATTTCCAAATGAACATCGATGCAATGACTTTTCAAATGGAGCCTTGCTCCTTTTGGGCTTCAAATCTAGAAAAATGTCCAGAGCTCTTCAGTTACGCCTTGAAGATTTTGTCGTGTCCAGCTGCCAGCGTTGTCTCTGAACGTGTCTTCAGTGCTGCTGGGTGTGTGCTGACAGATAAGCGCACGCGTCTGTCCAGTGACAACGTGGACAGACTGACGTTCATCAAAATGAACAAGTCATGGATCCACAAGGAATTTACTACCCCTGTGTCATCCTGGGGAGAGTAAATGCTTGTGGATTTGGAATGTGCTTGATGCAAATCAAAACATCCTGTTTGCAACTAGGTCACAAGTGCTGCCACTGAATGGGTGGGTGTGTGTGGGGCACAATTTTTGGAAAAAAGGGAGGCTCCGCTTGGAGTAACCCTTGCTTGCTGTGTTTTTTAAAAATGATACAAGATGAACAGATCTGAAGGCAAGATGAAGGCAACATCATGTCTCCGCCTGCACTTTCCTCACAAACCTGCATTTTTCAAGGGACACCCTACTCAACACCATCTACAGACAGCAGCCAGATCTCTGTCCCTCAGATGTGGACAAATAAAAGGCCATTTCATGCGACCCATGACAAAGCTAAGAGGTTTACTTTATCCCTCTGTAAGCTCTTGGCTACGGAAATGCTGCCTTTCCGCATGGTGGACACACAGGATTTTAGAGACCTTATGTCTGTCACTGTGCCCCAGTACCAAATGCCCAGTCGCCACTACTTCTCTAAGAAAGGTGCGCCTGCGCTACACCAGCATGTCGCACACAACATCACCGCTTCCTTGAGAAACTCTGTGTGTGAACAGGTGCATTTCACCACCGATACTTGGACCAGTAAGCATGGATAGGGTTACATGTCGCTGACTGGGCACTGGCAAACTATGGTGAGAGATGGAGAAGGGTCTGCTGTACAAGTCTTGCCGTCCCCACGAGTTGTTTCAATCCTTGTTCTGTATGTAGAAGTTAATACACTGCTTCTGCCTCTTCAACCTCGTGTGGGTCCTCCACCTTGGCGCAAACCCTGTGTGGTCAGGCCACCCTTCCAAGCAACTGCGCACAAGGACTACCACACACCTCCTTACTATGCTGGCAGCAGAGCTCAATGCCATCAGGCGGTCAAAGTTTTACTTTGAAATGTATGGGAAATGTGAGTCACACCGCTATTCCAGAGAATAGGAGTCAGGCAGGGTCAAAACATTAATTGAGGAACAGGAACACAATGGGACGGCCAGGACTTAATCAGAAAACAAGCAGAGGTGAAATGCGGATCGGCCAACAAGGTACATAAACAGCAAGCAGGAAAAGTAGTCAGGTAACAAGCACACAAAATCATAAAACTGAACTGGGGGTAAAATTAACCAGAGGTTCATAGCTATGTCTGGCAGTGGTCTGCAGACAGGATGGGCATAAAAAAGGGTGTGGTGTCTTCCCATTGGTTGTAGCTGAATGATGGTATTTCATCTGTGAGATACCCACCAGCTACATTCAGCCAGAGATTCTGCATCTGTCAAGGTAATGCAGCCCAGTGGGTGAGCATAACCTGCGTCCACCTGCGCCGCTGGCATCGACTCCTCTCCCATCATCAGCACTATTCATGAAAGGAACACGTTGTAACCTGGCGACCGTAGTACAAATTGACGGAGCGGACTCCGTTGGTGACTTAACAGCCGTGTGCGGCAATGATGCAAACCTGGCTGCGGGCCATCGTCAGGGCAATGTGACACACGTGCCTTGTATGGCTCACGTGTTGAACCTAATTCTCCAGCAATTTTTAAAACACCATCACGGCCTACATGGCCTTGTGCAGCGTGCACGCTCGCTATCTGCTCACTTCCATCGTGCGTACACAGCAGCTCAACAACTTTCGTCGCTACAGAAGTCTTTAGGTCTGGTGGTTAAACGCCTGAAATGCGATGTGCCCACACGCAGGAATTTGAATCTGCACATGTTGCAGCGTGTGTGGCAGCACCGCAGAGCCCTGCTGAAATACGGTATGACATATAGCCTGGGATAACTTGATCAAGAGGTGGTGCAGATCACGCTGCTGGAGTGGTGTCAGATCAAGGACCTATGCACCCTGCTACACAGTTCACAAATGTCGACGAAGATGTTTAGCACTGGCAATGTCATTCTCAGCGTGACAATTCTGGTCATCTACATGATGGAGCACACTGTAATTATTATTCGGAGTCAGGTGTTGGGACAAGAGGAAGGGGAGGAAGTACAGGAGGAGTCATATGCGGAAGGGATAACAAGATCTACGAGGTCCAGATGGTCAGCGGCACCTAGGCGGCAGTCATGGTGAGGGAGAGGGATTAACAAGGGCGCATAGTATCAGCAAAAAGTGTTGATGAAAGTGCAGGAGCCCATGAAGAAATGGAGGACGAACTGGCGATGGGCATGGAAGACTCAGCAGATGAGTGAGAGCTTGCTCACATTTCGGTTGTGCGAGGTTGTGGGTAGAGGGCAGAGGAAGGATGCACGATTCTCACCTCTCTGCCACCAACACACCAAGGACTTGGTCCTCCTGGATGCACAAGACACATGAGCGCCTTCTTGCTGCACTACCTACATAACGCTCGGATTGTATGAATTTGAAGTAATCCTGAATACTGGGTTGCCACACTGTTAGATCCCCGGTACAAGACAAAATTTGGCGAACTAATTCCTGCCATAGAAATAGACGCACGTATACAGGAGTATCTGCAGAATGTGGTACGCAATCTTAGATCTACTTCTCCACTAAACACCAGTGCTGCACAGAGTGAATCTCAACGCTTTGTCATGGATAGGAGGAAATGGTCTTTTACTTGTCCACATCGGAGGGACCGAGGGATGGCTGCTGTGCTGAGATGGCGTTGAGTACGGTGTCCCTGCACAGTTGCACTTTTGGTCATATCCCAAAATGAGTTGAAAAAGGACAGATGCTGTTGGAAAGGGGAACAGGTGTGTTGGAAAGGGGAAAAAAGCTTTGGTCCGTGGATTTGGTGGTTAAGCAACTGTAACATTTGCTGAAGAAACAACATCTGTTACAGTGGGACTGGCAGATTTGGATAAAGTGGTATATAATCTGTGACCGCTATATAACGAAAATTAATAAGAAAAGAAAGACAAAGGTATATATCCCCATCAGCAGTCAGTGTCCACCGTGCTCCCAGTTGGAAAAGGAGAGGTTGGCAACTTGAAGTTTTGGTGGAGGATACAGAGCTGTGTAGCTATGAAACTAATAGTAGCCTGAACCGAGTTAGACGCCATTCGGATCTGGAGACTGGGAGCCCTGTTAGCGTCACAGGGTCCACATGCCCACCCAGCCCAGGAACTCCCTGTTAACAACACAGGGGCCATTGAGTACGCTGACCATGTGCGTAGGGGCCACACCTGTGGACAGCAGGCGCATCAGCAGCAGCAGGCCTGTTAATGCCACTGGGCTGCACAAGCAGGACTGTTAGGACAGGAGCTGGTCTTAACCGTTCTGCGTTACCAACTGTGGTGGTGGCCTGCATCCACCACCCTATCCCTGCCTACCTCTGGCCTAAAGCCGCAATGGGTTCAACACATGGAGGTGTGCTCTTTCGGAGCATAATAGAAGACTGCGCACCTCCTTGTTGGCTCCAGCCCCTTTTATAACCTGGGTCCGCCCCAAACCAGGGTGAACCACAATGCACCTCCTGGAGACAAAAGTAGAGTGACACGTCATGAGTGGCATAACTAGCGTCCTATTTGGAAACGCAACTTCAATGATGACCTCATGGCTGCCATGACCCAAACACCTCACCAGTCATCGTCTGACCATCAATAATGCGGTGACAAGTCATAGGTGTGGGCCTCTGCAAGCCATTTGGGAGGACACCTGATGCCCTGTGGTCTATATGGGACCCCCACATCAGTGCCAGGGCCAAAGAGTTCATTACCGGACCTAGTCTCTGATGCAGGAAGTGCCTGAGCATGCTCAGTAGCATGAAATACAGTCTCTGAAAAAAGACTATCAGCTTTAGCATGGTGTCTAGGCACAAAACAGGACTTAGACCCGGCACGGAATGCAAGCACCTGTGCAAAGAGGCTTTTCACACTTAGTGTGGGAGCATGCGCTGTATCCCGAAAAGAAGACTTAGCGTCAGGAATAACACAGTCAGGCTGAGCATACTCACTACGCAAAACACTGTAATTAGGCTGCAGCTGGGGTACATCGGCACACGCATGCGCACTCGCTGCCTCTCCACACTTAGACGTGAAGGGGAAATTTGTCTTGGAGATGCTGTCTATGAACAGAAGGAAAAGCTAAAGGAAGCCTGACTTTCTATCCCTCCGAATTATGAAATGCAGCAATGAATTCCATGAGTTTGCTATAACATTAGCGTAGCAAAATGTGCATGAGGGTGTGATGTAGAGATGCTAGAAATAGCTTGTCACAAGTGGGGCACTAATGGAATACAACAGCCAGTTCTATGATGCCACTAAATGGCAGTATTTTTGCTATCATTATAGCTTATTAAAAACAGAGCAGGAGGTTGTCATGCAGAGGTGCTGCACATAGATTTGCAGTAGTCTGAATAGACAAAAGTACAATAGCCACGTTTAGGATACAACTAGGTACAGTGAGTGTTTGCTAGTATAATGGCTGAGTTTAAAAAAGTTAGAGTGTGCAATGCAGGCAGACGTGCTGCAAATATCGTTCCAATACTGTGAATTGACAAAGGTACAATAGCCACGTTTAGGATACAACTAGGTACAGTGAGTGTTTGCTAGTATAATGGCTGAGTTTAAAAAAGTTTGAGTGTGCAATGCAGGCAGATGTGCTGCAAATATCGTTCCAATACTGTGAATAGACAAAAGTACAATAGCCACGTTTAGGATACAACTAGGTACACTGAGTGTTTGCTAGTATAATGGCTGAGTTTAAAAAAGTTTGAGTGTGCAATGCAGGCAGACGTGCTGCAAATAACGTTCCAATACTGTGAATAGACAAAAGTACAATAGCCACGTTTAGGATACAACTAGGTACACTGAGTGTTTGCTAGTATAATTGCTGAGTTTAAAAAAGTTTGAGTGTGCAATGCAGGCAGATGTGCTGCAAATAACGTTCCAATACTGTGAATTGACAAAAGTACAATAGGTCACGTTTAGGATACAACTAGATACACTGAGTGTTTGCTAGTATAATGGCTGAGTTTAAAAAAGTTTGAGTGTGCAATGCAGGCAGATGTGCTGCAAATAACGTTCCAATACTGTGAATTGACAAAAGTACAATAGCCACGTTTAGGATACAACTAGGTACACTGAGTGTTTGCTAGTATAATGGCTGAGTTTAAAAAAGTTTGAGTGTGCAATGCAGGCAGACTAGCTGCAAATATCGTTCCAATACTGTGAATAGACAAAAGTACAATAGCCACGTTTAGGATACAACTAGGTACACTGAGTGTTTGCTGGTATAATGGCTGAGTTTAAAAAAGTTTGAGTGTGCAATGCAGGCAGATGTGCTGCAAATAACGTTCCAATACTGTGAATTGACAAAAGTACAATAGCCACGTTTAGGATACAACTAGGTACACTGAGTGTTTGCTAGTATAATGGCTGAGTTTAAAAAAGTTTGAGTGTGCAATGCAGGCAGATGTGCTGCAAATAACGTTCCAATACTGTGAATTGACAAAAGTACAATAGCCACGTTTAGGATACAACTAGGTACACTGAGTGTTTGCTAGTATAATGGCTGAGTTTAAAAAAGTTAGAGTGTGCAATGCAGGCAGACGTGCTGCAAATATCGTTCCAATACTGTGAATAGACAAAAGTACAATAGCCACGTTTAGGATACAACTAGGTACACTGAGTGTTTGCTAGTATAATGGCTGAGTTTAAAAAAGTTTAAGTGTGCAATGCAGGCAGATGTGCTGCAAATAACGTTCCAATACTGTGAATTGACAAAAGTACAATAGCCACGTTTAGGATACAACTAGGTACACTGAGTGTTTGCTAGTATAATGGCTGAGTTTAAAAATGTTAGAGTGTGCAATGCAGGCAGACGTGCTGCAAATATCGTTCCAATACTGTGAATAGACAAAAGTACAATAGCCACGTTTAGGATACAACTAGGTACACTGAGTGTTTGCTAGTATAATGGCTGAGTTTAAAAAAGTTTGAGTGTGCAATGCAGGCAGACGTGCTGCAAATAACGTTCCAATACTGTGAATAGACAAATGTACAATAGCCACGTTTAGGATACAACTAGGTACACTGAGTGTTTGCTAGTATAATGGCTGAGTTTAAAAAAGTTTGAGTGTGCAATGCAGGCAGATGTGCTGCAAATAACGTTCCAATACTGTGAATAGACAAAAGTACAATAGCCACGTTTAGGATACAACAAGGTTCACTGAGTGTTTGCTAGTATAATGGCTGAGTTTAAAAAAGTTTGAGTGTGCAATGCAGGCAGATGTGCTGCAAATAACGTTCCAATACTGTGAATTGACAAAAGTACAATAGCCACGTTTAGGATACAACTAGGTACACTGAGTGTTTGCTAGTATAATGGCTGAGTTTAAAAAAGTTTGAGTGTGCAATGCAGGCAGACGTGCTGCAAATAACGTTCCAATACTGTGAATAGACAAATGTACAATAGCCACGTTTAGGATACAACTAGGTACACTGAGTGTTTGCTAGTATAATGGCTGAGTTTAAAAAAGTTTGAGTGTGCAATGCAGGCAGATGTGCTGCAAATAACGTTCCAATACTGTGAATAGACAAAAGTACAATAGCCACGTTTAGGATACAACTAGGTTCACTGAGTGTTTGCTAGTATAATGGCTGAGTTTAAAAAAGTTTGAGTGTGCAATGCAGGCAGATGTGCTGCAAATAACGTTCCAATACTGTGAATTGACAAAAGTACAATAGCCACGTTTAGGATACAACTAGGTACACTGAGTGTTTGCTAGTATAATGGCTGAGTTTAAAAAAGTTAGAGTGTGCAATGCAGGCAGACGTGCTGCAAATATCGTTCCAATACTGTGAATAGACAAAAGTACAATAGCCACGTTTAGGATACAACTAGGTACACTGAGTGTTTGCTAGTATAATGGCTGAGTTTAAAAAAGTTTAAGTGTGCAATGCAGGCAGACGTGCTGCAAATATCGTTCCAATACTGTGAATAGACAAAAGTACAATAGCCACGTTTAGGATACAACTAGGTACACTGAGTGTTTGCTAGTATAATGGCTGAGTTTAAAAAAGTTTAAGTGTGCAATGCAGGCAGATGTGCTGCAAATAACGTTCCAATACTGTGAATTGACAAAAGTACAATAGCCACGTTTAGGATACAACTAGGTACACTGAGTGTTTGCTAGTATAATGGCTGAGTTTAAAAATGTTAGAGTGTGCAATGCAGGCAGACGTGCTGCAAATATCGTTCCAATACTGTGAATAGACAAAAGTACAATAGCCACGTTTAGGATACAACTAGGTACACTGAGTGTTTGCTAGTATAATGGCTGAGTTTAAAAAAGTTTGAGTGTGCAATGCAGGCAGACGTGCTGCAAATAACGTTCCAATACTGTGAATAGACAAAAGTACAATAGCCACGTTTAGGATACAACTAGGTACACTGAGTGTTTGCTAGTATAATGGCTGAGTTTAAAAAAGTTTGAGTGTGCAATGCAGGCAGATGTGCTGCAAATAACGTTCCAATACTGTGAATAGACAAAAGTACAATAGCCACGTTTAGGATACAACTAGGTTCACTGAGTGTTTGCTAGTATAATGGCTGAGTTTAAAAAAGTTTGAGTGTGCAATGCAGGCAGACGTGCTGCAAATAACGTTCCAATACTGTGAATTGACAAAAGTACAATAGCCACGTTTAGGATACCACTAGTTACACTGAGTGTTTGCTAGTATAATGGCTGAGTTTAAAAAAGTTTGAGTGTGCAATGCAGGCAGACGTGCTCTGCAAATGTCTTTGCACTAGTGGGACTATAGCAAAGTCCAATAGCCACGTTTAGGATGCCACTAGGTACACTGAGTGTTTGCTAGTAATATTGCTTAGTTTAAAAAAGTTTGAGTGTGCAATGCAGGCAGACGTGCTCTGCAAATGTCTTTGCACTAGTGGGACTATAGCAAAGTCCAATAGCCACGTTTAGGATGCCACTAGGTACACTGAGTGTTTGCTAGTAAAATTGCTTAGTTTAAAAAAGTTTGAGTGTGCAATGCAGGCAGACGTGCTCTGCAAATGTCTTTGCACTAGTGGGACTATAGCAAAGTCCAATAGCCACGTTTAGGATGCCACTAGGTACACTGAGTGTTTGCTAGTATAATGGCTTAGTTTAAAAAAGTTGGAGTGTGCAATGCAGGCAGACGTGCTCTGCAAATGTCTTTGCACTAGTGGGACTATAGCAAAGTCCAATAGCCACAGATAGGATGCCACTAGGTACACTGAGTGTTTGCTAGTATAATGGCTTAGTTATGAGTTGGAGTGTGCAGAGGACAAGAGGGTACAGTGGCAGGATTTTGGTGCTCTGGGTAGTGGAATGGAAGCCTGCCTTTCTATTCCCTCCTAATGGTGAAATGCAGGGAGGAAATCCCTGACCTTGGCTGCACAGACGCTGGCACTGTTTTCAGGACCTGTCACCTTAACTCTGACCCTGCCGGTTTGAGCCCTTAAAAGGACTGCTATAAAGTGCTCTCCCTATGCTGTCTAACGCTGTGTATGCAGCGCATACAGCTGTATCGGCTATAGGACTCAGAAGGACGGAGCTGCGACAGTGATGTCTGACACCAAAGACGCAGAAGGCAGATAATGCCGTCCTGGAAAAAAATGTCCGGTTTTATAATGCAGGGACATGTGACATGGACATCCTATCACACATGCCGTTGCTTCTCTGGCTCAAAGTCCACTTAGCTGTGTGTGTGTCTGGGATTGGCTGACATGCTGGCCCGCCCCTTGTCTTAGGGAAGGAAGACAAGAAAAAAAAAAAAAAATGGCGATCGCCATTATACAAACAGCAGTGATCTGAAGGCGCTGTTCACGCAAACTATACACTGAAATGTCATAATAGTGTGATTCACAGAGTGACTTACACTATTACAGCAGAAACCAAGCTAGGATTTAGCTGTTTTTTTGCTGCTAGAACCGTTTTCGAACGTTTCTAGAACTATCGAGCTTTTGCAAAAAGCTCGAGTTCTAGTTCGATCTAGAACATGCCCCAAAATCACTCGAGCCTAGAACTGGAGAACCACGAACCACGAACCGCGCTCAACTCTACTGGGGATTGAACCCAGGACCTTCTGCGTGTTAAGCAGACGTGATGACCACTACACTATGAAACCTGACGATAAGTTACTGTGTATTGGCTAGCAGAGCAGAATTGTGACTGACGGGGCCTTTTTATTGCTGAAGGAAAGTATTTTTGGTTAATGAAACATTTACAATTATTATTACATATTTTACCAGTTTTATTCCTACAAAGGGATTTTGCTTAAATTGAAGTTTATATTGAATGTGTTACTTTTTTCTCCATAGTTTGGTCTTTTGCTTTTGTATTTATGGGAACTATATATTTTGAAACAAATAGGATTTTTATAATATGGGATTATGTTTTCTGCTAAAATGGTCAATAAAAAAGAAACCCAAAATCGTAGTTCTCTTTGTGATGGAAGCCAAAATGTATTGTCATTTGGCAACGAAATCAAGAATTTCACATATTACAAGTCAATAGGAAATTACTTCAACACAAAAAACAGATTGGTTTTAATGGGGATTGAACCCAGGACCTTCTGCGTGTGAATCAGACGTGATAACCACTACACTATGAAACCTTTGAAATCCTGCAAAGTAATGGCAATTAGAGACGAGTTTTGACCGCCAGGGGAAAAAAAACAAATTTGTAGCTCTGTTGGTGATGGAAGCTAAAACATCCCGTTATTCGGCAACAAAGCCAAGAACTTTATATACTGCAGGTTGATAGGGGAATATTTCAACACCAAGAACACATGGGTTTCACTGGGGATTGAACCCAGGACCTTCTGCGTGTAAAGCAGACGTGATTTCCTCTACACTATGAAACCTTTGAAAGCCTGCAAAATAATGGCAATTAGAGACGAGTTTTGACCGCCAGGGAAAAAAAAACAAATTCGTAGCTCTGTTGGGGATGGAAGCCAAAACATCCCATCATTCGGCAACAAAGCCAAGAACTTCATATATTGTAGTTTAATTGAGTATTATTTCAACACCAAGAACAGATTGGTTTTACTGGGGATTGAACTCAGGACCTTCTGCGTGTTATGCAGATGTGATGACCACTACTCTATGAAACCTGATGAAAAGTTACTGTGTATTGGCTAGCAGAGCAGAATTGTGACTGACGGGGCCTTTTTATTGCTGAAGGAAAGTATTTTTGGTTAATGAAACATTTACAATTTTTATTACATATTTTACCAGTTTTATTCCTACAAAGGGATTTTGCTTAAAAGGAAGTTTACATTGAATGTGTTACTTTTTTCCACATAGTTTAGTTGTTTGCTTTTGTATTTAAAGGAACTATATATTTTGAAACAAACAGGATTTATATAATATGGGATTATGTTTTCTGCTAAAATGGTCAATAAAAAAGAAACCCAAAATCGTAGTTCTCTTGGTGAGGGAAGCCAAAATATATTATCAGTTGGCAATAAAACCAAGAATTTCATATATTACAGGTTGATAGAAAATTACTTCAACAGCGAAAACGGCTTGTTTTTACTGGGGATTGAACCCAGGACCTTCTGCGTGTGAAGTAGACGTGATGACCACTCCACTATGAAACCTGTGACATCCTGCAAAGTAATGGCATTTAGAGACGAGTTTTGACAGCCAGGGGAAAAAAAAAATAATAATTTGTAGTTCTGTTTGTGATGGAAGCCAAAACATACCGTCATTCGGCAACAAAGTCGAGAACTTCATATATTGGAGTTGGATAGAGTATTATTTCAACACCAAGAACACATGGGTTTCACTGGGGATTGAACCCAGGACCTTCTGCATGTAAAGCAGACGTGATTTCCACTACACTATGAAACCTTTGAAAGCCTGCAAAGTAATGGCAATTAGAGACGAGTTTTGACCGCCAGGGAAAAAAAAACAAATTCGTAGCTCTGTTGGGGATGGAAGGCAAAACATCCCATCATTCAGCAACAAAGCCAAGAACTTCATATATTGTAGTTTAATTGAGTATTATTTCAACACCAAGAACAGATTGGTTTTACTGGGGATTGAACGCAGGACCTTCTGAGTGTTAAGCAGATGTGATGACCACTACTCTATGAAACCTGATGGAAAGTTACTGTGTATTGGCTAGCAGAGCAGAATTGTGACTGACGGGGCCTTTTTATTGCTGAAGGAAAGTATTTTTGGTTAATGAAACATTTACAATTTTTATTACATATTTTACCAGTTTTATTCCTACAAAGGGATTTTGCTTAAAAGGAAGTTTACATTGAATGTGTTACTTTTTTCCACATAGTTTAGTTGTTTGCTTTTGTATTTAAAGGAACTATATATTTTGAAACAAACAGGATTTTTATAATATGGGATTATGTTTTCTGGTAAAATGGTCAATAAAAAAGAAACCCAAAATCGTAGTTCTCTTGGTGAGGGAAGCCAAAATATATTATCAGTTGGCAACAAAACAAAAAATTTCATATAATACAGGTTGATAGCAAATTACTTCAACAGCGAAAATGGCTTGTTTTTACTGGGGATTGAACCCAGGACCTTCTGCGTGTGAAGTAGACGTGATGACCACTCCACTATGAAACCTATGAAATCCTGCAAAGTAATGGCATTTAGAGACGAGCTTTGACCGCCAGGGGAAAAAAAATAAAATAATTTGTAGTTCTGTTTGTGATGGAAGCCAAAACATACCATTATTCTGCAACAATGCCAAGAACTTCATATAGTGTAGTTGGATAGCGTATTATTTCAACACTAAGAACAGATTGGTTTCACTGGGGATTGAACCCAGGACCTTCTGCGTGTTAAGCAGACGTGATGACCACTACACTATGAAACCTGACGAAAAGTTACTGTGTATTGGCTAACAGAGCAGAATTGTGACTGACGAGGCCTTTTTATTGCTGAAGGAAAGTATTTTTGGTTAATGAAACATTTACAATTATTATTACATATTTTACCAGTTTTATTCCTACAAAGGGATTTTGCTTAAATTGAAGTTTATATTGAATGTGTTACTTTTTTCTCCATAGTTTGGTCTTTTGCTTTTGTATTTATGGGAACTATATATTTTGAAACAAATAGGATTTTTATAATATGGGATTATGTTTTTAACCACAAAAATTTTTTTTGGTTAATGAAACATTTACAATTATTATTACATATTTTACCAGTTTTATTCCTACAAAGGGATTTAGCTTAAATCCACTACACTATGAAACCTTTGAAATCCTGCAAAGTAATGGCAATTAGAGACGAGTTTTGACCGCCAGGTGGAAAAAAAAACAAATTCGTAGCTCTGTTGGTAATGGAAGCTAAAACATCCCATTATTCGGCAACAAAGCCAAGAACTTTATATATTGCAGGTTGATATGGAATTATTACAACACCATGAACACATGGGTTTCACTGGGGATTGAACCCAGGACCTTCTGCGTGTGAAGCAGTTGTGATAAAAACTACACTATGAAACCTTTGAAATCCTGCAAAGTAATGGCAATTAGAGACGAGTTTTGACCGCCAGGGGAAAAAAGAAACAAATTCGTAGCTCTGTTGGTGATGGAAGCCAAAACATCCCATCACTCGGCAACAAAGCCAAGAACTTCATATATTGTAGTTTAATTAGGTATTATTTCAACACCAAGAACAGATTGGTTTTACTGGGGATTGAACACAGGACCTTCTGCGTGTTAAGCAGACGTGATGACCACTACTCTATGAAACCTGATGGAAAGTTACTGGGTATTGGCTATCAGAACAGAATTGTGACTGACGGGCCTTTTTATTGCTGAAGGAAAGTATTTTTGGTTAATGAAACATTTACAATTTTTATTACATATTTTACCAGTTTTATTCCTACAAAGGGATTTTGCTTAAATGGAAGTTTACATTGAATGTGTTACTTTTTTCTACATAGTTTAGTCGTTTGCTTTTGTATTTAAAGGAACTATAAATTTTGAAACAAACAGGATTTTTATAATATGGGATTATGTTTTCTGCTAAAATGGTCAATAAAAAAGAAACCCAAAATCGTAGTTCTTTTGGTGATGGAAGCCAAAATATATTATCAGTTGGCAACAAAACCAAGAATTTCATATATTACAGGTGTATAGCATATTAATTCAACAGCAAAAACGGCTTGTTTTTACTGTGGATTGAACCCAGTGACCTTCTGCGTGTGAAGGAGACGTGATGAAAACTACACTATGAAACCTTTGAAATCCTGCAAAGTAATGGCAATTACAGACGAGTTTTGACCGCCAGGGGAAAAAACACAAATTTGTAGCTCTGTTGGTGATGGAAGCTAAAACATCCCGTTATTCGGCAACAAAGCCAAGAAATTTCTAGATTGCAGGTTGATGTGATATTATTTCAACACCAAGAACACATGGGTTTCACTGGGGATTGAACCCAGAACCTTCTGCGTGTAAAGCAGACGTGATTTCCACTACACTATGAAACCTTTAAAAGCCTGCAAAGTAATGGCAATTAGAGACGAGTTTTGACCGCCAGGGAAAAAAAAAACCAAATACGTAGCTCTGTTGGGGATGGAAGCCAAAACATCCCATCATTCGGCAACAAAGCCAAGAACTTCATATATTGTAGTTTAACTGAGTATTATTTCAACACCAAGAACAGATTGGTTTTACTGGGGATTGAACGCAGGACCTTCTGCGTGTTAAGCAGACGTGTTGACCACTACTCTATGAAACCTGATGGAAAGTTACTGTGTATTGGCTAGCAGAGCAGAATTGTGACTGACGGGGCCTTTTTATTGCTGAAGGAAAGTATTTTTGGTTAATGAAACATTTACAATTTTTATTACATATTTTACCAGTTTTATTCCTACAAAGGGATTTTGCTTAAAAGGAAGTTTACATTAAATGTGTTACTTTTTTCCACATAGTTTAGTTGTTGGCTTTTGTATTTAAAGGAACTATATATTTTGAAACAAACAGGATTTTTATAATATGGGATTATGTTTTCTGCTAAAATGGTCAATAAAAAAGAAACCCAAAATCGTAGTTCTCTTTGTGATGGAAGCCAAAATGTTTTGTCATTTGGCAACGAAACCAAGAATTTCACATATTTCAAGTCGACAGGAAATTACTTCAACACCAAAAACAGATTGGATTCACTGGGGATTGAACCCAGGACCTTCTGCGTGTGAAGCAGACGTGATGACCACTACACTATGGAACCTTTGAAATCCTGCAAAGTAATGGCAATTAGAGACGAGTTTTGACCGCCACGGGAAAAAAAACAAATTAGTAGCTCTGTTGGTGATGGAAGCTAAAACATCCCGTTATTCGGCAACAAAGCCAAGAACTTTATATACTGCAGGTTGATAGGCGATTATTTCAACACCAAGAACACATGGGTTTCACTGGGGATTTAACCCAGGACCTTCTGCATGTAAAGCAGACGTGGTTTCCACTACACTATGAAACCTTTGAAATCCTGCAAAGTAATGGCAATTAGCAGACGTGGTTTCCACTACACTATGAAACCTTTGAAAGCCTGCCAAGTAATGGCAATTAGAGACGAGTTTTGACCGCTAGGGAAAAAAACAACAAATTCGTAGCTCTGTTGGGGATGGAAGCCAAAACATCACATCATTCGGCAACAAAGCCAAGAACTTCATATATTGTAGTTTTATTGAGTATTATTTCAACACCAAGAACAGATTGGTTTTACTGGGGATTGAACGCAGGACCTTCTGCGAGTTAAGCAGACGTGATGACCACTACTCTATGAAACCTGATGGAAAGTTACTGTATATTGGCTAGCAGAGCAGAATTGTGACTGACGGGGCCTTTTTATTGCTGAAGGAAAGTATTTTTGGTTAATGAAACATTTACAATTTTTATTAAATATTTTACCAGTTTTATTCCTACAAAGAGATTTTGCTTAAAAGGAAGTTTACATTGAATGTGTTACTTTTTTCCACATAGTTTAGTTGTTTGCTTTTGTATTTAAAGGAACTATATATTTTGAAACAAACAGGATTTTTATAATATGGGATTATGTTTTCTGCTAAAATGGTCAATAAAAAAGAAACCCAAAATCGTAGTTCTCTTTGTGATGGAAGCCAAAATGTTTTGTCATTTGGCAACGAAACCAAGAATTTCACATATTTCAAGTCGACAGGAAATTACTTCAACACCAAAAACAGATTGGATTCACTGGGGATTGAACCCAGGACCTTCTGCGTGTGAAGCAGACGTGATGACCACTACACTATGGAACCTTTGAAATCCTGCAAAGTAATGGCAATTAGCAGACGTGGTTTCCACTACACTATGAAACCTTTGAAAGCCTGCCAAGTAATGGCAATTAGAGACGAGTTTTGACCGCCACGGGAAAAAAAACAAATTAGTAGCTCTGTTGGTGATGGAAGCTAAAACATCCCGTTATTCGGCAACAAAGCCAAGAACTTTATATACTGCAGGTTGATAGGCGATTATTTCAACACCAAGAACACATGGGTTTCACTGGGGATTTAACCCAGGACCTTCTGCATGTAAAGCAGACGTGGTTTCCACTACACTATGAAACCTTTGAAAGCCTGCCAAGTAATGGCAATTAGAGACGAGTTTTGACCGCTAGGGAAAAAAACAACAAATTCGTAGCTCTGTTGGGGATGGAAGCCAAAACATCACATCATTCGGCAACAAAGCCAAGAACTTCATATATTGTAGTTTTATTGAGTATTATTTCAACACCAAGAACAGATTGGTTTTACTGGGGATTGAACGCAGGACCTTCTGCGAGTTAAGCAGACGTGATGACCACTACTCTATGAAACCTGATGGAAAGTTACTGTATATTGGCTAGCAGAGCAGAATTGTGACTGACGGGGCCTTTTTATTGCTGAAGGAAAGTATTTTTGGTTAATGAAACATTTACAATTTTTATTAAATATTTTACCAGTTTTATTCCTACAAAGAGATTTTGCTTAAAAGGAAGTTTACATTGAATGTGTTACTTTTTTCCACATAGTTTAGTTGTTTGCTTTTGTATTTAAAGGAACTATATATTTTGAAACAAACAGGATTTTTATAATATGGGATTATGTTTTCTGCTAAAATGGTCAATAAAAAAGAAACCCAAAATCGTAGTTCTCTTGGTGAGGGAAGCCAAAATATATTATCAGTTGGCAACAAAACAAAAAATTTCATATAATACAGGTTGATAGCAAATTACTTCAACAGCGAAAATGGCTTGTTTTTACTGGGGATTGAACCCAGGACCTTCTGCGTGTGAAGTAGACGTGATGACCACTCCACTATGAAACCTATGAAATCCTGCAAAGTAATGGCATTTAGAGACGAGTTTTGACCGCCAGGGGAAAAAAAATAAAATAATTTGTAGTTCTGTTTGTGATGGAAGCCAAAACATACCATTATTCGGCAACAATGCCAAGAACGTCATATAGTGTAGTTGGATAGCGTATTATTTCAACACTAAGAACAGATTGGTTTCACTGGGGATTGAACCCAGGACCTTCTGCGTGTTAAGCAGACGTGATGACCACTACACTATGAAACCTGACGAAAAGTTACTGTGTATTGGCTAACAGAGCAGAATTGTGACTGACGAGGCCTTTTTATTGCTGAAGGAAAGTATTTTTGGTTAATGAAACATTTACAATTATTATTACATATTTTACCAGTTTTATTCCTACAAAGGGATTTTGCTTAAATTGAAGTTTATATTGAATGTGTTACTTTTTTCTCCATAGTTTGGTCTTTTGCTTTTGTATTTATGGGAACTATATATTTTGAAACAAATAGGATTTTTATAATATGGGATTATGTTTTTAACCAAAAAAGTATTTTTGGTTAATGAAACATTTACAATTATTATTACATATTTTACCAGTTTTATTCCTACAAAGGGATTTAGCTTAAATCCACTACACTATGAAACCTTTGAAATCCTGCAAAGTAATGGCAATTAGAGACGAGTTTTGACCGCCAGGTGGAAAAAAAACAAATTCGTAGCTCTGTTGGTAATGGAAGCTAAAACATCCCATTATTCGGCAACAAAGCCAAGAACTTTATATATTGCAGGTTGATATGGAATTATTACAACACCATGAACACATGGGTTTCACTGGGGATTGAACCCAGGACCTTCTGCGTGTGAAGCAGTTGTGATAAAAACTACACTATGAAACCTTTGAAATCCTGCAAAGTAATGGCAATTAGAGACGAGTTTTGACCGCCAGGGGAAAAAAGAAACAAATTCGTAGCTCTGTTGGTGATGGAAGCCAAAACATTCCATCACTCGGCAACAAAGCCAAGAACTTCATATATTGTAGTTTAATTAGGTATTATTTCAACACCAAGAACAGATTGGTTTTACTGGGGATTGAACACAGGACCTTCTGCGTGTTAAGCAGACGTGATGACCACTACTCTATGAAACCTGATGGAAAGTTACTGGGTATTGGCTATCAGAGCAGAATTGTGACTGACGGGCCTTTTTATTGCTGAAGGAAAGTATTTTTGGTTAATGAAACATTTACAATTTTTATTACATATTTTACCAGTTTTATTCCTACAAAGGGATTTTGCTTAAATGGAAGTTTACATTGAATGTGTTACTTTTTTCTACATAGTTTAGTCGTTTGCTTTTGTATTTAAAGGAACTATAAATTTTGAAACAAACAGGATTTTTATAATATGGGATTATGTTTTCTGCTAAAATGGTCAATAAAAAAGAAACCCAAAATCGTAGTTCTTTTGGTGATGGAAGCCAAAATATATTATCAGTTGGCAACAAAACCAAGAATTTCATATATTACAGGTGTATAGCATATTAATTCAACAGCAAAAACGGCTTGTTTTTACTGTGGATTGAACCCAGTGACCTTCTGCGTGTGAAGGAGACGTGATGAAAACTACACTATGAAACCTTTGAAATCCTGCAAAGTAATGGCAATTACAGACGAGTTTTGACCGCCAGGGGAAAAAACACAAATTTGTAGCTCTGTTGGTGATGGAAGCTAAAACATCCCGTTATTCGGCAACAAAGCCAAGAAATTTCTAGATTGCAGGTTGATGTGATATTATTTCAACACCAAGAACACATGGGTTTCACTGGGGATTGAACCCAGGGCCTTCTGCGTGTAAAGCAAACGTGATTTCCACTACACTATGAAACCTTTGAAAGCCTACAAAGTAATGGCAATTAGAGACGAGTTTTGACCACCAGGGAAAAAAAAAACAAATTCGTAGCTCTGTTGGTGATGGAAGCCAAAACATCCCATCATTCGGAAACAAAGCCAAGAACTTCATATATTGTAGTTTAATAGGGTATTATTTCAACACCAAGAACAGATTGGTTTCACTGGGGATTGAACGCAGGATCTTCTGCGTGTTAAGCAGACATGATGACCACTACTCTTTGAAACCTGATGGAAAGTTACTGTGTATTGGCTAGCAGAGCAGAATTGTGACTGACGGGGCCTTTTTATTGCTGAAGGAAAGTATTTTTGGTTAATGAAACATTTACAATTGTTATTACATATTTTACCAGTTTTATTCCTACTAAGGGATTTTGCTTAAATGTAAGTTTACAATGAATGTGTTACTTTTTTCTACATAGTTTAGTCGTTTGCTTTTGTATTTAAAGGAACTATATATTTTGAAACAAATAGGATTTTTATAATATGGGATTATGTTTTCTGCTAAAATGGTCAATAAAAAAGAAACCCAAAATAAAAGTTCTCTTTGTGATGGAAGCCAAAATGTATTGTCATTTGGCAACGAAACGAAGAATATCACATATTACAAGTCAATAGGAAATTACATCAACACCAAAAACAGATTGATTTCACAGGGGATTGAACCCAGGACCTTCTGCGTGTGAAGCAGATGTGATGACCACTACACTATGAAACCTTTGAAATCCTGCAAAGTAATGGCAATTAGAGACGAGTTTTGACCGCCAGGTGGAAAAAAAACAAATTCGTAGCTCTGTTGGTGATGGAAGCTAAAACATCCCATTATTCGGCAACAAAGCCAAGAACTTATTATATTGCAGGTTGATATGGAATTGTTACAACACCATGAACACATGGGTTTCACTGGGGATTGAACCCAGGACCTTCTGCATGTGAAGCAGACGTGATGACCACTACACTATGAAACCTTTGAAATCCTGCAAAGTAAAGGCAATTAGAGACGAGTTTTGACCTCCAGGGAAAAAAAAAACAAATTCGTAGCTCTGTTGGTGATGGAAGCCAAAACATCCCATCATTCGGCAACACAGCCTAGAACTTCATATATTGTAGTTTAATTGAGTATTATTTCAGCACCAAGAACAGATTGGTTTTACTGGGGATTGAACACAGGACCTTCTGCGTGTTAAGCACACGTGATGACCACTACTCTATGAAACCTGATGGAAAGTTACTGTGTATTGGCTAGCAGAGCAGAATTCTGACTGACGGGGCCTTTTTATTGCTGAAGGAAAGTATTTTTGGTTAATGAAACATTTACAATTGTTATTACATATTTTACCAGTTTTATTCCTACAAAGGGATTTTGCTTAAATGGAAGTTTACATTGAATTTGTTACTTTTTTCTACATAGTTTAGTCGTTTGCTTTTGTATTTAAAGGAACTATATATTTTGAAACAAACAGGATTTTTATAATATGGGATTATGTTTTCTGCTAAAATGGTCAATAAAAAAGAAACCCAAAATCGTAGTTCTCTTGGTGATGGAAGCCAAAATATATTATCAGTTGGCAACAAAACAAAGAATTTCATATATTACAGGTTGATAGCAAATTACTTCAACAGCAAAAACGGCTTGTTTTTACTGGGAATTGAACCCAGGACCTTCAGCGTTTGAAGTAGACGTGATGACCACTCCACTATGAAAGCTGTGAAACCCTGCAAAGTAATGGCATTTAGAGACGAGTTATGACCGCCAGGGGAAAAAAAAAAAAAAATTTTGTAGTTCTGTTTGTGATGGAAGCCAAAACATCCCATCATTCGGCAACAAAGCCGAGAACTTCATATATTGTAGTTGGATAGCGTATTATTTCAACACTGAGAACAGATTGGTTTCACTGGGGATTGAACCCAGGACCTTCTGCGTGTTAAGCAAACGTGATGACCACTACACTGTGAAACCTGACGAAAAGTTACTGTGTATTGGCTAGCAGAGCAGAATTGTGACTGACGGGGCCATTTTATTGCTGAAGGAAAGTATTTTTGGTTAATGAAACATTTACAATTTTTATTATATATTTTACTAGTTTTATTCCTACAAAGGGAGTTTGCTTAAATTGAAGTTTTTATTGAATGTGTTACTTTTTTCTACATAGTTTAGTCGTTTGCTTTTGTATTTATGGGAACTATATATTTTAAAACAAATAGGATTTTTATAATATGGGATTATGTTTTCTGCTAAAATGGTCAATAAAAAAGAAACCCAAAATCGTAGTTCTCTTTGTGATGGAAGCCAAAATGTATTGTCATTTGGCAACGAAACCAAGAATTTCAGATATTACAAGTCGATAGGAAATTACTTCAACACCAAAAACAGATTGGTTCCTCTAGGAAATGAACCCAGGACCTTCTGCGTGTGAAGTAGACGTGATGACCACTACACTATGAAACCTTTGAAATCCTGCAAAGTAATGGCAATTAGAGACGAGTTTTGACCGCCAGGGGAAAAAAAACAAATTTGTAGCTCTGTTGGTGATGGAAGCTAAAACATCTCGTTATTCGGCAACAAAGCCAAGAACTTCATATATTGCAGGCTGATAGGATATTATTTCAACACCAAGAACACATGGGTTTCACTGGGGATTGAACCCAGGACCATCTGCGTGTAAAGCAGACGTGATTTCCACTACACTATGAAACCTTTGAAAGTCTGCAAAGTAATGGCAATTAGAGACGAGTTTTGACCGCCAGGGAAAAAAAAAACCCAAATTCGTAGCTCTGTTGGTGATGGAAGCCAAAACATCCCATCATTCGGCAACAAAGCCAAGAACTTCAAATATTGTAGTTTAATTGGGTCTTATTTCAACACGAAGAACAGATTGGTTTTACTTGAGATTGAATGCAGGACCTTCTGCGTGTTAAGCAGACGTGATGACCACTACTCTATGAAACCTGATGGAAAGTTACTGTGTATTGGCTAGCAGAGCAGAATTGTGACTGACGGGGCCTTTTTATTGCTGAAGGAAAGTATTTTTGGTTAATGAAACATTTACAATTGTTATTACATATTTTACCAGTTTTATTCCTACAAAGGGAGTTTGCTTAAATTGAAGTTTATATTGAATGTGTTACTTTTTTCTCCATAGTTTGGTCTTTTGCTTTTGTATTTATGGGAACTATATATTTTGAAACAAACAGGATTTTTATAACATGGGATTATGTTTTCTGCTAAAATGGTCAATAAAAAAGAAACCCAAAATCGTAGTTCTCTTGGTGATGGAAGCCAAAATATATTATCAGTTGGCAACAAAACCAAGAATTTCATATATTACAGGTTGATAGCAAATTACTTCAACAGCAAAAACGGCTTGTTTTTACTGGGAATTGAACCCAGGACCTTCTGCGTGTGAACTAGACGTGATGACCACTCCACTATGAAAGCTGTGAAACCCTGCAAAGTAATGGCATTTAGAGACGAGTTGTGACCACCATGGGAAAAAAAAAAAAATAATAATTTGTAGTTCTGTTTGTGATGGAAGCCAAAACATCCCATCATTTGGCAACAAAGCCGAGAACTTCATATATTGTAGTAGGATAGCGTATTATTTCAACACTGAGAACAGATTGGTTTCACTGGGGATTGAACCCAGGACCTTCTGCGTGTTAAGTAAACGTGATGACCACTACACTGTGAAACCTGACGAAAATTTACTGTGTATTGGCTAGCAGAGCAGAATTGTGACTGACGGGGCCATTTTATTGCTGAAGGAAAGTATTTTTGGTTAATGAAACATTTACAATTTTTATTATATATTTTACTAGTTTTATTCCTACAAAGGGAGTTTGCTTAAATTGAAGTTTTTATTGAATGTGTTACTTTTTTCTACATAGTTTAGTCGTTTGCTTTTGTATTTATGGGAACTATATATTTTAAAACAAATAGGATTTTTATAATATGGGATTATGTTTTCTGCTAAAATGGTCAATAAAAAAGAAACCCCAAATCGTAGTTCTCTTTGTGATGGAAGCCAAAATGTATTGTCATTTGGCAACGAAACCAAGAATTTCAGATATTACAAGTCGATAGGAAATTACTTCAACACCAAAAACAGATTGGTTTCTCTAGGAAATGAACCCAGGACCTTCTGCTTGTGAAGTAGACGTGATGACCACTACACTATGAAACCTTTGAAATCCTGCAAAGTAATGGCAATTAGAGACGAGTTTTGACCGCCAGGGGAAAAAAAAACAAATTCGTAGCTCTGTTGGTGATGGAAGCTAAAACATCTCGTTATTCGGCAACAAAGCCAACAACTTCATATATTGCAGGCTGTTAGGATATTATTTCAACACCAAGAACACATGGGTTTCACTGGGGATTGAACCCAGGACCATCTGCGTGTAAAGCAGACGTGATTTCCACTACACTATGAAACCTTTGAAAGTCTGCAAAGTAATGGCAATTAGAGACGAGTTTTGACCGCCAGGGAAAAAAAAAACCAAATTCGTAGCTCTGTTGGTGATGGAAGCCAAAACATCCCATCATTCGGCAACAAAGCCAAGAACTTCAAATATTGTAGTTTAATTGGGTCTTATTTCAACACGAAGAACAGATTGGTTTTACTGGAGATTGAACGCAGGACCTTCTGCGTGTTAAGCAGACGTGATGACCACTACTCTATGAAACCTGATGGAAAGTTACTGTGTATTGGCTAGCAGAGCAGAATTGTGACTGACGGGGCCTTTTTATTGCTGAAGGAAAGTATTTTTGGTTAATGAAACATTTACAATTGTTATTACATATTATACCAGTTTTATTCCTACAAAGGGAGTTTGCTTAAATTGAAGTTTATATTGAATGTGTTACTTTTTTCTCCATAGTTTGGTCTTTTGCTTTTGTATTTATGGGAACTATATATTTTGAAACAAACAGGATTTTTATAACATGGGATTATGTTTTCTGCTAAAATGGTCAATAAAAAAGAAACCCAAAATCGTAGTTCTCTTGGTGATGGAAGCCAAAATATATTATCAGTTGGCAACAAAACCAAGAATTTCATATATTACAGGTTTATAGCAAATTACTTCAACAGCGGAAACGGATTGTTTTTACTGGTGATTGAACCCAGGACCTACTGCGTGTGAAGTAGACGTGATGACCACTCCACTATGAAAGCTATGAAATCCTGCAAAGTAATGGCATTTAGAGACGAGTTTTGACCGCCAGGGGAAAAAAAATAATTTGTAGTTCTGTTTGTGATGGAAGCCAAAACATCCCGTCATTCGGCAACAAAGCCGAGAACTTCATATATTGTAGTTGGATAGCGTATTATTTCAACACTAAGAACAGATTGGTTTCACTGGTGATTGAACCCAGGACCTACTGCGTGTTAAGCAGACGTGATGACCACTACACTATAAAGCCTGATGGAAAGTTACTGTGTATTGGCTAGCAGAGCAGAATTGTGACTGACGGGGCCTTTTTATTGCTGAAGGAAAGTATTTTTGGTTAATGAAACATTTACAATTTTTATTACATATTTTACCAGTTTTATTCCTACAAAAGGATTTTGCTTAAAAGGAAGTTTACATTGAATGTGTTTCTTTTTTCCACATAGTTTAGTTGTTTGCTTTTGTATTTAAAGGAACTATATATTTTGAAACAAACAGGATTTTTATAATATGGATTATGTTTTCTGCTAAAATGGTCAATAAAAAAGAAACCCAAAATCGTAGTTCTCTTGGTGAGGGAAGCCAAAATATATTATCAGTTGGCAACAAAACCAAGAATTTCATATAATATAGGTTGATAGCAAATTACTTCAACAGCGAAAACGTCTTTTTTTTACTGGGGATTGAATTCAGGACCCTCTGCGTGTGAAGTAGACGTGATGACCACTCCACTATGAAACCTGTGAAATCCTGCAAAGTAATGGCATTTAGAGACGAGTTTTGACCGCCAGGGGAAAAAAAAAAAACAATTTGTAGTTCTGTTTGTGATGGAAGCCAAAACGTACCGTCATTCGGCAACGATGCTGAGAACTTCATATATTGTAGTTGGATAGGGTATTATTTCAACACTAAGAACAGATTGGTTTCACTGGGGATTGAACCCAGGACTTTCTGCATGTTAAGCAGACGTGATGACCACTACACTATGAAACCTGACGAAAAGTTACTGTGTATTGGCTAGCAGAGAAGAATTGTGACTGACGGGGCCTTTTTATTGCTAAAGGAAAGTATTTTTTGTTAATGAAACATTTACAATTATTATTACATATTTTACCAGTTTTATTCCTACAAAGGGATTTTGCTTAAATTGAAGTTTATATTGAATGTGTTACTTTTTTCTCCATAGTTTGGTCTTTTGCTTTTGTATTCATGGGAACTATATATTTTGAAACAAATAGGATTTTTATAATATGGGATTATGTTTTCTGCAAAAATGGTCAATAAAAAAAGAAACCCAAAATCGTAGTTCTCTTTGTGATGGAAGCCAAAATGTATTGTCATTTGGCAACGAAACCAAGAATTTCACATATTACAAGTCGATAGGAAATTACTTCAACACCAAAAACAGATTGGTTTCACTGGGGATTGAACCCAGGACCTTCTGCGTGTGAAGCAGACGTGATGACCTCTACACTATGAAACCTTTGAAATCCTGCAAAGTAATGGCAATTAGAGACGAGTTTTGACTGCCAGGGGAAAAAAAACAAATTCGTAGCTCTGTTGGTGATGGAAGCTAAAACATCCCATCATTCGGCAACAAAGCCAAGAACTTTATATATTGCAGGTTGATAGGGGATTATTTCAACACCAAGAACACATGGGTTTCACTGGGGATTGAACCCAGGACCTTCTGCGTGTAAAGCAGACGTGATTTCCACTACACTATGAAACCTTTGAAAGCCTGCAAAGTAATGGCAATTAGAGACGAGTTTTGACCGCCAGGGAAAAAAAAACAAATTCGTAGCTCTGTTGGGGATGGAAGCCAAAACATCCCATCATTCGGCAACAAAGCCAAGAACTTCATAAATTGTAGTTTAATTGAGTATTATTTCAACACCAAGAACAGATTGGTTTTAACGGGGATTGAACACAGGACCTTCTGCGTGTTAAGCAGACGTGATGACCACTACTCTATGAAACCTGATGGAAAGTTACTGTGTATTAGCTAGCAGAGCAGAATTGTGACTGATGTGGCCTTTTTATTGCTGAAGGAAAGTATTTTTGGTTAATGAAACATTTACAATTTTTATTACATATTTTACCAGTTTAAATTCCTACAAAAGGATTTTGCTTAAAAGGAAGTTTACATTGAATGTGTTACTTTTTTCCACATAGTTTAGTTGTTTGCTTTTGTATTTAAAGGAACTATATATTTTGAAACAAACAGGATTTTTATAATATGGGATTATGTTTTCTGCTAAAATGGTCAATAAAAAAGAAACCCAAAATCGTAGTTTTCTTGGTGATGGAAGCCAAAATATATTATCAGTTAGCAACAAAACAAAGAATTTCATATGTTACAGGTTGATAGCAAATTACTTCCCATCATTCGGCAACAAAGCCAAGAACTTAATATATTGTAGTTTAATTGAGTATTATTTCAACACTAAGAACAGATTGGTTTTACTGGGGATTGAACGCTGGACCTTCTGCGTGTGAAGTAGACGTGATGACGACTCCACTATGAAACCTATGAAATCCTGCAAAGTAATGGCATTTAGAGACGAGTTTTGACCGCCAGGGGAAAAAAAACAAATTCGTAGCTCTGTTGGTGATGGAAGCCAAAACATCCCATCATACGGCAACAAAGCCGAGAACTTCATATATTGTAGTTGGATAGCGTATTATTTCAACACTAAGAACAGATTGGTTTCACTGGGGATTGAACCCAGGACCTTCTGTGTGTTAAGCAGATGTGATGACCACTACACTATGAAACCTTTGAAATCCTGCAAAGTAATGGCAATTAGAGACGAGTTTTGACCGCCAGGGGAAAAAAAACAAATTCGTAGCTCTGTTGGTGATGGAAGCTAAAACATCCTGTTATTCGGCAACAAAGCCAAAAACTTTATATACTGCAGGTTGATAGGGGATTATTTCATTACCAAGAACACATGGGTTTCACTGGGGATTGAACCCAGGACCTTCTGCGTGTAAAGCAGACGTGATTTTTACTACACTATGAAACCTGTGAAATCCTGCAAAGTAATGGCATTTAGAGACGAGTTTTGACCGCCAGGGGAAAAAAAAATAATAATTTGTAGTTCTGTTTGTGATGGATGCCAAAACATATCGTCATTCGGCAACAATGCCGAGAACTTCATATATTGTAGTTGGATAGCGTATGATTTCAACACTAAGAACAGATTGGTTTCACTGGGGATTGAACCCAGGACCTTCTGCGTGTTAAGCAGACGTGATGACCACTACACTATGAAACCTGACGAAAAGTTACTGTGTATTGGCTAGCAGAGCAGAATTGTGACTTACGGGGCCTTTATTGCTGAAGGAAAGTATTTTTGGTTAATGAAACATTTACAATTATTATTACATATTTTACCAGTTTTATTCCTACAAAAGTATTTTGCTTAAATTGAAGTTTATATTGAATGTGTTACTTTTTTCTCCATAGTTTGGTCTTTTGCTTTTGTATTTATGGGAACTATATATTTTGAAACAAATAGGATTTTTATAATATGGGATTATGTTTTCTGCTAAAATGGTCAATAAAAAAGAAACCCAAAATCGTAGTTCTCTTTGTGATGGAAGCCAAAATGTATTGTCATTTGGCAACGAAACCAAGAATTTCACATATTACAAGTCGATAGGAAATTACTTCAACACCAAAAACAGAATGGTTTCACTGGGGATTTCTGCGTATTAAGCAGACGTGATGACCACTACTCTATAAAACCTGATGGAAAGTTACTGTGTATTGGCTAGCAGAGCAGAATTGTCACTGACGGGGCCTTTTTATTGCTGAAGGAAAGTATTTTTGGTTAATGAAACATTTACAATTTTTATTACATATTTTACCAGTTTTATTCCTACAAAGGGATTTTGCTTAAAAGGAAGTTTACATTGAATGTGTTACTTTTTTCCACATAGTTTAGTTGTTTGCTTTTGTATTTAAAGGAACTATATATTTTGAAACAATCAGAATTTTTATAATATGGGATTATGTTTTCTGCTAAAATGGTCAATAAAAAAGAAACCCAAAATCGTAGTTCTCTTGGTAATAAAAGCCAAAATATATTATCAGTTGGCAACAAAACAAAGAATTTCATATGTTACAGGTTGATAGCAAATTACTTCAACAGCGAAAACGGCTTGTTTTTACTGGGGATTGAACCCAGGCCCTTCAGCGTGTGAAGTAGACGTGATGATGACTCTACTATGAAACCTGTGAAATCCTGCAAAGTAATGGCATTTAGAGACGAGTTTTGACCGCAAGGGGAAAACAAAAATAATATGTAGTTCTGTTTGTGATGGAAGCCAAAACATCCCGTCATTCGGCAACAAAGCCGAGAACTTCATATATTGTAGTTGGATAGCGTATTATTTCAACACCAAGAACAGATTGGTTTCACTGGGGATTGAACCCAGGACCTTCTGCGTGTTAAGCAGACGTGATGACCACTACACTATGAAACCTGACAAAAAGTTACTGTGTATTGGCTAGCAGAGCAGAATTGTGACTGACGGGGCCTTTTTATTGCTGAAGGAAAGTATTTTTGGTTAATGAAACATTTACAATTATTATTACATATTTTACCAGTTTTATTCCTACAAAGGGATTTTGCTTAAAAGGAAGTTTATATTGAATGTGTTACTTTTTTCTCCATAGTTTGGTCTTTTGCTTTTGTATTTATGGGAACTATATATTTTGAAACAAATAGGATTTTTATAATATGGGATTATGTTTTCTGCTAAAATGGTCAATAAAAAAGAAACCCAAAATCGTAGTTCTCTTTGTGATGGAAGCCAAAATGAATTGTCATTTGGCAACGAAACCAAGAATTTCACATATTACAAGTCGATAGGAAATTACTTCAACACCAAAAACAGATTGGTTTCACTGGGGATTGAACCCAGGACCTTCTGCGTGTAAAGCAGACGTGATGACCACTACACTATGAAAACTTGGAAATCCTGCAAAGTAATGGCAATTAGAGACGAGTTTTGACCGCCAGGGGAAAAAAAACAAATTCGTAGCTCTGTTAGTGATGGAAGCTAAAACATCCCGTTATTCGGTAAAAAAGCTAAGAACTTTATATATTGCAGGTTGATAGGGGATTATTTCAACACCAAGAACACATGGGTTTCACTGGGGATTGAACCCAGGACCTTCTGCGTGTAAAGCAGACGTGATTTCCACTACACTATGAAACTTTTGAATGCCTGCAAAGTAATGGCAATTAGAGACGAGTTTTGACCGCCAGGGACAAAAAAAACAAATTCGTAGCTCTGTTGGGGATGGAAGCCAAAACATCCCATCATTCGGCAACAAAGCCAAGAACTTCATATATTGTAGTTTAATTGAGTATTATTTCAACGCCAAGAACAGATTGGTTTTACTGGGGATTGAACGCAGGACCTTCTGCGTGTTAAGCAGACGTGATGACCACTACTCTATGAAACCTGATGGAAAGTTACTGTGTATTGGCTAGCAGAGCAGAATTGTGACTGACGTGGCCTTTTTATTGCTGAAGGAAAGTATTTTTGGTTAATGAAACATTTACAATTTTTATTACATATTTTACCAGTTTTATTCCTACAAAAGGATTTTGCTTAAAAGGAAGTTTACATTGAATGTGTTTCTTTTTTCCACATAGTTTAGTTGTTTGCTTTTGTATTTAAAGGAACTATATATTTTGAAACAAACAGGATTTTTATAATATGGATTATGTTTTCTGCTAAAATGGTCAATAAAAAAGAAACCCAAAATCGTAGTTCTCTTGGTGAGGGAAGCCAAAATATATTATCAGTTGGCAACAAAACCAAGAATTTCATATAATATAGGTTGATAGCAAATTACTTCAACAGCGAAAACGTCTTTTTTTTACTGGGGATTGAATTCAGGACCCTCTGCGTGTGAAGTAGACGTGATGACCACTTTACTATGAAACCTGTGAAATCCTGCAAAGTAATGGCATTTAGAGACGAGTTTTGACCGCCAGGGGAAAAAAAAAAAACAATTTGTAGTTCTGTTTGTGATGGAAGCCAAAACATACCGTCCTTCGGCAACGATGCTGAGAACTTCATATATTGTAGTTGGATAGGGTATTATTTCAACACTAAGAACAGATTGGTTTCACTGGGGATTGAACCCAGGACTTTCTGCATGTTAAGCAGACGTGATGACCACTACACTATGAAACCTGACGAAAAGTTACTGTGTATTGGCTAGCAGAGAAGAATTGTGACTGACGGGGCCTTTTTATTGCTAAAGGAAAGTATTTTTTGTTAATGAAACATTTACAATTATTATTACATATTTTACCAGTTTTATTCCTACAAAGGGATTTTGCTTAAATTGAAGTTTATATTGAATGTGTTACTTTTTTCTCCATAGTTTGGTCTTTTGCTTTTGTATTTATGGGAACTATATATTTTGAAACAAATAGGATTTTTATAATATGGGATTATGTTTTCTGCTAAAATGGTCAATAAAAAAGAAACCCAAAATCGTAGTTCTCTTTGTGATGGAAGCCAAAATGAATTGTCATTTGGCAACGAAACCAAGAATTTCACATATTACAAGTCGATAGGAAATTACTTCAACACCAAAAACAGATTGGTTTCACTGGGGATTGAACCCAGGACCTTCTGCGTGTAAAGCAGACGTGATGACCACTACACTATGAAAACTTGGAAATCCTGCAAAGTAATGGCAATTAGAGACGAGTTTTGACCGCCAGGGGAAAAAAAACAAATTCGTAGCTCTGTTAGTGATGGAAGCTAAAACATCCCGTTATTCGGTAAAAAAGCTAAGAACTTTATATATTGCAGGTTGATAGGGGATTATTTCAACACCAAGAACACATGGGTTTCACTGGGGATTGAACCCAGGACCTTCTGCGTGTAAAGCAGACGTGATTTCCACTACACTATGAAACTTTTGAATGCCTGCAAAGTAATGGCAATTAGAGACGAGTTTTGACCGCCAGGGACAAAAAAAACAAATTCGTAGCTCTGTTGGGGATGGAAGCCAAAACATCCCATCATTCGGCAACAAAGCCAAGAACTTCATATATTGTAGTTTAATTGAGTATTATTTCAACACCAAGAACAGATTGGTTTTACTGGGGATTGAACGCAGGACCTTCTGCGTGTTAAGCAGACGTGATGACCACTACTCTATGAAACCTGATGGAAAGTTACTGTGTATTGGCTAGCAGAGCAGAATTGTGACTGACGTGGCCTTTTTATTGCTGAAGGAAAGTATTTTTGGTTAATGAAACATTTACAATTTTATTACATATTTTACCAGTTTTATTCCTACAAAGGGATTTTGCTTAAAAGGAAGTTTACATTGAATGTGTTACTTTTTTCCACATAGTTTAGTTGTTTGCTTTTGTATTTAAAGGAACTATATATTTTGAAACAAACAGGATTTTTATAATATGGGATTATGTTTTCTGCTAAAATGGTCAATAAAAAAGAAACCCAAAATCGTAGTTCTCTTGGTGATGGAAGCCAAAATATATTATCAGTTGGCAACAAAACCAAGAATTTCATATATTACAGGTTGATAGCAAATTACTTCAACAGCAAAAACAGCTTGTTTTTAATGGGGATTGAACCCAGGACCTTCTGCGTGTGAAGTAGACGTGATGACCACTCCACTATGAAACCTGTGAAATCCTGCAAAGTAATGGCATTTAGAAACGAGTTTTGACCGCCAGGGGAAAAAAAAATAATAATTTGTAGTTCTGTTTGTGATGGAAGCCAAAACATACCGTCATTCGGCAACAATGCCGAGAACTTCATATATTGTAGTTGGACAGCGTATTATTTCAACACTAAGAACAGATTGGTTTCACTGGGGATTGAACCCAGGACCTTCTGCGTGTTAAGCAGACATGATGACAACTACACTATGAAACCTGACGAAAAGTTACTGTGTATTGGCTAGCAGAGCAGAATTGTGACTGACGGGGCCTTTTTATTGCTGAAGGTAAGTATTTTTGGTTAATGAAACATTTACAATTATTATTACATATTTTACCAGTTTTATTCCTACAAAGGGATTTTGCTTAAATTGAAGTTTATATTGAATGTGTTACTTTTTTCTCCATAGTTTGGTCTTTTGCTTTTGAATTTTTGGGAACTATATATTTTGAAACAAATAGGATTTTTATAATATGGGATTATGTTTTCTGCTAAAATGGTCAATAAAAAGAAACCCAAAATCGTAGTTCTCTTTGTGATGGAAGCCAAAATGTATTGTCATTTGGCAACGAAACTAAGAATTTCACATATTACAAGTCGATAGAAAATTACTTCAACACCAAAAACAGAATGGTTTCACTGGGGATTTCTGCGTGTTAAGCAGACGTGATGACCACTACTCTATAAAACCTGATGGAAAGTTACTGTGTATTGGCTAGCAGAGCAGAATTGTCACTGACGGGGCCTTTTTATTGCTGAAGGAAAGTATTTTTGGTTAATGAAACATTTACAATTTTTATTACATATTTTACCAGTTTTATTCCTACAAAGGGATTTTGCTTAAAAGGAAGTTTACATTGAATGTGTTACTTTTTTCCACATAGTTTAGTTGTTTGCTTTTGTATTTAAAGGAACTATATATTTTGAAACAATCAGGATTTTTATAATATGGGATTATGTTTTCTGCTAAAATGGTCAATAAAAAAGAAACCCAAAATCGTAGTTCTCTTGGTAATAAAAGCCAAAATATATTATCAGTTGGCAACAAAACAAAGAATTTCATATGTTACAGGTTGATAGCAAATTACTTCAACAGCGAAAACGGCTTGTTTTTACTGGGGATTGAACCCAGGCCCTTCAGCGTGTGAAGTAGACGTGATGATGACTCTACTATGAAACCTGTGAAATCCTGCAAAGTAATGGCATTTAGAGACGAGTTTTGACCGCCAGGGAAAAAAAAAAATAATAATTTGTAGTTCTGTTTGTGATGGAAGCCAAAACATCCCGTCATTCGGCAACAAAGCCGAGAACTTCATATATTGGAGTTGGATAGCGTATTATTTCAACACTAAGAACAGATTGGTTTCACTGGGGATTGAAACTAGGACCTTCTGCGTGTGAAGCACACGTGATGACCACTAAACTATGAAACCTGTCGACAAATTACTGTGTATTGGCTAGCAGAGCAGAATTGTGACTGACGGGGCCTTTTTATTGCTGAAGGAAAGTATTTTTGGTTAATGAAACATTTACAATTATTATTACATATTTTACCAGTTTTATTCCTACAAAGGAATTTTGCTTAAATTGAAGTTTATATTGAATGTGTTACTTTTTTCTCCATAGTTTGGTCTTTTGCTTTTGTATTTATGGGAACTATATATTTTGAAACAAATAGGATTTTTATAATATAGGATTATGTTTTCTGCTAAAATGGTCAATAAAAAAGAAACCCAAAATCGTAGTTCTCTTTGTGATGGAAGCCAAAATGTATTGTCATTTGGCAACGAAACCAAGAATTTCACATATTACAAGTCGATAGGAAATTACTTCAACACCAAAAACAGATTGGTTTCACTGGGGATTGAACCCAGGACCTTCTGCGTGTGAAGCAGACGTGATGACCACTACACTATGAAACCTTTGAAATCCTGCAAAATAATGTCAATTAGAGACGAGTTTTGACCGCCAGGGGAAAAAAAACAAATTCGTAGCTCTGTTGGTGATGGAAGCTAAAACATCCCGTTATTCGGCAACAAAGCCAAGAACTTTATATACTGCAGGTTGATAGGGGATTATTTCAACACCAAGAACACATGGGTTTCACTGGGGATTGAACGCAGGACCTTCTGCGTGTTAAGCAGACGTGATGACCACTACTCTATGAAACCTGATGGAAAGTTACTGTGTATTGGCTAGCAGAGCAGAATTGTGACTTACGGGGCCTTTTTATTGCTGAAGGAAAGTATTTTTGGTTAATGAAACATTTACAATTTTTATTACATATTTTACCAGTTTTATTCCTACAAAGGGATTTTGCTTAAAAGGAAGTTTACATTGAATGTGTTCCTTTTTTCCACATAGTTTAGTTGTTTGCTTTTGTATTTAAAGGAAATATATATTTTGAAACAAACAGGATTTTTATAATATGGGATTATGTTTTCTGCTAAAATGGTCAATAAAAAAGAAACCCAAAATCGTAGTTCTCTTGGTGATGGAAGACAAAATATATTATCAGTTGGCAACAAAACAAAGAATTTCATCTGTTACAGGTTGATAGCAAATTACTTCAACAGCGAAAACGGCTTGTTTTTACTTGGGATTGAACCCAGTACTTTCTGCGTGTGAAGTAGACGTGATGACGACTCCACTATGAAACCTGTGAAATCCTGCAAAGTAATGGCATTTAGAGAGGAGTTTTGACCGCCAGGGGAAAAAAAAAAATAATTTGTAGTTCTGTTTGTGATGGAAGCCAAAACATCCCGTCATTCGGCAACGAAGCCGAGAAATTCATATATTGTAGTTGGATAGCGTATTATTTCAACACTAAGAACAGATTGGTTTCACTGAGGATTGAACCCAGGACCTTCTGCGTGTTAAGCAGACGTCATGACCACTGCACTACAAAACCTGACGAAAAGTTACTGTGTATTGGCTAGCAGAGTAGAATTGTGACTGACGGGGCCTTTTTATTGCTGAAGGAAAGTATTTTTGGTTAATGAAACATTTACAATTTTTATTACATATTTTACCAGTTTTATTCCTACAAAGGGATTTTGCTTAAAAGGAAGTTTACATTGAATGTGTTACTTTTTTCCACATAGTTTAGTTGTTTGCTTCTGTATTTAAAGGAACTATATATTTTGAAACAAATAGGATTTTTATAATATGGGATTATGTTTTCTGCTAAAATGGTCAATAAAAAAGAAACCCAAAATCGTAGTTCTCTTTGTGATGGAAGCCAAAATGTATTGTCATTTGGCAATGAAACCAAGAATTTCACATATTACAAGTCGATAGGAAATTACTTCAACACCAAAAACAGATTGGTTTCAATGGGGATTGAACCCAGGACCTTCTGCGTGTGAAGCAGACGTGATGAAAACTACACTATGAAACCTTTGAAAGCCTGCAAAGTAATGGCAATTAGAGTCGTGTTTTGACCGCTAGGGGAAAAAAAACAAATTCGTAGCTCTGTTGGTGATGGAAGCTAAAACATCCCGTTATTCGGCAACAAAGCCAAGAACTTTATATACTGCAGGTTGATAGGGGATTATTTCAACACCAAGAACACATGGGTTTCACTGGGGATTGAACCCAGGATCTTCTGCGTGTAAAGCAGACGTGATTTCCACTACACTATGAAACCTTTGAAAGCCTGCAAAGTAATGGCAATTGAAGACGAGTTTTGACCGCCAGGGAAAATAAAATTTGTGAACAATGAGTATTAAGACTCTGCTTTGCCTACTCCACCTGTGTGGTGATAGTCTGTCAAACAACCTCTCCCTTGTGCAGCATTAGTCAGCCTCTAAAGGACACGGTCCGGACTGTCTGCTGAAAAGGTTGAGAAGTTACCGCTGTTATTCTTGCTTGCAACCATCCTTCAGTGGTGCCCTCTACGGCTACTCATTGTTCACATTGGAAGTGGACTGGATTGGAATCTTGCACTGTCTGCTTTACCTGTGTAGTGACAGCCTGCCAAGTAAACTCCCTCGGTGTGTGGACACATTCAGCTCACACTGGACACAGATCGGACTGCCCGCTGGCGAGGTTGAGTAAAACTGCTGATCACACATTATATTTGCAGCAAATAATCGGTGCTTCCAGCGGCTGTACCTAGCTGCTGGGTAACTGGGACAATACGGGACCGCTTAGTTGTGGCACCGTAAAGTGGTCTAGAGACTCTAACTAAGGGGTTTGTGGTAACCTGACATCTCCTCCACAACCTGTATTGTTCACGACCACATGCTTCCAAGTAGGTGCTTGGAAAATTTAACAAGTTAATCCTGCATTGACAACAACTTCAGTTTATCTAACGGAGGAATCAGGTCTATATTACTACAGATCAAAATCTGCTGGCAAATCCCACTGACATCACATTGGGGATTGAGGGTTTCTGATTTCTACAACATTTTGTGCAAAGCTTGATGTGTGCAAAATAGGCTTGCAAATTAGTCAGAGGTGGTGTGGTACACCTATATGCTATCAGTCACAATATTTTACTAAATCAAGTATATGCCACCGGCCGGGGCATTACGATAGCTGAGTTAGAAATTAATTATTGTGAATATCGGATCACCTCTGAGGAAACGGGTTTATACCAAAACCCTTTCTGTGGTTTTTGATTTATCTTTCATATTTTTATTATTATTAATATTTTTATTTCTATCTTTATTTTTATTTGTATTTTCAATTCTGACTTATTTATTTTGTGTTTTTTCTGGTATATGTGGTTCTAAGAAAATTTTTTAGTGTATTGTGTACTAATAAATACCCTGCCTTGGAACAAGGATAGCAATATTTTCTTTAATAAAATTATATATAAAAAAACCCATCTAGCGCTGGTTCTTTGTGGATTTTTTGTATAAAATCCCTTATATAATTTATTAAAACCTGGCTAAGTAAAGGGGTGTCTTTGCCAATAGAACCAAGCTGCAAGAATATAGCAGGTTTTTTTCAGGGTTAAGCGCTGCCATTTGCCTGCAGGCACTTTAGAATATAATTTGTAGTTCTGTTTGTGATGGAAACCAAAACATACCGTCATTCGGCAACAATGCCGAGAACTTCATATATTGTAGTTGGATAACGTATTATTTCAACACTAAGAACATTAAATGTGTTACTTTTTTCCACATAGTTTAGTTGTTTGCATTTGTATTTATGGGAACTATATATTTTGAAACAAATAGGATTTTTATAATATGGGATTATGTTTTCTGCTAAAATGGTCAATAAAAAAGAAACCCAAAATCGCAGTTCTCTTTGTGATGGAAGCCAAAATGTATTGTCATTTGGCAACGAAACCAAGAATTTTACATACTACAGGTCGATAGGAAATTACTTCAACACCAAAAGTAGATTGGTTTCACTGGGGATTGAACCCAGGACCTTCTGCGTGTGAAGCAGAAGTGATGACCACTACACTATGAAACCTTTGAAATCCTGCAAAGTAATGGCAATTAGAGACGAGTTTTGACCGCCAGGGGAAAAAAAACAAATTCGTAGCTCTGTTGGTGATGGAAGCTAAAACATCCCGTTATTTGTCAACAAAGCCAAGAACTTTATATACTGCAGGTTGATAGGGGATTATTTCAACACCAAGAACACATGGGTTTCACGGGGATTGAACCCAGGACCTTCTGCGTGTAAAGCAGATGTGATTTCCACTACACTATGAAACCTTTAAAAGCCTGCAAAGTAATGGCAATTGAAGACGAGTTTTGACCGCCAGGGAAAATAAAAATCAAATTCGTAGCTCTGTTGGGATGGAAGCTAAAACATCCCGTTATTCGGCAACAAAGCCAAGAACTTTATATACTGCAGGTTGATAAAGGATTATTTCAACACCAAGGACACATGGGTATCACTGGGGATTGAACCCAGGACCTTCTGCGTGTAAAGCAGACGTGATTTCCACTACACTATGAAACCTTTGCAAGCATGCAAAGTAATGGCAATTAGAGACGAGTTATTGACCGCCAGGGAAAAAAAAACAAATTCGTAGCTCTGTTGGGGATGGAAGCCAAAACATCCCATCATTCGGCAACAATGCCGAGAACTTCATATATTGTAGCTGGATAGCGTATTATTTCAACACTAAGAACAGATTGGTTTCACTGGGGCAATTGAACCCAGGACCTTCTGCATGTTAAGCAGACGTGATGGCCACTACACTATGAAACCTGACAAAAAGTTACTGTGTATTGGCTAGCAGAGCAGAATTGTGACTGACGGGGCCTTTGCTGAAGGAAAGTATTTTTGGTTAATGAAACATTTACAATTATTATTACATATTTTACCAGTTTTATTCCTACAAAGGGATTTTGCTTAAATTGAAGTTTATATTGATCGTAGTTCTCTTTGTGATGGAAGCCAAAATGAATTGTCATTTGGCAACGAAACCAAGAATTTCACATATTACAAGTCGATAGGAAATTACTTCAACACCAAAAACAGATTGGTTTCACTGGGGATTGAACCCAGGACCTTCTGCGTGTGAAGCAGACGTGATTTCCACTACACTATGAAACCTTTGAAAGCATGCAAAGTAATGGCAATTAGAGACGAGTTTTGACCGCCAGGGAAAAAAAAAAAACAAATTCGTAACTCTGTTGGGGATGGAAGCCAAAACATTCCATCCTTCGGCAACAAAGCCAAGAACTTCATATATTGTAGTTTAATTGAGTATTATTTCTACACCAAGAACAGATTGGTTTTACTGGGGATTTAACGCAGGACCTTCGGCGTGTAAAGCAGACGTGATGACCACTACTCTATGAAACCTGATGGAAAGTTACTGTGTATTGGCTAGCAGAGCAGAATTGTGACTGACGGGGCCTTTTTATTGCTGAAGGAAAGTATTTTTGGTTAATGAAACATTTACAATTTTTATTACATATTTTACCAGTTTTATTCCTACAAAGGGATTTTGCTTAAAAGGAAGTTTACATTGAATGTGTTACTTTTTTCCACATAGTTTAGTTGTTTGCTTTTGTATTTAAAGGAACTATATATTTTGAAACAAACAGGATTTTTATAATATGGGATTATGTTTTCTGCTAAAATGGTCAATAAAAAAGAAACCCAAAATCGTAGTTCTCTTGGTGATGGAAGCCAAAATATATTATCAGTTGGCAACAAAACAAAGATTTTCATATGTTACAGGTTGATAGCAAATTACTTCAACAGCGATAACAGCTTGTTTTTACTGGGGATTGAACCCAGGACCTTCTGCGCGTGAAGTAGATGTGATGACGACTCCACTATGAAACCTGTGAAACCCTGCAAAGTAATGGCATTTAGAGACGAGTTTTGACCGCCAGGGGAAAAAAAATAATAATTTGTAGCTCTGTTTGTGATGGAAGCCAAAACATCCCGTCATTCGGCAACAAAGCCGAGAACTTCATATATTGTAGTTGGATAGCGTATTATTTCAACACTAAGAACAGATTGGTTTCACTGGGGATTAAACCCAGGACCTTCTGCGTGTTAAGCAGACGTGATGACCACTACACTATGAAACCTGACAAAAAGTAACTGTGTATTGGCTAGCAGAGCAGAATTGTGACTGACGGGGCCTTTTTATTGCTGAAGGAAAGTATTTTTGGTTAATGAAACATTTACAATTATTATTACATATTTTACCAGTTTTATTCCTACAAAGGGATTTTGCTTAAATTGAAGTTTATATTGAATGTGTTACTTTTTTCTCCATAGTTTGGTCTTTTGCGTTTGTATTTATGGGAACTATATATTTTGAAACAAATAGGATTTTTATAATATGGGATTATGTTTTCTGCTAAAATGGTCAATAAAAAAGAAACCCAAAATCGTAGTTCTCTTTGTGATGGAAGCCAAAATGTATTGTCATTTGGCAACGAAACCAAGAATTTCACATATTACAAGTCGATAGGAAATTACTTCAACACCAAAAACAGATTGGTTTCACTGGGGATTGAACCCAGGACCTTCTGCGTGTGAAGCAGACGTGATAACCACTACACTATGAAATGTTGGAAATCCTGCAAAGTAATGGCAATTAGAGACGAGTTTTGACCGCCAGGGGAAAAAAAACAAATTCGTAGCTCTGTTGGTGATGGAAGATAAAACATCCCGTTATTCGGCAACAAAGCCAAAAACTTTATATACTGCAGGTTGATAAAGGATTATTTCAACACCAAGGACACATGGGTATCACTGGGGATTGAACCCAGGACCTTCTGCGTGTAAAGCAGACGTGATTTCCACTACACTATGAAACCTTTGAAAGCCTGCAAAGTAATGGCAATTAGAGACGAGTTTTGACCGCCAGGGAAAAAAAAACAAATTCGTAGCTCTGTTGGGGATGGAAGCCAAAACATCCCATCATTCGGCAACAAAGCCAAGAACTTCATATATTGTAGTTTAATTGAGTATTATTTCAACACCAAGAACAGATTGGTTTTACTGGGGATTGAACGCAGGACCTTCTGCAAGTTAAGCAGACGTGATGACCACTACTCTATGAAACCTGATGAAAAGTTACTGTGTATTGGCTAGCAGAGCAGAATTGTGACTGACGGGGCCTTTTTATTGCTGAAGGAAAGTATTTTTGGTTAATGAAACATTTACAATTTTAATTACATATTTTACCAGTTTTATTCCTACAAAGGGATTTTGCTTAAAAGGAAGTTTACATTGAATATGTTACTTTTTTCCACATAGTTTAGTTGTTTGCTTTTGTATTTAAAGGAACTATATATTTTGAAACAAACAGGATTTTTATAATATGGGATTTTGTTTTCTGCTAAAATGGTCAATAAAAAAGAAACCCAAAATCGTAGTTCTCTTGGTGAGGGAAGCCAAAATATATTATCAGTTGGCAACAAAACCAAGAATTTCATATTGTACAGGTTGATAGCAAATTACTTCAACAGCGAAAACGGCTTGTTTTTACTGGGGATTGAACCCAGGACCTTCTGCGTGTGAAGTAGACGTGATGACCACTCCACTATGAAACCTGTAAATTCCTGCAAAGTAATGGCATTTAGAGACGAGTTTTGACCACCAGGGGAAAAAAAATAAATAAATTGTAGTTCTGTTTGTGATGGAAGCCAAAGCATCCCGTCATTCAGCAACAATGCCGAGAACTTCATATATTGTAGTTGGATAGCGTATTATTTCAACACTAAGTACAGAGTGGTTTCACTGGGGATTGAACCCAGGACCTTCTGCGTGTTAAGCAGACGTGATGACCACTACTCTATGAAACCTGTCGAAAAGTTACTGTGTATTGGCTAGCAGAGCAGAATTGTGACTGACGGGGCCTTTTTATTGCTGAAGGAAAGTATTTTTGGTTAATGAAACATTTACAATTATTATTACATATTTTACCAGTTTTATTCCTACAAAGGGATTTTGCTTAAATTGAAGTTTATATTGAATGTGTTACTTTTTTCTCCATAGTTTGGTCTTTTGCTTTTGTATTTATGGGAACTATATATTTTGAAACAAATAGGATTTTTATAATATGGGATTATGTTTTCTGCTAAAATGGTCAATAAAAAAGAAACCCAAAATCGTAGTTCTCTTTGTGATGGAAGCCAAAATGTATTGTCATTTGGCAACGAAACCAAGAATTTCACATATTACAAATCGATAGGAAATTACTTCAACACCAAAAACAGATTGGTTTCACTGGGGATTGAACCCAGGAACTTCTGCGTGTGAAGCAGATGTGATGACCACTACACTATGAAACCTTTGAAATCCTGCAAAGTAATGGCAATTAGAGACGAGTTTTGACCGCCAGGGGAAAAAAAACAAATTCGTAGCTCTGTTGGTGATGGAAGCTAAAACATCCCGTTATTCGGCAACAAAGCCAAGAAATGTATATACTGCAGGTTGAGAGGGGATTATTTCAACACCAAGAACACATGGGTTTCACTGGGGATTGAACCCAGGACTGTCTGCGTGTAAAGCAGACGTTATTTCCACTACACTATGAAACCTTTGAAATCCTGCAAAGTAATGGCAATTAGAGACGAGTTTTGACTGCCAGGGAAAAAAAAACCAAATTCGTAGCTCTGTTGGGGATGGAAGCCAAAACATCCCATCATTCGGCAACAAAGCCAAGAACTTCATATATTGTATTTTAATTGAGTATTATTTCAACACCAAGAACAGATTGGTTTTACTGGGGATTGAACGCAGGACCTTCTGCGTGTTAAACAGACGTGATGACCACTACTCTGTGAAACCTGATGGAAAGCTACTGTGTATTGGCTAGCAGAGCAGAATTGTGACTGACGGGGCCTTTTTATTGCTGAAGGAAAGTATTTTTGGTTAATGAAACATTTACAATTTTTATTACATATTTTACCAGTTTTATTCCTACAAAGGGATTTTGCTTAAAAGGAAGTTTACATTGAATGTGTTACTTTTTTCCACATAGTTTAGTTGTTTGCTTTTGTATTTAAAGGAACTATATTTTTGAAACAAACAGGATTTTTATAATATGGGATTATGTTTTCTGCTAAAATGGTCAATAAAAAAGAAACCCAAAATCGTAGTTCTCTTGGTGATGGAAGCCAAAATATATTATCAGTTGGCAACAAAACAAAGAATTTCATATGATACAGGTTGATAGCAAAATACTTCCCATCATTCGGCAACAAAGCCAAGAACTTCATATATTGTAGTTTAATTGAGTATTATTTTATCACCAAGAACAGATTGGTTTAACTGGGGATTGAACGCAGTACCTTCTGCGTGTTAAGCAGACGTGATGACCACTACTCTATGAAACCTGATGGAAAGTTACTGTGTATTGGCTAGCAGAGCAGAATTGTGACTGACGGGGCCTTTTTATTGCTGAAGGAAAGTATTTTTTGTTAATGAAACATTTACAATTTTTATTACAAATTTTACTAGCCAAAATGTATTGTCATTTGGCAACGAAACCAAGAATTACACATATTACAAGTCGATAGGAAATTACTTCAACACCAAAAACAGATTGGTTTCACTGGGGATTGAACCCAGGACCTTCTGCGTGTGAAGCAGACGTGATGACCACTACACTATGAAACTTTTGAAATTCTGCAAAGTAATGGCAATTAGAGACGAGTTTTGACCGCCAGGGAAAAAAAAACAAATTCGTAGCTCTGTTGGTGATGGAAGCTAAAACATCCCGTTATTCGGCAACAAAGCCAAGAACTTTATATACTGCAGGTTGATAGGGGATTATTTCAACACCAAGAACACATGGGTTTCACTGGGGATTGAACCCAGGACAGTCTGCGTGTAAAGCAGACGTGATTTCCACTACACTATGAAACCTTTGAAAGCCTGCAAAGTAATGGCAATTAGAGACGAGTTTTGACCGCCAGGGAAAAAAAAAACAAATTCGTAGCTCTGTTGGGGATGGAAGCCAAAACATCCCATCATTCGGCAACAAAGCCAAGAACTTCATATATTGTAGATTAATTGAGTATTATTTCAACACCAAGAACAGATTGGTTATACTGGGGATTGAACGCAGGACCTCCTGCGTGTTAAGCAGACGCGATGACCACTACTCTATGAAACCTGATGCAAAGTTACTGTGTATTGGCTAGCAGAGCAGAATTGTGACTGACCGGGCCTTTTTATTGCTGAAGGAAAGTATTTTTGGTTAATGAAACATTTACAATTTGTATTACATATTTTACCAGTTTTATTCCTACAAAGGGATTTTGCTTAAAAGGAAGTTTACATTGAATGTGTTACTTTTTTCCACATAGTTTAGTTGTTTGCTTTTGTATTTAAAGGAACTATATATTTTGAAACAAACAGGATTTTTATAATATGGGATTATGTTTTCTGCTAAAATGGTCAATAAAAAAGAAACCCAAAATCGTAGTTCTCTTGGTGATGGAAGCCAAAATATATTATCAGTTGGAAACAAAAAAAAGAATTTCATATGTTACAGGTTGATAGCAAAAAACTTCAACAGTGAAAACGGCTTGATTTTACTGGGGATTGAACCCAAGACCTTCTGCGTGTGAAGTAGACGTGATGACGACTCCACTAAGAAACCTGTGAAATCCTGCAAAGTAATGGCATTTAGAGACGAGTTTTGACCGCCAGGGGAAAAAAAAAAATAATTTGTAGCTCTGTTTGTGATGGAAGCCAAAACATCCCGTCATTCGGCAACAAAGCCGAGAACTTCATATATTGTAGTTGGATAGCGTATTATTTCAACACTAAGAACAGATTTGTTTCACTGGGTAATGAACCCAGGACCTTCTGCGTGTTAAGCAGACGTGATGACCACTACACTATGAAACCTGACGAAAAGTTACTGTGTATTGGCTAGCAGAGCAGAATTGTGACTGAAGGGGCCTTTTTATTGCTGAAGGAAAGTATTTTTGGTTAATGAAACATTTACAATTATTATTACATATTTTACCAGTTTTATTCCTACAAAGGGATTTTGCTTAAATTGAAGTTTATATTGAATGTGTTACTTTTTTCTCCATAGTTTGGTCTTTTGCTTTTGTATTTATGGGAACTATATATTTTGAAACAAATAGGATTTTTATAATATGGGATTATGTTTTCTGCTAAAATGGTCAATAAAAAAGAAACCCAAAATCGTAGTTCTCTTTGTGATGGAAGCCAAAATGTATTGTCATTTGGCAACGAAACCAAGAATTTCACATATTACAAGTCGATAGGAAATTACTTCAACACCAAAAACAGATTGGTTTCACTGATGATTGAACCCAGGAACTTATGCATGTGAAGCAGACGTGATGACCACTACACTATGAAACCTTTAAAATCCTGCAAAGTAATGGCAATTAGAGACGAGTTTTGACCGCCAGGGGAAAAAAAAAAATTTGTAGCTCTGTTGGTGATGGAAGCTAAAACATCCCGTTATTCAGCAACAAAGCCAAGAAATTTATATACTGCAGGTTGATAGGGGATTATTTCAACACCAAGAACACATGGGTTTCACTGGGGATTGAACCCAGGACCGTCTGCATGTAAAGCAGACGTGATTTCCACTACACTATGAAACCTTTGAAAGCCTGCAAAGTAATGGCAATTAGAGACGAGTTTTGACCGCCAGGGAAAAAAAAAACAAATTCGTAGCTCTGTTGGGGATGGAAGCCAAAACATCCCATCATTCAGCAACAAAGCCAAGAACTTCATATATTTTAGTTTAATTGAGTATTATTTCAACACCAAGAACAGATTGGTTTTACTGGGGATTGAACGCAGGACCTTCTGCGTGTTAAACAGACGTGATGACCACTACACTATGAAACCTGACGAAAAGTTACTGTGTATTGGCTAGCAGAGCAGAATTGTGACTGACGGGTCCTTTTTATTGCTGAAGGAAAGTATTTTTGGTTAATGAAACATTTACAATTATTATTACATATTTTACCAGTTTTATTCCTACAAAGGGATTTTGCTTAAATTGAAGTTTATATTGAATGTGTTACTTTTTTCTCCATAGTTTGGTCTTTTGCTTTTGTATTTATGGGAACTATATATTTTGAAACAAATAGGATTTTTATAATATGGGATTATGTTTTCTGCTAAAATGGTCAATAAAAAAGAAACCCAAAATCGTAGTTCTCTTTGTGATGGAAGCCAAAATGTATTGTCATTTGGCAACGAAACCAAGAATTTCACATATTACAAGTCGATAGGAAATTACTTCAACACCAAAAACAGATTGATTTCACTGATGATTGAACCCAGGAACTTATGCATGTGAAGCAGACGTGATGACCACTACACTATGAAACCTTTAAAATCCTGCAAAGTAATGGCAATTAGAGACGAGTTTTGACCGCCAGGGGAAAAAAAAAAATTTGTAGCTCTGTTGGTGATGGAAGCTAAAACATCCCGTTATTCAGCAACAAAGCCAAGAAATTTATATACTGCAGGTTGATAGGGGATTATTTCAACACCAAGAACACATGGGTTTCACTGGGGATTGAACCCAGGACCGTCTGCATGTAAAGCAGACGTGATTTCCACTACACTATGAAACCTTTGAAAGCCTGCAAAGTAATGGCAATTAGAGACGAGTTTTGACCGCCAGGGAAAAAAAAAACAAATTCGTAGCTCTGTTGGGGATGGAAGCCAAAACATCCCATCATTCAGCAACAAAGCCAAGAACTTCATATATTGTAGTTTAATTGAGTATTATTTCAACACCAAGAACAGATTGGTTTTACTGGGGATTGAACGCAGGACCTTCTGCGTGTTAAACAGACGTGATGACCACTACACTATGAAACCTGACGAAAAGTTACTGTGTATTGGCTAGCAGAGCAGAATTGTGACTGACGGGTCCTTTTTATTGCTGAAGGAAAGTATTTTTGGTTAATGAAACATTTACAATTATTATTACATATTTTACCAGTTTTATTCCTACAAAGGGATTTTGCTTAAATTGAAGTTTATATTGAATGTGTTACTTTTTTCTCCATAGTTTGGTCTTTTGCTTTTGTATTTATGGGAACTATATATTTTGAAACAAATAGGATTTTTATAATATGGGATTATGTTTTCTGCTAAAATGGTCAATAAAAAAGAAACCCAAAATCGTAGTTCTCTTTGTGATGGAAGCCAAAATGTATTGTCATTTGGCAACGAAACCAAGAATTTCACATATTACAAGTCGATAGGAAATTACTTCAACACCAAAAACAGATTGATTTCACTGATGATTGAACCCAGGAACTTATGCATGTGAAGCAGACGTGATGACCACTACACTATGAAACCTTTAAAATTCTGCAAAGTAATGGCAATTAGAGACGAGTTTTGACTGCCAGGAGAAAAAAAACAAATTCGTAGCTCTGTTGGTGATGGAAGCTAAAACATCCCGTTATTCAGCAACAAAGCCAAGAAATTTGTATACTGCAGGTTGATAGGGGATTATTTCAACACCAAGAACACATGGGTTTCACTGGGGATTGAACACAGGACCGTCTGCATGTAAAGCAGACGTGATTTCCACTACACTATGAAACCTTTGAAAGCCTGCAAAGTAATGGCAATTAGAGACGAGTTTTGACCGCCAGTGAAAAAAAAAAACAAATTCGTAGCTTTGTTGGGGATGGAAGCCAAAACATCCCATCATTCAGCAACAAAGCCAAGAACTTCATATATTGTAGTTTAATTGAGTATTATTTCAACACCAAGAACAGATTGGTTTTACTGGGGATTGAACGCAGGACCTTCTGCGTGATAAACAGACGTGATGACCACTACACTATGAAACCTGACGAAAAGTTACTGTGTATTGGCTAGCAGAGCAGAATTGTGACTGACGGGGCCTTTTTATTGCTGAAGGAAAGTATTTTTGGTTAATGAAACATTTACAATTATTATTACATATTTTACCAGTTTTATTCCTACAAAGGGATTTTGCTTAAATTGAAGTTTATATTGAATGTGTTACTTTTTTCTCCATAGTTTGGTCTTTTGCTTTTGTATTTATGGGAACTATATATTTTGAAACAAATAGGATTTTTATAATATGGGATTATGTTTTCTGCTAAAATGGTCAATAAAAAAGAAACCCAAAATCGTAGTTCTCTTTGTGATGGAAGCCAAAATGTATTGTCATTTGGCAACGAAACCAAGAATTTCACATATTACAAATCGATAGGAAATTACTTCAACACCAAAAACAGATTGGTTTCACTGGGGATTGAACCCAGGAACTTCTGCGTGTGAAGCAGATGTGATGACCACTACACTATGAAACCTTTGAAATCCTGCAAAGTAATGGCAATTAGAGACGAGTTTTGACCGCCAGGGGAAAAAAAACAAATTCGTAGCTCTGTTGGTGATGGAAGCTAAAACATCCCGTTATTCGGCAACAAAGCCAAGAAATTTATATACTGCAGGTTGATAGGGGATTATTTCAACACCAAGAACACATGGGTTTCACTGGGGATTGAACCCAGGACTGTCTGCGTGTAAAGCAGACGTTATTTCCACTACACTATGAAACCTTTGAAATCCTGCAAAGTAATGGCAATTAGAGACGAGTTTTGACTGCCAGGGAAAAAAAAAACAAATTCGTAGCTCTGTTGGGGATGGAAGCCAAAACATCCCATCATTCGGCAACAAAGCCAAGAACTTCATATATTGTATTTTAATTGAGTATTATTTCAACACCAAGAACAGATTGGTTTTACTGGGGATTGAACGCAGGACCTTCTGCGTGTTAAACAGACGTGATGACCACTACTCTGTGAAACCTGATGGAAAGCTACTGTGTATTGGCTAGCAGAGCAGAATTGTGACTGACGGGGCCTTTTTATTGCTGAAGGAAAGTATTTTTGGTTAATGAAACATTTACAATTTTTATTACATATTTTACCAGTTTTATTCCTACAAAGGGATTTTGCTTAAAAGGAAGTTTACATTGAAAGTGATACTTTTTTCCACATAGTTTAGTTGTTTGCTTTTGTATTTAAAGGAAGTATATATTTTGAAACAAACAGGATTTTTATAATATGGGATTATGTTTTCTGCTAAAATGGTCAATAAAAAAGAAACCCAAAATCGTAGTTCTCTTGGTGAGGGAAGCCAAAATATATTATCAGTTGGCAACAAAACCAAGAATTTCATATATTACAGGTTGATAGCAAATTACTTTAACAGCGAAAACGGCTTGTTTTTACTGGGGATTGAACCCAGAACCTTCTGCATGTGAAGTAGACGTGATGACCACTCCACTATGAAACCTGTGAAATCCTGCAAAGTAATGGCATTTAGAGACGAGTTTTGACAGCCAGGGGAAAAAAAAAAAATAATTTGTAGTTCTGTTTTTGATGGAAGCCAAAACATCCCGTCATTCGGCGACAATGCCGAGAACTTCATATATTGTAGTTGGATAGTGTATGATTTCAAAGCTAAGAACAGATTGGTTTCACTGGGGATTGAACCCAGGACCTTCTGCGTGTTAAGCAGACGTGATGACTAGAGATGAGCGAACCGGTCCCGGTTCGGCTCGAGGTCGGTTCACCGAACGGGGGTCCCGTTTGAGTTCGGTTCGTCGAACGTTCGACGAACCGAACTCGAACTGCATAGGAAACAATGGCAGGCATTCACAAACACATAAAAACACCTAGAAAACACCCTCAAAGGTGTCCAAAAGGTGACAAACAACTCACAACACAACACAAACACATGGGAAAGTGACAAGGACATATACTCATGCGAAAACAAAACAGCTGGACAAGGAAAAAGAGGAGGACACACAGATATAGGCATGGCACGCCCTTCTGAAATCATGTAAAACACCGCAAGGTTACTCCAAGCGGAGCCTCCCTTTTTTCAAAAAATTGTGCCCCACACACACCCACTCAGTGGCAGCACTTGTGCCCTAGTTGTACACTTCACAGCTAGATTTGCATCAAGCACATTCAAAAATACGCCATTGTTATCCGTCCCCATGATGACACCGGGGTAGGTAGCAAAGTGTTTCCTGATCCCAGCTCTGTTCATCTTGGCTTCTTTTAAAAACACATCAAGCAAGGGTTACTCCAAGCGGAGCCTCCCTTTTTTTCCAAAAATTGTGCCCCACACACACCCACCCATTCAGTGGCAGCACTAGTGCCCTAGTTGTACACTTCACAGCTAGATTTGCATCAAGCACATTCAAAAATACGCCATTGTTATCCGTCCCCAGGATGACACCAGGGTAGGTAGCAAAGTCTTTGCTGAACCATGACTTGTTCATCTTGGCTTCTTTTAAAAACACATCAAGCAAGGGTTACTCCAAGCGGAGCCTCCCTTTTTTTCAAAAAATTGTGCCCCACACACACCCACTCAGTGGCAGCACTTGTGCCCTAGTTGTACACTTCACAGCTAGATTTGTATCAAGCACATTCAAAAATACGCCATTGTTATCCGTCCCCAGGATGACACCAGGGTAGGTAGCAAAGTGTTTCCTGATCCCAGCTCTGTTCATCTTGGCTTCTTTTAAAAACACATCAAGCAAAGGTTACTCCAAGCGGAGCCTCCCTTTTTTTCCAAAAATTGTGCCCCACACACACCCACCCATTCAGTGGCAGCACTTGTGCCCTAGTTGTACACTTCACAGCTAGATTTGCATCAAGCACATTCAAAAATACGCCATTGTTATCCGTCCCCAGGATGACACCAGGGTAGGTAGCAAAGTCTTTGCTGAACCATGACTTGTTCATCTTGGCTTCTTTTAAAAACACATCAAGCAAGGGTTACTCCAAGTGGAGCCTCCCTTTTTTCCAAAAATTGTGCCCCACACACACCCACCCATTCAGTGGGAGCACTTGTAGCCTAGTTGTACACTTCACAGCTAGATTTGCATCAAGCACATTCAAAAATACGCCATTGTTATCCGTCCCCAGGATGACACCAGGGTAGGTAGCAAAGTCTTTGCTGAACCATGACTTGTTCATCTTGGCTTCTTTTAAAAACACATCAAGCAAGGGTTACTCCAAGCGGAGCCTCCCTTTTTTTCAAAAAATTGTGCCCCACACATACTCACTCAGTGGCAGCACTTGTGCCCTAGTTGTACACTTCACAGCTAGATTTGCATCAAGCACATTCAAAAATACGCCATTGTTATCCGTCCCCAGGATGACACCGGGGTAGGTAGCAAAGTGTTTCCTGATCCCAGCTCTGTTCATCTTGGCTTCTTTTAAAAACACATCAAGCAACGGTTACTCCAAGCGGAGCCTCCCTTTTTTTCAAAAAATTGTGCCCCATACACACCCACCCATTCAGTGGCAGCACTTGTGCCCTAGTTGTACACTTCACAGCTAGATTTGCATCAAGCACATTCAAAAATACGCCATTGTTATCCGTCCCCAGGATGACACCAGGGTAGGTAGCAAAGTCTTTGCTGAACCATGACTTGTTCATCTTGGCTTCTTTTAAAAACACATCAAGCAAGGGTTACTCCAAGCGGAGCCTCCCTTTTTTCCAAAAATTGTGCCCCACACACACCCACCCATTCAGTGGCAGCACTTTTTAGACTAGTTGTACACTTCACAGCTAGATTTGCATCAAGCACATTCAAAAATACGCCATTGTTATCCGTCCCCAGGATGACACCAGGGTAGGTAGCAAAGTCTTTGCTGAACCATGACTTGTTCATCTTGGCTTCTTTTAAAAACACATCAAGCAAGGGTTACTCCAAGCGGAGCCTCCCTTTCTTTCCAAAAATTGTGCCCCACACACACCCACCCATTCAGTGGCAGCACTTGTGCCCTAGTTGTACACTTCACAGCTAGATTTGCATCAAGCACATTCAAAAATACGCCATTGTTATCCGTCCCCAGGATGACACCAGGGTAGGTAGCAAAGTCTTTGCTGAACCATGACTTGTTCATCTTGGCTTCTTTTAAAAACACATCAAGCAAGGGTTACTCCAAGCGGAGCCTCCCTTTTTTTCAAAAAATTGTGCCCCACACACACCCACCCATTCAGTGGCAGCACTTGTGCCCTAGTTGTACACTTCACAGCTAGATTTGCATCAAGCACATTCAAAAATACGCCATTGTTATCCGTCCCCAGGATGACACCAGGGTAGGTAGCAAAGTCTTTGCTGAACCATGACTTGTTCATCTTGGCTTCTTTTAAAAACACATCAAGCAAGGGTTACTCCAAGCGGAGCCTCCCTTTTTTTCCAAAAATTGTGCCCCACACACACCCACTTATTCAGTGGCAGCACTTGTGCCCTAGTTGTACACTTCACAGCTAGATTTGCATCAAGCACATTCAAAAATACGCCATTGTTATCCATCCCCAGAATGACACCAGGGTAGGTAGCAAAGTCTTTGCTGAACCATGACTTGTTCATCTTGGCTTCTTTTAAAAACAATGTAAGCAAGGGTTACTCCAAGCGGAGCCTCCCTTTTTAAAAAAAATTGGGCCACACACACACACACCCCATCAGTGGCAGCAGTTGTGCCCTAGTTGCAAACAGGATGTTTTGATTTGCATCAAGCACATTCCAAATCCACAAGCATTTACTCTCCCCAGGATGACACAGGGGTAGTAAATTCCTTCTGGATCCATGACTTGTTCATTTTGATGAACGTCAGTCTGTCCACATTGTCACTGGACAGACGCGTGCGCTTATCTGTCAGCCCTAGAGTTGAGCGCGGTTCGTGGTTAGTGGTTCTCCAGTTCTAGGCTCGAGTGATTTTGGGGCATGTTCTAGATCTAACTAGAACTCGAGCTTTTTGCAAAAGCTCGATAGTTCTAGAAACGTTCGAGAACGGTTCTAGCAGCAAAAAAAACAGCTAAATCCTAGCTTGGTTTCTGCTGTAATAGTGTAAGTCACTCTGTGAATCACACTATTATGACATTTCAATGTATAGTGTGCGTGAACAGCGCCTTCAGATCACTGCTGTTTCTATAATGGCGATCGCCATTTTCTTTTTTTTTTTCTTGTCTTCCTTCCCTAAGCGTGCGCGTCTTGTGGGGCGGGCCAGCATGTCAGCCAATCCCAGACACACACACAGCTAAGTGGACTTTTAGCCAGAGAAGCAACGGCATGTGTGATAGGATGTCCATGTCACATGTCCCTGCATTATAAAACCGGACATTTTCCTCCAGGACGCCATTATCTCTTCTGCGTCTTTGGTGTCAGACATCACTGTCGCAGCTCCTTCCTGAGTCCTATCGCTGATACAGCTGTATGCGCTCCATACACAGCGCTGGACAGCTTAGGGAGAGCACTTTCTAGCAGTCCTTTTAAGGGCTCAAACCGGCAGGGTCAGAGTTAAGGTGACAGGTCCTGAAAACAGCGCCAGCGTCTGTGTAGCCAAGGTCAGGGATTTCCTCGCTGCACTTCCCTATTAGGAGGGATAGAAAGGCAGGCTTCCATTCCTCTATCCAGAGCCCCAAAATCCTGGCACTGTACCCGCCTGTCCTCTGCACACTCCAACTCATAACTAAGCCATTATACTAGCAAACACTCAGTGTACCTAGTGGCATCCTAAACGTGGCTATTGGACTTTTGTCTAGTCACACTAGTGCAAAGACATTTGCAGCACCTCTGCCTGCATTGCACACTCCAACTCATTATAACTAAGCCATTATACTAACAAACACTCAGTGTACCTAGTGGCATCCTAAACGTGGCTATTGGACTTTGCTATAGTCCCACTAGTGCAAAGATATTTGCAGCACGTCTGCCTGCATTGCCCACTCAAACTCATTGTTACTAAGCCATTATACTAGCAAACACTGAGTGCACTTAGTGGCATCCTAAACGTGGCTATTGGACTTTTGTCTATTCACACTATTGTAAAGATATTTGCAGCACGTCTGCCTGCATTGCACACTCCACCTTTTTTTAACTCAGCCATTATACTAGCAAACAGTCAGTGTACCTAGTGGCATCCTAAACGTGGCTATTGGACTTTTGTCTACTCAAACTAGTGGAAAGATATTTGCAGCATGTCTGCCTGCATTGCACACTCCACCTTTTTTTAACTCAGCCATTATACTAGCAAACAGTCAGTGTACCTAGTGGCATCCTAAACGTGGCTATTGGACTTTTGTCTACTCAAACTATTGTAAAGATATTTGCAGCACGTCTGCCTGCATTGCACACTCCACCTTTTTTTAACTCAGCCATTATACTAGCAAACAGTCAGTGTACCTAGTGGCATCCTAAATGTGGCTATTGGACTTTTGTCTACTCAAACTATTGTAAAGATATTTGCAGCACGTCTGCCTGCATTGCACACTCCACCTTTTTTTAACTCAGCCATTATACTAGCAAACAGTCAGTGTACCTAGTGGCATCCTAAACGTGGCTATTGGACTTTTGTCTACTCAAACTATTGTAAAGATATTTGCAGCAAGTCTGCCTGCATTGCCCACTCCACCTTTTTTTAACTAAACCATTATACTAGCAAACAGTCAGTGTACCTAGTGGCATCCTAAACGTGGCTATTGGACTTTTGTCTACTCAAACTATTGTAAAGATATTTGCAGCACGTCTGCCTGCATTGCACACTCCACCTTTTTTTAACTCAGCCATTATACTAGCAAACAGTCAGTGTACCTAATGGCATCCTAAATGTGGCTATTGGACTTTTGTCTACTCAAACTAGTGGAAAGATATTTGCAGCATGTCTGCCTGCATTGCACACTCCACCTTTTTTTAACTCAGCCATTATACTAGCAAACAGTCAGTGTACCTAGTGGCATCCTAAATGTGGCTATTGGACTTTTGTCTACTCAAACTATTGTAAAGATATTTGCAGCACGTCTGCCTGCATTGCACACTCCACCTTTTTTTAACTCAGCCATTATACTAGCAAACAGTCAGTGTACCTAGTGGCATCCTAAACGTGGCTATTGGACTTTTGTCTATTCACACTATTGTAAAGATATTTGCAGCACGTCTGCCTGCATTGCACACTCCACCTTTTTTTAACTCAGCCATTATACTAGCAAACAGTCAGTGTACCTAGTGGCATCCTAAACATGGCTATTGGACTTTTGTCTACTCAAACTATTGTAAAGATATTTGCAGCAAGTCTGCCTGCATTGCACACTCCACCTTTTTTTAACTCAGCCATTATACTAGCAAACAGTCAGTGTACCTAGTGGCATCCTAAACGTGGCTATTGGACTTTTGTCTACTCAAACTAGTGGAAAGATATTTGCAGCATGTCTGCCTGCATTGCACACTCCACCTTTTTTTAACTCAGCCATTATACTAGCAAACAGTCAGTGTACCTAGTGGCATCCTAAACGTGGCTATTGGACTTTTGTCTACTCAAACTATTGTAAAGATATTTGCAGCACGTCTGCCTGCATTGCACACTCCACCTTTTTTTAACTCAGCCATTATACTAGCAAACAGTCAGTGTACCTAGTGGCATCCTAAATGTGGCTATTGGACTTTTGTCTACTCAAACTATTGTAAAGATATTTGCAGCACGTCTGCCTGCATTGCACACTCCACCTTTTTTTAACTCAGCCATTATACTAGCAAACAGTCAGTGTACCTAGTGGCATCCTAAACGTGGCTATTGGACTTTTGTCTACTCAAACTATTGTAAAGATATTTGCAGCAAGTCTGCCTGCATTGCCCACTCCACCTTTTTTTAACTAAACCATTATACTAGCAAACAGTCAGTGTACCTAGTGGCATCCTAAACGTGGCTATTGGACTTTTGTCTACTCAAACTATTGTAAAGATATTTGCAGCACGTCTGCCTGCATTGCACACTCCACCTTTTTTTAACTCAGCCATTATACTAGCAAACAGTCAGTGTACCTAATGGCATCCTAAATGTGGCTATTGGACTTTTGTCTACTCAAACTAGTGGAAAGATATTTGCAGCATGTCTGCCTGCATTGCACACTCCACCTTTTTTTAACTCAGCCATTATACTAGCAAACAGTCAGTGTACCTAGTGGCATCCTAAATGTGGCTATTGGACTTTTGTCTACTCAAACTATTGTAAAGATATTTGCAGCACGTCTGCCTGCATTGCACACTCCACCTTTTTTTAACTCAGCCATTATACTAGCAAACAGTCAGTGTACCTAGTGGCATCCTAAACGTGGCTATTGGACTTTTGTCTATTCACACTATTGTAAAGATATTTGCAGCACGTCTGCCTGCATTGCACACTCCACCTTTTTTTAACTCAGCCATTATACTAGCAAACAGTCAGTGTACCTAGTGGCATCCTAAACATGGCTATTGGACTTTTGTCTACTCAAACTATTGTAAAGATATTTGCAGCAAGTCTGCCTGCATTGCACACTCCACCTTTTTTTAACTCAGCCATTATACTAGCAAACAGTCAGTGTACCTAGTGGCATCCTAAACGTGGCTATTGGACTTTTGTCTACTCAAACTATTGTAAAGATATTTGCAGCACGTCTGCCTGCATTGCACACTCCACCTTTGTTTAACTCAGCCATTATACTAGCAAACAGTCAGTGTACCTAGTGGCATCCTAAATGTGGCTATTGGACTTTTGTCTACTCAAACTATTGTAAAGATATTTGCAGCACGTCTGCCTGCATTGCACACTCCACCTTTTTTTAACTCAGCCATTATACTAGCAAACAGTCAGTGTACCTAGTGGCATCCTAAATGTGGCTATTGGACTTTTGTCTACTCAAACTATTGTAAAGATATTTGCAGCACGTCTGCCTGCATTGCACACTCCACCTTTTTTTAACTCAGCCATTATACTAGCAAACAGTCAGTGTACCTAGTGGCATCCTAAATGTGGCTATTGGACTTTTGTCTACTCAAACTATTGTAAAGATATTTGCAGCACGTCTGCCTGCATTGCACACTCCACCTTTTTTTAACTCAGCCATTATACTAGCAAACAGTCAGTGTACCTAGTGGCATCCTAAACGTGGCTATTGGACTTTTGTCTACTCAAACTATTGTAAAGATATTTGCAGCACGTCTGCCTGCATTGCACACTCCACCTTTTTTTAACTCAGCCATTATGCTAGCAAACAGTCAGTGTACCTAGTGGCATCCTAAACGTGGCTATTGGACTTTTGGCTATTCACACTATTGTAAAGATATTTGCAGCACGTCTGCCTGCATTGCACACTCCACCTTTTTTTAACTCAGCCATTATACTAGCAAACAGTCAGTGTACCTAGTGGCATCCTAAACGTGGCTATTGGACTTTTGTCTACTCAAACTATTGTAAAGATATTTGCAGCAAGTCTGCCTGCATTGCACACTCCACCTTTTTTTAACTCAGCCATTATACTAGCAAACAGTCAGTGTACCTAGTGGCATCCTAAACGTGGCTATTGGACTTTTGTCTACTCAAACTATTGTAAAGATATTTGCAGCACGTCTGCCTGCATTGCACACTCCACCTTTGTTTAACTCAGCCATTATACTAGCAAACAGTCAGTGTACCTAGTGACATCCTAAATGTGGCTATTGGACTTTTGTCTACTCAAACTATTGTAAAGATATTTGCAGCACGTCTGCCTGCATTGCACACTCCACCTTTTTTTAACTCAGCCATTATACTAGCAAACAGTCAGTGTACCTAGTGGCATCCTAAACGTGGCTATTGGACTTTTGTCTATTCACACTATTGTAAAGATATTTGCAGCATGTCTGCCTGCATTGCACACTCCACCTTTTTTTAACTCAGCCATTATACTAGCAAACAGTCAGTGTACCTAGTGGCATCCTAAACGTGGCTATTGGACTTTTGTCTACTCAAACTATTGTAAAGATATTTGCAGCACGTCTGCCTGCATTGGACACTCCACCTTTTTTTAACTCAGCCATTATACTAGCAAACAGTCAGTGTACCTAGTGGCATCCTAAACGTGGCTATTGGACTTTTGTCTACTCAAACTATTGTAAAGATATTTGCAGCAAGTCTGCCTGCATTGCACACTCCACCTTTTTTTAACTCAGCCATTATACTAGCAAACAGTCAGTGTACCTAGTGGCATCCTAAACGTGGCTATTGGACTTTTGTCTACTCAAACTATTGTAAAGATATTTGCAGCAAGTCTGCCTGCATTGCACACTCCACCTTTTTTTAACTCAGCCATTATACTAGCAAACAGTCAGTGTACCTAGTGGCATCCTAAACGTGGCTATTGGACTTTTGTCTACTCAAACTATTGTAAAGATATTTGCAGCACGTCTGCCTGCATTGCACACTCCACCTTTGTTTAACTCAGCCATTATACTAGCAAACAGTCAGTGTACCTAGTGACATCCTAAATGTGGCTATTGGACTTTTGTCTACTCAAACTATTGTAAAGATATTTGCAGCACGTCTGCCTGCATTGCACACTCCACCTTTTTTTAACTCAGCCATTATACTAGCAAACAGTCAGTGTACCTAGTGGCATCCTAAACGTGGCTATTGGACTTTTGTCTATTCACACTATTGTAAAGATATTTGCAGCATGTCTGCCTGCATTGCACACTCCACCTTTTTTTAACTCAGCCATTATACTAGCAAACAGTCAGTGTACCTAGTGGCATCCTAAACGTGGCTATTGGACTTTTGTCTACTCAAACTATTGTAAAGATATTTGCAGCACGTCTGCCTGCATTGGACACTCCACCTTTTTTTAACTCAGCCATTATACTAGCAAACAGTCAGTGTACCTAGTGGCATCCTAAACGTGGCTATTGGACTTTTGTCTACTCAAACTATTGTAAAGATATTTGCAGCAAGTCTGCCTGCATTGCACACTCCACCTTTTTTTAACTCAGCCATTATACTAGCAAACAGTCAGTGTACCTAGTGGCATCCTAAACGTGGCTATTGGACTTTTGTCTACTCAAACTATTGTAAAGATATTTGCAGCAAGTCTGCCTGCATTGCACACTCCACCTTTTTTTAACTCAGCCATTATACTAGCAAACAGTCAGTGTACCTAGTGGCATCCTAAACGTGGCTATTGGACTTTTGTCTATTCACACTATTGTAAAGATATTTGCAGCATGTCTGCCTGCATTGCACACTCCACCTTTTTTTAACTCAGCCATTATACTAGCAAACAGTCAGTGTACCTAGTGGCATCCTAAACGTGGCTATTGGACTTTTGTCTACTCAAACTATTGTAAAGATATTTGCAGCACGTCTGCCTGCATTGGACACTCCACCTTTTTTTAACTCAGCCATTATACTAGCAAACAGTCAGTGTACCTAGTGGCATCCTAAACGTGGCTATTGGACTTTTGTCTACTCAAACTATTGTAAAGATATTTGCAGCAAGTCTGCCTGCATTGCACACTCCACCTTTTTTTAACTCAGCCATTATACTAGCAAACAGTCAGTGTACCTAGTGGCATCCTAAACGTGGCTATTGGACTTTTGTCTACTCAAACTATTGTAAAGATATTTGCAGCACGTCTGCCTGCATTGCACACTCAAACTCATTGTTACTAAGCCATTATACTAACAAACACTGAGTGCACTTAGTGGCATCCTAAACGTGGCTATTGGACTTCTGTATAGTCCCACTAGTGCAAATCTATGTGCAGCACCTCTGCATGACACCCTCCTGCTCTGTTTTTAATGAGCTATAATGATAGCAAAAAATACTGCCATTTTGTGGCATCATAGAACTGGCTGTTGTATTCCATTAGTGCCCCACTGGTGACAAGCTATTTCTAGCACCTCTACATGACACCCTCATGCACATTTTGCTACGCTAATGTTATAGCAAACTCATGGAATTCATTGCTGCATTTCATAATTCGGAGGGATAGAAAGTCAGGCTTCCTTTAGCTTTTCCTTCTGTTCATAGACAGCATCTCCAAGAGCAATGTCCCCTCCACGTCTAAGTGTGGAGAGGCAGCTAGTGCGCATGCGTGTGCCGATTTACCCCAGCTTCAGCCTAATTACAGTGTTTCGCCTAGTGAGTATGCTCAGCCTGACTGCGTATTCCTGACGCTAAGTCTTCATTTCGGGATACAGCGCATGCTCCCACACTAAGTGTGAAAAGCCTCTTTGCACAGGTGCTTGCATTCCGTGCCGGGTCTAAGTCCTGTTTTGTGCCTAGACACCATGCTAAAGCTGATAGTCTTTTTTCAGAGACTGTATTTCATGCTACTGAGCATGCTCAGGCACTTACTGCATCAGAGACTAGGTCCGGTAATGAACTCTTGGGCCCTGCCCCTGATGTGGGGGTCCCATATAGACCACAGGTCATCAGGTGTCCTCCCAAATGTCTTGCAGAGGCCCACCCCTATGACTTGTCACCGCATTATTGATGGTCAGACAATGACTGGTGAGGTGTTTGGGTCATGGCAGCCATGAGGTCATCATTGAAGTTGCGGTTCCAAATAGGACGCTAGTTATGCCACTCATGACGTGTCACTTTACTTTTGTCTCCAGGAGGTGCATTGTGGTTCACCCTGGTTTGGGGCGGACACAGGTTATAAAAGGGGCTGGAGCCAACAAGGAGGTGCGCAGTCTTCTATTATGCTACGAAAGAGCACACCTCCATGTGTTGAACCCATTGCGGCTTTAGGCCAGAGGTAGGCAGGGATAGGGTGTCGATGCAGGCCACCACCACAGTTGGTAACGCAGAACGGTTAAGACCAGCTCCTGTCCTACCAGTCCTGCTTGTGCAGCCCAGTGGCATTAACAGGCCTGCTGCTGCTGATGCGCCTGCTGTCCACAGGTGTGCCCCTACGCACACGGTCAGCGTACTCAATGGCCCCTGTGTTGTTAACAGGGAGTTCCTGGGCTGGGTGGGCATGTGGATCCTGTGACGCTAACAGGGCTCACAGTCTCCAGATCCGAATGGCGTCTAACTCGGTTCAGGCTACTATTAGTTTCATAGCCACACAGCTCTGTATCCTCCACCAAACCTTCCAGTTGCCAACCTCTCCTTTTCCAACTGGGAGCACGGTGGACACTGACTGCTGAAGGTGATATATACCTTTCTCTTTCTTTTCTTATTAATTTACGTTATATAGCGGTAACATAGTATATACCACTTTATCCAAATCTGCCAGTCCCACTGTAACAGATGGTGTTTCTTCAGCAAATGTTACTGTTGCTTAACCACCAAATCCACAGACCAAAACTTATTTCCCCTTTCCAACACACCTGTTCCCCTTTCCACCAGCATCTGTCCTTTTTCAACTCATTTTGGTATATGAACAAAAGTGCAACTCTGCAGGGACACCGTACTCAACGCCATCTCAGCACAGCAGCCAGCCCTCGGTCCCTCAGATGTGGACAAGTAAAAGACCATTTCCTCCTATCCATGACAAAGCGTTGAGATTCACTCTGTGCAGCACTGGTGTTTAGTGGGAAAGTAGATCTAAGATTGCGTACCACATTCTGCAGATACTCCTGTATACGTGCGTCCATTTCTATGGCACGAATTATTTTGCCAAATTTTGTCTTGTACCGGGGATGTAACAGTGTGGCAACCCAGTATTCTGGATTACTTTGAATTCGTACAATCCGAGGGTCATGTTGTAGGTAGTGCAGCAAGAAGCCGCTGATGTGTCTTGTGCATCCAGGAGGACCAAGTCCTTGGTGTGTTGGTGGCAGAGAGGTGAGAATCGTGCCTCCTTCCTCTGCCCTCTCACCACAACCTCGCACAATCGAAATGTGAGCAAGCTCTCACTCATCTGCTGAGTCTTCCATGCCCATCGCAAGTTCGTCCTCCATTTCTTCATTGGCTCCTGCACCTTCCTCAACACTTTTTGCTGATACTATGCACCCTTGTTAATCACTCTCCCTCACCATGACTGCCGCCTAGGTGCCGCTGACCATCTGGACCTCGTAGATCTTGTTATCCCTTCCACATATGACTCCTCCTGTACTTCCTCCCTTTCCTCTTGTCCCAACACCTGACTCCGAATAATAATTACAGTGCGCTCCATCATGTAGATGACCAGAATTGTCACGCTGAGAATGACATTGCCAGTGCTAAACATCTTCGTCGACATTTGTAAACTGTGTAGCAGGGTGCATAGGTCCTTGATCTGACACCACTCCAGCAGCGTGATCTGCACCACCTCTGGATCAAGTTAGGCCAGGCTATATGTCATAACGTATTGCAGCAGGGTTCGGCGGTGCTGCCACAAACGCTGCAACATGTGCAGATTCAAATTCCTGCGTGTGGGCACATCGCATTTCAGGCGTTTAACCAGCAGACCTAAAGTGTCAGGTTTCCAGGTTTTCCAGTTCTCTTTTGAATGAGCTTGCCCTCAGTTAACATGGAGTTTTAAGGTTCTGTTGCCCTACTTCCTGTCCAGCTGCTTAAAAGGCCGCCTCTCAGCCCAGTCCAGTGCCTGAGTATACTGCTTGCTGTGTGCTCCTGCTTTGCTGCTGCTAATCCTGATTGCTTTTGGATCCTCCTAAAGACTACCGACCGACCGACTCTGGACCTTACCCGGTTTCTCAAGCTGTGCCCGGATTCCGTCTGCCATCTTCGGTCAGCACTCTGCCCGGTTCTCTCTGGTTCGTAACCACTCTGGACAATCATCCCGTACGGACACTCCTGGACTTTTACCGCTTGCCCCTTGTGTCCCGGCTGCTGCGCATTTAGGCCTTCCGGGGTGATTGCCGGACAGTCCCTGTATAGGGGTTCGCTCTGGTGGTCTCCCTGGGGGAGTCCGGTGCGTGGTCCCGGGAATTCCCTCCGCTCCGTTTCGGGAAGGTATTGTGTGTATTTGTATTGCTGTGTTTGTTCCGTTGTTATCTACCGTGGTTACAGATTATAAAACATCTTGTATCAAAAACTCGTCTCTGCTGATCATTGCCCTACGCTATCGAAATCCTCAGAACATATAATAAGTATTACATTATACTCAGGCCCAAAAAAGAGGATTTCGCTGGGGCAATGACTGAGACACGAGGAGTAGATCAGCTCTTTTCTATGATTAACTCCTTGCAGCAGGAGATGGAGGTGGTGCAGACTAAACTTAGAGATGTGGAGGCACAGCTGGGTCATGATCACCAGGTACTGGGTCCGGCTATACAGGATTTGCAAGTCAGAGTGGAGGCTCAGGAAGCCGGCCCCACTACGTCCGTATCAGCTGCCGGTATGCCTAGGTTACCCCCATTCCGTTTCAATGGTGACCGTGGTCAGTTTCGTGGATTTGTGAACCAATGTATACTGTTTTTTGATGTACATGCTGATTATTACCGTTCTGACCGGTCCAAAGTGTTATGTATAATTATGTTATTAACCTCACGAGCACTGGCTTGGGCTAATCCTATGATAGAGAACCGAGACATCCGTTTAAATCACCTAGATGATTTTCTGACCGCAATGGCGCAAATGTTTGATGATCCGAATCGCCGTGCTACCGCTGAATCGGCTCTCCTTTCCTTACGTCAGGGAAAGCGTTCTGTCGTTGAATACGCCACTGAATTTAAGAGGTTAGTGGTAGACACCGACTGGGGAAACAATGCATTATTGTCTGTTTTCAGAAAGGGGTTGTCCGGTACCATCAAGGACGAGTTAGCTCGTTCCGAATCTCCAGGGGATTTTGAACTGTTTCTCCAGCACTGTGTGCGTATTGATACCCGCTTGACGGAACGTAGACAGGAAAAATGGGCGGCTGTAAACCGTGTAAACAACTTTACATTTCCTTCCAGAGAACCCGCTCTCAGGACGCCACGGGAGGCCGAGGACGTTCCTATGCAAGTAGACTCTCTGCAAAAGCGAGAGACCAATGAACGTCGCGAACACCGGCTCCGTGAGCGTTTGTGTTTCTATTGCGGTCAATCGGACCATTTCTTAATCGACTGCCCGAAACGTCCGAATCGCCCAAATAAGGTATTGGCAGCCATGGCAGAGTGTGACAACACGGACGCAGAGTCCGATATCTCTGAGACAAGTGGACACTTGGATGCGGTATTTCCCTTGACTGTAATGTCAACCTCACCGAAGGACTCGGAAGGGAAATATACCCATTGCTCGCTCCCCATTCAGATCCGGTGGGAGGGACAGCTAATACCTACCTCTGCAATGATAGACTCTGGGGCAGGGGGAAATTTCATGGACTCTTCTTTTGCCAGGAAACACGGTATCCGGACTCAGCAAAGATCCTCACCGGTTACCATGGAGACGGTAGACGGATCTCCGTTAATCTCTGGACCAGTCGATCGGGAAACCGTACCGCTAGAATGCGTCATGAAGCCAGGTCAGCAGGAGACCCTTGTTTTCATGCTAATTTCATCTCCTCATTTTCCGATTATTTTAGGTATTCCGTGGCTACTATCTACAAATCCGGTCATCGATTGGGAAACTAAGGAAATATCCTTCCCACCGCAGAATATTCCGACCATTAGTCCAACTGTTCCGGTTCCAGTACCACCAAATACGGAGAGCACTGTACAGGTACCTGTTTTACCCCCGGTTTACCGTGACTTCGCTGATATATGCGACAAAAGAAAAGCCGACCGACTTCCCCCGCATAGACCGTATGATTGCCCCATAGACTTACTCCCAGGGGCGGAGATTCCGTTTGGTCATGTTTACCCGTTGGCGGCACCTGAGCTAGCAGCACTAAAAGAGTATATTGATGAAAGCCTAGCCAAGGGATTTATTCGTCCGTCTACCTCCCCCGCAGGGGCACCCATCTTTTTCGTGAAAAAGAAGGAGGGGACTCTGAGACCCTGTATTGACTACCGGGAACTGAATAAAATAACCATCCGGAACCGGTATCCGTTACCGTTGATTCCTGAGCTATTGGAGAGGGTCCAACAGGCAAAAATATTCACCAAATTGGACCTCCGTGGGGCATATAATCTGCTTCGTATACGTCCCGGAGACGAGTGGAAGACCGCGTTCCGATGTCTGTACGGACATTTTGAGTACCTAGTGATGCCTTTTGGACTTTGTAACGCTCCCGCGGCATTTCAACATCTAGTTAACGATATTTTTAGGGATATCATGGACCAATTCATGGTGATCTATCTGGACGATATCCTAATCTTTTCTGATTCTCTACAGGAACACCAGGAGCACGTCAAGACCGTACTTACCCGTCTGAGGGAAAACCACCTGTACATTAAGCTGGAGAAATGCGAGTTCCACTGCTCACAAATACAATTCTTAGGTTATGTCATCTCTCCTCAGGGACTAAACATGGAATCTAGCAAGATACAAGCCATTCTGGACTGGCCGGAACCGGGAAACATCAAGGAGGTACAACGCTTTGTCGGTTTTGCCAACTTTTACCGACGCTTTATCCGTAACTTTTCAGAGATTGTCCGTCCCATCACTCTGTTAACCAAGAAAGGACATAAGTTTGTGTGGTCCGCCCAGGCCCAGGAAGCATTCCATCGTCTCAAGGTATGTTTTACCTCAGCGCCAATATTAGTCCATCCGAATCCCGCACTTCCCTTTATCGTGGAGGTCGACGCTTCCGACTATGCATTAGGGGCCATTCTTTCTCAAAGGACCGGGGACAAGAGTCTCTTGCATCCGTGTGCCTTCTTTTCCCGCCGGTTGTCCCCTGCAGAAAGGAACTACGACATTGCGGACAAGGAATTATTGGCGATTATTTCCGCTTTCAAGGAATGGAGACACCACTTACAGGGAGCCGCGCAGCAAGTGATAGTACTCACGGATCATCGTAATCTGGAATTTCTTAAGTCTGCCAGGTGCCTGTCTCCACGGCAAGCCCGTTGGAGCCTATTTCTTAACCAATTCAATTTTGTCGTTACATACCGTCCAGGTTCACGTAATGGGAAAGCCGATGCCTTGTCCCGAATCCACGCCGTGGACTCCGTGCCTGGAACCCCGTCTCAGACCGTGTTATCGGATGCCAATTTCGTTGGAGTAATCCAGGACCAGGACTTGTGGAAGGACATCAAGCTGGCCTATGATGGTGACGTATTTCTTGCTGCCCCCCCGAATGATGTAACGCTTGTTCTTCGGAATGGTGTGTGGTTGAGAGAGCAACGCATTTATGTCCCGGAGGCCGTAAGACTTCGGGTTCTCAAGTTGGTCCATGACTCCGTGTTGGCTGGTCATAGGGGGGTACAGAAGACGCAAGAATTTCTGAGCCGTTTTTTCTGGTGGCCTACTTGCTTAAAGGATGTGAAGGACTATGTCCACTCATGTGTGGTTTGTGCCCGGTGCAAGGTTCCTCGTGTGGCTCCTACGGGACTCCTCCAACCGTTACCCGTGCCATCTCGCCCTTGGGGGTCTATCTCCATGGATTTTATTGTGGAGTTGCCAGTCTCATGCGGACACAATACCATTTTAGTGGTGGTAGATCGATTGACTAAAGCTGCTCACTTCATTCCGTGTACCGGTCTTCCCTCAGCCGCAGAGACAGTGGATTTGATTATCCAGAATGTATTCCGATTGCATGGGGTACCAGACGAGATCATCTCTGACCGGGGCGTGCAGTTCACGTCTAGATTCTGGAAGGGGTTTTGTACGGCACTCCAGATTGATGTCTGTTTGTCTTCTGCATACCATCCTCAGACAAATGGGCAAACCGAACGGACGAATCAAACCCTGGAACAATACCTTCGATGTTATGTCAGCCATCTCCAAGACGATTGGTTGAAGATGCTTCCGTTGGCGGAGTTCTCATATAACAACACTCAGAGCAGCTCCACTAAGGTAACGCCCTTTTTCGCTAACTTGGGTTACCATCCGAATGTTTTGCCTAGGTCACCGGTTGCGGTTTCGGTGCCAGCGGTGGAGGACAGATTGACAGAGCTCCGACAAAATCTGGAGGTTCTGAAGGACACTGTGGCTACGGCCCAGGAGCGTTACAAGAGGTCGGCCGACACTCACCGGAAACCGGCACCCATGTACAAGGTAGGGGACTCTGTATGGTTGTCCACCAAAAACCTGAGATTGGGTGTTCCTTCGCAGAAGCTGGGACAAAAATTCATCGGTCCATTTAAGATCACCGGGATCGTGAGCCCTGTGGCCTGTCGGCTACGGTTGCCGCACCATCTAAAGGTACACCCGGTCTTTCATGTGTCTCTCCTCAAACCTGTCTCCCCTAATACGTTTCGTGGTCGTGTTGTGCCTCCTCCTCCGCCTGTGATGGTCGACGGCGAGGAGCAATTCGTGGTTGAGGACATTATTGACTCCCGGCTCCATCGTCGTCGGCTTCAATATCTGGTACGTTGGCAGGGGTACGCCCCCGAGGACGATTCCTGGGAACCGGTGGGTAACAGTCGGGCACCCCGGAAGATCGCTCAGTTTCATCGACGTTTCCCGGACAAGCCGGGCCCTGATCCGTCCTGAGGCCGTCTATGGGGGGGGGAGGAATGTCAGGTTTCCAGGTTTTCCAGTTCTCTTTTGAATGAGCTTGCCCTCAGTTAACATGGAGTTTTAAGGTTCTGTTGCCCTACTTCCTGTCCAGCTGCTTAAAAGGCCGCCTCTCAGCCCAGTCCAGTGCCTGAGTATACTGCTTGCTGTGTGCTCCTGCTTTGCTGCTGCTAATCCTGATTGCTTTTGGATCCTCCTAAAGACTACCGACCGACCGACTCTGGACCTTACCCGGTTTCTCAAGCTGTGCCCGGATTCCGTCTGCCATCTTCGGTCAGCACTCTGCCCGGTTCTCTCTGGTTCGTAACCACTCTGGACAATCATCCCGTACGGACACTCCTGGACTTTTACCGCTTGCCCCTTGTGTCCCGGCTGCTGCGCATTTAGGCCTTCCGGGGTGATTGCCGGACAGTCCCTGTATAGGGGTTCGCTCTGGTGGTCTCCCTGGGGGAGTCCGGTGCGTGGTCCCGGGAATTCCCTCCGCTCCGTTTCGGGAAGGTATTGTGTGTATTTGTATTGCTGTGTTTGTTCCGTTGTTATCTACCGTGGTTACAGATTATAAAACATCTTGTATCAAAAACTCGTCTCTGCTGATCATTGCCCTACGCTATCGAAATCCTCAGAACATATAATAAGTATTACATAAAGACTTCTGTTGCGACGAAAGTTGTTGAGCTGCTGTGTGCGCACGATGGAAGTGAGCACATAGCGAGCGTGCACGCTGCACAAGGCCATGTAGGCCGTGATGGTGTTTTAAAAATTGATGGAGAATTAGGTTCAACACGTGAGCCATACAAGGCACGTGTGTCACATTGCCCTGACGATGGCCCGCAGCCAGGTTTGCATCATTGCCGCACACGGCTGTTAAGTCACCAACGGAGTCCGCTCCGTCAATTTGTACTCCGGTCGCCAGATGACAACGTGTTCCTTTCATGAATAGTGCTGATGATGGGAGAGGAGTCGATGCCAGCGGCGCAGGTGGACGCAGGTTATGCTCACACACTGGGCTGCATTACCTTGACAGATGCAGAATCTCTGGCTGAATGTAGCTGGTGGGTATCTCACAGATGAAATACCATCATACAGCTACAACCAATGGGAAGACACCACACCCTTTTTTATGCCCATCCTGTCTGCAGACCACTGCCAGACATAGCTATGAACCTCTGGTTAATTTTACCCCCAGTTCAGTTTTATGATTTTGTGTGCTTGTTACCTGACTACTTTTCCTGCTTGCTGTTTATGTACCTTGTTGGCCGATCCGCATTTCACCTCTGCTTGTTTTCTGATTAAGTCCTGCCCGTCCCATTCTGTTCCTGTTCCTCAATGAATGTTTTGACCCTGCCTGACTACTGTTCTCTGGAAATGCAGCCTTCCACAGGTATTAATCACCTTGGGCCCTGTGTAATTCCTAATCCCTGTATAGGGGTTAAAGGGTTTCAGGGTTCTAGGGGTCCTACTTGGTGAGTGGCTTCCCTCTAGCCTATCATTAACAGCCCATCTGAGTGTGTGGATCAAGGAAGGCGTTACACCGTGCTCTCTGCAGAAGGCCATGTGGGCCAGGATAGTGCTTTAAAAATTGCTGGACAACCAGGTTCAACACGTGAACCACACAAGCCATGTGTGTCACATTGTCACAGCGAAGGGCCGCACCCATGTTTGCATCATTGTCGCACCCGGCCTTCCCTGGCTGCTGGTTGAGTGGAGACAACCATTGATGAAACTCGGTCTCCAGAGCTAACCGTCCACAACTTCTCAGCGGTGTGACTCACATTTCCCATACATTTCAAAGTAAACCTTTGACCGCCTGATGGCATTGAGCTCTGCTGCCAGCATAGTAAGGAGGTGTGTGGTATTCCTTGTGCGCAGTTACAAGGAAGGGTGGCCTGACCACACAGGGTTTGCGCCAAGGTGGAGGACCCACACGAGGTTGAAGAGGCAGAAGCAGTGTATTAACTTCTACATACAGAAGAAGGATTAAAACAACTCGTGGGGACGGCAAGACTTGGACAGCAGACCCTTCTCCATCTCTCACCATAGTTTGCCAGTGCCCAGTCAGTGACATGTAATGACCCTGTCTATGCTTACTGGTCCAAGTATCTGTGTTGAAATGCACCCTGTCGCACACAGAGTTTCTCAAGGAAGTGGTGATGTTGTGTGCGACATGCTGGTGTAGCGCGGGCATGCTGTTCTTGGAGAAGCAGTGGTGATTGGGCATCTTGTACTGGATCACAGCGACAGACATGAGGTCTCTAAAATCCTGTGTGTCCACTAGGCGGAAAGGCAGCATTTTGGTAGCCAACAGCTTACAGAGGGATAGAGTCAACCTCTTAGCTTTGTCATGGGTCGCAGGAAGTGGCCTTTTATTTGACCACATCTGAGGGACAGAGATCTGGCTGCTGTGTGTAGACGGTGTTGAGTAGGGTGTCCCTGGAAAAATGCAGGTTTGTGAGGAAAGTGCAGGCGGAGACATGATGTTGCCTTCATCCAACGTTGGTGCTATCGATGTCTGAGAGAGCTGTACACACTCACTTGTTTCCCCTTCCAAACCAACTGACGACCTACCAAGCAAACTGCCTGTTGCGGTTACAGTGGTGGCAGTTGTGAGTGGAAAAACAGGTGTGACAGCTGTCCCCACAGTCCTAGAAGATGACGAGCGCGCGGATGCCATGGAAGGGGCAGGCGGTGGATGGTTCGCTCCGCTAGGCCGCATTGCAGCACGGTGAGCTTCCCACCGAGCCATATGATATTTATTCATGTGACGATTCATGGAAGAAGTTGTCAAACTGCTGAGGTTTTGACCTCTACTAAGAGAACCATGACAAATTTTACAGATCACATAATTTGGGCGATCTTTTTCTATGTCAAAAAAGGACCAGGCTAGGCAAGGCTTAGAGGCCATGCGACCTGTTGATCCACCCCGAATAATGCTCAGAGGCAGAGTGGTGGCTGAGGATGCAGTTGTAGACGTGCTACCAGTGCTCCGACTCTGTCCAGGAAGGTGCAAGGTAACTTCGTCGTCGGTTGCATCCTCCTCCACCGCCTCTGTTGACCTCCTCGAGTGTCTGACTCTGGGTTGACAGTAGGTGGGATCTAGAACTTCATCATCAATTGTTGTGTTTGCACTCCCCTCCCCCTCAGAACGAGCCTCTTCTTGCCCTGACCGAATATTTAAGTTGTCATCCCAATCGGGTATCTGCGTCTCATCTTCATCAGTATGTTCCTCATTGTCTATAAACACAGGTGTTGGAAAGGCAGCATTTTGGTAGCCAACAGTTTGCAGATGCTAAAAGTCAACCTCCAAGCCATGTCATGCCCTTCGAAAAGCATGTAAAACACAGTAAGGGGACTCCAACCACAGTCTCCCTCGTTGCCACTAATTGGGCCACACACACCCCACTTGACTGGCATCGGTTGAGCCCCCTTTTGAAAAAGAAAAAGATGCTTTGCATGAAGCACTCTCAAAAATACGCGTGCCTTTCCCGTCCCCTGGCTGACCCAGGGGAGGAAAAGTCCTCTGAGAGCCATGACTTGTTCATCTTGGTTCTTTTAGAAACACAGCGAGGGGACTCCAACCACAGTCTCCCTCGTTGCCACTAATTGGGCCACACACACCCCACTTGACTGGCATCGGTTGAGCCCCCTTTTGAAAAAGAAAAAGATGCTTTGTATGAAGCACTCTCAAAAATACGCGTGCCTTTCCCGTCCCCTGGCTGACCCAGGGGAAGAAAAGTCCTCTGAGAGCCATGACTTGTTCATCTTGGTTCTTTTAGAAACACAGCGAGGGGACTCCAACCACAGTCTCCCTCGTTGCCACTAATTGGGCCACACACACCCCACTTGACTGGCATCGGTTGAGCCCCCTTTTGAAAAAGAAAAAGATGCTTTGCATGAAGCACTCTCAAAAATACGCGTGCCTTTCCCGTCCCCTGGCTGACCCAGGGGAAGAAAAGTCCTCTGAGAGCCATGTCCACATTGTCAGTGGACAGACGCGTGTGCTTATCTGCCAGCAGACCCCCAGCAGCACTGAAGACAGGTTCCGAGAGAACGCTGGCTGCAGGACACGACAAGATCCCCGAGGCTTACGTGGCAATCTCAGGCAATTTATCCAGATTGGAAGCCTAAAATGAGCAGGGCTCAAGTTGCACAGTAATGGCATCGATGTGTCCTCCTCTTTTCCTCTTTTTCCTTGTCCAGCTGTTTTGTTTTCGCATGAGTACATGTCCTTGTCACTTTCCCATGTGTTTGTGTTGTGTTGTGAGTTGTTTGTCACCTTTTGGACACCTTTGAGGGTGTTTTCTAGGTGTTTTTCTGTGTTTGTGATTGCCTGCCATTGTTTCCTATGCAGTTCGAGTTCGGTTCGTCGAACGTTCGACGAGCCGAACTCGAACGGGACCTCCGTTCGGCGAACCGACCTCTAGCCGAACCGGGACCGGTTCGCTCATCTCTAGTCAGCACACACCCAGCAGCACTGAAGACACGTTCAGAGACAACGCTGGCAGCTGGACACGACAAAATCTCCAAGGCGTAACTGGAGAGCTCTGGCCATTTTTCTAGATTTGAAGCCCAAAAGGAGCAAGGCTCCATTTGCAAAGTCATGGCATCGATGTTCATTCGGAGATACTCCTGTATCATCCTCTCCAGCCGTTGACTATGTGTCAGACTTGTTCTCTCTGGTGGCCTTACAAAAGAGGGTCTAAAAAAATTATGAAAAGATTCCATAAAATTGCTGTTACCAGCACCAGATACGGTCCTACTGGTACGGGTAGACTGTTGAAGATGACGAGACCGTCCCATGTTTGTCAAGTTACAACTGGGAGATTCACTCCCAGCACCTGCACGGTTGTTTGGCGGAAAAGCCGATCTAAGATCGAGTAACAGCTTCTGCTGATACTCCTGCATACGTGCGTCCCTTTCTATGGCTGGAATTATGTCACAAAATTTGGACTTGTACCGGGGATCTAATAGTGTGGCAAGCCAGTAGTCATCATCACTTCTAATTTTGACAATACGAGGGTCATGTTGGAGGTAGTGCAACAAGAAGGCGCTCATGTGTCTGGCGCAGCCATGCGGACCAAGTCCACGCTGTGTTTGTGGCATAGAGGTGCTAACCGTTCTTTCTTCCTCTGACATCTCCCCCCAACCTCTTTCAACTGAAATTTGACCAAGGTCTCCCTCATCTGCTGAGTCTTTTATGTCCATGGACAGTTCGTCCTCCATTTCTTCATGTTCTCCTGCACCTTCCTCAACATCTCGCCTGCTAACATGCGCCCTTGTTGATCCCTGTCCCCCATGGTCCCATGCCTGGCGCCTTGGTGATGATGAACGTCTGGACCTTGGTGATGTTGTTGTGTCTTGCGCATATGAATCCTCCTGTAGTTCATCCTCTTCCTGTTGTCCCACCCCCTGACTCCGAATAGTGTTTAGCATCTGCTCCAGCATGTAAATGACTGGAATCGTCATGCTGATAATGGCATTGTCAGCGCTAAACATATTCGTCGCCATGTCGAAACTGTGCAAAAGGGTGCATAGGTCCTTGATCTGAGACCACTCCATCAGGGTGATCTGACCCACCTCTGCATCTCGTTGGCCCAGGCTATACGTCATGACGTATTGCACCAGGGCTCGGCGGTGCTGCCACAGTCGCTGTAACATGTGGAGAGTTGAATTCCAGCGTGTCGCCACATCGCATTTCAGGCGATGAACCGGCAGGCCGAAAGACTTCTGGAGCGATGCAAGTCGCTCTGCTGCGGCGCTTGAACGGCGGAAGTGAGCAGACAGTTTTCGGGCCCTGTTCAGAAGGCCATCTAGGCCGGGATAGTGTGTTAAAAATTGCTGCACGACAAGGTTCAACACGTGAGCCATACAAGGTACGTGTGTCACCTTGCCCAGGCGAAGGGCCGCACCCAGGTTTGCAGCATTGTCGCACACGGCCTTACCAGGCTGCAGGTTGAGTGGAGACAACCATTTATTAAACTCGGACCGCAGAGCTGACCACAACTCCTCAGCTGTGTGACTCTTATTACCAAGACATGTCAAGCTAAAGACCGCCTGATGCCGTTGCGCTCTGCTGCCAGTATAGTAATGATGGGTGCGTGATTCCTTCTGCGCAGTGAGAACGCTGGTGGCCTGACAAGGCAGGCTTGGGGCGGAGGTGGAGGACCCAGATGAGGTGGAGGATGCAGAAGCAGTGGCGGAACTTGGACAGACAGAGGATTGAAACACAAGTCGTGGGGACGGCAAGACTTGTGCAGCAGACCCTTCACCATCTATCACCATAGTTACCCAGTGCCCAGTCAGCGACATGTAACGTCCCTATCCATGCTTACTGGTCCAAGTGTCGGTGGTGAAATGCACCCGTTCACACACAGAGTTTCTCAAGGAAGCGGTGATGTTGTGTGCGACATGCTGGTGTAGCGCGGGCACACCTTTCTTAGAGAAGTAGTGGCGACTAGGCATCTGGTACTGGGGCACAGCGACAGACATAAGGTCTCTAAAATACTGTGTGTCCACTAGGCAGAAAGGCAGCATTTCGGTAGCCAACAGCTTACAGAGGGATAGAGTGAACCTCTTAGCTTTGTCATGGGTCGCAGAAAGTGGCCTTTTATTTGACCACATCTGAGGGACAGAGATCTGGCTGCTGTGTGTAGACGGTGTTGAGTAGGGTGTCCCTGGAAAAATGCAGGTTTGTGAGGAAAGTGCAGGCGGAGACATGATGTTGCCTTCATCCAACGTTGGTGCTATCGATGTCTGAGAGAGCTGTACACACTCACTTGTTTCCCCTTCCAAACCAACTGACGACCTACCAAGCAAACTGCCTGTTGCGGTTACAGTGGTGGAAGTTGTGGGTGGAAAAACAGGTGTGACAGCTGTCCCCACAGTCCTAGAAGATGAAGAGCGCGCGGATGCCATGGAAGGGGCAGGCGGTGGATGGTTCGCTCCGCTACGCCGCATTGCAGCACGGTGAGCTTCCCACCGGGCCATATGATGTTTATTCATGTGACGATTCATGCAAGAAGTTGTCAAACAGCTGAGGTTTTGACCTCTACTAAGAAAACCATGACAAATTTTACAGATCACATGATTTGGGCGAACTTTTTCTTTGTCAAAAAAGGACCAGGCTAGGCAAGGCTTAGAGGCCATGTGACCTGTTGATCCACCCCGAATAATGCTCAGAGGCAGAGTGGTGGCTGAGGATGCAGTTGTAGACGTGCTACCAGTACTCCGACTCTGTCCAGGAAGGCGCAAGGAAACTTCGTCATCAGTTGCATCCTCCTCCACCACCTCTGTTGACCTCCTCAAGGGCCTGACTGTGGGTTGACAGTAGGTGGGATCTAGAACTTCATCATCAATTGTTGTGTTTGCACTCCCCTCCCCCTCAGACCGAACCTCTTCTTGCCCTGACCGAATATTTAAGTTGTCATCCCAATCGGGTATCTGCGTCTCATCTTCATTAGTATGCTCCTCATTGTCTATAACCACAGGTGTTACAGTTTGTGACAAAGGGTCAACATTATGCTCAGAAACTTTGTCCTCACGGCCTGAATCAGAGTCACAAAGGTTCTGGGCATCGCTGCAGACCATTTCCTGTTCTGTACTCACTGTAGCTTGGGAGCAGACCTCTGATTCCCAGGCTATAGTGTGACTGAACAGCTCTGCAGACTCAGCCATCTCAGTTCCACCATACTGTGCAGGGCTGATGGAGACTTCAGAGCTGGGAGAAATCAAGTTTGATTGGGATGACAACTCAGAGGACTGGTGTTTTTTGGATGCGGTACTTGAAGTGGCTGAGAGGGCACTTGTTGGACCACTTGAGATCCATTCAAGCATTTTCCTTTTTTGGCCATCATCTACCTTTGTTCCTGTTGTTCGTGTCCGTAAAAAAGGGAGCACATCGGATTGTCCACGGTAAGTAGTAAACATCTTACTTTTGCTGGTAGATGGTCTATCTTGAGCAGATGATAATGGAGCTTTGCCACCTTCCCCACGTACAAAACCTTTTTTGCCTTTTCCACCACGCCTCTTCCCCTTTCCACCAGCATCTGTCATTTTGCCACTCATGTTGATTGCGAAAAGATTGTGCACTGAAAATGTGGTAGTAAAAATTGAGAGGTGGTGTAGATTGCAGTGGTGGTCTAGCTTTATTAACAGCAGAATAATAAAGAATAAATATCCCTGACAATGCAACTACGGCCCTTAAACTGGCAGCAAAAATTGCTAGTATAATGGCTTAGTTATAATGAGTTGGAGTGTGCAATGCAGGTAGAGGTGCTGCAAATGTCTTTGCACTAGTGGGACTATAGCAAAGTCCAATAGCCACGTTTAGGATGCCACTAGGTACACTGAGTGTTTGCTAGTATAATGGCTTAGTTATAATGAGTTGGAGTGTGCAATGCAGGTAGAGGTGCTGAAAATGTCTTTGCACTAGTGTGACTAGACAAATGTCCAATAGCCACGTTTAGGATGCCACTAGGTACACTGAGTGTTTGCTAGTATAATGGCTTAGTTATAATGAGTTGGAGTGTGCAATGCAGGTAGAGGTGCTGCAAATGTCTTTGCACTAGTGTGACTAGACAAATGTCCAATAGCCACGTTTAGGATTCCACTAGGTACACTGAGTGTTTGCTAGTAATATGGCTTAGTTATAATGAGTTGGAGTGTGCAATGCAGGTAGAGGTGCTGCAAATGTCTTTGCACTAGTGTGACTAGACAAATGTCCAATAGCCACGTTTAGGATGCCACTAGGTACACTGAGTGTTTGCTAGTATAATGGCTTAGTTATAATGAGTTGGAGTGTGCAATGCAGGTAGAGGTGCTGCAAATGTCTTTGCACTAGTGTAACTAGACAAATGTCCAATAGCCACGTTTAGGATGCCACTAGGTACACTGAGTGTTTGCTAGTATAATGGCTTAGTTATAATGAGTTGGAGTGTGCAATGCAGGTAGAGGTGCTGCAAATGTCTTTGCACTAGTGGGACTATAGCAAAGTCCAATAGCCACGTTTAGGATGCCACTAGGTACACTGAGTGTTTGCTAGTATAATGGCTTAGTTATAATGAGTTGGAGTGTGCAATGCAGGTAGAGGTGCTGCAAATGTCTTTGCACTAGTGTGACTAGACAAATGTCCAATAGCCACGTTTAGGATGCCACTAGGTACACTGAGTGTTTGCTAGTATAATGGCTTAGTTATAATGAGTTGGAGTGTGCAATGCAGGTAGAGGTGCTGCAAATGTCTTTGCACTAGTGTGACTAGACAAATGTCCAATAGCCACGTTTAGGATGCCACTAGGTACACTGAGTGTTTGCTAGTATAATGGCTTAGTTATAATGAGTTGGAGTGTGCAATGCAGGTAGAGGTGCTGCAAATGTCTTTGCACTAGTGGGACTATAGCAAAGTACAATAGCCACGTTTAGGATGCCACTAGGTACACTGAGTGTTTGCTAGTATAATGGCTTAGTTATAATGAGTTGGAGTGTGCAATGCAGGTAGAGGTGCTGCAAATGTCTTTGCACTAGTGGGACTATAGCAAAGTCCAATAGCCACGTTTAGGATGCCACTAGGTACACTGAGTGTTTGCTAGTATAATGGCTTAGTTATAATGAGTTGGAGTGTGCAATGCAGGTAGAGGTGCTGCAAATGTCTTTGCACTAGTGTGACTAGACAAATGTCCAATAGCCACGTTTAGGATGCCACTAGGTACACTGAGTGTTTGCTAGTATAATGGCTTAGTTATAATGAGTTGGAGTGTGCAATGCAGGTAGAGGTGCTGCAAATGTCTTTGCACTAGTGTGACTAGACAAATGTCCAATAGCCACGTTTAGGATGCCACTAGGTACACTGAGTGTTTGCTAGTATAATGGCTTAGTTATAATGAGTTGGAGTGTGCAATGCAGGTAGAGGTGCTGCAAATGTCTTTGCACTAGTGAGACTAGAAAAATGTCCAATAGCTACGTTTAGGATGCCACTAGGTACACTGAGTGTTTGCTAGTATAATGGCTTAGTTATAATGAGTTGGAGTGTGCAGAGGACAGGAGGGTACAGTGCCAGGATTGTGGGGCTCTGGGTAGAGGAATGGAAGCCTGCCTTTCTATTCCCTCCTAATGGGGAAATGGAGCGACGAAATCCCTGACCTTGGCTACACAGACGCTGTCCCTGTTTTCAGGACCTGTCACCTATGGCTCTGACCCTGCCGGTGCGAGCCCTTAAAAGGACTGATGGAAAGTGCTATCCCTATGCTGTCCAGCGCTGTGTATGGAGCGCATACAGCTGTATCAGCGATAGGACTCAGGACGGAGCTGCGCAAATGATGTCTGACACCAAGGACGCAGAAGAGATAATGGCGTCCTGGAGGAAAATGTCCGGTTTTATAATGCAGGGACATGTGACATGGACATCCTATCACACATGCCGTTGCTTCTCTGGCTAAAAGTCCACTTAGCTGTGTGTGTGTCTGGGATTGGCTGACATGCTGGCCCGCCCCACAAGACGCACGCGCTTAGGGAAGGAAGACAAGAAAAAAAAATGGCGATCGCCATTATACAAACAGTAGTGATCTGAAGGCGCTGTTCACGCACACTATACACTGAAATGTCATAATAGTGTGAGTCACAGAGTGACTTACACTATTACAGCGGAAAGCCAGCTAGGAATTAGCTGTTTTTTTGCTGCTAGAACCGTTCTCGAACGTTTCTAGAACTACCGAGCTTTTGCAAAAAAGCTCGAGTTCTAGTTCGATCTAGAACAGGCCCCAAAATCACTCGAGCCTAGAACTGGAGAACCTCGAACCGCGAACCGCGCTCAACTCTAGTGATGACCACTACACTATGAAACCTGACGAAAAGTTACTGTGTATTGGCTAGCAGAGCAGAATTGTGACTGACGGGGCCTTTTTATTGCTGAAGGAAAGTATTTTTGGTTAATGAAACATTTACAATTATTATTACATATTTTACCAGTTTTATTCCTAGAAAGGGATTTTGCTTAAATTGAAGTTTATATTGAATGTTTTACTTTTTTCTCCATAGTTTGGTCTTTTGCTTTTGTATTTATGGGAACTATATATTTTGAAACAAATAGGATTTTTATAATATGGAATTATGTTTTCTGCTAAAATGGTCAATAAAAAAGAAACCCAAAATCGTAGTTCTCTTTGTGATGGAAGCCAAAATGTATTGTCATTTGGCAACGAAACCAAGAATTTCACATATTACAAGTCGATAGGAAATTACTTCAACACCAAAAACAGATTTTGACCGCCAGGGGAAAAAAGAAACAAATTCGTAGCTCTGTTGGTGATGGAAGCTAAAACATCCCGTTATTCGGCAACAAAGCCAAGAACTTCATATATTGTAGTTTAATTGAACCCAGGACCTTCTGCATGTGAAGCAGACGTGATGACCACTACACTATGAAACCTTTGAAATCCTGCAAAGTAATGGCAATTAGAGACGAGTTTTGACCGCTAGGGGAAAAAAAACAAATTCGTAGCTCTGTTGGTGATGGAAGCTGAAACATCCCCTTATTCGGCAACAAAGCCAAGAACTTCATAAATTGTAGTTTAAATGAGTATTATTTCAACACAAACAACAGATTGATTTTACTGGGGATCGAACGCAGGACCTTCTGCGTGTTAAGCAGACGTGATGACCACTACTCTATGAAACCTGATGGAAAGTTACTGTGTATTGGCTAGCAGAGCAGAATTGTGACTGACGGGGCCTTTTTATTGCTGAAGGAAAGTATTTTTGGTTGATGAAACATTTACAATTTTTATTACATATTTTACCAATTTTATTCCTACAAAGGTATTTTGCTTAAAAGGAAGTTTACATTGAATGTGTTACTTTTTTCCACATAGTTTAGTTGTTTAATTTTGTATTTAAAGGAACTATATATTTTGAAGCAAACAGGATTTTTATAATATGGGATTATGTTTTCTGCTAAAATGGTCAATAAAAAAGAAACCCAAAATCGTAGTTCTCTTGGTGATGGAAGCCAAAATATATTATCAGTTGGCAACAAAAGAAAGAATTTCATATGTTACAGGTTGATATCAAATTACTTCCCCTCATTCGGCAACAAAGCCAAGAACTTCATATATTGTAGTTTAATTGAGTATTATTTCAACACCAAGAACAGATTGGTCTTACTGGGGATTGAACGCAGGACCATCTGCGTGTTAAGCAGACGTGATGACCACTACTCTATGAAACCTGATGGAAAGTTACTGTGTATTGGCTAGCAGAGCAGAATTGTGACTGACGGGGCCTTTTTATTGCTGAAGAAAGTATTTTTTGTTAATGAAACATTTACAATTTTTATTACATATTTTACCAGTTTTATTCCTACAAAGGGATTTTGCTTAAAAGGAAGTTTACATTGAATGTGTTACTTTTTTCCACATAGTTTAGTTGTTTGCTTTTGTATTTAAAGGAACTATATATTTTGAAACAAACAGGATTTTTATAATATGGGATTATGTTTTCTGCTAAAATGGTCAATAAAAAAGAAACCCAAAATCGTAGTTCTCTTGGTAATAAAAGCCAAAATATATTATCAGTTGACAACAAAACAAAGAATTTCATATGTTACAGGTTGATAGCAAATTTCTTCAACAGCGAACACGGCTTGTTTTTACTGGGGATTGAACTCAGGACCTTCTGCGTGTGAAGTAGACGTGATGACGACTCCACTATGAAACTTGTGAAATCCTGCAAAGTAATGGCATTTAGAGACGAGTTTTGACCGCCAGGAGAAAAAAAATAATAATTTGTAGTTCTGTTTGTGATGGAAGCCAAAACATCCCGTCATACGGCAACAAAGCCGAGAACTTCATATATTGTAGTTGGATAGCGTATTATTTCAACACTAAGAACAGATTGGTTTCACTGGGGATTGAACCCAGGACCTTCTGCGTGTGAAGCAGACGTGATGACCACTACACTATGAAACTTTTGAAAGTCTGCAAAGTAATGGTAATTAGAGACGAGTTTTGACCGCCAGGGGAAAAAAAATAATAATTTGTAGTTCTGTTTGTGATGGAAGCAAAAACATCCCGTCATACGGCAACAAGGCAGAAAACTTCATATATTGTAGTTGGATAGCGTATTATTTCAACACTAAGAACAGATTGGTTTAACTGGGGATTGAACCCAGGACCTTCTGCGTGTTAAGCAGACGTGATGACCACTACACTATGAAACTTGACGATAAGTTACTGTGTATTGGCTAGCAGAGCAGAATTGTGACTGACGGGGCCTTTTTATTGCTGAAGGAAAGTATTTTTGGTTAATGAAACATTTACAATTATTATTACATATTTTACCAGTTTTATTCCTACAAAGGGATTTTGCTTAAATTGAAGTTTATATTGAATGTGTTACTTTTTTCTCCATAGTTTGGTCTTTTGCTTTTGTATTTATGGGAACTATATATTTTGAAACAAATAGGATTTTTATAATATGGGATTATGTTTTCTGCTAAAATGGTCAATAAAAAAAGAAACCCAAAATTGTAGTTCTCTTGGTGATGGAAGCCAAAATATATTATCAGTTGGCAACAAAAGAAAGAATTTCATATGTTACAGGTTGATAGCAAATTACTTCCCATCATTCGGCAACAAAGCCAAGAACTTCATATATTGTAGTTTAATTGAGTATTATTTCAACACCAAGAACAGATTGGTTTTACTGGGGATTGAACGCAGGACCTTCTGCGTGTTAAGCAGACGTGATGACCACTACTCTTTGAAACCTGATGGAAAGTTACTGTGTATTGGCTAGCAGAGCAGAATTGTGACTGACGGGGCCTTTTTATTGCTGAAAGAAAGTATTTTTTGTTAATGAAACATTTACAATTTTTATTACATATTTTACCAGTTTTATTCCTACAAAGGGAATTTGCTTAAATGGAAGTTTACATTGAATGTGTTACTTTTTTCCACATAGTTTAGTTGTTTGCTTTTGTATTTAAAGAAACTATATATTTTGAAACAAACAGGATTTTTATAATATGGGATTATGTTTTCTGCTAAAATGGTCAATAAAAAAGAAACCCAAAATCGTAGTTCTCTTGGTGATGGAAGCCAAAATATATTATCAGTTGGCAACAAAAGAAAGAATTTCATATGTTATAGGTTGATAGCAAATTACTTCCCATCATTCGGCAACAAAGCCAAGAACTTCATATATTGTAGTTTAATTGAGTATTATTTCAACACCAAGAACAGATTGGTTTTACTGGGGATTCAACGCAGGACCTTCTGCGTGTTAAGCAGACGTGATGACCACTACTCTATGAAACCTGATGGAAAGTTATTGTGTATTGGCTAGCAGAGCAGAATTGTGACTGACAGGGCCTTTTTATTGCTGAAGGAAAGTATTTTTGGTTAATGAAACATTTACAATTTTTATTACATATTTTACCAGTTTTATTCCTACAAAGGGATTTTGCTTAAAAGGAAGTTTACATTGAATGTGTTACTTTTTTCCACATAGTTTAGTTGTTTGCTTTTGTATTTAAAGGAACTATATATTTTGAAACAAACAGGATTTTTATAATATGGGATTATGTTTTCTGCTAAAATGGTCAATAAAAAAGAAACCCAAAATCGTAGTTCTCTTGGTGATAAAAGCCAAAATATATTATCAGTTGGCAACAAAACAAAGAATTTCATATGTTACAGGTTGATAGCAAATTACTTCAACAGCGAAAGCGGCTTGTTTTTACTGGGGATTGAACCCAGGGCCTTCTGCGTGTGAAGTAGACGTGATGACGACTACACTGTGAAACCTGTGAAATCCTGCAAAGTAATGGCATTTAGAGACAAATTTTGACCGCCAGGGGAAAAAAAAAATAATTTGTAGTTCTGTTTGTGATGGAAGCCAAAACATCCCGTCATTCGACAACTTCATATATTGTAGTTGGATAGCGTATTATTTCAACACTAAGAACAGATTGGTTTCACTGGGAATTGAACCCAGGACCTTCTGCGTGTTAAACAGACGTGATGACCACTACACTATGAAACCTACCGAAAAGTTACTGTGTATTGGCTAGTAGAGCAGATTTGTGACTGACGGGTCCTTTTTATTGCTGAAGGAAAGTATTCTTGGTTAATGAAACATTTACAATTATTATTACATATTTTACCAGTTTTATCCCTACAAAGGGATTTTGCTTAAATTGAAGTTCATATTGAATGTGTTACTTTTTTCTCCATAGTTTGGTCTTTTGCTTTTGTATTTATGGGAACTATATATTTTGAAACAAATAGGATTTTTATAATATGGGATTATGTTTTCTGCTAAAATGGTCAATAAAAAAGAAACCCAAAATCGTAGTTCTCTTTGTGATGGAAGCCAAAATGTATTGTCATTTGGCAACGAAACCAAGAATTTCACATATTACAAGTCGATAGGAAATTACTTCAACACCAAAAACAGATTGGTTTCACTGGGGAATGAACCCAGGACCTTCTGCGTGTGAAGCAGACGTGATGACCACTACACTATGAAACCTTTGAAATCCTGCAATGTAATGGCAATTAGAGACGAGTTTTGACCGCCAGGGGAAAAAAAACAAATTCGTAGCTCTGTTGGTGATGGAAGCTAAAACATCCCGTTATTCGGCAACAAAGCCGAGAACTTTATATACTGCAGGTTGATAGGGGATTATTTCAACACCAAGAACACATGGGTTTCACTGGGGATTGAACCCAGGACCTTCTGCGTGTAAAGCAGACGTGATTTCCACTACACTATGAAACCTTTGAAAGCCTGCAAAGTAATGGCATTTAGAGACGAGTTTTGACCGCCAGGGGAAAAAAAAAAAATAATTTGTAGTTCTGTTTGTGATGGAAGCCAAAACATCCCTTCATTCGGCAACAAAGCCGAGAACTTCATATATTGGAGTTGGATAGCGTATTATTTCAACACTAAGAACAGATTGGTTTCACTGGGGATTGAACCCAGGACCTTCTGCGTGTTAAGCAGATGTGATGACCACTACACTATGAAACCTGACGAAAAGTTACTGTGTATTGGCTAGCAGAGCAGAATTGTGACTGACGAAGCCTTTTTATTGATAAAGGAAAGTATTTTTGGTTAATGAAACATTTACAATTATTATTACATATTTTACCAGTTTTATTCCTACAAAGGGATTTTGCTTAAATTGAAGTTTATATTGAATGTTTTACTTTTTTCTCCATAGTTTGGTCTTTTGCTTTTGTATTTATGGGAACTATATATTTTAAAACAAATAGGATTTATATAATATGTGATTATGTTTTCTGCTAAAATGGTCAATAAAAAAGAAACCCAAAATCGTAGTTCTCTTTGTGATGGAAGCCAAAATGTATTGTCATTTGGCAACGAAACCAAGAATTTCACATATTACAAGTCGATAGGAAATTACTTCAACACCAAAAACAGATTGGTTTCACTGGGGATTGAACCCAGGACCTTCTGCGTGTGAAGCAGACGTGATGACCACTACACTATGAAACCTTTGAAATTCTGCAAAGTAATGGCAATTAGAGACGAGTTTTGACAGCCAGGGGAAAAAAAACAAATTCGTAGCTCTGTTGGTGATGGAAGCTAAAACATCCCGTTATTCGGCAACAAAGCCAAGAACTTTATATACTGCAGGTTGATAGGGGATTATTTCAACACCAAGAACACATGGGTTTCACTGGGGATTGAACCCAGGACCTTCTGCGTGTGAAGCAGACGGGATTTCCACTACACTATGAAACCTTTGAAAGCCTGCAAAGTAATGGCAATTAGAGACGAGTTTTGACCGCCAGGGAAAAAAAAAACAAATTCGTAGCTCTGTTGGGGATGGAAGCCAAAACATCCCATCATTCGGCAACAAAGCCAAGAACTTCATATATTGTAGTTTAATTGAGTATTATTTCAACACCAAGAACAGATTGGTTTTACTGGGGATTGAACGCAGGATCTTCTGCGTGTTAAGCAGACGTGATGACCACTACTCTAGGAAACCTGATGGAAAGTTACTGTGTATTGGCTAGCAGAGCAGAATTGTGACTGACGGGGCCTTTTTATTGCTGAAGGAAAGTATTTTTGGTTAATGAAACATTTACAATTTTTATTACATATTTTACCAGTTTTATTCCTACAAAGGGATTTTGCTTAAAAGGAAGTTTACATTGAATGTGTTACTTTTTTCCACATAGTTTAGTTGTTTGCTTTTGTATTTAACCCCTTCACGACCATGGACGGAAAGATTCGTCCTTGTGCCCTGTGCCTTAACGACCAAGGACGGATCTTTCCGTCATGACGTAATCGCGGGCACTGTGGTCCCGGTAATAGCAATCGGTGGAATTTTCCACCGTTTTCTAGAAGGAGGGGACCTCTGCTTGACCTCCAGAGGAGTGATTTCTCCACCCCGGACCTACGGTGCCTGTGATTGGCTGATTTGTGACAATGAGTCAATCACAGGCGTTGTAATGTCTCAGCTAATAAAAATAGCTGAAACATTGCAATTCAGCCCTGATCGGTGTTTCTATAACACTGATCATTGGCTGACCTTTAGTTCAACCCCCCCAGCTCTGATTGGAGGGATCGTCCTCGTGATCGAACCCTCCAATCACTGTGAATCAGGGTACTGGTGAACTGCCCGTGACCGCTCACCTCCGGTTCACTTCATCCTTGGATTGAAGGTGCTGAGAGCGATCCTGCTGCCGTGATCCTGCTGCCGTGATCCTCGGTGAGTATTGCCCCCAACCCATCCACTGCTGTTCCCCTCCCCATCGCCGCTCTGCCCATCGCCGCTCTGCCCATTGCCGCTCTGCCCATCGCCCCACCACTGCCTCCGCCACCCCCGCACTGCCCGATCGCTGCCTCCGCCACCCCCGCACTGCCCGATCGCTGCCTCCGCCACCCCCGCTCCGCTTCACCGCTACCCCCGCACTGCCCGATCGCCGCCCCACCGCTGCCTCCGCCACCCCCGCACTGCCCGATCGCTGCCTCCGCCACCCCCTCACCGCTACCCCCGCTCTGCCCATCGCCACTCTGCCCATCGCCGCTCCGCCCATCGCCGCTCCGCTTCACCGCCACCCCACCGCTGCCTCCGCCACCCCCGCACTGCCCTATCGCTGCCTCCGCCACCCCCGCACCACTTCACCGCCACCCCCGCACTGTCCGATCGCTGCCTCCGTCACCCCCGCACCGCTTCACCGCCACCCCCGCACTGCCCGATCGCTGCCTCCGCCACCCCCGCACTGCTTCACCGCCACCCCCGCACTGTCCGATCGCTGCCTCCGTCACCCCCGCACCGCTTCACCACCACCCCCGCACTGCCCGATCGCTGCCTCCGCCACCCCCGCACCGCTTCACCGCCACCCCCGCACTGCCCGATCGCCGCCCCACCGCTGCCTCCGCCACCCCCGCACTTTTCGATCGCTGCCTCCGCCACCCCCGCACCGCTTTACCGCTACCCCCGCACTGCCCGATCGCCGCCCCACCGCTGCCTCCGCACCATCGCCGCTCTGCCGCTGACCCATCGCCGCTCCGGCCCACCGCTGCTCCCGCACTGCTGCCACACGCCGCCCCGCCGCACGATCGTTCCTCCGCCGCTGCCTCCGCTCCGCACGCCCCACCGTACCATCGTTGCCCCGCACACCTCATCGCTGCCTGTAATCGCAGGCCAGTGTTTGCTTCCCCTCCCCCAGCCATCTCTGCTGCCGATCCACCGCTGCCCCCCTTGCTCCCTCCACCCCCCCTTCCCCAATCCACCGCTGCCCCCCTTGCTCCCTCCACCCCCCCTTCCCCAATCCACCGCTGCCCCCCTTGCTCCCTCCACCCCCCCCCCAATCCACCACTGCCCCCCATGCTCCCTCCACCCCCCCCAATCCACCGCTGCCCCCCATGCTCCCTCCACCCCCGCCCCCCCCAAAATCCACCGCTGACCCCATGTCCTGACTCACCATCAGCTGCTTGGACAATGTGCTCCAATCTCTCCTGCTGCTGAGTGAGTATTGATCCTAGCTTCCTCCTTCACCCCCCTTTCCTCCTTCACCCCCTTTCCTCCTTCACCCCCCTTTCCTCCTTCACCCCCGTCGAATGTGACATACATAAATGTTTTTTTTGTTTTTTTTATTATTGTAAAGGTCAGCCCAGTGCCAACATGGCAGTCTCGCATCACATAACTTGTCATGGCCGCCCGCTTCCCGGGCAGGAGCGTGCAGCCATGTACAAATACATGCTGCTGCACGCTTCTTACCAAGGAGCGGGCGGCTTTGCAAGGTGATGCGATGCGAAACTCACACGTGTGACTCTGGGCTTGGTGTCAGTTGCAGGTGCGTGTGTATATTTTTTATTTATTTTTTTTTGCAAAATTCTGATATTCTGCTTTTTTGTTTTTGTTTTTTTTTTTTAGGTTTTTCCTGTTCAAACACATACCCAAACATTTGAATAAAGTTTTTCTTTGCACACCTACACACACACACACTCCACATACGATGTCCCGGTCTTCCCAATCTCGGAGGATGTATTCAGCCGAGGAGGCATATGCCATTGTTGCCTCCGAGACTGATAGCGAAGGAGATGACCCCACATTCCTTTGCTCCTCCCAGTCCTCTTCCTCCTCCAGTGCCGAGGAACCACCCAGAAGACGTCGTAGACTGATTCGTCCGGCGCCCAGTGGAGAAGACCCGGCGCCCAGTGGAGAAGACCCGGCGCCCAGTGGAGAAGACCCGGCGCAGAGCGTGAGTGATGCCCAGCCCAGCACTAGTGCTAGTGACCCCCAACCTAGCACTAGTGACCGGGAGTGGACCCCAGCCCCCGAAAATTTTGCACCACGGATTCCTGATTTTACTCCCCAATCAGGAATCCAGTTTGATACCAACAACCTTAGAGAAATAGAATTTTTCAAAGTCTATTTCTCTGAAGAGTTCGTTAGCCTCATGGTGGTGCAAACAAATCTTTATGCCCAACAATTTTTGGCCAAAAACCCTCGCTCATCATTTTCTAGCTGGACCCCAACGGATTCAGTAGAAATGATGAAGTACTGGGGTCTGACTCTTCACATGGGGTTAGTGAAGAAGCCAGAACTTCGCCAATATTGGAGTGTTGATGTTTTATACAACACTCCAGTATTTGGTATGATTATGCCCCGCAGACGGTTTGAAGCTATCCACAGATTTTTGCATTTTAGGGACAATCTGGAGTGTCTTCCCCAAGATGACCCGAATTTTGACAGACTGTTCAAAATTCGTCCGGTCATCAAACACTTTAGCAAAAAGTTTGCTGAAGTGTACGTTCTCCGGAGGGAAATTTGTGTGGATGAGTCCCTCATCCACTTCAAGGGGAGACTGAAGTTTCGCCAGTACTTGCCCAGTAAAAGGGCAAGGTATGGCATTAAACTCTACAAGCTGTGCGAGAGTACCTCAGGGTACACTCACAGCTTTAGTGTTTACGAAGGGAAGGACATGCAGATCCAACCCCCAGAATGCCCACCTACTCTGGGGGTGAGTGGGAAAATTGTGTGGAGTTTGATCCACCCACTGCTTGATAAAGGTTATCATCTGTACGTTGATAACTTTTATTCAATCATCCCACTTTTCCAATCCCTCTCTTCCAGAGGTACCGCAGCTTGCGGTACGATCCGGAAGAACCAGAAGGGTCTTCCTGTGACGCTAATTGGGCAGCTGCTCCAAAAAGGTGAGAGCAGAGCCCAATGTAGCGACAACATGGTTGTAGTTAAGTTCAAGGACAAAAGGGATGTCCTTTTTTGACCACAATTCATGGTCCCGGCACCACTGCAACCAATGTTCGAGGTACATCAGCACAGGTTTGCAAACCGGACTGTGGCTTGGCGTACAACAAACATATGGGAGGAGTTGATCTTTCTGATCAAGTCCTCCAGCCCTATAATGCCATGCGGAAGGTTAAGGTGTGGTATAAAAAACTGGCCGTGCACATCGTGCAGATGGCACTATACATTGCTTTCGTGCTCTCCCGATGTGCAGGCCAGACCAACACCTTCCTTCAGTTCCAGGAGGTAGTAATCAAGACCATGATTTTTGGAAGAGGAGAAGAAGAAGAAGCAGCAGCAGCAGTTCCTACTACCTCTAGAACTGAAGGTTCCCGTGTGGTACCAGGGCAACATTTTCCTGGTGAGGTACCACAAACCACCGCACGAGGAAGAGCGCAGAAGAGGTGCCGGGTGTGCTATAAAAAAGGGCTGAGGCGGGAAACGAAGTATCAATGTGATACCTGTCCCGATAAACCCGGACTTTGTATGAGTGACTGCTTCAAAGTCTATCATTCGTCCGGGTACTAAATTAATATAGCCCACCTAAAATTCCTGAGGCACACGACAAAGACGGTGACGTGACGCGCACTACAAGACAAAGACGGTGACGTGACGCGCACTACAAGACAAAGACTGTGACCTGATGCACTACACGACAAAGACAATGACCTGACGCACTACACGACAAAGACGGTGACGTGACGCACACTACACAACAAAGACGGTGACCTGACGCACTACACGACAAAGACGGTGACGTGATGCACACTACACGACAAAGACGGTGACCAGACGCACTACACGACAAAGATGGAGACGTGACGCACACTACACAACAAAGATGGTGACCAGACGCACTACATGACAAAGATGGAGACGTGACGCACACTACACAACAAAGACGGTGACCTGACGCACTACACGACAAAGACGGTGACGTGACGCACACTACACAACAAAGACGGTGACCTGACGCACTACACGACAAAGACGGTGACGTGACGCACACTACACGACAAAGACAGTGACCTGACGCACTACACGACAAAGACGGTGACGTGACGCACACTACACGACAAAGACGGCGACCAGACGCACTACACGACAAAGATGGAGACGTGACGCACACTACACAACAAAGACGGTGACCAGACGCACTACACGACAAAGATGGAGACGTGACGCACACTACACAACAAAGACGGTGACCTGACGCACTACACGACAAAGACGGTGACGTGACGCACACTACACAACAAAGACGGTGACCTGACGCACTACACGACAAAGACGGTGACGTGACGCACACTACACGACAAAGACAGTGACCAGACGCACTACACGACAAAGATGGAGACGTGACGCACACTACACAACAAAGACGGTGACCTGACGCACTACACGACAAAGACGGTGACGTGACGCACACTACACGACAAAGACAGTGACCTGACGCACTACACGACAAAGACGGTGACCTGACGCACAGTATACGACAAAAACGGTGACCTAATGCACACTACACGACAGTGACTTGACAAACCCTACACAACACAAATATAAAAATGACATACCATGTCCCTGAGAATACATCGCTCATTCCCTTTGGAGCCCTGCTGTGAGCCTATACAGTGGTTTTTCACCATATGCAAAGTATCGGCTTACTCAGGACAAAATTCCCAACAAATTTTGGGGTCCATTTAATCCTGTTTCCCCTGTAAAAATTAAAAAATTGAGCCCAAAATAACATTTTTGTGCAAAAAAAAGTACTTTTTTGTTTTTTCGGCTCAATGTATGAAGCACATAAGGGTTATAAGTGCTCACTACTCATCTATATTTATGCCTTGGGGGGTCTAGTTTCCAAAATGGGGTCACATGTGGGGATTGTCCACTGTTTCGGCACATCAGGGGCTCTCCAAACACAACATGGTGCGTCTAACAATTTCATCTAATTTTCCGTTCAAAAAGTCAAATGACGCACCTTCCCTTCGGAGCCCTGCCATACGCCCAAAGAGTTGTTTTCCGCCACATATGATGTATTGACTTACTCAGGACAAAATTCCCAACAAATTTTGGGGTCCATTTTATCCTGTTTCCCCTGTAAAAATTAAAAAATTGAGCCCAAAATAACATTTTTGTGCAAAAAAAAGTACTTTTTTGTTTTTTTGGCTCAATGTATGAAGCACATAAGGGTTATAAGTGCTCACTATCCATCTATATTTATGCCTTGGGGGGTCTAGTTTCCAAAATGGGGTCACATGTGGGGATTGTCCACTGTTTCGGCACATCAGGGGCTCTCCAAACACAACATGGTGCGTCTAACAATTTCATCTAATTTTCCGTTTAAAAAGTCATATGACGCACCTTCCCTTCGGAGCCCTGCCATGCGCCCAAAGAGTGGTTTTCTGCCACATATGAGGTATCTGTGTGCTCGGAAGAAATTGCACAACAAATGGCAGGGTCCATTTCATCCTCCTCCCATTGGGAAAATGCAATATTTGAGTCTAAATTTGCATTTTTGTAGCAAAAACTAAAATGTTCATTTTTTCCTTTCACATTGCTTTAGTTCCTGTGAAACACCTGAAGGGTTAATGACCTTATGGAATGTGGTTTTGAGTAGCCTGAGGGGTGCCGTTTTTGCAATGGTGTCACTTTTGGGTGTTTTCTTTCATGTAGGCCCCTCAAAATCAAATCAAATGTGATGTGGTCCCTAAAAAAAGTGGCTTTGTAAATTTTGTTGTAAAAATGAGAAATTTCTCATAAATTTTGAACCCCTATAACTTCCTTATGAATTTTTTTTTTTTCCCAAAATTGTTCTGATGTAAAGTAGACATGTGGGAAATGTTATTTATTAATTATTTTGTGTCATATGTCTCGTTGGTTTCAGAGCATAAAAATTAAAAGTTTGAAAATTACAAAATTTTAAAAAATTTTCGCGAAATTTCCGTTTTTTTCACAAAGAAACGAAAAAAATAACGGCCTAAGTTTACCACTAACATGAAGCCCAATATGTCACGAGAAAACAATCTCAGAATCACCAGGATCCATTGAAGCGTTCCAGAGTTATAACCTCATAAAGTGACACTGGTCAAAATTGCAAAAAATGGCCTGGTCTTTAGGGTCAAAATAGGCTTGGGGCTGAAGGAGTTAAAGGAACTATATATTTTGAAACAAACAGGATTTTTATAATATGGGATTATGTTTTCTGCTAAAATGGTCAATAAAAAAGAAACCCAAAATCGTAGTTCTCTTGGTGATGGAAGCCAAAATATATTATCAGTTGGCAACAAAACAATGAATTTCATATGTTACAGGTTGATAGCAAATTACTTCAACAGCAAAAACGGCTTGTTTTTACTGGGGACTGAACCCAGAACCTTCTGCGTGTGAAGTAGACGTGATGACGACGCCACTATGAAACCTGTGAAATCCTGCAAAGTAATTGCATTTAAAGACGCGTTTTGACCGCCAGGGGAAAAAAATAAAATAATTTGTAGTTCTGTTTGTGATGGAAGCCAAAACATCCCGTCATTCGGCAACAAAGCCGAGAACTTCATATATTGTAGTTGGATAGCGTATTATTTCAACACTAAGAACAGATTGGTTTCACTGGGGATTGAACCCAGGACTAGAGATGAGTGAACCGGTCGCGGTTCAGCTCGAGTCGGTTCGCCGAACGGGGGTCCCGTTCGAGTTCGGTTCGTCGAACGTTTGACGAACCGAACTCGAACCAATAGGCTATAATGGGAGGCAATCACAAACACATAAAAATGCATTATAAATGTACACAAACAGTTAATAAACATTGCCAAAACACTTACCGGTCCCCGCGATCCCTCCTGTACTCTGTCTCCTGCCGCTATTCCATCCGATGATCGCTGAATCCTCCCCGTGACCAGCACTGCCAGCTGAGATGCAGGACCTATCATGACGTCAAAATAGCCATGTGACCAGTCACGTGGCTATAATCTCATTGGCTACAGACTGGTCACATGACTATGACGCGTCATGTAGGACGAGTGCATCTCTCCGGTACACGGTGCACATATGTGTATCGCCGTGTACCGGCGACATGCTCTAGCACACGGTCGACTCCCCGTTCCGTTAGGGACCGGCTGACACAGCCGGTCATTAACGGAGATCACCGTTGCCATAGCAACGCAGTTAGCGGTGACGTTACCGCTAACCGCGGCTCCGAGAGCACCGTTGCTATGGTAACGCGTCTGTCAGCGTTACCGCTGTTACCGCTGACAGCCAGCACTGATCACTCACGGAGTGAAGGCTGCACGCTGCTTCCCGATTGTAGTGAGGATTGTAGTGAGGATGAGGTTCCTCAGCCCCAAGTGATGAGCTGGGTAAACTCATCCTCACTACAATCGTCACTACTACTACACTAGTGAGGACTGTAGTGAGGATGAGGTTCCTCAGCCCCAAGTGATGAGCTGGGTAAACTCATCCTCACTACAATCATCACTACTACTACACTAGTGATGATTGTAGTGAGGATGAGGTTCCTCAGCCCCAAGTGATGAGCTGGGTAAACTCATCCTCACTACAATCGTCACTACTACTACACTAGTGATGATTGTAGTGAGGATGAGGTTCCTCAGCCCCAAGTGATGAGCTGGGTAAACTCATCCTCACTACAATCGTCACTACTACTACACTAGTGAGGATTGTAGTGAGGATGAGGTTCCTCAGCCCCAAGTGATGAGCTGGGTAAACTCATCCTCACTACAATCATCACTACTACTACACTAGTGAGGATTGTAGTGAGGATGAGGTTCCTCAGCCCCAAGAGATGAGCTGGTGAACCTCATCCTCACTACAATCGTCACTACTACTACACTAGAAAGAAAGAAGACAGAAGAGCAGGATCGTGGAGGGCTGACAGGGGGTAATAAAGATGGAGTCTCTAATGTGTCTGTGTATTTATTTCTATTAAAGTATTTTTTTCTCTGTGTGGTGTTTTTTTTTAACCCTTTATTGGAGATTCTTAATGGCCGGGTCAAACGTGCCTGACATTAAGAATCTCTGGCTTAATACTGGCTAGTAAAACAAAGCCAGCATTAACTCATGATTACCCAACAAGCCACCCGGCTTTAGGGCTGTTGGAAGAGTTGGATACAGCGCCAGATGATGGCGCTTCTATGAGAGCGCCATTTTCTGGGACGGCTGCGGACTGAAATTCGCAGCAGAGGCGCCCAGAAACCTCGGGCTAACCTGTGCTGCGGATTCCAATCCCCAGCTGCCTAGTTGTACCCGGCTGGACACAAAAAATGGGGCGAAGCCCACGTCATTTGTTTTTTAATTATTTCATGAAATAAGTGAAATAATTAAAAAAAACGGGCTTCCCTATATTTTTGGTTCCCAGCCGGGTACAAATAGGCAACTGGGGGTTGGAGGCAGCCCGTCGCTGACTGCTGTACCTGGCTAGCATACAAAAATATGGCGAAGCCCACGTCATTTTTTTAGTGGGCAAAAAAATTCTGCATACAGTCCTGGATGGAGTATGCTGAGCCTTGTAGTTCTGCAGCTGCTGTCTGCTCTTCTCCATACAGACACACAGCAGCTGCAGAACTACAAGGCTCAGCATACTCCATCCACGACTGTATGCAGAAGTTTTTTGCCCCCTGATAAAATTATGTGGGCTTCGCCATATTTTTGTATGCTAGCCAGGTACAGCAGGCAGGTACGGCTGCCCCCAACCCCCAGTTGCCTATTTGTACCCGGCTGGGAACCAAAAATAAAGGGAAGCCCTTTTTTTATTATTTCATGAATTTCATTAAATAATTAGAAAACAAATGACGTAGGCTTCGCCCCATTTTTGTGTCCAGCCAGGTACAACTAGGCAGCTGGGGATTGGAATCCACAGCACAGGTTGGCCTGAGCTTTCTGGGCCCCACTGCTGCGAATTGCAGTCTGCAGCCGCCTCAGAAAATGGCATTTTCATAGAAGCGCCATCTTCTGGCGCTGTATCCAACTCTTCCAGCACCTGCCTGCTATACCTGGCTAGCATACAAAAATATGGCGAAGCTCACGTCCTTTTTTTGTAGTTTTTTGGCAAAAAAAATAAAAAATGCTTCCCTGGATTTTCCATTGCCAGTGAAGGTAACACCAAGCAGTGGGGGTTAGCAGCCAGTAGCTGCTTGGATTACCCTTACCTAGCAATACAAAAAATGCAGCGGGAGCCCATATATAATTTTTTTAATTATTTATTTAAATAACTAAAAACAAAATGGGCTTCCCTGTATTTTGATTGCTGGACATCACAGTGCTGTAAAAATAAATCTTTACAAAAATGACGTAGCGCTCCGCGGTATTTTTGATTGTCAGCGCAGATAAAGCAGACAGCTATGGGTTGCCACCCCAGTCTGCCTGCCGTTACCTTGGTTGGCAATCAAAATACAGGGAAGCCCATTAATTTTTTCTATTTAAAAAATAGTTAAAAAAAAAAATGACGTTGGGTCCCCCCATTTTTGATAGCCAGCTAAGGTAAAGCAGACAGCTGTAGCCTGAAAACCACAGCTGGCAGCTTTACCGTGGTTGGGGATCCAATGTGGAGGTCCCCTCAGGCTCTTTTTTATAATTATTTTATAAATATTAATAATTACACAATAAAAGTAGGGTCCCCCCCAAATTGGATCACCAGCCAAGGTAAAGCGGACAGCTGTGGTCTGGTATTCTCAGGGTGGGAAGGTACATAGTTATTGGGCCTTCACAGCCTAAAAATAGCAGGCCGCAGGCACCCCAGACGTGGCGCATCCACAAGATGCGCCAATCCTGGTGCTTCACCCCAGCTCATCCCGTGCCCTGGTGCAGTGGCAAACGGGGTAATAAATCAGGTTGATACTAGCTGTAAAGTCACCTGAGATCAAGCCCAGCAGTTTGTGATGTTATGGCGTCTATTAGATACCCAACATCATAAACTGTCAGTACTAACAAAAAAAAAAAATCGACAAAAGAAATTTATTTGAAAAAACAGTCCCCAAAACATTTCCTCTTTCACCAATTTATTGTAAGAAAAAAAATAAAGGGGTCCCACGACGACTCTGGACCGTCTAGAATATGGGGGGGAGACACTCAGGGAACGAATCCCCCATTTTCTAGGAGTGCGGATCCTTCATGTGAAGAGTGTGGGTGCAACGAATCTGCACTCACTCTCCCCGGGTCCACAGAAGCAGAGTCCATGTCGTAATGGTTGCTACCAAAGCTGCAATGCCCTGCTCATGAGGTAAGGGCATGCCTAATCAGGAGAACTACTGTAGAGGAAGCTCTGCTCACTGGTATATAGGTGCTCAGAGGTAATAATAGATAAAATTAGTGAGTAGCCTCGGCACTCTAAATCTCCCAGACTAAGTCAGTAAGTCACAACGGATAGTAATGCAAAATCACTCTTTATTGGTCCGTATTAAGAAAAAAAATTTTTTCATAAGCATATATGTTTTTGTCCAAAACAAGTTACAAATGACGTTTCGGCCTGAGCCTTCGTCAGATTGGACTTATCTGCATGTAATCATGAAAAATGACAATAATCAGTATCACATAAGAGTGAGAGAACAATAACATAAACTCGAACAATGTAGAGGTACAATTGGGATGCAGCAAAAAAATTGCAACACAGCAAGAAATGAAACACATGTTACAAATGTCATAATACAGTACAAGGACAATATAGTAATGACAAATATGGGGTCAGAGTAGGCTTAGACAGCTCTGGTACGAAAAAGATGTCAATCATAAAGTAACATGTGCAGTAGGTGTAGAGCTACAGTATGCATGGCAGAGCTAATGGGTAGACCGACCATAGAAAAAGAACGGAGAAAAAGTGGAGAAAAAGTGGAGAAAAAATGGATAACAAGTGGAGAAAAAGTGAAGAAAAAGTGGAGAAAAAGTGGAGAAAAAGTGGAGAAAAAAATGGCTAAAAAGTGGAGAAAAAGTGGATAAAAAGTGGAGAAAAAAATGGATAAAAAGTGGAGAAAAAGTGGAGAAAAAGTGGAGAAGTGGAGAAGAAGTGGAGAAAAAGTGGAGAAAAAGTGGAGCACCCTTTGGTGCCTTTCATGTGGCACTAAGGGGTGCTTAGCTTTGTATTTAGCCAAAAAAATTAAAACAAAATGACGTAGGGTTCCCCCTAGTTTTGTAGCCAGCTAGGGTAAAGCAGACGGCTGCAGCCTGCAGGCCACAGCTGGCAACCTCACCTTGGCTGGTAATCCAAAACTCAGGGCACCCCACGCTGTTATTTTAAATTAAATAAATAATTAAAAAAAAAAACACGTAGGGGTCCCCCAAGATTGGATCACCAGCCAAGGTAAAGCAGACAGATGAGGCCTGATATTCTCAGACTAGGGAGGTCCATGGTTATTGGACTCTCCCCAGCCTAAAAATAGCAGTCCGCAGCCGCCCCAGAAGTGGCGCATCCATTAGATGCGCCAATCCTGGTGCTTCGCCCCAGCTCATCCCGCGCCCTGGTGCGGTGGCAAACGGGGTAATATATGGGGTTAATACCAGATGTGTAATGTCACCTGGCATTAAGCCCTGGGGTTGGTGAGGTCAGGCGTCTATCAGATACCCGACATCACCAACCCAGTCAGTAATAAAAAAAAATAGACGACAAACACATTTTTATTTGAAAAAACACTCCCCAAAACATTCCCTCTTTAACCAATTTATTAAAATGAAAAACAAATCCAGGTCTGGTGTAATCCAAGGGGATGCCATGACGATCCACACTGTCCCAGTCAATGAAGAGCAGGATGTTCCCCATTGGCTGGGAGAGCAGTGCAGTGACCTGAGCTAACATCAATGGGTCAGCCCAGGTCACTGCAGGGGATGACAAGTGCTGCTGTCAGCGAGGTACATTACCTGCGCTGATCTCCAGCACACTGACAGCCCCTGTCACTGAGTTCAATGACCGCCGCCTTCACAGCCAAGAATCGCGAGAGGCCCGTGACGTCACCGCTAGTCAGTCTCGGGTCGGAAGCGAGAGAAGGTGATGTGACAAGCGGCGGCCATGAAGGACAGTGACAGCGCTGAGGTCGGGATGGCGGGACTTCATCACCGCAGGCAGGGCCGGCTCCAGGTTTTTGTGGGCCCCGGGCGGAAGAGTCCCAGTGGGCCCCATAAACATGCAGACACACACACATACACAGATACATACACGTACATATACATATTTAAAGACAAACTCACAAAAATACATTTAAACAGACAAATCTATACAGTCATATACACTGACATACATAGATACACATCATACATGCATACATACAGAGACACACACTGCTATGCTGCATACATACATACATACAGACACACACATACTGCTCTGCATGCATACATACATATAGACAGACACACACACACTGCTCTGCTACATACATACATATAGACAGACACACATACTGCTCTGCTGCATACATACATACAGACACACACACACACACTGCTCTGCTGCATACATACATACAGACAGACACGCATACTGCTCTGCTGCATACATACATGCATACATACATACAAACAGACACGCATACTGCTCTTCTGCATACATACATAGATACATACAGACAGACACGCATACTGCTCTGCATGCATACATACAGACACGCATACTACTCTGCTGCATACATACATGCATACATACAGACAGACACGCATATTGCTCTGCTGCATATATATATATACATACATACAGACACGCATACTACTCTGCTACATATATACATACATACATAGACACGCATACTGCTCTGCTGCACATATACATACATACAGACACGCATACTACTCTGCTACATATATACATACATACATAGACACGCATACTGCTCTGCTGCATATATACATACATACATACAGACACGCATACTACTCTGCTACATATAGACATACATACATAGACACGCATACTGCTCTGCTGCATATATACATGCATACATATAGACACGCATACTGCTCTGCTGCATATATACATACATACATAAAGACACGTATACTGCTCTGCTGCATACATACATGCATACATACAGACACGCATACTGCTCTGCTGCATACATACATGCATACATACAGACACGCATACTGCTCTCCTGCATACATACATGCATACATACAGACAGACACGCATATTGCTCTGCTGCATATATATATACATACATACAGACACGCATACTACTCTGCTACATATATACATACATACATACAGACACGCATACTGCTCTGCTGCATATATATATACATACACGCATACTGCTCTGCTACATATATACATACATACAGACACGTATACTGCTCTGCTGCATACATACATGCATACATACAGACAGACACGCAAATTGCTCTGCTGCATATATACATGCATACAGACACGCATACTACTCTGCTACATATATACATACATACATACAGACACGCATACTGCTCTGCTGCATATATACATACATACACGCATACTGCTCTGCTGCATATATACATACATACAGACATGCATACTGCTCTGCTACATATATACATACATACAGACACGTATACTGCTCTGCTGCATACATACATGCATACATACAGACAGACATGCATACTACTCTGCTACATATATACATACATACATACAGACACGCATACTGCTCTGCTGCATATATACATACATACACGCATACTGTTTTGCTGCATATATACATACATACATACATACACGCATACTGCTCTGCTGCATATATACATACATACAGACACGCATACTGCTCTGCTGCATACATACATACATACAGACACATATACTGCTCTGCTGCATACATACATACATACATACAGACACGCATACTGCTCTGCTGCATATATACATACATACACGCATACTGCTCTGCTGCATATATACATACATACAGACACGCATACTGCTCTGCTGCATATAAACATACATACAGACAGACACGCATACTGCTCTGCTGCATATATACATACATACATACAGACACGTATACTGCTCTGCTGCATACATACATGCATATATACAGACACGCATATTGCTCTGCTGCATATATATATACACACAGACACGCATACTACTCTGCTACATATATACATATATACATACAGACACGCATACTGCTCTGCTGCATATATACATACATACAGACACGCATACTACTCTGCTGCATATATACATACATACATACAGACACGCATACTGCTCTGCTGCATATATACATACATACAGACACGCATACTGCTCTGCTGCATGTATACATACATACATACAGACACGCATACTGCTCTACCGCATACATACATGCATACATACAGACAGACACGCATATTGCTCTGCTGCATATATATATACATACAGACACGCATACTACTCTGCTACATATATACATACATACAGACACGTATACTGCTCTGCTGCATACATACATACATGCATACATACAGACAGACACGCATATTGCTCTGCTGCATATATATATACATACATACAGACACGCATACTACTCTGCTACATATATACATACATACATAGACACGCATACTGCTCTGCTGCATATATACATACATACAGACACGCATACTGCTCTGCTGCATATATACATACATACATACAGACACGTATACTGCTCTGCTGCATATATATATATACTTACATACAGACACGTATACTGCTCTGCTGCATATATACATGCATACATACAGACACGCATACTGCTCTGCTGCATATATACATACATACAGACACGCATACTGCTCTGCTGCATATATACATACATACATACAGACACGCATACTGCTCTGCTGCATATATACATACATATAGACACGCATACTGCTCTGCTGCATGCATACATACAAACACACACCTTGCTCTGCGGGGCCCACACACGCGGCTCCGGGGGCCACACACACGGCTCTGCGGGGCCCACACACGCACGGGGGGACAGGGAGGGGCGGGGAGGGAGTGATGTCCCACATACTGATCAGGTCACGGTGCAGATGGGGCCCACACAGCGCCGGAGGGAAGCGATGTGCTGGGGGTCGCTGGCTGGCACTGTGACTCCTTCATCTGTGCGACCGAGCAGGACGCCGGGCGGTAGCTCCGCCCACAGATGATGCTCAATGCAGGAGAACACAGTGAACGCTGTGGTCTGCGGGCCTTAAAGAGCCGGCAGCCACAGTTTCCAGTGCCAAGGACTGCTGCCCCCGGGCCGACCGCAGGTAAGCCGAGCGGGACCGTGTGTGTGTGTGTGTGTGTGTGTGTGTGTGTACGTGTGTACGTGTGTACATGCCGCGGGCAGGAGGGGGCGGAGCGAGCTGAGCGGGGAAGTGTGGGCTTCCTGCACGTAACTATGATAAACATCGGGTTACTAACCAAAGCGCTTTGGTTGGATACCCGATGTTTATCTTGGTTACCAGCTTGTGGCAGGCTGCCAGCGATGGCTCCTGCACACCATAGCTGTAAAAAGCCCTGCTTTTTGCTGCTAGAACCGTTCTCGAACGTATCTAGAACTATCGAGCTTTTGCAAAAAGCTCGAGTTCTAGTTCAATCTCGAACAGCCTCCAAAATCACTCGAGCCTAGAACTGGAGAACCTCGAACCTCGAACCGCGCTCAACTTTACCCAGGACCTTCTGCATGTTAAGCAGAAATGATGACTACTACACTAAGAAACCTGACGAAAAGTTACTGTGTATTGGCTAGCAGAGCAGAATTGTGACTGACGGGGCCTTTTTATTGCTGAAGGAAAGTATTTTAGGTTAATGAAACATTTACAATTATTATTACATATTTTACCAGTTTTATTCCTACAAAGGGATTTTGCTTAAATTGAAGTTTATATTGAATGTGTTACTTTTTTCTCCATAGTTTGGTCTTTTGCTTTTGTATTTATGGGAACTATATATTTTGAAACAAATAGGATTTTTATAATATGGGATTATGTTTTCTGCTAAAACGGTCAATAAAAAATAAACCCAAAATCGTAGTTCTCTTTATGATGGAAGCCAAAATGTATTGTCATTTGGCAACGAAACCAAGAATTTCACATATTACAAGTCGATAGGAAATTACTTCAACACCAAAAACAGATTGGTTTCACTGGGGATTGAACCCAGGACCTTCTGCGTGTGAAGCAGACGTGATGACCACTACACTATGAAACCTTTAAAATTCTGCAAAGTAATGGCAATTAGAGACGAGTTTTGACCGCCAGGGAAGAAAAAACAAATTCGTAGCTCTGTTGGTGATGGAAGCTAAAACATCCAGTTATTCGGCAACAAAGCCAAGAACTTTATATACTGCAGGTTGATAGGGGATTATTTCAACACCAAGAACACATGGGTCTCACTGGGGATTGAACCCAGGACCGTCTGCGTGTAAAGCAGACGTGATTTCCACTACACTATGAAACCTTTGAAAGCCTGCAAAGTAATGGCAATTAGAGACGAGTTTTGACCGCCAGGGAAAAAAAACAAACAAATTCGTAGCTCTGTTGGGGATGGAAGCCAAAACATCCCATCATTCAGCAACAAAGCCGGGAACTTCATATAGTGTAGTTTAATTGAGGATTATTTCAACACCAGGAACAGATTGGTTTTACTGGAGATTGAACGCAGGACCTTCTGCGTGTTAAGCAGACGGGATGACCACTACTCTATGAAACCTGATGGAAAGTTACTGTGTATTGGCTAGCAGAGCAGAACTGTGACTGACGGGGCCTTTTTATTGCTGAAGGAAAGTATTTTTGGTTAATGAAACATTTACAATTTTTATTACATATTTTACCAGTTTTATTCCTACAAAGGGATTTTGCTTAAAAGGAAGTTTACATTGAATGTGTTACTTTTTTCCACATAGTTTAGTTGTTTGCTTTTGTATTTAAAGGAACTATATATTTTGAAACAAACAGGATTTTAATAATATGGGATTATGTTTTCTGCTAAAATGGTCAATAAAAAAGAAACCCAAAATCGTAGTTCTCTTGGTGATGGAAGCCAAAATATATTATCAGTTGGCAACAAAACAAAGAATTTCATATGTTACAGGTTGATAGCAAATTACTTCAACAGTAAAAACGGCTTGATTTTACTGGGGATTGACTCAAGACCTTCTGCGTGTGAAGTAGACGTGATGACCACTCTACTAAGAAACCTGTGAAATCCTGCAAAGTAATGGCATTTAGAGACGAGTTTTGACCGCCAGGGGAAAAAAAAAAATAATTTGTAGTTCTGTTTGTGATGGAAGCCAAAACATCCCGTCATACGGCAACAAAGCCGAGAACTTCATATATTGGAGTTGGATAGCGTATTATTTCATCACTAAGAACAGATTGGTTTCACTGGGGATTGAACCCAGGACCTTCTGCGTGTTAAGCAGACGTGATGATCACTACACTATGAAACCTGACGAAAAGTTACTGTGTATTGGCTAGCAGAGCAGAATTGTGACTGACGGGGCCATTTTATTGCTGAAGGAAAGTATTTTTGGTTAATGAAACATTTACAATTTTTATTACATATTTAACCAGTTTTATTCCTACAAAGGGATTTTGCTTAAAAGGAAGTTTACATTGAATGTGTTACTTTTTTCCACATAGTTTAGTTGTTTGCTTTTGTATTTAAAGGAACTATATATTTTGAAACAAACAGGATTTTTATAATATGGGATTATGTTTTCTGCTAAAATTGTCAATAAAAAATAAACCCAAAATCGTAGTTCTCTTGGTGAGGGAAGCCAAAATATATTATCAGTTGGCAACAAAACCAAGAATTTCATATATTACAGGTTGATAGCAAATTACTTCAACAGCGAAAACGGCTTGTTTTTACTGGGGATTGAACCCAGGACCTTCTGCGTGTTAAGCAGACGTGATGACCACTACATTATGAAACCTGACAAAAAGTTACTGTGTATTGGCTAGCAGAGCAGAATTGTGACTGACGGGGCCTTTTTATTGCTGAAGGAAAGTATTTTTGGTTAATGAAACATTTACATTTATTATTACATATTTTACCAGTTTTATTCCTACAAAGGGATTTTGCTTAAATTGAAGTTTATATTGAATGTGTTACTTTTTTCTCCATAGTTTGGTCTTTTGCTTTTGCATTTATGGGAACTATATATTTTGAAACAAATAGGATTTTTATAATATGGGATTATGTTTTCTGCTAAAATGGTCAATAAAAAAGAAACCCAAAATCCTAGTTCTCTTTGTGATGGAAGCCAAAATGTATTGTCATTTGGCAACGAAACCAAGAATTTCACATATTACAAGTCGATAGGAAATTACTTCAACACCAAAAACAGATTGGTTTCACTGGGGATTGAACCCAGGACTTTCTGCGTGTGAAGCAGACGTGAGGACCACTACACTATGAAACCTTTGAAATCCTGCAAAATAATGGCAATTAGAGACGAGTTTTGACCGCTAGGGGAAAAAAAACAAATTTGTAGCTCTGTTGGTGATGGAAGCTAAAACATCCTGTTATTCGGCAACAAAGCCAAGAACTTCATATATTGTAGTTTAATTGAGTATTAATTCAACACCAAGAACAGATTGGTTTTACTGGGGATTGAACGCAGGACCTTCTGCGTGTTAAGCAGATGTGATGACCACTACTCTAGGAAACCTGATGGAAAGTTACTGTGTATTTGCTAGCAGAGCAGAATTGTGACTGACAGGGCCTTTTTATTGCTGAAGGAAAGTATTTTTGGTTAATGAAACATTTACAATTTTTATTACATATTTTACCAATTTTATTCCTACAAAGGGATTTTGCTTAAAAGGAAGTTTACATTGAATGTGTTACTTTTTTCCACATAGTTTAGTTGTTTGATTTTGTATTTAAAGGAACTATATATTTTGAAGCAAACAGGATTTTTATAATATGGGATTATGTTTTCTGCTAAAACGGTCAATAAAAAAGAAACCCAAAATCGTAGTTCTCTTTATGATGGAAGCCAAAATGTATTGTCATTTGGCAACGAAACCAAGAATTTCACATATTACAAGTCGATAGGAAATTACTTCAACACCAAAAACAGATTGGTTTCACTGGGGATTGAACCCAGGACCTTCTGCGTGTGAAGCAGATGTGATGACCACTACACTATGAAACCTTTAAAATTCTGCAAAGTAATGGCAATTAGAGACGAGTTTTGACCGCCAGGGAAAAAAAAAGAAATTCGTAGCTCTGTTGGTGATGGAAGCTAAAACATCCAGTTATTCGGCAACAAAGCCAAGAACTTTATATACTGCAGGTTGATAGGGGATTATTTCAACACCAAGAACACATGGGTCTCACTGGGGATTGAACCCAGGACCGTCTGCGTGTAAAGCAGACGTGATTTCCCCTACACTATGAAACCTTTGAAAGCCTGCAAAGTAATGGCAATTAGAGACGAGTTTTGACCGCCAGGGAAAAAAAAACAAACAAATTCGTAGCTCTGTTGGGGATGGAAGCCAAAACATCCCATCATTCAGCAACAAAGCCGAGAACTTCATATATTGTAGTTTAATTGAGGATTATTTCAACACCAGGAACAGATTGGTTTTACTGGGGATTGAACGCAGGACCTTCTGCGTGTTAAGCAGACGGGATGACCACTACTCTATGAAACCTGATGGAAAGTTACTGTGTATTGGCTAGCAGAGCAGAACTGTGACTGACGGGGCCTTTTTATTGCTGAAGGAAAGTATTTTTGGTTAATGAAACATTTACAATTTTTATTACATATTTTACCAGTTTTATTCCTACAAAGGGATTTTGCTTAAAAGGAAGTTTACATTGAATGTGTTACTTTTTTGCACATAGTTTAGTTGTTTGCTTTTGTATTTAAAGGAACTATATATTTTGAAACAAACAGGATTTTAATAATATGGGATTATGTTTTCTGCTAAAATGGTCAATAAAAAAGAAACCCAAAATCGTAGTTCTCTTGGTGATGGAAGCCAAAATATATTATCAGTTGGCAACAAAACAAAGATTTTCATATGTTACAGGTTGATAGCAAATTACTTCAACAGTAAAAACGGCTTGATTTTACTGGGGATTGACCCAAGACCTTCTGAGTGTGAAGTAGACGTGATGACGACTCTACTAAGAAACCTGTGAAATCCTGCAAAGTAATGGCATTTAGAGACGAGTTTTGACCGCCAGGGGAAAAAAAAAAATAATTTGTAGTTCTGTTTGTGATGGAAGCCAAAACATCCCGTCATACGGCAACAAAGCCGAGAACTTCATATATTGGAGTTGGATAGCGTATTATTTCATCACTAAGAACAGATTGGTTTCACTGGGGATTGAACCCAGGACCTTCTGCGTGTTAAGCAGACGTGATGATCACTACACTATGAAACCTGACGAAAAGTTACTGTGTATTGGCTAGCAGAGCAGAATTGTGACTGACGGGGCCATTTTATTGCTGAAGGAAAGTATTTTTGGTTAATGAAACATTTACAATTTTTATTACATATTTAACCAGTTTTATTCCTACAAAGGGATTTTGCTTAAAAGGAAGTTTACATTGAATGTGTTACTTTTTTCCACATAGTTTAGTTGTTTGCTTTTGTATTTAAAGGAACTATATATTTTGAAACAAACAGGATTTTTATAATATGGGATTATGTTTTCTGCTAAAATTGTCAATAAAAAATAAACCCAAAATCGTAGTTCTCTTGGTGAGGGAAGCCAAAATATATTATCAGTTGGCAACAAAACCAAGAATTTCATATATTACAGGTTGATAGCAAATTACTTCAACAGCGAAAACGGCTTGTTTTTACTGGGGATTGAACCCAGGTCCTTCTGCGTGTTAAGCAGACGTGATGACCACTACATTATGAAACCTGACAAAAAGTTACTGTGTATTGGCTAGCAGAGCAGAATTGTGACTGACGGGGCCTTTTTATTGCTGAAGGAAAGTATTTTTGGTTAATGAAACATTTACAATTATTATTACATATTTTACCAGTTTTATTCCTACAAAGGGATTTTGCTTAAATTGAAGTTTATATTGAATTTGTTACTTTTTTCTCCATAGTTTGGTCTTTTGCTTTTGTATTTATGGGAACTATATATTTTGAAACAAATAGGATTTTTATAATATGGGATTATGTTTTCTGCTAAAATGGTCAATAAAAAAGAAACCCAAAATCGTAGTTCTCTTTGTGATGGAAGCCAAAATGTATTGTCATTTGGCAACGAAACCAAGAATTTCACATATTACAAGTCGATAGGAAATTACTTCAACACCAAAAACAGATTGGTTTCACTGGGGATTGAACCCAGGACCTTCTGTGTGTGAAGCAGACGTGATGACCACTACACTATGAAACCTTTGAAATTCTGCAAAGTAATGGCAATTAGAGACGAGTTTTGACTGCCAGGGGAAAAAAAACAAATTCGTAGCTCTGTTGGTGATGGAAGCTAAAACATCCCGTTATTCGGCAACAAAGCCAAGAACTTTATATACTGCAGGTTGATAGGGGATTATTTCAACACCAAGAACACATGGGTTTCACTGGGGATTGAACCCAGGACCTTCTGCGTGTAAAGCAGACGTGATTTCCACTACACTATGAAACCTTTGAAAGCCTGCAAAGTAATGGCAATTAGAGACGAGTTTTGACCGCCAGGGAAAAAAAAAACAAATTCGTAGCTCTGTTCGGGATGGATGCCAAAACATCCCATCATTCGGCAACAAAGCCAAGAACTTCATATATTGTAGTTTAATTGAGTATTATTTCAACGCCAAGAACAGATTGGTTTTACTGGGGATTGAACGCAGGACCTTCTGCGCGTTAAGCAGACGTGATGACCACTACTCTATGAAACCTGATGGAAAGTTACTGTGTATTGGCTAGCAGAGCAGAATTGTGACTGACGGGGCCTTTTTATTGCTGAAGAAAGTATTTTTTGTTAATGAAACATTTACAATTTTTATTACATATTTTACCAGTTTAATTCCTACAAAGAAATTTTACTTAAAAGGAAGTTTACATTGAATGTGTTACTTTTTTCCACATAGTTTAGTTGTTTGCTTTTGTATTTAAAGGAACTATATATTTTGAAACAAACAGGATTTTTATAATATGGGATTAAGTTTTCTGCTAAAATGGTCAATAAAAAAGAAACCCAAAATCGTAGTTCTCTTGGTAATAAAAGCCAAAATATATTATCAGTTGGCAACAAAACAAAGAATTTCATATGTTACAGGTTGATAGCAAATTACTTCAACAGCGAAAACGGCTTGTTTTTACTGGGGATTGAACCCAGGACCTTCTGCATGTGAAGTAGACGTGATGACGACTCCACTATGAAACCTGTGAAATCCTGCAAAGTAATGGCATTTAGAGACGAGTTTTGACCGCCAGGGGAAAAAAAATAATAATTTGTAGTTCTGTTTGTGATGGAAGCCAAAACATCCCGTCATACGGCAACAAAGCCGAGAACTTCATATATTGTAGTTGGACAGCGTATTATTTCAACACAAAGAACAGATTGGTTTCACTGGGGATTGAACCCAGGACCTTCTGCGTGTTATGCAGATATGATGACCACTACTCTATGAAACCTGACGATAAGTTACTGTGTATTGGCTAGCAGAGCAGAATTGTGATTGACGGGGCCTTTTTATTGCTGAAGGAAAGTATTTTTGGTTAATGAAACATTTACAATTATTATTACTAGAGATGAGCGAACTGGTCCCGGTTCGGCTCGAGGCGGTTCGCCGAACGGAGGTCCCATTCGAGTTCAGTTCGTCGAACGTTCGACGAACCGAACTCGAACGTATAGGCTATAATGGGAGGCAATCACAAACATATAAAAATGCATGATAAATGTACACAAACAGTTAATAAACATTGCCATAACACTTACTGGTCCTCGCGATCCCTTCTGCACTCTGTCTCCTGCCGCTATTCCATCCGATGATCGCTGAATCCTCCCCGTGACCAGCACTGCCAGCAGAGATGCAGGACCTATCGTGACGTCAAAATAGCCATGTGACCAGTCACGTGGCTATTATCTAATTGGCTACAGACTGGTCACATGACTATGACACGTCATGTAGGACCTGCGAGTGCATCTCTCCGGTACACGGTGCACATATGTGTATCGCCGTGTACCGGCGACATGCTCTAGCACACGGTCGACTCCCCGTTCCGTTAGGGACCGGCTGACACAGCTGGTCATTAACAGAGATCACCGTTGCCATAGCAACGCAGTTAGCGGTGACGTCACCGCTAACCGCGGCTCCGAGAGCACCATTGCTATGGTAACGCGTCTGTCAGCGTTACCGCTGTTACCGCTGACAGCCAGCACTGATCACTCACGGAGTGAAGGCTGCACGATTGTAGTGAGCATTGTAGTGAGGATGAGGTTCCCCAGCCCCAAGTGATGAGCTGGTGAACCTCATCCTTCCTCACTACAATCGTCACTACTACTACACTAGAAAGAAGACAGAAGAGCAGGATCGTGGAGGGCTGACAGGGGGTAATAAAGTTGGAGTCTCTAATGTGTCTGTGTATTTATTTCTATTAAAGTATTTTTTCTCTGTGTGGTGTCTTTTTTTTAACCCTTTATTGGAGATTCTTAATGGCCGGGTCAAACGTGCCTGACATTAAGAATCTCTGGCTTAATACTGGCTTGTAAAACAAAGCCAGTATTAACTCATGATTACCCAACAAGCCTCCCGGCTCCAGGGCTGTTGGAAGAGTTTGATACAGCGCCAGATGATGGCGCTTCTATGAGAGCGCCATTTTCTGGGACGGCTGCGGACTGAAATCCGCAGCAGAGGCGCCCAGAAACCTCGGGCTAACCTGTGCTGCGGATTCCAATCCCCAGCTGCCTAGTTGTACCCGGCTGGACACAAAAATGGGGCGAAGCCCACGTCATTTGTTTTTTAATTATTTCATGAAATAAGTGAAATAATTAAAAAAAAACAGGCTTCCCTATATTTTTGGTTCCCAGCCAGGTACAAATAGGCAACAAGGGGTTGGAGGCAGCCCGTGGCTGCCTGCTGTACCTGGCTAGCATACAAAAATATGGCGAAGCCCACGTCATTTTTTTGGTGGGCAAAAAAATTCTGCATACAGTCCTGGATGGAGTATGCTGAGCCTTCTAGTTCTGCAGCTGCTGTCTGCTCTTCTCCATACAGACAGACAGCAGCTGCAGAACTACAAGGATCAGCATACTCCATCCAGGACTGTATGCAGAAGTTTTTTGCCCCCTGAAAAAATTATGTGGGCTTCGCCATATTTTTGTATGCTAGCCAGGTACAGCAGGCAGGTACGGCTGCCCCCAACCCCCAGTTGCCTATTTGTACCCGGCTGGGAACCAAAAATAAAGGGAAGCCCTTTTTTATTATTTCATGTTTTTAATGAAATAATTAGAAAACAAATGACGTAGGCTTCGCCCCATTTTTGTGTCCAGCCAGGTACAACTAGGCAGCTGGGGATTGGAATCCGCAGCACAGGTTGGCCTGAGCTTTCTGGGCCCCACTGCTGCGAATTGCAGTCTGCAGCCGCCTCAGAAAATGGCATTTTCATAGAAGCGCCATCTTCTGGCGCTGTATCCAACTCTTCCAGCACCTGCCTGCTATACCTGGCTAGCATACAAAAATATGGCGAAGCTCACGCCCTTTTTTTGTAGTTTTTTGGCAAAAAAAATAAAAAATGCTTCCCTGGATTTTCCATTGCCAGTGAAGGTAACACCAAGCAGTGGGGGTTAGCAGCCAGTAGCTGCTTGGATTACCCTTACCTAGCAATACAAAAAATGCAGCGGGAGCCCATATATATTTTTTTAATTATTTATTTAAATAACTAAAAATAAAATGGGCTTCCCTGTATTTTGATTGCTGGACATCACAGTGCTGTAAAAATAAATCTTTAAAAAAATGACGTAGCGCTCGCGGTATTTTTGATTCTCAGCGCAGATAAAGCAGACAGCTATGGGTTGCCACCCCCATCTGCCTGCCGTTACCTTGGTTGGCAATCAAAATACAGGGAAGCCCATTAATTTTTTCTATTTAAAAAATAGTTAAAAAAAAAATGACGTTGGGTCCCCCCATTTTTGATAGCCAGCTAGGGTAAAGCAGACGGCTGTAGCCTGAAAACCACAGCTGGCAGCTTTAGCGTGGTTGGGGATCCAATGTGGAGGTCCCCTCAGGCTCTTTTTTATAATTATTTTATAAATATTAATAATTACACAATAAAAGTAGGGTCCCCCCCAAATTGGATCACCAGCCAAGGTAAAGCGGACAGCTGTGATCTGGTATTCTCAGGGTGGGAAGGTCCATAGTTATTGGGCCTTCACAGCCTAAAAATAGCAGGCCGCAGGCACCCCAGACGTGGCGCATCCACTAGATGCGCCAATCCTGGCGCTTCACCCCAGCTCATCCTGTGCCCTGGTGCAGTGGCAAACGGGGTAATAAATCGGTTGATACTAGCTGTAAAGTAACCTGAGATCAAGCCCAGCAGTTTGTGATGTCATGGCGTCTATTAGATACCCAACATCATAAACTGTCAGTACTAACAAAAAAAAAATTCGACAAAAGAAATTTATTTGAAAGAACAGTCCCCAAAACATTTCCTCTTTCACCAATTTATTGTAAGAAAAAAAATAAAGGGGTCCCACGACGACTCTGGACCGTCTAGAATATGGGGGGGAGACACTCAGGGAACGTATCCCCCATTTTCTAGGAGTGCGGACCCTTCATGTGAGGAGTGTGGGTGCAATGAATCTGCACTCACTCTTCTCGGGTCCACAGCAGCAGAGTCCATGTCGTAATGGTTGCTACCAAAGCTGCAATGCCCTGCTCATGAGGTAAGGGCATGCCTAATCAGGAGAACTACTGTAGAAGAAGCTCTGCTCACTGGTATATAGGTGCTCAGAGGTAATAATAGATAAAATTAGTGAGTAACCTCGGCACTCTAAATCTCCCAGACAAAGTCAGAAAGTCACAACGGATAGTAATGCAAAATCACTCTTTATTGGTCCGTATTAAGAAAAAAAATGTTTTCATAAGCATATATGTTTTTGTCCAAAACAAGTTACAAATGACGTTTCGGCCTGAGCCTTCGTCAGATTGGACTTATCTGCATGTAATCATGAAAAATGACAATAATCAGTATCACATAAGAGTGAGAGAACAATAACATAAACTCGAACAATGTAAAGGTACAATTGGGATGCAGCAAAAAAATTGCAACACAGCAAGAAATGAAACACATGATACAAATGTCATAATACAGTACAAGGACAATATAGTAATGACAAATATGGGGTCAGAGTAGGCTTAGACAGCTCTGGTACGAAAGAGATGTCAATCATAAAGTAACATGTGCAGTAGGTGTAGAGCTACAGTATGCATGGCAGAGCTAATGGGTAGACCGACCATAGAAAAAGAACGGAGAAAAAGTGGAGAAAAAAATGGAGAAAAAGTGGAGAAAAAGTGGAGAAAAAGTGGAGAAAAAGTGGAGAAAAAGTGGAGAAAAAAATGGAGAAAAAGTGGAGAAAAAGTGGAGAAAAAGTGGAGAAAAAAATGGAGAATAAGTGGAGAATAAGTGGAGAATAAGTGGAGAATAAGTGGAGAATAAGTGGAGAATAAGTGGAGAAAAAGTGGGGAAAAAAATGGAGAAAAAGTGGAGAAAAAGTGGAGAAAAAGTGGAGAAAAAAATGGAGAAAAAGTGGAGAAAAAGTGGAGAAAAAGTGGAGAAAAAGTGGAGAATAAGTGGAGAAAAAAATAGAGAAAAAGTGGAGAAAAAGTGGAGAAAAAAATGGAGAAAAAGTGGAGAAAAAGTGGAGAAAAAGTGGAGAAAAAGTGGAGAAAAAGTGGAGAATAAGTGGAGAAAAAAAATGGAGAAAAAGTGGAGAAAAAAATGGAGAAAAAGTGGAGAAAAAGTGGAGAAAAAGTGGAGAAAAAGTGGAGAAAAAAATGGAGAAAAAGTGGAGAAAAAGTGGAGAAAAAAATGGAGAAAAAGTGGAGAAAAAGTGGAGAATAAGTGGAGAAAAAGTGGAGAAAAAGTGGAGAAAAAGTGGAGAAAAAAATGTAGAAAAAGTGGAGAAAAAATGTTGAAAAAGTGGAGAATAAGTGGAGAAAAAGTGGAGAATAAGTGGAGAAAAAGTGGAGAATAAGTGGAGAAAAAGTGGAGAATAAGTGGAGAAAAAAATGTAGAAAAAGTGGAGAAAAAATGTAGAAAAAGTGGAGAAAAAATGGAGAAATAGTGGAGCACCCTTTGGTGCCTTTCATGTGGCGCTAAGGGGTGCTTAGCTTTTTATTTAGCCAAAAAAATGAAAAAAAAAATGACGTAGGGTTCCCCCTAGTTTTGTAGCCAGCTAGGGTAAAGCAGACGGCTGCAGCCTGCAGACCACAGCTGGCAACCTCACCTTGGCTGGTAATCCAAAACTGAGGGCACCCCACGCTGTTATTTTAAATTAAATAAATAATTTTAAAAAAAAACACGTAGGGGTCCCCCAAAATTGGATAACCAGCCAAGGTAAAGCAGACAGCTGGGGCCTGATGTTCTCAGACTAGGGAGGTCCATGGTTATTGGACTCTCCCCAGCCTAAAAATAGCAGGCCGCAGCCGCCCCAGAAGTGGCGCATCCATTAGATGCGCCAATCCTGGTGCTTCGCCCCAGCTCATCCCGCGCCCTGGTGCGGTGGCAAACGGGGTAATATATGGGGTTAATACCAGATGTGTAATGTCACCTGGCATTAAGCCCTGGGGTTGGTGAGGTCAGGCGTCTATCAGGTACCCGACATCACCAACCCAGTTAGTAATAAAAAAAAATAGAGTGGAGAAAAAGTGGAGAAAAAGTGGAGAAAAAAATGGAGAAAAAGTTGAGAAAAAGTGGAGAAAAAGTGGAGAAAAAAATAGAGAAAAAGTGGAGAAAAAGTGGAGAAAAAGTGGAGAAAAAGTGGAGAAAAAAATGGAGAAAAAGTGGAGAATAAGTGGAGAAAAAGTGGAGAATAAGTGGAGAAAAAAATGTAGAAAAAGTGGAGAATAAGTGGAGAAAAAGTGGAGAATAAGTGGAGAAAAAAATGTAGAAAAAGTGGAGAAAAAGTGGAGAAAAAGTGGAGAATAAGTGGAGAAAAAGTGGAGAAAAAGTGGAGAAAAAAATGGAGAAAAAGTGGAGAAAAAAATGGAGAAAAAGTGGAGAAAAAAATGGAGAAAAAGTGGAAAAAAAGTGGAGAAAAAGTGGAGAATAAGTGAAGAAAAAAATGGAGAAAAATTGGGAAAAAGTGGAGAAAAAGTGGAGAAAAAGTAGAGAATAAGTGGAGAAAAAGTGGAGAAAAAAATGGAGAAAAAGTGGAAAATAAGTGGAGAAAAAGTGGAGAATAAGTGAAGAAAAAAATGGAGAAAAATTGGGAAAAAGTGGAGAAAAAGTGGAGAAAAAGTAGAGAATAAGTGGAGAAAAAGTGGAGAAAAAAATGGAGAAAAAGTGGAGAAAAAGTGGAGAAAAAGTGGAGAAAAAGTGGAGAAAAAAATGGAGAAAAAGTGTAGAAAAAGTGGAGAAAAAAATGGAGAAAAAGTGGAGAAAAAGTGGAGAAAAAAGTGGAGAAAAAGTGGAGAAAAAGTGGAGAAAAAAATGTAGAAAAAGTGGAGAAAAAATGTAGAAAAAGTGGAGAATAAGTGGAGAAAAAGTGGAGAATAAGTGGAGAAAAAGTGGAGAATAAGTGGAGAAAAAGTAGAGAATAAGTGGAGAAAAAAATGGAGAAAAAGTGGAGAAAAAATGTAGAAAAAGTGGAGAAAAAATGGAGAAATAGTGGAGCACCCTTTGGTGCCTTTCATGTGGCGCTAAGGGGTGCTTAGCTTTTTATTTAGCCAAAAAAATGAAAAAAAAATGACGTAGGGTTCCCCCTAGTTTTGTAGCCAGCTAGGGTAAAGCAGACGGCTGCAGCCTGCAGACCACAGCTGGCAACCTCACCTTGGCTGGTAATCCAAAACTGAGGGCACCCCACGCTGTTATTTTAAATTAAATAAATAATTAAAAAAAAAACACGTAGGGGTCCCCCAAAATTGGATCACCAGCCAAGGTAAAGCAGACAGCTGGGGCCTGATATTCTCAGACTAGGGAGGTCCATGGTTATTGGACTCTCCCCAGCCTAAAAATAGCAGGCCGCAGCCGCCCCAGAAGTGGCGCATCCATTAGATGCGCCAATCCTGGTGCTTCGCCCCAGCTCATCCCGCGCCCTGGTGCGGTGGCAAACGGGGTAATATATGGGGTTAATACCAGATGTGTAATGTCACCTGGCATTAAGCCCTGGGGTTGGTGAGGTCAGGCGTCTATCAGATACCCGACATCACCAACCCAGTTAGTAATAAAAAAAAATAGACGGCAAACACATTTTTATTTGAAAAAACACTCCCGAAAACATTCCCTCTTTAACCAATTTATTAGAATGAAAAACAAATCCAGGTCTGGTGTAATCCAAGGGGTTGCCATGACGATCCACACTGTCCCAGTCAATGAAGAACAGAATGTTCCCCATTGGCTGGGAGAGCAGTGCAGTGACCTGAGCTAACATCAATGGGTCAGCCCAGGTCACTGCAGGGCATGACAAGTGCTGCTGTCAGTGAGGTACATTAACTGCGCTGATCTCCAGCACTGCCGACAGCCCCTGTCACTGAGTTCAATGACCAGAGCCTTCACACCAAGTCTCGCGAGAGGCCCGTGACCTCACCGCTAGTCAGTCTCGGGTCGGAAACGAGAGGTGATGTGACAAGCGGTGGCCATGGAGGACAGTGACAGCGCTGAGGTCGGGATGGCGGGACTTCATCACCGCAGGTAAGCCGAGCGGGACCATGTGTGTGTGTGTGTGTGTATGTGTGTGTGTGAGTGTGTGTATGTGTACATGCCGCGGGCAGGAGGGGGCGGAGCGAGCTGAGCAGGGAAGTGTGGGCTTCCTGCACGTAACTAGGATAAACATCGGGTTACTAACCAAAGCGCTTTGGTTGGATACCCGATGTTTATCTTGGTTACCAGCTTGTGGCAGGCTGCCAGCGATGGCTCCTGCACACTGTAGCCGTAAAAAGCCCTGCTTTTTACTGCTAGAACCGTTCTCGAACGTTTCTAGAACTATCGAGCTTTTGCAAAAAAGCTCGAGTTCTAGTTCGATCTAGAACAGCCCCCAAAATCACTCGAGCCCCGAACTGGAGAACCTCGAACCGCGAACCGCGCTCAACTCTAATTATTACATATTTTACCAGTTTTATTCCTACAAAGTGATTTTGATTAAATTAAAGTCTATATTGAATGTGTTACTTTTTTCTCCATAGTTTGGTCTTTTGCTTTTGTATTTATGGGAACTATATATTTTGAAACAAATAGGATTTTTATAATATGGGATTATGTTTTCTGCTAAAATGGTCAATAAAAAATAAACCCAAAATCGTAATTCTCTTTGTGATGGAAGCCAAAATGTATTGTCATTTGGCAACGAAACCAAGAATTTCACATATTACAAGTCGATAGGAAATTACTTCAACACCAAAAACAGATTGGTTTCACTGGGGATTCAACCCAGGACCTTCTGCGTGTGAAGCAGACGTGATGACCGCTACACTATGAAACCTTTGAAATTCTGCAAAGTAATGGCAATTAGAGACGAGTTTTGACTGCCAGGGGAAAAAAAACAAATTCGTAGCTCTGTTGGTGATGGAAGCTTAAACATCCCGTTATTCGGCAACAAAGCCAAGAACTTTATATACTGCAGGTTGATAGGGGATTATTTCAACACCAAGAACACATGGGTTTCACTGGGAATTGAACCCAGGACTTTCTGCGTGTAAAGCAGACGTGATTTCCACTTCACTATGAAACCTTTGAAAGCCTGCAAAGTAATGGCAATTAGAGACGAGTTTTGACCGCCAGGGAAAAAAAAAACAAATTCGTAGCTCTGTTCGGGATGGAAGCCAAAACATCCCATCATTCGGCAACAAAGCCAAGAACTTCATATATTGTAGTTTAAGTGAGTATTATTTCAACACCAAGAACAGATTGGTTTTACTGGGGATTGAACCCAGGACCTTCTGCGTGTTAAGCAGACGTAATGACCACTACTCTATGAAACCTGATAAAAATTTACTGTGTATTGGCTAGCAGAGCAGAATTGTGACTGACGGGGCCATTTTGTTGCTGAAGGAAAGTATTTTTGGTTAATGAAACATTTACAATTTTTATTACATATTTTACCAGTTTTATTCCTACAAAGGGATTTTGCTTAAAAGGAAGTTTACATTGAATGTGTTACTTTTTTCCACATAGTTTAGTTGTTTGCTTTTGTATTTAAAGGAACTATATATTTTGAAACAAACAGGATTTTTATAATATGGGATTATGTTTTCTGCTAAAATGGTCAATAAAAAAGAAACCCAAAATCGTAGTTCTCTTGGTGATGGAAGCCAAAATATATTATCAGTTGGCAACAAAAGAAAGAATTTCATATGTTACAGGTTGATAGCAAATTACTTCAACAGCGAAAACGGCTTGTTTTTACTGGGGATTGAACCCAGGACCTTCTGCGTGTGAAGTAGACGTGATGACTAGAGTTGAGCGCGGTTCGTGGTTCGTGGTTCTCCAGTTCTAGGCTCGAGTGATTTTGGGGCATGTTCTAGATCGAACTAGAACTCGAGCTTTTTGCAAAAGCTCGATAGTTCTAGAAACGTTCGAGAACGGTTCTAGCAGCCAAAAAACAGCTAAATCATAGCTTGGTTTCTGCTGTAATAGTGTAAGTCACTCTGTGAATCAAACTATTATCACATTTCAGTGTATAGTGTGCGTGAACAGCGCCTTCAGATCACTGCTGTTTCTATAATGGCGATCGCCATTTTTTTTTTTTTTTTCTTGTCTTCCTTCCCTAAGCGCGCGCGTCTTGTGGGGCGGGCCAGCATGTCAGCCAATCACAGACACACACACAGCTAAGTGGACTTTGAGCCAGAGAAGCAACGGCATGTGTGATAGGATCTGCATGTCACATGTCCCTGCATTATAAAACCGGACATTTTCTTCACGAACGCCATTATCTGCCTTCTGCGTCTTTGGTGTCAGACATCAGTGTCGCAGCTCCGTCCTCCTGAGTCCTATAGCCGATACAGCTGTATGCGCTGCATACACAGCGTTAGACAGCTTAGGGAGAGCACTTTCTAGCAGTCCTTTTAAGGGCTCAAAGCGGCAGGGTCAGAGAGCCATAGGTGACAGGTCCTGCAAACAGCAACAGCGTCTGTGTAGCCCAGGTCAGGGATTTCCTCCCTGCATTTCACCATTAGGAGGGAATAGAAAGGCAGGCTTCCATTCCTCTACCCAGAGCACCACAATCCTGCCACTGTACCCTCTTGTCCTCTGCACACTCCAACTCATTCTAACTAAGCCATTATACTAGCAAACACTCAGTGTACCTAGTGGCATCCTATCTGTGGCTATTGGACTTTGCTATAGTCCCACTAGTGCAAAGACATTTGCAGAGCACGTCTGCCTGCATTGCACACTACAACTTTTTTAAACTAAGCAATTTTACTAGCAAACACTCAGTGTACCTAGTGGCATCCTAAAGGTGGCTATTGGACTTTGCTATAGTCCCACTAGTGCAAAGACATTTGCAGAGCACATCTGCCTGCATTGCACACTCCAACTTTTTTAAACTAAGCAATTTTACTAGCAAACACTCAGTGTACCTAGTGGCATCCTAAAGGTGGCTATTGGACTTTGCTATAGTCCCACTAGTGCAAAGACATTTGCAGAGCACGTCTGCCTGCATTGCACACTACAACTCATTGTTACTAAGCCATTATACTAGCAAACACTCAGTGTACCTAGTGGCATCCTATACGTGGCTATTGGACTTTGCTATAGTCCCACTAGTGCAAAGACATTTGCAGAGCACATCTGCCTGCATTGCACACTCCAACTTTTTTAAACTAAGAAATTTTACTAGCAAACACTCAGTGTACCTAGTGGCATCCTAAACGTGGCTATTGGACTTTGCTATAGTCCCACTAGTGCAAAGACATTTGCAGAGCACGTCTGCCTGCATTGCACACTACAACTCATTGTTACTAAGCCATTATACTAGCAAACACTCAGTGTACCTAGTGGCATCCTATACGTGGCTATTGGACTTTGCTATAGTCCCACTAGTGCAAAGACATTTGCAGAGCACATCTGCCTGCATTGCACACTCCAACTTTTTTAAACTAAGCAATTTTACTAGCAAACACTCAGTGTACCTAGTGGCATCCTATACGTGGCTATTGGACTTTGCTATAGTCCCACTAGTGCAAAGACATTTGCAGAGCACGTCTGCCTGCATTGCACACTACAACTCATTGTTACTAAGCCATTATACTAGCAAACACTCAGTGTACCTAGTGGCATCCTAAACGTGGCTATTGGACTTTGCTATAGTCCCACTAGTGCAAAGACATTTGCAGAGCACGTCTGCCTGCATTGCACACTACAACTCATTGTTACTAAGCCATTATACTAGCAAACACTCAGTGTACCTAGTGGCATCCTAAACGTGGCTATTGGACTTTGCTATAGTCCCACTAGTGCAAAGACATTTGCAGAGCACGTCTGCCTGCATTGCACACTACAACTCATTGTTACTAAGCCATTATACTAGCAAACACTCAGTGTACCTAGTGGCATCCTATACGTGGCTATTGTACTTTTGTCAATTCACAGTATTGGAACGTTATTTGCAGCACGTCTGCCTGCATTGCACACTCTAACTTTTTTAAACTCAGCCATTATACTAGCAAACACACAGTGTACCTAGTTGTATCGTAAACGTGGCTTTTGTACTTTTGTCTATTCACAGTATTGGAACGTTATTTGCAGCACGTCTGCCTGCATTGCACACTCAAACTTTTTTAAACTCAGCCATTATACTAGCAAACACACAGTGTACCTAGTTGTATCCTAAACGTGGCTTTTGTACTTTTGTCTATTCACAGTATTGGAACGTTATTTGCAGCACGTCTGCCTGCATTGCACACTCTAACTTTTTTAAACTCAGCCATTATACTAGCAAACACTCACTGTACCAAGTTGTATCCTAAACGTGGCTATTGTACTTTTGTCAATTCACAGTATTGGAACGTTATTTGCAGCACGTCTGCCTGCATTGCACACTCTAACTTTTTTAAACTCAGCCATTATACTAGCAAACACACAGTGTACCTAGTTGTATCGTAAACGTGGCTTTTGTACTTTTGTCTATTCACAGTATTGGAACGTTATTTGCAGCACGTCTGCCTGCATTGCACACTCTAACTTTTTTAAACTCAGCCATTATACTAGCAAACACACAGTGTACCTAGTTGTATCCTAAACGTGGCTTTTGTACTTTTGTCTATTCACAGTATTGGAACGTTATTTGCAGCACGTCTGCCTGCATTGCACACTCTAACTTTTTTAAACTCAGCCATTATACTAGCAAACACTCACTGTACCAAGTTGTATCCTAAACGTGGCTATTGTACTTTTGTCAATTCACAGTATTGGAACGTTATTTGCAGCACGTCTGCCTGCATTGCACACTCTAACTTTTTTAAACTCAGCCATTATACTAGCAAACACACAGTGTACCTAGTTGTATCGTAAACGTGGCTTTTGTACTTTTGTCTAATCACAGTATTGGAACGTTATTTGCAGCACGTCTGCCTGCATTGCACACTCTAACTTTTTTAAACTCAGCCATTATACTAGCAAACACACAGTGTACCTAGTTGTATCCTAAACGTGGCTTTTGTACTTTTGTCTATTCACAGTATTGGAACGTTATTTGCAGCACGTCTGCCTGCATTGCACACTCTAACTTTTTTAAACTCAGCCATTATACTAGCAAACACTCACTGTACCAAGTTGTATCCTAAACGTGGCTATTGTACTTTTGTCAATTCACAGTATTGGAACGTTATTTGCAGCACGTCTGCCTGCATTGCACACTCTAACTTTTTTAAACTCAGCCATTATACTAGCAAACACTCACTGTACCTAGTTGTATCCTAAACGTGGCTATTGTACTTTTGTCAATTCACAGTATTGGAACGTTATTTGCAGCACGTCTGCCTGCATTGCACACTCTAACTTTTTTAAACTCAGCCATTATACTAGCAAACACTCACTGTACCTAGTTGTATCCTAAACGTGGCTATTGTACTTTTGTCTATTCACACTACTGCAAATCTATGTGCAGCACCTCTGCATGACAACCTCGTGCTCTGTTTTTAATAAGCTATAATGATAGCACAAAATACTGCCATTTTGTGGCATCATAGAACTGGCTGTTGTATTCCATTAGTGCCCCACTGGTGACAAGCTATTTCTAGCACCTCTACATCACACCCTCATGCACATTTTGCTACGCTAATGTTATAGCAAACTCATGGAATTCATTGCTGCATTTCATAATTCGGAGGGATAGAAAGTCAGGCTTCCTTTAGCTTTTCCTTCTGTTCATAGACAGCATCTCCAAGACAAATTTCCCCTCCACGTCTAAGTGTGGAGAGGCAGCAAGTGCGCATGCGTGTGCCGATGTACCCCAGCTGCAGCATAATTACAGTGTTTCGCCTAGTGAGTATGCTCAGCCTGACTGTGCCATTCCTGACGCTAAGTCTTCATTTCGGGATACAGCGCATGCTCCCACACTAAGTGTGAAAAGCCTCTTTGCACAGGTGCTTGCATTCCGTGCCGGGTCTAAGTCCTGTTTTGTGCCTAGACACCATGCTAAAGCTGATAGTCTTTTTTCAGAGACTGTATTTCATGCTACTGAGCATGCTCAGGCACTTCCTGCATCAGAGACTAGGTCCGGTAATGAACTCTTTGGCCCTGGCCCTGATGTGGGGGTCCCATATAGACCACAGGGCATCAGGTGTCCTCCCAAATGGCTTGCAGAGGCCCACACCTATGACTTGTCATCGCATTATTGATGGTCAGACGATGACTGGTGAGGTGTTTGGGTCATGGCAGCCATGAGGTCATCATTGAAGTTGCGTTTCCAAATAGGACGCTAGTTATGCCACTCATGACGTGTCACTCTACTTTTGTCTATAGGAGGTGCATTGTGGTTCACCATGGTTTGGGGCGGACCCAGGTTATCAAAGGGGCTGGAGCCAACAAGGAGGTGCACAGTCTTCTATTATGCTCCGAAAGAGCACACCTCCATGTGTTCAACCCATTGCGGCTTTAGGCCAGAGGTAGGCAGGGATAGGGTGGTGGATGCAGGCCACCACCACAGTTGGTAACGCAGAACGGTTAAGACCAGCTCCTGTCCTAACAGTCCTGCTTGTGCAGCCCAGTGGCATTAACAGGCCTGCTGCTGCTGATGCGCCTGCTGTCCACAGGTGTGGCCCCTACGCACACGGTCAGCGTACTCAATGGCCCCTGTGTTGTTAACAGGGAGTTCCTGGGCTGGGTGGGCATGTGGACCCTGTGACGCTAACAGGGCTCACAGTCTCCAGATCCGAATGGCGTCTAACTCGGTTCAGGCTACTATTAGTTTCATAGCCACACAGCTCTGTATCCTCCACCAAACCTTCCAGTTGCCAACCTCTCCTTTTCCAACTGTGAGCACGGTGGACACTGACTGCTGATGGGGATATATACCTTTCTCTTTCTTTTCTTATTAATTTTCGTTATATAGCGGTCACAGATTATATACCACTTTATCCAAATCTGCCAGTCCCACTGTAACAGATGTTGTTTCTTCAGCAAATGTTACAGTTGCTTAACCACCAAATCCACGGACCAAAATTTTTTTCCCCTTTCCAACACACCTGTTCCCCTTTCCAACAGCATCTGTCCTTTTCCAACTCATTTTGGGATATGACCAAAAGTGCAACTGTGCAGGGACACCGTACTCAACGCCATCTCAGCACAGCAGCCATCCCTCGGTCCCTCCGATGTGGACAAGTAAAAGACCATTTCCTCCTATCCATGACAAAGCGTTGAGATTCACTCTGTGCAGCACTGGTGTTTAGTGGAAAAGTAGATCTAAGATTGCGTACCACATTCTGCAGATACTCCTGTATACGTGCGTCTATTTCTATGGCAGGAATTAGTTCGGCAAATTTTGTCTTGTACCGGGGATCTAACAGTGTGGCAACCCAGTATTCTGGATTACTTTGAATTCGTACAATCCGAGGGTCATGTTGTAGGTAGTGCAGCAAGAATCCGCTCATGTGTCTTGTGCATCCAGGAGGACCAAGTCCTTGGTGTGTTGGTGGCAGAGAGGTGAGAATCGTGCATACTTCCTCTGTCCTCTACCCACAACCTCGCACAACCGAAATGTGAGCAAGCTCTCACTCATCTGCTGAGTCTTCCATGCCGATCGCCAGTTCGTCCTCCATTTCTTCATGGGCTCCTGCACTTTCATCAACACTTTTTGCTGATACTATGCGCCCTTGTTAATCCCTCTCCCTCACCATGACTGCCGCATAGGTGCCGCTGACCATCTGGACCTCGTAGATCTTGTTATCCCTTCCGCATATGACTCCTCCTGTACTTCCTCCCCTTCCTCTTGTCCCAACACCTGACTCTGAATAATAATTACAGTGTGCTCCATCATGTAGATGACCAGAATTGTCACCCTGAGAATGACATTGCCAGTGCTAAACATCTTCGTCGACATTTCAAAACTGTGTAGCAGGGTGCATAGGTCCTTGATCTGACACCACTCCAGCAGCGTGATCTGCACCACCTCTGGATCAAGTTATCCCAGGCTATATGTCTTACCGTATTTCAGCAGGGCTCTGCGGTGCTGCCACACACGCTGCAACATGTGCAGATTCCAATTCCTGCGTGTCGGAACATCGCATTTCCGGCGTTTAACTGCCAGACCCTAAGACTTCCGGAGTGATGAAAGTTGTTGAGCTGCTGTGTGCGCACGATGGAAGTGAGCACATAGTGAGCGTGCCCGCTGCACAAGTCCATGTAGGCCGTGATGGTGTTTTAAAAATTGCTGGAGAATTCGGTTCAACACGTGAGCCATACAAGGCACGTGTGTCACATTGCCCTGACGATGGCCCACAGCCAGGTTTGCATCATTGCCGCACACGGCTGTTAAGTCACCAACGTAGTCCGCTCCGTCAATTTGTACTCCGGTTGCCAGGTGACAACGTGTTCCTTTCATGAATAGTGCTGATGATGGGAGAGTAGTCGATGCCAGCGGCGCAGGTGGACGCAGGTTATGCTCACCCACTGGGCTGCATTACCTTGACAGATGCAGAATCTCTGGCTGAATGTAGCTGGTGGGTATCTCACAGATGAAATACCATCATTCAGCTACAACCAATGGGAAGACACCACACCCTTTTTTATGCCCATCCTGTCTGCAGACCACTGCCAGACATAGCTATGAACCTCTGGTTAATTTTACCCCCAGTTCAGTTTTATGATTTTGTGTGCTTGTTACCTGACTACTTTTCCTGCTTGCTGTTTATGTACCTTGTTGGCCGATACGCATTTCACCTCTGCTTGTTTTCTGATTAAGTCCTGGCCGTCCCATTCTGTTCCTGTTCCTCAATTAATGTTTTGACCCTGCCTGACTACTATTCTCTGGAATAGCGGTGTGACTCACATTTCCCATACATTTCAAAGTAAAACTTTGACTGCCTGATGGCATTGAGCTCTGTGGCCAGCATAGTAAGGAGGTGTGTGGTAGTCCTTGTGCGCAGTTGCAAGGAAGGGTGGCCTGACCACACAGGGTTTGCGCCAAGGTAGAGGACCCACACAAGGTTGAAGAGGCAGAAGCAGTGTATTAACTTCTACATACAGAACAAGGATTGAAACAACTCGTGGGGACGGCAAGACTTGTACAGCAGACCCTTCTCCATCTCTCACCATAGTTTGCCAGTGCCCAGTCAGTGACATGTAATGACCCTGTCTATGCTTACTGGTCCAAGTATCTGTGTTGAAATGCACCCTGTCGCACACAGATTTTCTCAAGGAAGTGGTGATGATGTTGTGTGCGACATGCTGGTGTAGCGCGGGCATGCTTTTCTTGGAGAAGCAGTGGTGATTGGGCATCTGGTACTGGGGCACAGCGACAGACATAAGGTCTGTAAAATCCTGTGTGTCCACTACGCGTAAAGGCAGCATTTCGGTAGCCAACAGCTTACAGAGGGATAGAGTCAACCACTTAGCTTTGTCATGGGTCGCAGTAAGTGGCCTTTTATTTGACCACATCTGAGGGACAGAGATCTGGCTGCTGTCTGTAGACGGTGTTGAGTAGGGTGTCCCTGGAAAAATGCAGGTTTGTGAGAAAAGTGCAGGCGGAGACATGATGTTGCCTTCATCTTGCCTTCAGATCTGTTCATCTTGTATCATTTTTAAAAAACACAGCAAGCAAGGGTTACTCCAAGCGGAGTCTACCTTTTTTCCCAAAATTGGGCACACAGACACCCCATCAGTGGCAGCACTTGTGCCCTAGTTGCAAACAGGATGTTTTGATTTGCATCAAGCACATTCCAAATCCACAAGCATTTACTCTCCCCAGGATGACACAGGGGTAGTAAATTCCTTCTGGATCCATGACTTGTTCATTTTGATGAACGTCAGTCTGTCCACATTGTCACTGGACAGACGCGTGCGCTTATCTGTCAGCACACACCCAGCAGCACTGAAGACACGTTCAGAGACAACGCTGGCAGCTGGACACGACAAAATCTCCAAGGCGTAACTGGAGAGCTCTGTCAATTTTTCTAGATTTGAAGCCCAAAAGGAGCAAGGCTCCATTTGCAAAGTCATTGCATCGATGTTCATTTGGAGATACTCCTGTATCATCCTCTCCATCCGTTGACTATGTGTCAGACTTGTTGTCTCTGGTGGCCTTGCAAAGGAGGGTCTAAAAAAATTATGAAAAGATTCCATAAAATTGCTGTTACCAGCACCAGATACGGTCCTACTGGTACGGGTAGACTGTTGAAGATGACGAGGCCGTCCCATGTTTGTCAAGTTACAACTGGGAGAATCACTCCCTTCACCTGCACGGTTGTTTGGTGGAAAAGCCGAGCTAAGATCGAGTAACAGCTTATGCTGATACTCCTGCATACGTGCGTCCCTTTCTATGGGTGGAATTATGTCACAAAATTTGGACTTGTCCCGGGGATCTAATAGTGTGGCAAGCCAGTAGTCATCATCACTTCTAATTTTGACAATACGAGGGTCATGTTGGAGGTAGTGCAACAAGAAGGCACTCATGTGTCTTGCGCAGCCATGCGGACCAAGTCCACGCTGTGTTTGTGGCATAGAGGTGCTAACCGTTCTTTCTTCCTCTGTCATCTCCCCCCAACCTCTTTCAACTGAAATTTGACCAAGGTCCCCCTCATCTGCTGAGTCTTCCATGTCCATGGACAGTTCGTCCTCCATATCTTCATGTCCTCCTGCACCTTCCTCAACATGTCGCCTGCTACCATGCGCCCTTGTTGATCCCTGTCCCCCATGGTCCCATGCCTGCCGCGTTGGTGATGATGAACGTCTGGACCTTGGTGATGTTGTTGTGTCTTGCGCATATGAATCCTCCTGTAGTTCCTCCCCTTCCTGTTGTCCCACCCCCTGACTACGAATAGTGTTTAGCGTGTGCTCCAGCATGTAAATGACTGTAATCGTCATGCTGATAATGGCATTGTCAGCGCTAAACATATTCGTCGCCATGTCGAAACTGTGCAGAAGGGTGCATAGGTCCTTGATCTGAGATCACTCCATCAGGGTGATCTGCCCCACTTCTGCATCTCGTTGGCCCAGGCTATACATCATGACGTATTGCACCAAGGCTCGCCGGTGCTGCCACAGTCGCTGTAACATGTGGAGAGTTGAATTCCAGCGTGTCGCCACATTGCATTTTAGGCGATGAACCGGCAGGCCGAAAGACTTCTGGAGCGATGCAAGTCGCTCTGCTGCGGCGCTTGAACGGCGGAAGTGAGCTGACAGTTTTCGTGCCCTGTTCAGAAGGCCATCTAGGCCGGGATAGTGTGTTAAAAATTGCTGGACGACAAGGTTCAACACGTGAGCCATACAAGGTACGTGTGTCACCTTGCCCAGGCGAAGGGCCGCACCCAGGTTTGCAGCATTGTCGCACACGGCCTTACCAGGCTGCAGGTTGAGTGGAGACAACCATTTATTAAACTCGGACCGCAGAGCTGACCACAACTCCTCAGCTGTGTGACTCTTATTCCCAAGACATGTCAAGCTAAAGACCGCCTGATGCCGTTGCGCTCTGCTGCCAGCATAGTAATGAGGGGTGCGTGATTCCTTCTGCGCAGTGAGAACGCTGGTGGCCTGACCAGGCAGGCTTGGGGCGGAGGTGGAGGACACAGATGAGGTGGAGGATGCAGAAGCTGTGGCGGAACTTGGACAGACATAGAATTGACACACAAGTCGTGGGGACGGCAAGACTTGTGCAGCAGACCCTTCACCATCTATCACCATAGTTACCCAGTGCCCAGTCAGCGACATGTAACGTCCCTGTCCATGCTTACTGGTCCAAGTATCGGTGGTGAAATGCACCCGTTCACACACAGAGTTTCTCAAGGAAGCGGTGATGTTGTGTGCGACATGCTGGTGTAGCACGGGCACACCTTTCTTAGAGAAGTAGTGGCGACTAGGCATCTGGTACTGGGGCACAGCGACAGACATAAGGTCTCTAAAATCCTGTGTGTCCACTAGGCGGAAAGGCAGCATTTCTGTAGCCAACAGCTTACAGAGGGATAGAGTCAACCTCTTCGCTTTGTCATGGGTCGCAGGAAGTGGCCTTTTATTTGACCACATCTGAGGGACAGAGATCTGGCTGCTGTGTGTAGACGGTGTTGAGTAGGGTGTCCCTGGAAAAATGCAGGTTTGTGAGGAAAGTGCAGGCGGAGACATGATGTTGCCTTCATCCAAAGTTGGTGCTATCGATGTCTGAGAGAGCTGTACACACTCACTTGTTTCCCCTTCCAAACCAACTGACGACCTACCAAGCAAACTGCCTGTTGCGGTTACAGTGGTGGAAGTTGTGGGTGGAAAAACAGGTGTGACAGCTGTCCCCACAGTCCTAGAAGATGACGAGCGCGCGGATGCCCTGGAAGGGGCAGGCGGTGGATGGTTGGCTCCACTAGGCCGCATTGCAGCACGGTGAGCTTCCCACCAGGCCATATGATATTTATTCATGTGACGATTCATGGAAGAAGTTGTCAAACTGCTGAGGTTTTGACCTCTACTAAGATAACCATGCCAAATGTTACAGATCACATAATTTGGCCGATCTTTTTTTATGTCAAAAAAGGACCAGGCTAGGCAAGGCTTAGAGGCCATGCGACCTGTTGATCCACCCCGAATAATGCTCAGAGGCAGAGTGGTGGCTGAGGATGCAGTTGTAGACGTGCTACCAGTGCTCCGACTGTGTCCAGGAAGGCGCCAGGTTACTTCGACGTCGGTTGCATCCTCCTCCACCGCCTCTATTGACCTCCTCGAGTGTCTGACTGTGGGTTGACAGTAGGTGGGATCTAGAACTTCATCATCAATTGTTGTGTTTGCACTCCCCTCCCCCTCAGACCGAGTTTCTTCTTGCCGTGACCGAATATTTAAGTTGTCATCCCAATCGGGTATCTGCGTCTCATCTTCATCAGTATGTTCCTCATTGCCTATAACCACAGTTGTTGGAAAGGCAGCATTTTGGTAGCCAACAGTTTGCATATGATGAAAGTCAACCTCCAAGCCATGTCATGCCCTTCTAAAAGCATGTAAAACACAGCGAGGGGACTCCAACCACAGTCTCCCTCGTTGCCACTAACTGGGCCACACACACCCCACTTGACTGGCATCGGTTGAGCCCCCTTTTGAAAAAGAAAAAGATGCTTTGCATGAAGCACTCTCAAAAATACGCGTGCCTTTCCCGTCCCCTGGCTGACCCAGGGGAAGAAAAGTCCTCTGAGAGCCATGACTTGTTCATCTTGGTTCTTTTAGAAACACAGCGAGGGGACTCCAACCACAGTCTCCCTCGTTGCCACTAACTGGGCCACACACACCCCACTTGACTGGCATCGGTTGAGCCCCCTTTTGAAAAAGAAAAAGATGCTTTGCATGAAGCACTCTCAAAAATACGCGTGCCTTTCCCGTCCCCTGGCTGACTCAGGGGAAGAAAAGTCCTCTGAGAGCCATGACTTGTTCATCTTGGTTCTTTTAGAAACACAGCGAGGGGACTCCAACCACAGTCTCCCTCGTTGCCACTAACTGGGCCACACACACCCCACTTGACTGGCATCGGTTGAGCCCCCTTTTGAAAAAGAAAAAGATGCTTTGCATGAAGCACTCTCAAAAATACGCGTGCCTTTCCTGTCCCCTGGCTGACCCAGGGGAAGAAAAGTCCTCTGAGAGCCATGACTTGTTCATCTTGGTTCTTTTAGAAACACAGCGAGGGGACTCCAACCACAGTCTCCCTCGTTGCCACTAACTAGGCCACACACACCCCACTTGACTGGCATCGGTTGAGCCCCCTTTTGAAAAAGAAAAAGATGCTTTGCATGAAGCACTCTCAAAAATACGCGTGCCTTTCCCGTCCCCTGGCTGACCCAGGGGAAGAAAAGTCCTCTGAGAGCCATGACTTGTTCATCTTGGTTCTTTTAGAAACACAGCGAGGGGACTCCAACCACAGTCTCCCTCGTTGCCACTAACTGGGCCACACACACCCCACTTGACTGGCATCGGTTGAGCCCCCTTTTGAAAAAGAAAAAGATGCTTTGCATGAAGCACTCTCAAAAATACGCGTGCCTTTCCCGTCCCCTGGCTGACCCAGGGGAAGAAAAGTCCTCTGAGAGCCATGACTTGTTCATCTTGGTTCTTTTAGAAACACAGCGAGGGGACTCCAACCACAGTCTCCCTCGTTGCCACTAACTGGGCCACACACACCCCACTTGACTGGCATCGGTTGAGCCCCCTTTTGAAAAAGAAAAAGATGCTTTGCATGAAGCACTCTCAAAAATACGCGTGCCTTTCCCGTCCCCTGGCTGACCCAGGGGAAGAAAAGTCCTCTGAGAGCCATGTCCACATTGTCAGTGGACAGACACGTGTGCTTATCTGCCAGCAGACCCACAGCAGCACTGAAGACAGGTTCCGAGAGAACGCTGGCTGCAGGACACGACAAGATCCCCAAGACGTACGTGGCGAGCTCAGGCAATTTATCAACATTGGAAGCCTAAAATGAGCAGGGCTCAAGTTGCACAATAATGGAATCGATGTTTCCTTGCACATACTCATATATCTGTGTGTCCTACTCTTTTTCCTTGTCCAGCTCTTTTGTTTTCGCATGATTATATGTCCTTGTCACTTTCCCATGTGTTGTGAGTTGTTTGTGACCTTTTGGACACCTTTGAGGGTGTTTTCTAGGTGTTTTTCTGTGTTTGTGATTGCCTGCCATTGTTTCCTATGCAGTTCGAGTTCGGTTCGTCGAACGTTCGACGAACCGAACTCGAACGGGAGGTCCGTTCGGCGAACCAACCTCGAGCCGAACCACGACCGGTTCGCTCATCTCTAGTGATGACGACTCCACTATGAAACCTGTGAAATCCTGCAAAGTAATGGCATTTAGAGACGAGTTTTGACCGCCAGGGGAAAAAAAAAAATAATTTGTAGTTCAGTTTGTGATGGAAGCCAAAACATCCCATCATACGGCAACAAAGCCGAGAACTTCATATATTGTAGTTGGATAGCGTATTATTTCAACACTAAGAACAGATTGGTTTCACTGGGGATTGAACCCAGGACCTTCTGCGTGTTAAGCAGACGTGATGACCACTACACTATGAAACCTGACAATAAGTTACTGTGTATTGGCTAGCAGAGCAGAATTGTGACTGACGGGGCCTTTTTATTGCTGAAGGAAAGTATTTTTGGTTAATGAAACATTTAAAATTATTATTACATATTTTACCAGTTTTATTCCTACAAAGGGATTTTGCTTAAATTGAAGTTTATATTGAAGGTGTTACTTTTTTCTCCATAGTTTGGTCTTTTGCTTTTGTATTTATGGGAACTATATATTTTGAAACAAATAGGATTTTTATAATATGGGATTATGTTTTCTGCTAAAATGGTCAATAAAAAAAACCCCAAAATCGTAGTTCTCTTTGTGATGGAAGCCAAAATGTATTGTCATTTGGCAACGAAACCAAGAATTTCACATATTACAAGTCGATAGGAAATTACTTCAACACCAAAAACAGATTGGTTTTACTGAGGATTGAACGCAGGACCTTCTGCGTGTTAAGCAGACGTGATGACCACTACTCTATGAAACCTGATGGAAAGTTACTGTGTATTGGCTAGCAGAGCAGAATTGTGACTGACGGGGCCTTTTTATTGCTGAAGGAAAGTATTTTTGGTTAATGAAAAATTTACAATTTTTATTACATATTTTACCAGTTTTATTCCTACAAAGGGATTTTGCTTAAAAGGAAGTTTACATTGAATGTGTTACTTTTTTCCACATAGTTTAGTTGTTTGCTTTTGTATTTAAAGGAACTATATATTTTGAAACAAACAGGATTTTTATAATATGGGATTATGTTTTCTGCTAAAATGGTCAATAAAAAAGAAACCCAAAATCGTAGTTCTCTTGCTGATGGAAGCCAAAATATATTATCAGTTGGCAACAAAACAAAGAATTTCATATGTTACAGGTTGATGGAAAATTACTTCAACAGCGAAAACGGCTTGTTTTTACTGGGGATTGAACCCAGGACCTTCTGCGTGTGAAGTAGACGTGATGACGACTCCACTATGAAACCTGTGAAATCCTGCAAAGTAATGGCATTTAGAGACGAGTTTTGACCGCCAGTGGAAAAAAAAAAATAATTTGTAGTTCTGTTTGTGATGGAAGCCTAAACATCCCGTCATACGGCAACAATGCCGAGAACTTCATATATTGAAGTTGGAGAGCGTATTTTTTCAACACTAAGAACAGATTGGTTTCACTGGGGATTGAACCCAGGACTTTCTGCGTGTTAAGCAGACGTGATGACCACTACACTATGAAACCTGACGAAAAGTTACTGTGTATTCGCTAGCAGAGCAGAATTGTGACTGACGGGGCCTTTTTATTGCTGAAGGAAAGTATTTTTGGTTAATAAAACATTTACAACTATTATTACATATTTTAGCAGTTTTATTCCTACAAAAGGATTTTGCTTAAATTGAAGTTTATATTGAATGTGTTACTTTTTTCTCCATAGTTTGGTCTTTTGCTTTTGTATTTATGGGAACTATATATTTTGAAACAAATAGGATTTTTATAATATGGGATTATGTTTTCTGCTAAAATGGTCAATAAAAAAGAAACCCAAAATCGTAGTTCTCTTTGTGATGGAAGCCAAAATGTATTGTCATTTGGCAACGAAACCAAGAATTTCACATATTACAAGTCGATAGGAAATTACTTCAACACCAAAAACAGATTGGTTTCACAGGGGATTGAACCCAGGACCTTCTGCGTGTGAAGCAGACGTGATGACCACTACACTATGAAACCTTCGAAATCCTGCAAAGTAATGGCAATTAGAGTCGAGTTTTGACCGCCAGGGGAAAAAAAACCAAATTCGTAGCTCTGTTGGGGATGGAAGCCAAAACATCCCATCATTCGGCAACAAAGCCAAGAACTTCATATATTGTAGTTTAATTGAGTATTATTTCAACATTAAGAACAGATTGGTTTCACTGGGGATTGAACCCAGGACCTTCTGCGTGGTAAGCAGACGTGATGACCACTACACTATGACACCTGACGAAAAGTTACTGTGTATTCGCTAGCAGAGCAGAATTGTGACTGACGGGGCCTTTTTATTGCTGAAGGAAAGTATTTTTGGTTAATGAAACATTTACAACTATTATTACATATTTTACCAGTTTTATTCCTACAAGAGGATTTTGCTTAAATTGAAGTTTATATTGAATGTGTTACTTTTTTCTCCATATTTTGGTCTTTTGCTTTTGTATTTAAAGGAACTATATATTTTTAAACAAACAGGATTTTTATAATATGGGATTATGTTTTCTGCTAAAATGGTCAATAAAAAAGAAACCCAAAATCGTAGTTCTCTTGGTGATGGAAGCCAAAATATATTATCAGTTGGCAACAAAACAAAGAATTTCATATGTTACAGGTTGATAGCAAATTATTCGAACAGCGAAAACGGCTTGTTTTTACTGGGGATTGAACCCAGGACCTTCTGCGTGTGAAGTAGACGTGATGACGACTCCACTATGAAACCTGTGAAATCCTGCAAAGTAATGGCATTTAGAGACGAGTTTTGACCGCCAGGGGAAAAAAAAATAATAATTTGTAGTTCTGTTTGTGATGGAAGCCAAAACATCTCGTCATACGGCAACAAAGCCGAGAACTTCATATATTGTAGTTGGATAGCGTATTATTTCAACACTAAGAACAGATTGGTTTCACTGGGGATTGAACCCAGGACCTTCTGCGTCTTAAGCAGACGTGATGACCACTACACTATGAAACCTGACGAAAAGTTACTATGTATTGGCTAGCAGAGCAGAATTGTGACTGACGGGGCCTTTTTATTGCTGAAGGAAAGTATTTTTGGTTAATAAAACATTTACAACTATTATTACATATTTTAGCAGTTTTATTCCTACAAAAGGATTTTGCTTAAATTGAAGTTTATATTGAATGTGTTACTTTTTTCTCCATAGTTTGGTCTTTTGCTTTTGTATTTATGGGAACTATATATTTTGAAACAAATAGGATTTTTATAATATGGGATTATGTTTTCTGCTAAAATGGTCAATAAAAAAGAAACCCAAAATCGTAGTTCTCTTTGTGATGGAAGCCAAAATGTATTGTCATTTGGCAACGAAACCAAGAATTTCACATATTACAAGTCGATAGGAAATTACTTCAACACCAAAAACAGATTGGTTTCACAGGGGATTGAACCCAGGACCTTCTGCGTGTGAAGCAGACGTGATGACCACTACACTATGAAACCTTCGTAATCCTGCAAAGTAATGGCAATTAGAGTCGAGTTTTGACCGCCAGGGGAAAAAAAAACAAATTCGTAGCTCTGTTGGGGATGGAAGCCAAAACATCCCATCATTCGGCAACAAAGCCAAGAACTTCATATATTGTAGTTTAATTGAGTATTATTTCAACATTAAGAACAGATTGGTTTCACTGGGGATTGAACCCAGGACCTTCTGCGTGTTAAGCAGACGTGATGACCACTACACTATGAAACCTGACGAAAAGTTACTGTGTATTCGCTAGCAGAGCAGAATTGTGACTGACGGGGCCTTTTTATTGCTGAAGGAAAGTATTTTTGGTTAATGAAACATTTACAACTATTATTACATATTTTACCAGTTTTATTCCTACAAGAGGCATTTGCTTAAATTGAAGTTTATATTGAATGTGTTACTTTTTTCTCCATAGTTTGGTCTTTTGCTTTTGTATTTAAAGGAACTATATATTTTGAAACAAACAGGATTTTTATAATATGGGATTATGTTTTCTGCTAAAATGGTCAATAAAAAAGAAACCCAAAATCGTAGTTCTCTTGGTGATGGAAGCCAAAATATATTATCAGTTGGCAACAAAACAAAGAATTTCATATGTTACAGGTTGATAGCAAATTATTCGAACAGCGAAAATGGCTTGTTTTTACTGGGGATTGAACCCAGGACCTTCTGCGTGTGAAGTAGACGTGATGACGACTCCACTATGAAACCTGTGAAATCATGCAAAGTAATGGCATTTAGAGACGAGTTTTGACCGCCAGGGGAAAAAAAAATAATAATTTGTAGTTCTGTTTGTGATGGAAGCCAAAACATTTCGTCATACGGCAACAAAGCCAAGAACTTCATATATTGTAGTTGGATAGCGTATTATTTCAACACTAAGAACAGATTGGTTTCACTGGGGATTAAACCCAGGACCTTCTGCATCTTAAGCAGACGTGATGACCACTACACTATGAAACCTGACGAAAAGTTACTGTGTATTGGCTAGCAGAGCAGAATTGCGACTGACGGGGCCTTTTTATTGCAGAAGGAAAGTATTTTTGGTTAATGAAACATTTACAATTATTATTACATATTTTACCAGTTTTATTCCTACAAAGGGATTTTGCTTAAATTGAAGTTTATATTGATCGTAGTTCTCTTTGTGATGGAAGCCAAAATGAATTGTCATTTGGCAACGAAACCAAGAATTTCACATATTACAAGTCGATAGGAAATTACTTCAACACCAAAAACAGATTGGTTTCACTGGGGATTGAACTCAGGACCTTCTGTGTGTGAAGCAGACATGATGACCACTACACTATGAAACCTTTGAAAACCTGCAAAGTAATGGCAATTAGAGACGAGTTTTGACCGCCAGGGGAAAAAAAACAAATTCGTAGCTCTGTTGGTGATGAAAGCTAAAACATCCCGTTATTCAGCAACAAAGCCAAGAACTTTATATACTGCAGGTTGATAGGGGATTATTTCAACACCAAGAACACATTGGTTTCACTGGGGATTGAACCCAGGACCTACTCTATGAAACCTGATGGAAAGTTACTGTGTATTGGCTAGCAGAGCAGAATTGTGACTGACAGGGCCTTTTTATTGCTGAAGGAAAGTATTTTTGGTTAATGAAACATTTACAATTTTTATTACATATTTTACCAGTTTTATTCCTACAAAGGGATTTTGCTTAAAAGGAAGTTTACATTGAATGTGTTACTTTTTTCCACATAGTTTAGTTGTTTGCTTTTGTATTTAAAGGAACTATATATTTTGAAACAAACAGGATTTTTATAATATGGGATTATGTTTTCTGCTAAAATGGTCAATAAAAAAGAAACCCAAAATCGTAGTTCTCTTGGTGATGGAAGCCAAAATATATTATCAGTTGGCAACAAAATAAAGAATTTCATATGTTACAGGTTGATAGCAAATTACTTCAACAGCGAAAACGGCTTGTTTTTACTGGGGATTGAACCCAGGACCTTCTGCGTGTGAAGTAGACGTGATGACCACTCCACTATGAAACCTGTGAAATCCTGCAAAGTAATGGCATTTAGAGACGAGTTTTGACCGCCAGGGGAAAAAAAAAAAATAAATTTGTAGTTCTGTTTGTGATGGAAGCCAAAACATACCGTCATTCGGCAACAATGCCGAGAACTTCATATATTGTAGTTGGATAGCGTATTATTTCAACACTAAGAACAGATAGGTTTCACTGGGGATTGAACCCAGGACCTTCTGCGTGTTAAGCAGACGTGATGACCACTACACTATGAAACATGACGAAAAGTTACTGTGTATTGGGTAGCAGAGCAGAATTGTGACTGACGGGGCCTTTTTATTGCTGAAGGAAAGTATTTTTGGTTAACGAAACATTTACAATTATTATTACATATTTTTCCAGTTTTATTCCTACAAAGGGATTTTGCTTAAATTGAAGTTTATATTGAATGTGTTACTTTTTTCTCCATAGTTTGGTCTTTTGCTTTTGTATTTATGGGAACTATATATTTTGAAACAAATAGGATTTTTATAATATGGGATTATGTTTTCTGCTAAAATGGTCAATAAAAAAGAAACCCAAAATCGTAGTTCTCTTTGTGATGGAAGCCAAAATGTATTGTCATTTGGCAACGAAACCAAGAATTTGACATATTACAAGTCGATAGGAAATTACTTCAACACCAAAAACAGATTGGTTTCACTGGGGATTGAACCCAGGACCTTCTGCGTGTGAAGCAGACGTGATGACCACTACACTATGAAGCCTTTGAAATCCTGCCAAGTAATGGCAACTAGAGACGAGTTTTGACCGCCAGGGGAAAAAAAACAAATTCGTAGCTCTGTTGGTGATGGAAGCTAAAACATCCCGTTATTCGGCAACAAAGCCAAGAACTTTATTTACTGCAGGTTGATAGGGGATTATTTCAACACCATGAACACATGGGTTTCACTGGGGATTGAACCCAGGACTTTCTGTGTGTAAAGCAGACGTGATTTCCACTACCCTATGAAACCTTTGAAAGCCTGCAAAGTAATGGCAATTAGAGACGAGTTTTGACCGCCAGGGAAAAAAAAAAAAAATTCGTAGCTCTGTTGGCGATGGAAGCCAAAACATCCCATCATTCGGCAACAATGCCAAGAACTTCATATATTGTAGTTTAATTGAGTATTATTTCAACACCAAGAACAGATTGGTTTTACTGGGGATTGAACGCAGAACCTTCTGCGTGTTAAGCAGACGTGATGACCACTACTCTATGAAACCTGATGGAAAGTTACTGTGTATTGGCTAGCCGAGCAGAATTGTGACTGACGGGGCCTTTTTATTGCTGAAGGAAAGTATTTTTGGTTAATAAAACATTTACAATTTTTAATACATATTTTACCAGTTTTATTCCTACAAAGGGATTTTGCTTAAAAGGAAGTTTACATTGAATGTGTTACTTTTTTCCACATAGTTTAGTTGTTTGCTTTTGTATTTAAAGGAACTATATATTTTGAAACAAACAGGATTTTTATAATATGGGATTATGTTTTCTGCTAAAATGGTCAATAAAAAAGAAACCCAAAATCGTAGTTCTCTTGGTGATGGAAGCCAAAATATATTATCAGTTGGCAACAAAACAAAGAATTTCATATGTAAATGGTTGATAGCAAATTACTTCAACAGCGAAAACGGCTTGTTTTTACTGGGGATTGAACCCAGGACCTTCTGCGTGTGAAGTAGACGTGATGACGACTCCACTATGAAACCTGTGAAATCTTGCAAAGTAATGGCATTTAGAGACGAGTTTTGACCGCCAGGGGAAAAAAAAAAATAATTTGTAGTTCTGTTTGTGATGGAAGCCAAAACATCCCGTCATTCGACAACAAAGCCGAGAACTTCATATATTGTAGTTGGATAGCGTATTATTTCAACACTAAGAACAGATTGGTTTCACTGGGGATTGAACCCAGGACCTTCTGCGTGTTAAGTAGAGATGAGCGAACCGGTCGCGGTTCGGCTCGAGTCGGTTCGCCAAACGGGGGTCCCGTTCGAGTTCGGTTCGTCGAACGTTCGACGAACCGAACTCGAACCAATAGGCTATAATGGGAGGCAATCACAAACACATAAAAATGCATTATAAATGTACACAAACAGTTAATAAACATTGCCATAACACTTACCGGTCCCCGCGATCCCTTCTGCACTCTGTCTCCTGCCGCTATTTAATCCGATGATGGCTGAATCCTCCCGGTGACTGGCACTGCAGCAGTGATGCAGGACCTATTGTGACGTCAAAATAGCCATGTGACCAGTCACGTGGCTATTATCTCATTGGCTACAGACTGGTCACATGACTATGACACGTCATGTAGGACCTGCGAGTGCATCTCTCCGGTACACGGTGCACATATGTGTATCGCCGTGTACCGGCGACATGCTCTAGCACACGGTCGACTCCCCGTTCCGTTAGGGACCGGCTGACACAGCCGGTCATTAACGGAGGTTGCCATAGCAACGCAGTTAGCGGTGACGTCACCGCTAACCGTGGCTCCGAGAGCACCGTTGCTATGGTAACGCGTCTGTCAGCGTTACCGCTGTTACCGCTGACAGCCAGCACTGATCACTCACGGAGTGAAGGCTGCACGCTGCTTCCCGACTGTAGTGAGGATTGTAGTGAGGATGAGGTTCCCCAGCCCCAAGTGATGAGCTGGGTAAACTCATCCTCACTACAATCGTCACTACTACTACACTAGAAAGAAAGAAGACAGAAGAGCAGGATCGTGGAGGGCTGACAGGGGGAAATAAAGATGGAGTCTCTAATGTGTCTGTGTATTTATTTCTATTAAAGTATTTTTTTCTCTGTGTGGTGTTTTTTTTAACCCTTTATTGGAGATTCTTAATGGCCGGGTCAAACGTGCCTGACATTAAGAATCTCTGGCTTAATACTGGCTCGTAAAACAAAGCCAGTATTAACTCATGATTACCCAACAAGCCACCCGGCTCCAGGGCTGTTGGAAGAGTTGGATACAGCGCCAGATGATGGCGCTTCTATGAGAGCGCCATTTTCTGGGACTGCTGCGGACTGAAATTCGCAGCAGAGGCGCCCAGAAACCTCGGGCTAACCTGTGCTGCGGATTCCAATCCCCAGCTGCCTAGTTGTACCCGGCTGGACACAAAAATGGGGCGAAGCACACGTCATTTGTTTTTTAATTATTTCATGAAATAAGTGAAATAATTAAAAAAAAACGGGCTTCCCTATATTTTTGGTTCCCAGCCGGGTACAAATAGGCAACTGGGGGTTGGAGGCAGCCCGTGGCTGCCTGCTGTACCTGGCTAGCATACAAAAATATGGCGAAGCCCACGTCATTTTTTTGGTGGGCAAAAAAATTCTGCATACAGTCCTGGATGGAGTATGCTGAGTAGAGATGAGCGAACCGGTCCCGGTTCGGCTCGAGGTCGGTTCGCCGAACGGGGGCCCCGTTCGAGTTTGGTTCGTCGAACGTTCGACGAACCGAACTCGAACTGCATAGGAAACAATGGCAGGCATTCACAAACACATAAAAACACCTAGAAAACACCCTCAAAGGTGTCCAAAAGGTGACAAACAACTCACAACACAACGCAAACACATGGGAAAGTGACAAGGACATATACTCATGCGAAAACAAAACAGCTGGACAAGGAAAAGGAGGAGGACACACAGATATAGGCATGGCACGCCCTTCTGAAATCATGTAAAACACCGCAAGGTTACTCCAAGCGGAGCCTCCCTTTTTTCAAAAAATTGTGCCCCACACACACCCACCCATTCAGTGGCAGCACTTGTGCCCTAGTTGTACACTTCACAGTTAGATTTGCATCAAGCACATTCAAAAATATGCCATTGTTATCCGTCCCCAGGATGACACCAGGGTAGGTAGCAAAGTCTTTGCTGAACCATGACTTGTTCATCTTGGCTTCTTTAAAAACACATCAAGCAAGGGTTACTCCAAGCGGAGCCTCCCTTTTTTCCAAAAAATTGTGCCCCACACACACCCACCCATTCAGTGGCAGCACTTGTGCCCTAGTTGTACACTTCACAGCTAGATTTGCATCAAGCACATTCAAAAATACGCCATTGTTATCCGTCCCCAGGATGACACCGGGGTAGGTAGCAAAGTGTTTCCTGATCCCAGCTCTGTTCATCTTGGCTTCTTTTAAAAACACATCAAGCAAGGGTTACTCCAAGCGGAGCCTCCCTTTTTTTCCAAAAATTGTGCCCCACACACACCCACCCATTCAGTGGCAGCACTTGTGCCCTAGTTGTACACTTCACAGCTAGATTTGCATCAAGCACATTCAAAGTTACGCCATTGTTATCCGTCCCCAGGATGACACCAGGGTAGGTAGCAAAGTCTTTGCTGAGCCATGACTTGTTCATCTTGGCTTCTTTTAAAAACACATCAAGCAAGGGTTACTCCAAGCGGAGCCTCCCTTTTTTTCCAAAAATTGTGCCCCACACACACCCACCCATTCAGTGGCAGCACTTGTGCCCTAGTTGTACACTTCACAGCTAGATTTGCATCAAGCACATTCAAAAATACGCCATTGTTATCCGTCCCCAGGATGACACCAGGGTAGGTAGCAAAGTCTTTGCTGAACCATGACTTGTTCATCTTGGCTTCTTTTAAAAACACATCAAGCAAGGGTTACTCCAAGCGGAGCCTCCTTTTTTCTCCAAAAATTGTGCCCCACACACACCCACCCATTCAGTGGCAGCACTTGTGCCCTAGTTGTACACTTCACAGCTAGATTTGCATCAAGCACATTCAAAAATACGCCATTGTTATCCGTCCCCAGGATGACACCGGGGTAGGTAGCAAAGTGTTTCCTGATCCCAGCTCTGTTCATCTTGGCTTCTTTTAAAAACACATCAAGCAAGGGTTACTCCAAGCGGAGCCTCCCTTTTTTTCCAAAAATTGTGCCTTACACACACCCACCCATTCAGTGGCAGCACTTGTGCCCTAGTTGTACACTTCACAGCTAGATTTGCATCAAGCACATTCAAAAACACGCCATTGTTATCCGTCCCCAGGATGACACCAGGGTAGTTAGCAAAGTCTTTGCTGAACCATGACTTGTTCATCTTGGCTTCTTTTAAAAACACATCAAGCAAGGGTTACTCCAAGCGGAGCCTCCCTTTTTTTCAAAAAATTGTGCCCCACACACACCCACTCAGTGGCAGCACTTGTGCCCTAGTTGTACACTTCACAGCTAGATTTGCATCAAGCACATTCAAAAATACGCCATTGTTATCCGTCCCCAGGATGACACCGGGGTAGGTAGCAAAGTGTTTCCTGATCCCAGCTCTGTTCATCTTGGCTTCTTTTAAAAACACATCAAGCAAGGGTTCCTCCAAGCGGAGCCTCCCTTTTTTTCCAAAAATTGTGCCCCACACACACCCACCAATTCAGTGGCAGCACTTGTGCCCTAGTTGTACACTTCACAGCTAGATTTGCATCAAGCACATTCAAAAATACGCCATTGTTATCCGTCCCCAGGATGACACCAGGGTAGGTAGCAAAGTCTTTGCTGAACCATGGCTTGTTCATCTTGGCTTCTTTTAAAAACACATCAAGCAAGGGTTACTCCAAGCGGAGCCTCCCTTTTTTTCCAAAAATTGTGCCCCACACACACCCACCCATTCAGTGGCAGCACTTGTGCCCTAGTTGTACACTTCACAGCTAGATTTGCATCAAGCACATTCAAAAATACGCCATTGTTATCCGTCCCCAGGATGACACCAGGGTAGGTAGCAAAGTCTTTGCTGAACCATGACTTGTTCATCTTGGCTTCTTTTAAAAACACATCAAGCAAGGGTTACTCCAAGCGGAGCCTCCCTTTTTTAAAAAAATTGGGCCACACACACACACACCCCATCAGTGGCAGAAGTTGTGCCCTAGTTGCAAACACGATGTTTTGATTTGCATCAAGCACATTCCAAATCCACAAGCATTTACTCTTCCCAGGATGACACAGGGGTAGTAAATTCCTTCTGGATCCATGACTTGTTCATTTTGATGAACGTCAGTCTGTCCACATTGTCACTGGACAGACGCGTGCGCTTATCTGTCAGCACACACCCAGCAGCACTGAAGACACGTTCAGAGACAACGCTGGCAGCTGGACACGACAAAATCTCCAAGGCGTAACTGGAGAGCTCTGGCCATTTTTCTAGATTTGAAGCCCAAAAGGAGCAAGGCTCCATTTGCAAAGTCATGGCATCGATGTTCATTCGGAGATACTCCTGTATCATCCTCTCCAGCCGTTGACTATGTGTCAGACTTGTTGTCTCTGGTGGCCTTACAAAAGAGGGTCTAAAAAAATTATGAAAAGATTCCATAAAATTGCTGTTACCAGCACCAGATACGGTCCTACTGGTACGGGTAGACTGTTGAAGATGACGAGACCGTCCCATGTTTGTCAAGTTACAACTGGGAGATTCACTCCCAGCACCTGCACGGTTGTTTGGCGGAAAAGCCGATCTAAGATCGAGTAACAGCTTCTGCTGATACTCCTGCATACGTGCGTCCCTTTCTATGGCTGGAATTATGTCACAAAATTTGGACTTGTACCGGGGATCTAATAGTGTGGCAAGCCAGTAGTCATCATCACTTCTAATTTTGACAATACGAGGGTCATGTTGGAGGTAGTGCAACAAGAAGGCGCTCATGTGTCTGGCGCAGCCATGCGGACCAAGTCCACGCTGTGTTTGTGGCATAGAGGTGCTAACCGTTCTTTCTTCCTCTGATATCTCCCCCCAACCTCTTTCAACTGAAATTTGACCAAGGTCTCCCTCATCTGCTGAGTCTTCTATGTCCATGGACAGTTCGTCCTCCATTTCTTCATGTTCTCCTGCACCTTCCTCAACATCTCGCCTGCTAACATGCGCCCTTGTTGATCCCTGTCCCCCATGGTCCCATGCCTGGCGCCTTGGTGATGATGAACGTCTGGACCTTGGTGATGTTGTTGTGTCTTGCGCATATGAATCCTCCTGTAGTTCATCCTCTTCCTGTTGTCCCACCCCCTGACTCCGAATAGTGTTTAGCGTCTGCTCCAGCATGTAAATGACTGGAATCGTCATGCTGATAATGGCATTGTCAGCGCTAAACATATTCGTCGCCATGTCGAAACTGTGCAGAAGGGTGCATAGGTCCTTGATCTGAGACCACTCCATCAGGGTGATCTGACCCACCTCTGCATCTTGTTGGCCCAGGCTATACGTCATGACGTATTGCACCAGGGCTCGGCGGTGCTGCCACAGTCGCTGTAACATGTGGAGAGTTGAATTCCAGCGTGTCGCCACATCGCATTTCAGGCGATGAACCGGCAGGCCGAAAGACTTCTGGAGCGATGCAAGTCGCTCTGCTGCGGCGCTTGAACGGCGGAAGTGAGCAGACAGTTTTCGGGCCCTGTTCAGAAGGCCATCTAGGCCGGGATAGTGTGTTAAAAATTGCTGCACGACAAGGTTCAACACATGAGCCATACAAGGTACGTGTGTCACCTTGCCCAGGCGAAGGGCCGCACCCAGGTTTGCAGCATTGTCGCACACGGCCTTACCAGGCTGCAGGTTGAGTGGAGACAACCATTTATTAAACTCGGACCGCAGAGCTGACCACAACTCCTCAGCTGTGTGACTCTTATTACCAAGACATGTCAAGCTAAAGACCGCCTGATGCCGTTGCGCTCTGCTGCCAGTATAGTAATGATGGGTGCGTGATTCCTTCTGCACAGTGAGAACGCTGGTGGCCTGACCAGGCAGGCTTGGGGCGGAGGTGGAGGACCCAGATGAGGTGGAGGATGCAGAAGCAGTGGCGGAACTTGGACAGACAGAGGATTGACACACAAGTCGTGGGGACGGCAAGACTTGTGCAGCAGACCCTTCACCATCTATCACCATAGTTACCCAGTGCCCAGTCAGCGACATGTAACGTCCCTGTCCATGCTTACTGGTCCAAGCGTCGGTGGTGAAATGCACCCGTTCACACACAGAGTTTCTCAAGGAAGCGGTGATGTTGTGTGCGACATGCTGGTGTAGCGCGGGCACACCTTTCTTAGAGAAGTAGTGGCGACTAGGCATCTGGTACTGGGGCACAGCGACAGACATAAGGTCTCTAAAATCCTGTGTGTCCACTAGGCGGAAAGGCAGCATTTCAGTAGCCAACAGCTTACAGAGGGATAGAGTCAACCTCTTAGCTTTGTCATGGGTCGCAGGAAGTGGCCTTTTATTTGACCACATCTGAGGGACAGAGATCTGGCTGCTGTGTGTAGACGGTGTTGAGTAGGGTGTCCCTGGAAAAATGCAGGTTTGTGAGGAAAGTGCAGGCGGAGACATGATGTTGCCTTCATCCAACGTTGGTGCTATCGATGTCTGAGAGAGCTGTACACACTCACTTGTTTCCCCTTCCAAACCAACTGACGACCTACCAAGCAAACTGCCTGTTGCGGTTACAGTGGTGGAAGTTGTGGGTGGAAAAACAGGTGTGACAGCTGTCCCCACAGTCCTAGAAGATGACGAGCGCGCGGATGCCATGGAAGGGGCAGGCGGTGGATGGTTCGCTCCGCTACGCCGCATTGCAGCACGGTGAGCTTCCCACCGGGCCATATGATGTTTATTCATGTGACGATTCATGCAAGAAGTTGTCAAACAGCTGAGGTTTTGACCTCTACTAAGAGAACCATGACAAATTTTACAGATCACATGATTTGGGCGATCTTTTTTTATGTCAAAAAAGGACCAGGCTAGGCAAGGCTTAGAGGCCATGCGACCTGTTGATCCACCCCGAATATTGCTCAGAGGCAGAGTGGTGGCTGAGGATGCAGTTGTAGACGTGCTACCAGTACTCCGACTCTGTCCAGGAAGGCGCAAGGTAACTTCGTCATCAGTTGCATCCTCCTCCACCACCTCTGTTGACCTCCTCAAGGGCCTGACTGTGGGTTGACAGTAGGTGGGATCTAGAACTTCATCATCAATTGTTGTGTTTGCACTCCCCTCCCCCTCAGACCGAACCTGTTCTTGCCCTGACCGAATATTTAAGTTGTCATCCCAATCGGATATCTGCGTCTCATCTTCATCGGTATGTTCCTCATTGTCTATAACCACAGGTGTTACAGTTTGTGACAAAGGGTCAACATTATGCTCAGAAACTTTGTCCTCACGGCCTGAATCAGAGTCACAAAGGTTCTGGGCATCACTGCAGACCATTTCCTGGTCTGTACTCACTGTAGCTTGGGAGCAGACCTCTGATTCCCAGGCTATAGTGTGACTGAACAGCTCTGCAGACTCAGCCATCTCAGTTCCACCATACTGTGCAGGGCTGATGGAGACTTCAGAGCTGGGAGAAATCAAGTTTGATTGGGATGACAACTCAGAGGACTGGTGTTTTTTGGATGCGGTACTTGAAGTGGCTGAGAGGGCACTTGATGGACCACTTGAGATCCATTCAAGCATTTTCCTTTTTTGGCCATCATCTACCTTTGTTCCTGTTGTTCGTGTCCGTAAAAAAGGGAGCACATCGGATTGTCCACGGTAAGTAGTAGACATCTTACTTTTGCTGGTACATGGTCTATCTTCAGCAGATGATAATGGAGCTTTGCCACCTTCCCCACGTACAAAACCTTTTTTGCCTTTTCCACCACGCCTCTTCCCCTTTCCACCAGCATCTGTCATTTTGCCACTCATGTTGATTGCGACAAGATTGTGCACTGAAAATGTGGTAGTAAAAATTGAGAGGTGGTGTAGATTGCAGTGGTGGTCTAGCTTTATTAACAGCAGAATAATAAAGAATAAATATCCCTGACAATGCAACTACGGCCCTTAAACTGGCAGCAAAAATTGCTAGTATAATGGCTTAGTTATAATGAGTTGGAGTGTGCAATGCAGGTAGAGGTGCTGTAAATGTCTTTGCACTAGTGTGACTAGACAAATGTCCAATAGCCACATTTAGGATGCCACTAGGTACACTGAGTGTTTGCTAGTATAATGGCTTAGTTATAATGAGTTGGAGTGTGCAATGCAGGTAGAGGTGCTGCAAATGTCTTTGCACTAGTGTGACTAGACAAATGTCCAATAGCCACGTTTAGGATGCCACTAGGTACACTGAGTGTTTGCTAGTATAATGGCTTAGTTATAATGAGTTGGAGTGTGCAATGCAGGTAGAGGTGCTGCAAATGTCTTTGCACTAGTGTGACTAGACAAATGTCCAATAGCCACGTTTAGGATGCCACTAGGTACACTGAGTGTTTGCTAGTGTAATGGCTTAGTTATAATGAGTTGGAGTGTGCAATGCAGGTAGAGGTGCTGCAAATGTCTTTGCACTAGTGTGACTAGACAAATGTCCAATAGCCACGTTTAGGATGCCACTAGGTACACTGAGTGTTTGCTAGTATAATGGCTTAGTTATAATGAGTTGGAGTGTGCAATGCAGGTAGAGGTGCTGCAAATGTCTTTGCACTAGTGGAACTATAGCAAAGTCCAATAGCCACGTTTAGGATGCCACTAGGTACACTGAGTGTTTGCTAGTATAATGGCTTAGTTATAATGAGTTGGAGTGTGCAATGCAGGTAGAGGTACTGCAAATGTCTTTGCACTAGTGTGACTAGACAAATGTCCAATAGCCACGTTTAGGATGCCACTAGGTACACTGAGTGTTTGCTAGTATAATGGCTTAGTTATAATGAGTTGGAGTGTGCAATGCAGGTAGAGGTGCTGCAAATATCTTTGCACTAGTGTGACTAGACAAATGTCCAATAGCCATGTTTATGATGCCACTAGGTACACTGAGTGTTTGCTAGTATAATGGCTTAGTTATAATGAGTTGGAGTGTGCAATGCAGGTAGAGGTGCTGCAAATGTCTTTGCACTAGTGTGACTAGACAAATGTCCAATAGCCACGTTTAGGATGCCACTAGGTACACTGAGTGTTTGCTAGTATAATGGCTTAGTTATAATGAGTTGGAGTGTGCAATGCAGGTAGAGGTGCTGCAAATGTCTTTGCACTAGTGTGACTAGACAAATGTCCAATAGCCACGTTTAGGATGCCACTAGGTACACTGAGTGTTTGCTAGTATAATGGCTTAGTTATAATGAGTTGGAGTGTGCAATGCAGGTAGAGGTGCTGCAAATGTCTTTGCACTAGTGTGACTAGACAAATGTCCAATAGCCACGTTTAGGATGCCACTAGGTACACTGAGTGTTTGCTAGTATAATGGCTTAGTTATAATGAGTTGGAGTGTGCAATGCAGGTAGAGGTGCTGCAAATGTCTTTGCACTAGTGGGACTATAGCAAAGTCCAATAGCCACGTTTAGGATGCCACTAGGTACACTGAGTGTTTGCTAGTATAATGGCTTAGTTATAATGAGTTGGAGTGTGCAATGCAGGTAGAGGTGCTGCAAATGTCTTTGCACTAGTGTGACTAGACAAATGTCCAATAGCCACGTTTAGGATGCCACTAGGTACACTGAGTGTTTGCTAGTATAATGGCTTAGTTATAATGAGTTGGAGTGTGCAATGCAGGTAGAGGTGCTGCAAATGTCTTTGCACTAGTGTGACTAGACAAATGTCCAATAGCCACGTTTAGGATGCCACTAGGTACACTGAGTGTTTGCTAGTATAATGGCTTAGTTATAATGAGTTGGAGTGTGCAATGCAGGTAGAAGTGTTGCAAATGTCTTTGTACTAGTGTGACTAGACAAATGTCCAATAGCCACGTTTAGGATGCCACTAGGTACACTGAGAGTTTGCTAGTATAATGGCTTAGTTATAATGAGTTGGAGTGTGCAAAGCAGGTAGAGGTGCTGCAAATGTCTTTGCACTAGTGTGACTAGTCAAATGTCCAATAGCCACGTTTAGGATGCCACTAGGTACACTGAGTGTTTGCTAGTATAATGGCTTAGTTATAATGAGTTGGAGTGTGCAATGCAGGTAGAGGTGCTGTAAATGTCTTTGCACTAGTGTGACTAGACAAATGTCCAATAGCCACGTTTAGGATGCCACTAGGTACACTGAGTGTTTGCTAGTATAATGGCTTAGTTATAATGAGTTGGAGTGTGCAATGCAGGTAGAGGTGCTGCAAATGTCTTTGCACTAGTGGGACTATAGCAAAGTCCAATAGCCACGTTTAGGATGCCACTAGGTACACTGAGTGTTTGCTAGTATAATGGCTTAGTTATAATGAGTTGGAGTGTGCAATGCAGGTAGAGGTGCTGCAAATGTCTTTGCACTAGTGTGACTAGACAAATGTCCAATAGCCACGTTTAGGATGCCACTAGGTACACTGAGTGTTTGCTAGTATAATGGCTTAGTTATAATGAGTTGGAGTGTGCAATGCAGGTAGAGGTGCTGCAAATGTCTTTGCACTAGTGTGACTAGACAAATGTCTAATAGCCACGTTTAGGATGCCACTAGGTACACTGAGTGTTTGCTAGTATAATGGCTTAGTTATAATGAGTTGGAGTGTGCAATGCAGGTAGAGGTGCTGCAAATGTCTTTGCACTAGTGTGACTAGACAAATGTCCAATAGCCACGTTTAGGATGCCACTAGGTACACTGAGTGTTTGCTAGTATAATGGCTTAGTTATAATGAGTTGGAGTGTGCAATGCAGGTAGAGGTGCTGCAAATGTCTTTGCACTAGTGTGACTAGACAAATGTCCAATAGCCACGTTTAGGATGCCACTAGGTACACTGAGTGTTTGCTAGTATAATGGCTTAGTTATAATGAGTTGGAGTGTGCAATGCAGGTAGAGGTGCTGCAAATGTCTTTGCACTAGTGGGACTATAGCAAAGTCCAATAGCCACGTTTAGGATGCCACTAGGTACACTGAGTGTTTGCTAGTATAATGGCTTAGTTATAATGAGTTGGAGTGTGCAATGCAGGTAGAGGTGCTGCAAATGTCTTTGCACTAGTGTGACTAGACAAATGTCCAATAGCCACGTTTAGGATGCCACTAGGTACACTGAGTGTTTGCTAGTATAATGGCTTAGTTATAATGAGTTGGAGTGTGCAATGCAGGTAGAGGTGCTGCAAATGTCTTTGCACTAGTGTGACTAGACAAATGTCCAATAGCCACGTTTAGGATGCCACTAGGTACACTGAGTGTTTGCTAGTATAATGGCTTAGTTATAATGAGTTGGAGTGTGCAATGCAGGTAGAGGTGCTGCAAATGTCTTTGCACTAGTGTGACTAGACAAATGTCCAATAGCCACGTTTAGGATGCCACTAGGTACACTGAGTGTTTGCTAGTATAATGGCTTAGTTATAATGAGTTGGAGTGTGCAATGCAGGTAGAGGTGCTGCAAATGTCTTTGCACTAGTGGGACTATAGCAAAGTCCAATAGCCACGTTTAGGATGCCACTAGGTACACTGAGTGTTTGCTAGTATAATGGCTTAGTTATAATGAGTTGGAGTGTGCAATGCAGGTAGAGGTGCTGCAAATGTCTTTGCACTAGTTTGACTAGACAAATGTCCAATAGCCACGTTTAGGATGCCACTAGGTACACTGAGTGTTTGCTAGTATAATGGCTTAGTTATAATGAGTTGGAGTGTGCAATGCAGGTAGAGGTGCTGCAAATGTCTTTGCACTAGTGTGACTAGACAAATGTCCAATAGCCACGTTTAGGATGCCACTAGGTACACTGAGTGTTTGCTAGTATAATGGCTTAGTTATAATGAGTTGGAGTGTGCAATGCAGGTAGAGGTGCTGCAAATGTCTTTGCACTAGTGGGACTATAGCAAAGTCCAATAGCCACGTTTAGGATGCCACTAGGTACACTGAGTGTTTGCTAGTATAATGGCTTAGTTATAATGAGTTGGAGTGTGCAATGCAGGTAGAGGTGCTGAAAATGTCTTTGCACTAGTGTGACTAGACAAATGTCCAATAGCCACGTTTAGGATGCCACTAGGTACACTGAGTGTTTGCTAGTATAATGGCTTAGTTATAATGAGTTGGAGTGTGCAATGCAGGTAGAGGTGCTGCAAATGTCTTTGCACTAGTTTGACTAGACAAATGTCCAATAGCCACGTTTAGGATGCCACTAGGTACACTGAGTGTTTGCTAGTATAATGGCTTAGTTATAATGAGTTGGAGTGTGCAATGCAGGTAGAGGTTCTGCAAATGTCTTTGCACTAGTGTGACTAGACAAATGTCCAATAGCCACGTTTAGGATGCCACTAGGTACACTGAGTGTTTGCTAGTATAATGGCTTAGTTATAATGAGTTGGAGTGTGCAATGCAGGTAGAGGTGCTGCAAATGTCTTTGCACTAGTGTGACTAGACAAATGTCCAATAGCCACGTTTAGGATGCCACTAGGTACACTGAGTGTTTGCTAGTATAATGGCTTAGTTATAATGAGTTGGAGTGTGCAATGCAGGTAGAGGTGCTGCAAATGTCTTTGCACTAGTGGGACTATAGCAAAGTCCAATAGCCACGTTTAGGATGCCACTAGGTACACTGAGTGTTTGCTAGTATAATGGCTTAGTTATAATGAGTTGGAGTGTGCAATGCAGGTAGAGGTGCTGAAAATGTCTTTGCACTAGTGTGACTAGACAAATGTCCAATAGCCACGTTTAGGATGCCACTAGGTACACTGAGTGTTTGCTAGTATAATGGCTTAGTTATAATGAGTTGGAGTGTGCAATGCAGGTAGAGGTGCTGCAAATGTCTTTGCACTAGTTTGACTAGACAAATGTCCAATAGCCACGTTTAGGATGCCACTAGGTACACTGAGTGTTTGCTAGTATAATGGCTTAGTTATAATGAGTTGGAGTGTGCAATGCAGGTAGAGGTGCTGCAAATGTCTTTGCACTAGTGTGACTAGACAAATGTCCAATAGCCACGTTTAGGATGCCACTAGGTACACTGAGTGTTTGCTAGTATAATGGCTTAGTTATAATGAGTTGGAGTGTGCAATGCAGGTAGAGGTGCTGCAAATGTCTTTGCACTAGTGTGACTAGACAAATGTCCAATAGCCACGTTTAGGATGCCACTAGGTACACTGAGTGTTTGCTAGTATAATGGCTTAGTTATAATGAGTTGGAGTGTGCAATGCAGGTAGAGGTGCTGCAAATGTCTTTGCACTAGTGGGACTATAGCAAAGTCCAATAGCCACGTTTAGGATGCCACTAGGTACACTGAGTGTTTGCTAGTATAATGGCTTAGTTATAATGAGTTGGAGTGTGCAATGCAGGTAGAGGTGCTGCAAATGTCTTTGCACTAGTGTGACTAGACAAATGTCCAATAGCCACGTTTAGGATGCCACTAGGTACACTGAGTGTTTGCTAGTATAATGGCTTAGTTATAATGAGTTGGAGTGTGCAATGCAGGTAGAGGTGCTGCAAATGTCTTTGCACTAGTGTGACTAGACAAATGTCCAATAGCCACGTTTAGGATGCCACTAGGTACACTGAGTGTTTGCTAGTATAATGGCTTAGTTATAATGAGTTGGAGTGTGCAATGCAAGTAGAGGTGCTGCAAATGTCTTTGCACTAGTGTGACTAGACAAATGTCCAATAGCCACGTTTAGGATGCCACTAGGTACACTGAGTGTTTGCTAGTATAATGGCTTAGTTATAATTCACGACCTCTTTATCTCTAGCAATCTATCCTTTCTGGCCCTCACCGAAACATGGCTGACACCATCCAACACTGCCTCCCCTGCTGCGCTGTGCTACGGCGGCCTCCACTTCACCCACACCCCTCGCCCTGGCAATAGACAGGGTGGAGGAGTGGGCCTCCTCCTTTCTAACAACTGCAGCTTCACCCCAATGCCACCTCTACCCTCCCTTGTCCTGCCTTCCTTTGAAGTGCACTCTGTCCGCATCTACTCTCCCTCCAACCTCCAAGTGGCCGTCATATACAGACCCCCGGGCCCAACCACTGCCTTTATTGACCAGTTCTCCGCCTGGCTTCTACACTTTCTCTCTGCTGACATCCCCACTATCATCATGGGTGACTTCAACATCCCCACTGACACCCGCCAGTCAGCGGCCTCCAAACTCCTCTCCCTCGCCTCATCTTTTGGTCTAACTCAGTTGTCCGCCTCTGCCACCCACAAAGATGGCCACACACTAGACCTTATCTTCACCCGTCTCTGCTCTCTATCTAACCTCACTACCTCCCCTCTCCCCTTATCTGACCACCATCTGCTGACCTTTTCAGCCCTGTCCTCCTCACCTGCCCCCCCTGTCCAGCACATATCACACCCCCGCAGAAACCTTGCACACATCAACATACACACCCTTTCTGACTCTATCCTACCGCTGTCCTCCATATCTTCACTCCACGACACAAACAGTGCCACCATTTTCTACAACGCCACTCTCACATCAGCTATTGATTCAGTCGCTCCTCTTGTGAACGGCAGAGCAAGACGAATCAATAGACAACCCTGGCACAACAGCCTCACTAAAAAACTACGGCAAGTGTCTAGAGCCGCAGAGCGGCGCTGGAAGAAAACGCACTTCCAGGAAGACTTCACCACATTCAAAAATGCAATTCACACATTTCGCTTGGCCCTTACCTCGGCTAAACAGAATTACTTCAAAAACCTCATATCCTCTTTAACACACAACCCCAAACAGCTATTTAACACTTTTACCTCCCTCCTTCGCCCACCGCTGCCCCCTCCAACCTCCCTCATCTCCGCAGAAGAATTTGCCACATATTTCAAAGAAAAGATCGACCAAACCAGACAAGTCTTTTCTGCTGAACCACCACAACCCCTTTATATAACAGACCACTGCCCCTCCCCCATAAACTTCCTCCCCACTATCACCGAAGGAGAGCTTGCACATCTTCTCTCAAAAGCGCACCTCACTACATGCGCACTTGACCCCATCCCATCCCACCTCCTCCCCAACCTCACCACTATCCTTATTCCCGCCTTATCCCATCTCTTCAACCTATCTCTAACAACTGGTACCTTCCCTTCTGCCTTTAAGCATGCAACAGTCACACCTATCCTAAAGAAACCTTCCCTCGACCCAACCTCTACTACCAGCTATCGACCCATATCGCTACTCCCACTTGCCTCAAAACTCCTGGAACAGCATGTCCATGCTGAACTTTCCTCCCACCTCTCCTCTAACTCTCTCTTTGACAACCTACAGTCCGGCTTCCGTCCACATCATTCCACTGAAACTGCCCTGACTAAAATCACAAATGACTTACTTACCGCCAAAGCTAACAACCACTTCTCTGTACTCCTACTTCTAGACCTATCCTCAGCCTTTGACACTGTTGACCACTCCCTGCTACTACAGATCCTCTCTTCCCTTGGTGTCAGAGACCTCGCTCTCTCTTGGATCTCTTCATACCTCTCCAACCGCACTTTTAGTGTCTCCCATTCCCACACAACCTCTTCATCCCGTTCTCTCTCTGTTGGTGTCCCTCAAGGCTCTGTCCTGGGACCCTTACTTTTTTCTATCTATACATTTGGCCTGGGACAACTCATAAAGTCCCATGGCTTCCAGTACCACCTATATGCTGATGACACTCAGATCTACCTCTCTGGTCCAGATGTCACATCTCTGCTGTCCAGAATCCCAGAGTGCCTATCTGCTATATCTTCCTTCTTTTCCTCTCGCTTCCTAAAGCTCAATATGGCCAAAACTGAACTGATCATCTTTCCTCCATCTCCCCTGCACTCTCCACCTGATCTATCCATTACAATTAATAACATCACGCTCTCCCCAGCACCCAAAGTTTGGTGCCTCGGAGTGACCTTTGACTCTGCCCTGTCCTTCATACCGCACATCCAATCCCTCACCACCTCCTGCCGTTTTCAACTCAAAAATATCTCCAGAATCCGCCCTTTTCTCAATCCCCAATCTACAAAAATTCTAGTGCACGCCCTCATAATCTCCCGCATCGACTACTGCAACATCCTCCTCTGTGGTCTCCCTGCTAACACACTCGCCCCTCTCCAGTCCATCCTTAACTCTGCTGCCCGACTGATCCACCTCTCTCCTCAATACCACCCCGCTTCTACTCTCTGCAAGTCCCTCCACTGGCTCCCAATCTTCCACCGTATCCAATTCAAATTACTAACACTGACCTACAAAGCTATCCATAATCTGTCTCCTCCATATATCTCTGAACTAATCTCTCGCTACACTCCAAAACGTAACCTCCGGTCCTCCCAAGATCTCCTTCTATCCTCCTCTCTCATTCGCTCCTCATGCAACCGACTCCAAGACTTCTCCCGAGCATCCCCAGTCTCCTGGAACTCACTGCCTCAACACGTCAGACTATCTACTACACTCGCAAGCTTCAAACGGAACCTAAAGACTCATCTGTTCAGAAATGCCTATAACCTTCAATGACCTCACTGCTTCACCACTGTGCGGAGCTGCCGCCCCACCACCGTGCGGAGCTGCCGCCCCACCACCGTGCGGAGCTGCCGCCCCACCACCGTGCGGAGCTGCCGCCCCACCACCGTGCGGAGCTGCCGCCCCACCACCGTGCGGAGCTGCCGCCCCACCACCGTGCGGAGCTGCCGCCCCACCACCGTGCGGAGCTGCCGCCCCACCACCGTGCGGAGCTGCCGCCCACCACCGTGCGGAGCTGCCGCCCCACCACCGTGCGGAGCTGCCGCCCCACCACCGTGCGGAGCTGCCGCCCCACCACCGTGCGGAGCTGCCGCCCCACCACCGTGCGGAGCTGCCGCCCCACCACCGTGCGGAGCTGCCGCCCCACCACCGTGCGGAGCTGCCGCCCCACCTACACCCCACCTACTGTCTCCTCCCCAAAATACTTTAGGATGTAAGCCCGCAAGGGCAGGGCCCTCTTCCCCCTGTGCTAGTCTGTCTATTGTAACGTGTACATGTATTCTGTATGTAACCCCCTCATGTACAGCACCATGGAATCAATGGTGCTCTATAAATAAACAATAATAATAATAATAATAATAATAATGAGTTGGAGTGTGCAATGCAGGTAGAGGTGCTGCAAATGTCTTTGCACTAGTGTGACTAGACAAATGTCCAATAGCCACGTTTAGGATGCCACTAGGTACACTGAGTGTTTGCTAGTATAATGGCTTAGTTATAATGAGTTGGAGTGTGCAATGCAGGTAGAGGTGCTGCAAATGTCTTTGCACTAGTGGGACTATAGCAAAGTCCAATAGCCACGTTTAGGATGCCACTAGGTACACTGAGTGTTTGCTAGTATAATGGCTTAGTTATAATGAGTTGGAGTGTGCAATGCAGGTAGAGGTGCTGCAAATGTCTTTGCACTAGTGTGACTAGACAAATGTCCAATAGCCACGTTTAGGATGCCACTAGGTACACTGAGTGTTTGCTAGTATAATGGCTTAGTTATAATGAGTTGGAGTGTGCAATGCAGGTAGAGGTGCTGCAAATGTCTTTGCACTAGTGTGACTAGACAAATGTCCAATAGCCACGTTTAGGATGCCACTAGGTACACTGAGTGTTTGCTAGTATAATGGCTTAGTTATAATGAGTTGGAGTATGCAATGCAGGTAGAGGTGCTGCAAATGTCTTTGCACTAGTGTGACTAGACAAATGTCCAATAGCCACGTTTAGGATGCCACTAGGTACACTGAGTGTTTGCTAGTATAATGGCTTAGTTATAATGAGTTGGAGTGTGCAATGCAGGTAGAGGTGCTGCAAATGTCTTTGCACTAGTGTGACTAGTCAAATGTCCAATAGCCACGTTTAGGATGCCACTAGGTACACTGAGTGTTTGCTAGTATAATGGCTTAGTTATAATGAGTTGGAGTGTGCAATGCAGGTAGAGGTGCTGCAAATGTCTTTGCACTAGTGTGACTAGACAAATGTCCAATAGCCACGTTTAGGATGCCACTAGGTACACTGAGTGTTTGCTAGTATAATGGCTTAGTTATAATGAGTTGGAGTGTGCAATGCAGGTAGAGGTGCTGCAAATGTCTTTGCACTAGTGGGACTATAGCAAAGTCCAATAGCCACGTTTAGGATGCCACTAGGTACACTGAGTGTTTGCTAGTATAATGGCTTAGTTATAATGAGTTGGAGTGTGCAATGCAGGTAGAGGTGCTGCAAATGTCTTTGCACTAGTGTGACTAGACAAATGTCCAATAGCCACGTTTAGGATGCCACTAGGTACACTGAGTGTTTGCTAGTATAATGGCTTAGTTATAATGAGTTGGAGTGTGCAATGCAGGTAGAGGTGCTGCAAATGTCTTTGCACTAGTGTGACTAGACAAATGTCCAATAGCCACGTTTAGGATGCCACTAGGTACACTGAGTGTTTGCTAGTATAATGGCTTAGTTATAATGAGTTGGAGTGTGCAATGCAGGTAGAGGTGCTGCAAATGTCTTTGCACTAGTGTGACTAGACAAATGTCCAATAGCCACGTTTAGGATGCCACTAGGTACACTGAGTGTTTGCTAGTATAATGGCTTAGTTATGAGTTGGAGTGTGCAATGCAGGTAGAGGTGCTGCAAATGTCTTTGCACTAGTGGGACTATAGCAAAGTCCAATAGCCACGTTTAGGATGCCACTAGGTACACTGAGTGTTTGCTAGTATAATGGCTTAGTTATAATGAGTTGGAGTGTGCAATGCAGGTAGAGGTGCTGCAAATGTCTTTGCACTAGTGTGACTAGACAAATGTCCAATAGCCACGTTTAGGATGCCACTAGGTACACTGAGTGTTTGCTAGTATAATGGCTTAGTTATAATGAGTTGGAGTGTGCAATGCAGGTAGAGGTGCTGCAAATGTCTTTGCACTAGTGTGACTAGACAAATGTCCAATAGCCACGTTTAGGATGCCACTAGGTACACTGAGTGTTTGCTAGTATAATGGCTTAGTTATAATGAGTTGGAGTGTGCAATGCAGGTAGAGGTGCTGCAAATGTCTTTGCACTAGTGTGACTAGACAAATGTCCAATAGCCACGTTTAGGATGCCACTAGGTACACTGAGTGTTTGCTAGTATAATGGCTTAGTTATAATGAGTTGGAGTGTGCAATGCAGGTAGAGGTGCTGCAAATGTCTTTGCACTAGTGTGACTAGACAAATGTCCAATAGCCACGTTTAGGATGCCACTAGGTACACTGAGTGTTTGCTAGTATAATGGCTTAGTTATAATGAGTTTGAGTGTGCAATGCAGGTAGAGGTGCTGCAAATGTCTTTGCACTAGTGTGACTAGTCAAATGTCCAATAGCCACGTTTAGGATGCCACTAGGTACACTGAGTGTTTGCTAGTATAATGGCTTAGTTATAATGAGTTGGAGTGTGCAATGCAGGTAGAGGTGCTGCAAATGTCTTTGCACTAGTTGGACTATAGCAAAGTCCAATAGCCACGTTTAGGATGCCACTAGGTACACTGAGTGTTTGCTAGTATAATGGCTTAGTTATAATGAGTTGGAGTGTGCAATGCAGGTAGAGGTGCTGCAAATGTCTTTGCACTAGTGTGACTAGACAAATGTCCAATAGCCACGTTTAGGATGCCACTAGGTACACTGAGTGTTTGCTAGTATAATGGCTTAGTTATAATGAGTTGGAGTGTGCAATGCAGGTAGAGGTGCTGCAAATGTCTTTGCACTAGTGTGACTAGACAAATGTCCAATAGCCACGTTTAGGATGCCACTAGGTACACTGAGTGTTTGCTAGTATAATGGCTTAGTTATAATGAGTTGGAGTGTGCAATGCAGGTAGAGGTGCTGCAAATGTCTTTGCACTAGTGTGACTAGACAAATGTCCAATAGCCACGTTTAGGATGCCACTAGGTACACTGAGTGTTTGCTAGTATAATGGCTTAGTTATAATGAGTTGGAGTGTGCAATGCAGGTAGAGGTGCTGCAAATGTCTTTGCACTAGTGTGACTAGACAAATGTCCAATAGCCACGTTTAGGATGCCACTAGGTACACTGAGTGTTTGCTAGTATAATGGCTTAGTTATAATAAGTTGGAGTGTGCAATGCAGGTAGAGGTGCTGCAAATGTCTTTGCACTAGTGTGACTAGACAAATGTCCAATAGCCACGTTTAGGATGCCACTAGGTACACTGAGTGTTTGCTAGTATAATGGCTTAGTTATAATGAGTTGGAGTGTGCAATGCAGGTAGAGGTGCTGCAAATGTCTTTGCACTAGTGTGACTAGACAAATGTCCAATAGCCACGTTTAGGATGCCACTAGGTACACTGAGTGTTTGCTAGTATAATGGCTTAGTTATAATGAGTTGGAGTGTGCAATGCAGGTAGAGGTGCTGCAAATGTCTTTGCACTAGTGTGACTAGACAAATGTCCAATAGCCACAATTAGGATGCCACTAGGTACACTGAGTGTTTGCTAGTATAATGGCTTAGTTATAATGAGTTTGAGTGTGCAATGCAGGTAGAGGTGCTGCAAATGTCTTTGCACTAGTGTGACTAGTCAAATGTCCAATAGCCACGTTTAGGATGCCACTAGGTACACTGAGTGTTTGCTAGTATAATGGCTTAGTTATAATGAGTTGGAGTGTGCAATGCAGGTAGAGGTGCTGCAAATGTCTTTGCACTAGTTGGACTATAGCAAAGTCCAATAGCCACGTTTAGGATGCCACTAGGTACACTGAGTGTTTGCTAGTATAATGGCTTAGTTATAATGAGTTGGAGTGTGCAATGCAGGTAGAGGTGCTGCAAATGTCTTTGCACTAGTGTGACTAGACAAATGTCCAATAGCCACGTTTAGGATGCCACTAGGTACACTGAGTGTTTGCTAGTATAATGGCTTAGTTATAATGAGTTGGAGTGTGCAATGCAGGTAGAGGTGCTGCAAATGTCTTTGCACTAGTGTGACTAGACAAATGTCCAATAGCCACGTTTAGGATGCCACTAGGTACACTGAGTGTTTGCTAGTATAATGGCTTAGTTATAATGAGTTGGAGTGTGCAATGCAGGTAGAGGTGCTGCAAATGTCTTTGCACTAGTGTGACTAGACAAATGTCCAATAGCCACGTTTAGGATGCCACTAGGTACACTGAGTGTTTGCTAGTATAATGGCTTAGTTATAATGAGTTGGAGTGTGCAATGCAGGTAGAGGTGCTGCAAATGTCTTTGCACTAGTGGGACTATAGCAAAGTCCAATAGCTACGTTTAGGATGCCACTAGGTACACTGAGTGTTTGCTAGTATAATGGCTTAGTTATAATGAGTTGGAGTGTGCAATGCAGGTAGAGGTGCTGCAAATGTCTTTGCACTAGTGTGACTAGACAAATGTCCAATAGCCACGTTTAGGATGCCACTAGGTACACTGAGTGTTTGCTAGTATAATGGCTTAGTTATAATGAGTTGGAGTGTGCAATGCAGGTAGAGGTGCTGCAAATGTCTTTGCACTAGTGTGACTAGACAAATGTCCAATAGCCACGTTTAGGATGCCACTAGGTACACTGAGTGTTTGCTAGTATAATGGCTTAGTTATAATGAGTTGGAGTGTGCAATGCAGGTAGAGGTGCTGCAAATGTCTTTGCACTAGTGTGACTAGACAAATGTCCAATAGCCACGTTTAGGATGCCACTAGGTACACTGAGTGTTTGCTAGTATAATGGCTTAGTTATAATGAGTTGGAGTGTGCAATGCAGGTAGAGGTGCTGCAAATGTCTTTGCACTAGTGTGACTAGTCAAATGTCCAATAGCCACGTTTAGGATGCCACTAGGTACACTGAGTGTTTGCTAGTATAATGGCTTAGTTATAATGAGTTGGAGTGTGCAATGCAGGTAGAGGTGCTGCAAATGTCTTTGCACTAGTGTGACTAGACAAATGTCCAATAGCCACGTTTAGGATGCCACTAGGTACACTGAGTGTTTGCTAGTATAATGGCTTAGTTATAATGAGTTGGAGTGTGCAATGCAGGTAGAGGTGCTGCAAATGTCTTTGCACTAGTGGGACTATAGCAAAGTCCAATAGCCACGTTTAGGATGCCACTAGGTACACTGAGTGTTTGCTAGTATAATGGCTTAGTTATAATGAGTTGGAGTGTGCAATGCAGGTAGAGGTGCTGCAAATGTCTTTGCACTAGTGTGACTAGACAAATGTCCAATAGCCACGTTTAGGATGCCACTAGGTACACTGAGTGTTTGCTAGTATAATGGCTTAGTTATAATGAGTTGGAGTGTGCAATGCAGGTAGAGGTGCTGCAAATGTCTTTGCACTAGTGTGACTAGACAAATGTCCAATAGCCACGTTTAGGATGCCACTAGGTACACTGAGTGTTTGCTAGTATAATGGCTTAGTTATAATGAGTTGGAGTGTGCAATGCAGGTAGAGGTGCTGCAAATGTCTTTGCACTAGTGTGACTAGACAAATGTCCAATAGCCACGTTTAGGATGCCACTAGGTACACTGAGTGTTTGCTAGTATAATGGCTTAGTTATAATGAGTTGGAGTGTGCAATGCAGGTAGAGGTGCTGCAAATGTCTTTGCACTAGTGTGACTAGACAAATGTCCAATAGCCACGTTTAGGATGCCACTAGGTACACTGAGTGTTTGCTAGTATAATGGCTTAGTTATAATGAGTTGGAGTGTGCAATGCAGGTAGAGGTGCTGCAAATGTCTTTGCACTAGTGGGACTATAGCAAAGTCCAATAGCCACGTTTAGGATGCCACTAGGTACACTGAGTGTTTGCTAGTATAATGGCTTAGTTATAATGAGTTGGAGTGTGCAATGCAGGTAGAGGTGCTGCAAATGTCTTTGCACTAGTGTGACTAGACAAATGTCCAATAGCCACGTTTAGGATGCCACTAGGTACACTGAGTGTTTGCTAGTATAATGGCTTAGTTATAATGAGTTGGAGTGTGCAATGCAGGTAGAGGTGCTGCAAATGTCTTTGCACTAGTGTGACTAGACAAATGTCCAATAGCCACGTTTAGGATGCCACTAGGTACACTGAGTGTTTGCTAGTATAATGGCTTAGTTATAATGAGTTGGAGTGTGCAATGCAGGTAGAGGTGCTGCAAATGTCTTTGCACTAGTGTGACTAGACAAATGTCCAATAGCCACGTTTAGGATGCCACTAGGTACACTGAGTGTTTGCTAGTATAATGGCTTAGTTATAATGAGTTGGAGTGTGCAATGCAGGTAGAGGTGCTGCAAATGTCTTTGCACTAGTGTGACTAGACAAATGTCCAATAGCCACGTTTAGGATGCCACTAGGTACACTGAGTGTTTGCTAGTATAATGGCTTAGTTATAATGAGTTTGAGTGTGCAATGCAGGTAGAGGTGCTGCAAATGTCTTTGCACTAGTGTGACTAGTCAAATGTCCAATAGCCACGTTTAGGATGCCACTAGGTACACTGAGTGTTTGCTAGTATAATGGCTTAGTTATAATGAGTTGGAGTGTGCAATGCAGGTAGAGGTGCTGCAAATGTCTTTGCACTAGTTGGACTATAGCAAAGTCCAATAGCCACGTTTAGGATGCCACTAGGTACACTGAGTGTTTGCTAGTATAATGGCTTAGTTATAATGAGTTGGAGTGTGCAATGCAGGTAGAGGTGCTGCAAATGTCTTTGCACTAGTGTGACTAGACAAATGTCCAATAGCCACGTTTAGGATGCCACTAGGTACACTGAGTGTTTGCTAGTATAATGGCTTAGTTATAATGAGTTGGAGTGTGCAATGCAGGTAGAGGTGCTGCAAATGTCTTTGCACTAGTGTGACTAGACAAATGTCCAATAGCCACGTTTAGGATGCCACTAGGTACACTGAGTGTTTGCTAGTATAATGGCTTAGTTATAATGAGTTGGAGTGTGCAATGCAGGTAGAGGTGCTGCAAATGTCTTTGCACTAGTGTGACTAGACAAATGTCCAATAGCCACGTTTAGGATGCCACTAGGTACACTGAGTGTTTGCTAGTATAATGGCTTAGTTATAATGAGTTGGAGTGTGCAATGCAGGTAGAGGTGCTGCAAATGTCTTTGCACTAGTGTGACTAGACAAATGTCCAATAGCCACGTTTAGGATGCCACTAGGTACACTGAGTGTTTGCTAGTATAATGGCTTAGTTATAATGAGTTGGAGTGTGCAATGCAGGTAGAAGTGCTGCAAATGTCTTTGCACTAGTGTGACTAGACAAATGTCCAATAGCCACGTTTAGGATGCCACTAGGTACACTGAGTGTTTGCTAGTATAATGGCTTAGTTATAATGAGTTGGAGTGTGCAATGCAGGTAGAGGTGCTGCAAATGTCTTTGCACTAGTGGGACTATAGCAAAGTCCAATAGCCACGTTTAGGATGCCACTAGGTACACTGAGTGTTTGCTAGTATAATGGCTTAGTTATAATGAGTTGGAGTGTGCAATGCAGGTAGAGGTGCTGCAAATGTCTTTGCACTAGTGTGACTAGACAAATGTCCAATAGCCACGTTTAGGATGCCACTAGGTACACTGAGTGTTTGCTAGTATAATGGCTTAGTTATAATGAGTTGGAGTGTGCAATGCAGGTAGAGGTGCTGCAAATGTCTTTGCACTAGTGTGCCTAGACAAATGTCCAATAGCCACGTTTAGGATGCCACAAGGTACAATGAGTGTTTGCTAGTATAATGGCTTAGTTATAATGAGTTGGAGTGTGCAGAGGACAGGAGGGTACAGTGCCAGGAGTGTGGGGCTCTGGGTAGAGGAATGGAAGCCTGCCTTTCTATTCCCTCCTAATGGGGAAATGCAGCGACGAAATCCCTGACCTTGGCTACACAGACGCTGTCCCTGTTTTCAGGACCTGTCACCTATGGCTCTGACAATGCCGGTGCGAGCCCTTAAAAGGACTGATGGAAAGTGCTATCCCTATGCTGTCCAGCACTGTCTATGGAGCGCATACAGCTGTATCAGCGATAGGACTCAGGACGGAGCTGCGCAAGTGATGTCTGACACCAAGGACGCAGAAGAGATAATGGCGTCCTGGAGGAAAATGTCCGGTTTTATAATGCAGGGACATGTGACATGGACATCCTATCACACATGCCGTTGCTTCTCTGGCTAAAAGTCTACTTAGCTGTGTGTGTGTCTGGGATTGGCTGACATGCTGGCCCGCCCCACAAGACGCGCGCGCTTAGGGAAGGAAGACAAGGAAAAAAAAAAAAAAAAAATGGCGATCGCCATTATACAAACAGTAGTGATCTGAAGGCTCTGTTCACGCACACTATACACTGAAATGTCATAATAGTGTGAGTCACAGAGTGACTTACACTATTACAGCGGAAAGCCAGCTAGGAATTAGCTGTTTTTTTGCTGCTAGAACCATTCTCGAACGTTTCTAGAACTACCGAGCTTTTGCTAAAAAGCTCGAGTTCTAGTTCGATCTAGAACAGGCCCCAAAATCACTCGAGCCTAGAACTGGAGAACCTCGAACCGCGAACCGCGCTCAACTCTAATGCTGAGCCTTGTAGTTCTGCAGCTGCTGTCTGCTCTTCTCCATACAGACAGACAGCAGCTGCAGAACTACAAGGCTCAGCATACTCCATCCAGGACTGTATGCAGAAGTTTTTTGCCCCCTGAAAAAATTATGTGGGCTTCGCCATATTTTTGTATGCTAGCCAGGTACAGCAGGCAGGTTCGGCTGCCCCAACCCCCAGTTGCCTATTTGTACCCGGCTGGGAACCAAAAATAAAGGGAAGCCCTTTTTTTATTATTTCATGAATTTCATGAAATAATTAGAAAACAAATGACGTAGGCTTCGCCCTATTTTTGTGTCCAGCCAGGTACAACTAGGCAGCTGGGGATTGGAATCCGCAGCACAGGTTGGCCTGAGCTTTCTGGGCCCCACTGCTGCGAATTGCAGTCTGCAGCTGCCTCAGAAAATGGCATTTTCATAGAAGCGCCATCTTCTGGCACTGTATCCAACTCTTCCAGCACCTGCCTGCTATACCTGGCTAGCATACAAAAATATGGCGAAGCTCACGTCCTTTTTTTGTAGTTTTTTGGCAAAAAAAATAAAAAATGCTTCCTTGGATTTTCCATTGCCAGTGAAGGTAACACCAAGCAGTGGGGGTTGGCAGCCAGTAGCTGCTTGGATTACCCTTACCTAGCAATACAAAAAATGCAGCGGGAGCCCATATATATTTTTTTTAAATATTTATTTAAATAACTAAAAACAAAATGGGCTTCCCTGTATTTTGATTGCTGGACATCACAGTGCTGTAAAAATAAATCTTTACAAAAATGACGTAGCGCTCCGCGGTATTTTTGATTCTCAGCGCAGATAAAGCAGACAGCTATGGGTTGCCACCCCAGTCTGCCTGCCGTTACCTTGGTTGGCAATCAAAATACAGGGAAGCCCATTAATTTTTTCTATTTAAAAAATAGTTAAAAAAAAAATGACGTTGGGTCCCCCCATTTTTGATAGCCAGCTAGGGTAAAGCAGACGGCTGTAGCCTGAAAACCACAGCTGGCAGCTTTACCGTGGTTGGGGATCCAATGTGGAGGTCCCCTCAGGCTCTTTTTTATAATTATTTTATAAATATAAATAATTACACAATAAAAGTAGGGTCCCCCCCAAATTGGATCACCAGCCAAGGTAAAGCGGACAGCTGTGGTCTGGTATTCTCAGGGTGGGAAGGTCCATAGTTATTGGGCCTTCACAGCCTAAAAACTAGCACGCCGCAGGCACCCCAGACGTGGCGCATCCATTAGATGCGCCAATCCTGGCGCTTCACCCCAGCTCATCCCGTGCCCTGGTGCAGTGGCAAACGGGGTAATAAATCGGGTTGATACTAGCTGTAAAGTCACCTGAGATCAAGCCCAGCAGTTTGTGATGTCATGGCGTCTATTAGATACCCAACATCATAAACTGTCAGTACTAACAAAAAAAAAAAATCAACAAAAGAAATTTATTTGAAAAAACAGTCCCCAACACATTTCCTCTTTCACCAATTTATTGTAAGAAAAAAAATAAAGGGGTCCCACGACGACTCTGGACCGTCTAGAATATGGGGGGGAGACACTTAGGGAACGTATCCCCCATTTTCTAGGAGTGCGGACCCTTCATGTGAGGAGTGTGGGTGCAATGAATCTGCACTCACTCTCCCCGGGTCCACAGCAGCAGAGTCCATGTCGTAATGGTTGCTACCAAAGCTGCAATGCCCTGCTCATGAGGTAAGGGCATGCCTAATCAGGAGAACTACTGTAGAGGAAGCTCTGCTCACTGGTATATAGGTGCTCAGAGGTAATAATAGATAAAATTAGTGAGTAGCCTCGGCACTCTAAATCTCCCAGACTAAGTCAGTAAGTCACAACGGATAGTAATGCAAAATCACTCTTTATTGGTCCGTATTAAGAAAAAAATTTTTTTCAGAAGCATATATGTTTTTGTCCAAAACAAGTTACAAATGAGGTTTCGGCCTGAGCCTTCGTCAAATTGGACTTATCTGCATGTAATCATGAAAAATGACAATAATCAGTATCACATAAGAGTGAGAGAACAATAACATAAACTCGAACAATGTAGAGGTACAATTGGGATGCAGCAAAAAAATTGCAACACAGCAAGAAATGAAACACATGATACAAATGTCATAATACAGTACAAGGACAAAATAGTAATGACAAATATGGGGTCAGAGTAGGCTTAGACAGCTCTGGTACGAAAGAGATGTCAATCATAAAGTAACATGTGCAGTAGGTGTAGAGCTACAGTATGCATGGCAGAGCTAATGGGTAGACTGACCATAGAAAAAGAACGGAGAAAAAGTGGAGAAAAAGTGGAGAAAAAATGGATAAAAAGTGGAGAAAAAGTGAAGAAAAAGTGGAGAAAAAGTGGAGAAAATGTGGAGAAAAAAATGGATAAAAAGTGGAGAAAAAGTGGAGAAAAAGTGGAGAAAAAAGTGGAGAAAAAGTGGAGAAAAAGTGGAGAAGTGGAGAAGTAGAGAAAAAGTGGAGAAAAAGTGGAGCACCCTTTGGTGCCTTTCATGTGGCACTAAGGGGTGCTTAGCTTTGCATTTAGCCAAAAAAATGAAAAAAAAAATGACGTAGGGTTCCCCCTAGTTTTGTAGCCAGCTAGGGTAAAGCAGACGGCTGCAGCCTGCAGGCCACAGCTGGCAACCTCACCTTGGCTGGTAATCCAAAACTGAGGGCACCCCACGCTGTTATTTTAAATTAAATAAATAATTTAAAAAAAAACACGTAGGGGTCCCCCAAAATTGGATCACCAGCCAAGGTAAAGCAGACAGCTGAGGCCTGATATTCTCAGACTAGGGAGGTCCATGGTTATTGGACTCTGCCCAGCCTAAAAATAGCAGGCCGCAGCCGCCCCAGAAGTGGCGCATCCATTAGATGCGCCAATCCTCGTGCTTCGCCCCAGCTCATCCCGCGCCCTGGTGCGGTGGCAAACGGGGTAATATATATGGGGTTAATACCAGATGTGTAATGCACCTGGCATTAAGCCCTGGGGTTGGTGAGGTCAGGCGTCTATCAGATACCCGACATCACCAACCCAGTCAGTAATAAAAAAAAATAGACGACAAACACATTTTTATTTGAAAAAACACTCCCCAATACATTCCCTCTTTAACCAATTTATTAGAATGAAAAACAAATCCAGGTCTGGTGTAATCCAAGGGGTTGCCATGACGATCCACACTGTCCCAGTCCATAAAGAGCAGGATGTTCCCCATTGGCTGGGAGAGCAGTGCAGTGACATGAGCTAACATCAATGGGTCAGCCCAGGTCACTGCAGGGGATGACAAGTGCTGCTGTCAGCGAGGTACATTACCTGCGCTGATCTCCAGCACTGCTGACAGCCCCTGTCACTAAGTTCAATGACCGCCGCCTTCACAGCCAAGAATCGCGAGAGGCCCGTGACGTCACCGCTAGTCAGTCTCGGGTCGGAAGCGAGAGAAGGTGATGTTACAAGCGGCGGCCATGGAGGACAGTGACAGCGCTGAGGTCGGGATGGCGGGACTTCATCACCGCAGGCAGGGCCGGCTCCAGGTTTTTGTGGGCCCCGGGCGGAAGAGTCCCAGTGGGTCCCATACACACGCAGACACACACACATACACAGATACATGCACGTACATATACATATTTAAAGACAAACTCACAAAAATACATATAAACAGACATATCTATACAGTCATATACACTGACATACATAGATACACATCATACATGCATACATACAGAGACACACACTGCTATGCTGCATACATACATACATACAGACACACACATACTGCTCTGCATGCATACATACATATAGACAGACACACACACTGCTCTGCTACATACATACATATAGACAGACACACACATACTGCTCTGCTGCATACATACATACAGACACACACACACACTGCTCTGCTGCATACATACATACAGACAGACACACATACTGCTCTGCTGCATACATACATGCATACATACATACAGACAGACACGCATACTGCTCTTCTGCATACATACATACATACGTACAGACAGACACGCATACTGCTCTGCATGCATACATACAGACACGCATACTGCTCTGCTGCATACATACATGCATACATACAGACAGACACGCATACTGCTCTGCATGCATACATACAGACACGCATACTGCTCTGCTGCATACATACATGCATACATACAGACACACATACTGCTCTGCATGCATACATACATGCATACATACAGACAGACACGCATATTGCTCTGCTGCATATATATATACATACATACAGACACGCATACTACTCTGCTACATATATACATACATACATAGACACGCATACTGCTCTGCTGCATATATACATACATACATACAGACACGCATACTGCTCTGCTGCATATATACATACATACAGACACGCATACTGCTCTGCTGCATATATACATACATACATACATACAGACACATATACTGCCCTGCTAAATACATACATGCATACATACAGACAGACACGCATATTGCTCTGCTGCATATATACATACATACAGACACGCATACTGCTCTGCTGCATATATACATACACACATACAGACACGCATACTGCTCTGCTGCATATATACATACATACATACAGACACGTGTACTGCTCTGCTGCATACATACATGCATACATACAGACACGCATACTGCTCTGATGCATACATACATGCATACATACAGACACGCATACTGCTCTGCTGCATACATACATGCATACATACAGACAGACACGCATATTGCTCTGCTGCATATATATATATATACATACAGACACACATACTACTCTGCTACATATATACATACATACAGACACGTATACTGCTCTGCTGCATACATACATGCATACATACAGACAGACACGCATATTGCTCTGCTGCATATATATACATACAGACACGCATACTTCTCTGCTACATATATACATACATACATACAGACACGCATACTGCTCTGCTGCATATATACATACATACACGCATACTGCTCTGCTGCATATATACATACATACATACAGACACGCATACTGCTCTGCTGCATATATACATACATACATACATACACGTATACTGCTCTGCTGCATACATACATGCATACATACAGACACGCATACTGCTCTGATGCATACATACATGCATACATACAGACACGCATACTGCTCTGCTGCATACATACATGCATACATACAGACAGACACGCATACTGCTCTGCTGCATACATACATGCATACATACAGACAGAAACGCATATTGCTCTGCTGCATATATATATACATACAGACACACATACTACTCTGCTACATATATATATACATACATACAGACACGCATACTGCTCTGCTGCATATATACATACATACACGCATACTGCTCTGCTGCATATATACATACATACATACAGACACGCATACTGCTCTGCTGCATATATACATACATACATACAGACACGTATACTGCTTTGCTGCATACATACATGCATACATACAGACACGCATACTGCTCTGCTGCATACATACATGCATACATACAGACAGACACGCATATTGCTCTGCTGCATACATACATACATACTTACAGACACGCATACTGCTCTGCTGCATATATACATACATACACGCATACTGCTCTGCTGCATATATACATACATACATACAGACACGCATACTGCTCTGCTGCATATATACATACATACATACAGACATGCATACTGCTCTGCTGCATATATACATACATACATACAGACACGTATACTGCTCTGCTGCATACATACATGCATACATACAGACAGACACGCATATTGCTCTGCTGCATATATACATACATACACGTATACTGCTCTGCTGCATACATACATGCATACATACAGACAGACACGCATATTGCTCTGCTGCATATATATATACAGACAGACACGCATACTACTCTGCTACATATATACATACATACAGATACGTATACTGCTCTGCTGCATACATACATGGATAAATACAGACAGACACGCATATTGCTTTGCTGCATATATTTATACATACATACAGACACACATACTACTCTGCTACATATATACATAGATACATACAGACACGCATACTGCTCTGCTGCATATATACATACATACAGACACGCATACTGCTCTGCTGCATATATACATACATACAGACACGCATACTGCTCTGCTGCATATATACATACATACATACAGACACGCATACTGCTCTGCTGCATATATATATACATATAGACACGCATACTGCTCTGCTGCATGCATACATACAAACACACACCTTACTCTGCGGGGCCCACACACGTGGCTCCGGGGGTCACACACGGCTCTGCGGGGCCCACACACGCACGGGGGGCAGGGAGGGGCGGGGAGGGAGTGATGTCCCACATACTGATCAGCTCACGGTGCAGATGGGGCCCACACAGCGCCGGAGGGAAGCGATGTGCTGGGGGTCGCTGGCAGGCACTGTGACTCCTTCATCTGTGCGACCGAGCAGGACGCCGGGTGGTAGCTCCGCCCACAGATGATGCTCAATGCAGGAGAACACAGTGAACGCTGTGGTCTGCGGGCCTTAAAGGGCCGGCAGCCACAGTTTCCAGTGCCAAGGACTGCTGCCCTTGGGCCGACCGCAGGTAAGCCGAGCGGGACCGTGTGTGTGTGTGTGTGTGTGTGTGTACATGCCGCGGGCAGGAGGGGGCGGAGCGAGCTGAGCGGGGAAGTGTGGGCTTCCTGCACGTAACTAGGATAAACATCAGGTTAATAACCAAAGCGCTTTGGTTCGATACCCGATGTTTATCTTGGTTACCAGCTTCTGGCAGGCTGCCAGCGACAGCTCCTGCTCACTGTAGCTGTAAAAAGCCTTGCTTTTTGCTGCTAGGACCGTTCTCGAACGTATCTAGAACTATCGAATTTTAGCAAAAAGCTCGAGTTCTAGTTCGATCTAGAACACCCCCAAAATCAATTGAACCGCGCTCAACTCTAGTGTTAAGCAGACGTGATGACCACTACACTATGAAACCTGATGGAAAGTTACTGTGTATTGGCTAGCAGAGCAGAATTGTGACTAACGGGGCCTTTTTATTGCTGAAGGAAAGTATTTTTGGTTAATGAAACATTTACAATTTTTATTATATATTTTACCAGTTTTATTCCTACAAAGGGATTTTGCTTAAATTGAAGTTTACATTGAATGTGTTACTTTTTTCTACATAGTTTAGTCGTTTGCTTTTGTATTTATGGGAACTATATATTTTAAAACAAATAGGATTTTTATAATATGGGATTATGTTTTCTGCTAAAATGGTCAATAAAAAAGAAACTCAAAATCGTAGTTCTCTTTGTGATGGAAGCCAAAATGTATTGTCATTTGGCAACGAAACCAAGAATTTCACATATTACAAGTCGATAGGAAATTACTTCAACACCAAAAACAGATTGGTTTCACTGGGGTTGAACCCAGGACCTTCTGCGTATGAAGCAGATGTGTCAACTTCTCACTATGAAACCTTTGAAATCCTGCAAAGTAATGGCAATTAGAGACGAGTTTTGACCGCCAGGGGAAAAAAAACAAATTCGTAGCTCTGTTGGTGATGGAAGCCAAAACATCCCATCATTCGGCAACAAAACCAAGAACTTCATATATTGTAGTTTAATTGGGTATTATTTCAACACCAAGAACAGATTGGCTTTACTGGGGATTGAACGCAGGACCTTCTGCGTGTTAAGCAGACATGATGACAACTACTCTATGAAACCTGATGGAAAGTTACTGTGTATTGGCTAGCAGAGCAGAATTGTGACTGACGGGGAATTTTTATTGCTGAAGGAAAGTATTTTTGGTTAATGAAACATTTACATTTTTTATTACATATTTTACCAGTTTTATTCCTACAAAGGTATTTTGCTTAAATGGAAGTTTACATTGAATGTTTTACTTTTTTCTACATGGTTTAGTCGTTTGCTTTTGTATTTAAAGGAACTATATATTTTGAAACAAACAGGATTTTTATAATATGGGATTATAATTTCTGCTAAAATGGTCAATAAAAAAGAAACCCAAAATCGTAGTTCTCTTGGTGATGGAAGCCAAAATATATTATCAGTTGGCAACAAAACCAAGAATTTCATATATTACAGGTTGATAGCAAATTACTTCAACAGCGAAAACGGCTTGTTTTTACCGGGGATTGAACCCAGGACCTTCTGCGTGTGAAGGAGACGTGATGATCACTCCACTATGAAACCTGTGAAATCCTGCAAAGTAATGGCATTTAGAGACGAGTTTTGGCCGCCAGGTGAAAAAAAAAAAATAATTTGTAGTTCTGTTTGTGATGGAAGCCAAAACATCCCGTCATTCGGCAACAAAGCCGAGAACTTCATATATCGTAGTTGGATAGCGTATTATTTCAACACTAAGAACAGATTGGTTTCACTGGGGATTGAACCCAGGACCTTCTGCATGTTATGCAGACGTGATGACCACTACACTATGAAACCTGACGAAAAGTTACTGTGTATTGGCTAGCAGATCAGAATTGTGACTGACGGGGCCTTTTTATTGCTGAAGGAAAGTATTTTTGGTTAATGAAACATTTACAATTTTTATTATATATTTTACCAGTTTTATTCCTACAAAGGGATTTTGCTTAAATTGAAGTTTATATATAATGTGTTACTTTTTTCTCCATAGTTTGGTCTTTTGCTTTTGTATTTATGGGAACTATATATTTTGAAACAAACAGGATTTTTATAATATAGGATTATGTTTTCTGCTAAAATGGTCAATAAAAAAGAAACACAAAATCGTAGTTCTCTTGGTGATGGAAGCCAAAATGTATTGTCATTTGGCAACGAAACCAAGAATTTCATATATCACAAGTCGATAGGAAAATACTTCAACACCAAAAATGGATTGGTTTCACTCGGGTTGAACCCAGGACCTTCTGCGTATAAAGCAGACGTGATGACCTCTACACTATGAAACCTTTGAAATCCTGCAAAGTAATGGCAATTAGAGACGAGTTTTCACCGCCAGGGGAAAAAAAACAAATTAGTAGTTCTGTTTGTGATGGAAGCAAAAATATCCCGTCATTCGGCAACAAAGCCAAGAACTTCATATATTACAGGTTGATAGGGTATTATTTCAACACCAAGAACACAGGGGTTTCACTGGGGATTGAACCCAGGACCTTCTGCGTGTAAAGCAGACGTGATTTCCACTACACTATGAAACCTTAGAAAAACTGCAAAGTATAGGCAATTAGAGACGAGTTTTGACCGCCAGGGAAAAAAAACAAACAAATTCGTAGCTCTGTTGGTGATGGAAGCCAAAACATCCCATCATTCCGCAACAAAACCAAGAACTTCATATATTGTAGTTTAATTGGGTATTTTTTCAACACCAAGAACAGATTGGTTGTGACACACGTGCCTTGTATGGCTCACGTGTTGAATCTGATTCTCCAGCAATTTTTAAAATACCATCCCGGCCTACATGGCCTTGTGCAGCGAGCAAGCTGCTATGTGCTCACTTTCATTCTTCGCACCCAGCAGCTCAACAACTTTCATCGCTCTGGAAGTCTTAGGGTCTGGCAGTTAAACGCCGGAAATGCGATGTTCCGACACGCAGGAATTGGAATCTGCACATGTTGCAGCGTGTGTGGCAGCAGCGCAGAGCCCTGCTGAAATACGGTATGACGTATACCCTTGGCTAACTTGATCCAGAGGTGGTGCAGATCACGCTGCTGGAGTGGTGTCACATCAAGGACCTATGCACCCTTCTACACAGATTGCAAATGTCGACGAAGATGTTTAGCACTGGCAATGCCATTCTCAGCGTGACAATTCTGGTCATCTACATGATGGAGCACACTGTAAGCATTATTTGGAGTCAGGTATTGGTCCAAGAGGAAGGTGAGGAAGTACAGGAGGAGTCATATGCAGAAGGGATAATAAGATCTATAAGGTCCATACGGTAAGCGGCACCTAGGCAGCAGTTATGGTGGGGGATAGGGATTAACAAGGGCGCATAGTATCAGCAAAAATTGTTGAGGAAGGTGCAGGAGCCATGAAGAAATGGAGGACGAACTTGCGATGGGCATGGAAGACTCAGCAGATGAGTGAGAGCTTGCTCACATTTCGGTTGTGCGGAGAGGGCAGAGGAAGGAGGCACGATTCTCACCTCTCTGCCACCAACACACCAAGGACTTTGTCCTCCTGGATGCACAAGACACATGAGCGCCTTCTTGCTGCACTACCTACAACATGACCCTCGGATTGTACGAATTCGAAGTAATGCTAACTACTGGGTTGCCACACTGTTAGATCCCCGGTACAAGACAAAATTTGGCGAAATAATTTTTGCCATAGAAAGGGACGCACGTATACAGGAGTATCTGCAGAAGGTGGTACGGATTCTTAGATCTGCTTTTCCAGTAAACGCTAGTGCTGCACAGAGTGAATCTCAACGCTTTGTCATGGACTGGAGGAAATGGTCTTTTACTTGTCCACATCTGAGGGACCGAGGGCTGGCTGCTGTGCTGAGATGGCGTTGAGTACGGTGTCCCTGCAGAGTTGCACTTTTGGTCATATACCAAATGAGTTGAAAAAGGACAAATGCTGGTGGAAAGGGGAACAGGTGTGTTGGAAAGGGGAAAAAAATTTTGACCATGGGTTTGTTGGTTAAGCAAAAGTAACATTTGATGAAGAAACACCATCTGTTAAGGTGGGACTGGTAGATTTGGATAAGGTGGTATATACTATGTTACCGCTATATAACGAAAATTAATAAGAAAAGAAAGAGAAAGGTATATATCCCCATCAGCAGTCAATGTCCACCGTGCTCCCAGATGGAAAAGGAGAGGTTGGCAACTGGAAGGTTAGGTGGAGGATACAGATCTGTGTGGCTATGAAACTAATAGTTGCCTGAACTGAGTTAGACGCAACTCGGATCTTGAGACTGGGAGCCCTGTTAGCGTCACAGGGTCCACACGCCCACCCAGCCCAGGAACTCCCTGTTAACATCACAGGGGCCATTCAGTACGCTGACCGTGTGCATTGGGGCCACACCTGTGGACAGCAGGCGCATCAGCAGCAACAGGCCTGTTAATGCCACTGGGCTGCACAAGCAGGACTTGTAGGACAGGAGCTGGTCTTAACCATTCTGCGTTACCAACTGTGGTGGCGGCCTGCATCGACGCCCTATCCCTGCCTACCTCTGGCCTAAAGCCGCAATGGGTTCAACACATGGAGGTGTGGTCTTTCGGAGCATAATAGAAGACTGCGCACCTCCTTGTTGGCTCCAGCCCGTTTTATAACCTGGGTCCGCCCCAAACCAGGGTGGACCACAATGCACCTCCTGGAGACAAAAGCAGAGTGACACGTCATGAGTGGCATAACTAGCGTCCTATTTGGAACCGCAACTTCAATAATGACCTCATGGCTGCCAAGACACAAACACCTCACCAGTAGAGTTAAGCGCGGTTTGCGGTTCGAGGTTCTCCAGTTCTAGGCTCGAGTGATTTTGGGGGGTGATCGAGATCGAACTAGAACTCGAGCTTTTTGCTAAAATTTGATAGTTCTAGATACGTTCGAGAATGGTTCTAGCAGCAAAAAGCAGGGCTTTTTACAGCTACAGTGTGCAGGAGCCATGTCTGGCAGCCTGCTACAAGCTGGTAACCAAGATAAACATCGGGTATCCAACCAAAGCGCTTTGGTTAGTAACCCGATGTTTACCCTAGTTACGTGCAGGAAGCCCACACTTCCCCGCTCAGCTCACTCCGCCCCCTCCTGCCCACGGCATGTACACATGTACACACACACACACAATCTACACACACACACACACACACACACACACGGTCCCGCTCGGCTTACCTGCGGTCGGCCCGGGGGCAGCAGTCCTTGGCACTGGAAACTGTGGCTGCCGGCCCTTTAGGGCCCGCAGTCCACAGCGTTCACTGTGTTCTCCTGCATTGAGCATCATCTGTGGGCGGAGCTACCGCCCGGCGTCCTGCTCGGTCGCAAAGATGAAGGAGTCACAGTGCCTGCCAGCGACCCCCAGCACATCGCTTCCCTCCGGCGCTGTGTGGGCCCCATCTGCACCGTGAGCTGATCAGTATGTGGGACATCACTCCCTCCCCGCCCCTCCCTGTCCCACCGTGCGTGTGTGGGCCCCGCAGAGCCGTGTGTGTGAACCCCGGAGCCGCGTGTGTGGGCCCCGCAGAGTAAGGTGTGTGTTTGTATGTATGTATGCAGCAGAGCAGTATGCGTGTCTATATGTATGTATGTATATATGCAGCAGAGCAGTATGCGTGTATGTATGTATGTATGTATATATGCAGCAGAGCAGTATGCGTGTATGTATGTATGTATATATGCAGCAGAGCAGTATACGTGTCTGTATGTATGTATGTATATATGCAGCAGAGCAGTATGCGTGTCTGTATGTCTGTATGTATATATGTAGCAGAGTAGTATGCGTGTCTGTATGTATGTATATATATATGCAGCAGAGCAAAATGCGTGTCTGTCTGTATGTATGCATGTATGTATGCAGCAGAGCAGTATACGTGTCTGTATGTTTGTATATATGTAGCAGAGTAGTATGCGTGTCTGTATGTATATATATATGCAGCAGAGCAATATGCGTGTCTGTCTGTATGCATGCATGTATGTATGCAGCAGAGCAGTATACGTGTCTGTATGTATGTATGTATATATGCAGCAGAGCAGTATGCGTGTCTGTATGTATGTATATATGCAGCAGAGCAGTATGCGTGTATGTATGTATATATGCAGCAGAGCAGTATGCGTGTCTGTGTGTATGTATATATGCAGCAGAGCAGTATGCGTGTCTGTCTGTATGTATGCATGTATGTATGCAGCAGAGCAGTATGCGTGTCTGTATGTATGCATGTATGTATGCAGCAGAGCAGTATACGTGTCTGTATGTATGTATGTATATATGCAGCAGAGCAGTATACGTGTCTGTATGTATGTATGTATATATGCAGCAGAGCAGTATACGTGTCTGTATGTATGTATGTATATATGCAGCAGAGCAGTATACGTGTCTGTATGTATGTATGTATATATGCAGCAGAGCAGTATACGTGTCTGTATGTATGTATATATGTAGCAGAGTAGTATGCGTGTCTGTATGTATGTATATATGCAGCAGAGCAGTATGCGTGTCTGTATGTATGTATGTATGTATATATGCAGCAGAGCAGTATGCGTGAATGTATGTATATATGCAGCAGAGCAGTATGCGTGTCTGTATGTATGTATGTATATATGCAGAAGAGCAGTATGCGTGTCTATGTATGTATGCATATATGCAGCAGAGTAGTATGAGTGTCTGTATGTATGTATATATTTATGCAGCAGAGCAATATGCGTGTCTGTCTGTATGTATGCATGTATGTATGCAGCAGAGCAGTATGCGTGTCTGTATGTATGTATCTATATATGCAGCAGAGCAGTATGTGTGTCTATGTATGTATGTATATATGCAGCAGAGTAGTATGCGTGTCTGTATGTATGTATATATATATGCAGCAGAGCAATATGCGTGTCTGTATGTATGCATGTATGTATGCATGCAGAGCAGTATGCGTGTCTGTATGTATGCATGTATGTATGCAGCAGAGCAGTATGCGTGTCCGTATGTATGCATGTATGTATGCAGCAGAGCAGTATGCGTGTTTGTATGTATGCATGTATGTATGCAGCAGAGCAGTATGCGTGTCTGTATGTATGCATGCAGAGCAGTATGCGTGTCTGTCTGTATGTATGTATGCAGCAGAGCAGTGTGTGTGTGTGTCTGTATGTATGTATGCAGCAGAGCAGTATGTATGTGTCTGTCTATTTGTATGTATGTAGCAGAGCAGTGTGTGTGTCTGTCTATATGTATGTATGCATGCAGAGCAGTATGTGTGTGTCTGTATGTATGTATGTATGTATGCAGCATAGCAGTGTGTGTCTCTGTATGTATGCATGTATGATGTGTATCTATGTATGTCAGTGTATATGACTGTATAGATTTGTCTGTTTATATGTATTTTTGTGAGTTTGTCTTTAAATATGTATATGTACGTGTATGTATCTGTGTATGTGTGTGTGTCTGCGTGTTTATGGGGCCCACTGGGACTCTTCCGCCCGGGGCCCACAAAAACCTGGGGCCGGCCCTGCCTGCGGTGATGAAGTCCCGCCATCCCGACCTCAGCGCTGTCACTGTCCTCCATGGCCGCCGCTTGTCACATCACCTTGTCTCGCTTCCGACCCGAGACTGACTAGCGGTGACGTCACGGGCCTCTCGCGATTCTTGGCTGTGAAGGCGGCGGTCATTGAACTCAGTGACAGGGGCTGTCAGTGTGCTGGAGATCAGCGCAGGTAATGTACCTCGCTGACAGCAGCACTTGTCATGCCCTGCAGTGACCTGGGCTGACCCATTGATGTTAGCTCAGGTCACTGCACTGCTCTCCCAGCCAATGGGGAACATCCTGCTCTTCATTGACTGGGACAGTGTGGATCGTCATGGCAACCCCTTGGATTACACCAGACCTGGATTTGTTTTTCATTCTAATAAATTGGTTAAAGAGGGAATGTTTTGGGGAGTGTTTTTTCAAATAAAAATGTGTTTGTCGTCTATTTTTTTTTATTACTGACTGGGTTGGTGATGTCGGGTATCTGATAGACGCCTGACCTCACCAACCCCAGGGCTTAATGCCAGGTGACATTACACATCTGGTATTAACCCCTAATATTACCCCGTTTGCCACCGCACCAGGGCGAAGGATGAGCTGGGGCGAAGCACCAGGATTGGCGCATCTAATGGATGCGCCACTTCTGGGGCGGCTGCGGCCTGCTATTTTTAGGCTGGGGAGAGTCCAATAACCATGGACCTCCCTAGTCTGAGAATATCAGGCCTCAGCTGTCTGCTTTACCATGGCTGGTGATCCAATTTTGGGGGACCCCTACGTGTTTTTTTTTTTAATTATTTATTTAATTTAAAATAACAGCGTGGGGTGCCCTCAGTTTTGGATTACCAGCCAAGGTGAGGTTGCCAGCTGTGGCCTGCAGGCTGCAGCCGTCTGCTTTACCCTAGCTGGCTACAAAACTAGGGGGAACCCTACGTCATTTTTTTTTCATTTTTTTGGCTAAATACAAAGCTAAGCACCCCTTAGTGCCACATGAAAGGCACCAAAGGGTGCTCCACTTTTTCTCCACTTCTCCACTTTTTCTCCACTTTTTCTCCAACCTTTTTATCCATTTTTTTCTCCACTTTTTCTCCACTTTTTCTCCATTTTTTTCTCCACTTTTTCTCCACTTTTTCTCGACTTTTTCTCCACTTTTTCATCACTTTTTCTCCATTTTTTCTCCATTTTTTCTCCACTTTTTCTCCACTTTTTCTCTGTTCTTTTTCTATGGTCGGTCTACCCATTAGCTCTGCCATGCATAGTGTAACTCTACACCTACTGCACATGTTACTTTATGATTGACATCTCTTTCGTACCAGTGCTGTCTAAGCCTACTCTGACCCCATATTTGTCATTACTATATTGTCCTTGTACTGTATTATGACATTTGTATCATGTGTTTCATTTCTTGCTGTGTTGCAATTTTTTTGCTGCATCCCAATTGTACCTCTACATTGTTCGAGTTTATGTTATTGTTCTCTCACTCTTATGTGATACTGATTATTGTCATTTTTCATGATTACATGCAGATAAGTCCAATCTGACGAAGGCTCAGGCCGAAACGTCATTTGTAACTTGTTTTGGACAAAAACATATATGCTTATGAAAATTTTTTTTTCTTAATACGGACCAATAAAGAGTGATTTTGCATTACTATCCGTTGTGACTTACTGACTTAGTCTGGGAGATTTAGAGTGCCGAGGTTACTCACTAATTTTATCTATTATTACCTCTGAGCACCTATATACCAGTGAGCAGAGCTTCCTCTACAGTAGTTCTCCTGATTAGGCATGCCCTTACCTCATGAGCAGGGCATTGCAGCTTTGGTAGCAACCATTACGACATGGACTCTGCTGCTGTGGACCCGGGGAGAGTGAGTGCAGATTCATTGCACCCACACTCCTCACATGAAGGGTCCGCACTCCTAGAAAATGGGGGATACGTTCCCTGAGTGTCTCCCCCCCTTATTCTAGACGGTCCAGAGTCATCGTGGGACCCCTTTATTTTTTTTCTTACAATAAATTGGTGAAAGAGGAAATGTTTTGCGGACTGTTTTTTCAAATAAATTTCTTTTGTCGATTTTTTTTTTTTTTGTTAGTACTGATAGTTTATGATGTTGGGTATCTAATAGACGCCATGACATCACAAACTGCTGGGCTTGATCTCAGGTGACTTTACAGCTAGTATCAACCCGATTTATTACCCCGTTTGCCACTGCACCAGGGCACGGGATGAGCTGGGGTGAAGTGCCAGGATTGGCGCATCTAGTGGATGCGCCACGTCTGGGGTGCCTGCGGCCTGCTATTTTTAGGCTGTGAAGGCCCAATAACTATGGACCTTCCCACCCTGAGAATACCAGACCACAGCTGTCCGCTTTACCTTGGCTGGTGATCCAATTTGGGGGGACCCTACTTTTATTGTGTAATTATTAATATTTATAAAATAATTATAAAAAAGAGCCTGAGGGGACCTCCACATTGGATCCCCAACCACAATAAAGCTGCCAGCTGGGGTTTTCAGGCTACAGCCGTCTGCTTTACCCTAGCTGGCTATCAAAAATGGGGGGACCCAACGTCATTTTTTTTTAACTATTTTTTAAATAGAAAAAATTAATGGGCTTCCCTGTATTTTGATTGCCAACCAAGGTAACGGCAGGCAGACTGGGGTGGCAACCCATAGCTGTCTGCTTTATCTGCGCTGAGAATCAAAAATACCGCGGAGCGCTACGTCATTTTTTTAAAGATTTATTTTTACAGCACTGTGATGTCCAGCAATCAAAATACAGGGAAGCCCATTTTGTTTTTAGTTATTTAAATAAATAATTAAAAAAAATATATATGGGCTCCCGCTGCATTTTTTGTATTGCTAGGTAAGGGTAATCCAAGCAGCTACTGGCTGCTAACCCCCACTGCTTGGTGTTACCTTCACTGGCAATGGAAAATCCAGGGAGGCATTTCTTATTTTTTTTGCCAAAAAACTACAAAAAAAGGACGTGAGCTTCGCCATATTTTTGTATGCTAGCCAGGTATAGCAGGCAGGTGCTGGAAGAGTTGGATACAGAGCCAGAAGATGGCGCTTCTATGAAAATGCCATTTTCTGAGGCGGCTGCAGACTGCAATTCGCAGCAGTGGGGCCCAGAAAGCTCAGGCCAACCTGTGCTGCGGATTCCAATCCCCAGCTGCCTAGTTGTACCTGGCTGGACACAAAAATGGGGCGAAGCCTACGTCATTTGTTTTCTAATTATTTCATGAAATTCATGAAATAATAAAAAAAGGGCTTCCCTTTATTTTTGGTTCCCAGCCGGGTACAAATAGGCAACTGGGGGTTGGGGGCAGCCGTACCTGCCTGCTGTACCTGGCTAGCATACAAAAATATGGCGAAGCCCACATAATTTTTTCAGGGGGGCAAAAAACTCCTGCATACAGTCCTGGATGGAGTATGCTGAGCCTTGTAGTTCTGCAGCTGCTGTCTGTCTGTATGGAGAAGAGCAGACAGCAGCTGCAGAACTACTAGGCTCAGCATACTCCATCCAGGACTGTATGCAGATTTTTTTTGCCCACCAAAAAAATGACGTGGGCTTCGCCATATTTTTGTATGCTAGCCAGGTACAGCAGGCAGCCACGGGCTGCCTCCAACCCCCAGTTGCCTATTTGTACCCGGCTGGGAACCAAAAATATAGGGAAGCCCGTTTTTTTTAATTATTTCACTTATTTCATGAAATAATTAAAAAACAAATGACGTGGGCTTCGCCCCATTTTTGTGTCCAGCCGGGTACAACTAGGCAGCTGGGGATTGGAATCCGCAGCACAGGTTAGCCCGAGGTTTCTGGGCGCCTCTCCTGCGGATTTCAGTCCGCAGCCGTCCCAGAAAATGGCGCTCTCATAGAAGCGCAATCATCTGGCGCTGTATCCAACTCTTCCAACAGCCCTGAAGCCGGGTGGCTTGTTGGGTAATCATGAGTTAATACTGGCTTTGTTTTACTAGCCAGTATTAAGCCAGAGATTCTTAATGTCAGGCACGTTTGACCCGGCCATTAAGAATCTCCAATAAAGGGTTAAAAAAAAACACCACACAGAGAAAAAATACTTTAATAGAAATAAATACACAGACACATTAGAGACTCCATCTTTATTACCCCCTGTCAGCCCTCCACGATCCTGCTCTTCTGTCTTCTTTCTTTCTAGTGTAGTAGTAGTGATGATTGTAGTGAGGATGAGTTTACCCAGCTCATCACTTGGGGCTGAGGAACCTCATCCTCACTACAATCGTCACTAGTGTAGTAGTAGTGACGATTGTAGTGAGGATGAGTTTACCCAGCTCATCACTTGGGGCTGAGGAACCTCATCCTCACTACAATCATCACTAGTGTAGTAGTAGTGACGATTGTAGTGAGGATGAGTTTACCCAGCTCATCACTTGGGGCTGAGGAACCTCATCCTCACTACAATCGTCACTAGTGTAGTAGTAGTGACGATTGTAGTGAGGATGAGTTTACCCAGCTCATCACTTGGGGCTGGGGAACCTCATCCTCACTACAATCCTCACTACAATCGGGAAGCAGCGTGCAGCCTTCACTCCGTGAGTGATCAGTGCTGGCTGTCAGCGGTAACAGCGGTAACGCTGACAGACGCGTTACCATAGCAACAGTGCTCTCGGAGCCTCGGTTAGCGGTGACGTCACCGCTAACTGCGTTGCTATGGCAACCTCCGTTAATGACCGGCTGTGTCAGCCGGTCCCTAACGGAACGGGGAGTCGACCGTGTGCTAGAGCATGTCGCCGGTACATGGCGATACACATATGTGCACCGTGTACCGGAGAGATGCACTCGCAGGTCCTACATGACGCGTCATAGTCATGTGACCAGTCTGTAGCCAATGAGATAATAGCCACGTGACTGGTCACATGGCTATTTTGACGTCACGATAGGTCCTGCATCACTGCTGGCAGTGATGGTCACCGGGAGGATTCAGCGATCATCGGATGGAATAGCAGCAGGAGATAGAGTGCAGAAGGGATCGCGGGGACCGGTAGCTGTTATGGCAATGTTTATTAACTGTTTGTGTACATTTATAATGCATTTTTATGTGTTTGTGATTGCCTCCCATTATAGCCTATTGGTTCGAGTTCGGTTCGTCGAACGTTCGACGAACCGAACTCGAACGGGACCCCCGTTCGGCGAACCGACTCGAGCCGAACCGCGACCGGTTCGCTCATCTCCACTCACCAGTCATCGTCTGACCATCAATAATGAGGTAACAAGTCATAGGGGCGGGCCTCTGCAAGCCATTTGGGAGTGGCCTGGCCACATCGTCAGGACACCTGATGCCCTGTGGTCTATATGGGCCCCCCACATCAGGGGCAGGTTCAAAGAGTTCATTACCGGACCTAGTCTCTGATGCAGTAAGTGCCTGAGCATGCTCAGTTGCATGAAATAGAGTCTGAAAAAAGACTATCAGCTTTAGCATGGTGTCTAGGCACAAAACAGGACTTAGACCCGGCACGGAATGCAAGTACCTGTGCAAAGAGGCTTTTCACACTAAGTGTGGGAGCATGCGCTGTATCCCGAAATGAAGACTTAGCGTCAGGAATGGCACAGTCAGGCTGAGCATACTCACTAGGCGAAACACTGGAGTTAGGCTGCGGCTGGGGTAAATCGGCACACGCATGCGCACTAGCTGCCTCTCCACACTTAGACGTGGAGGAGAAAGCAGCCAGCTGGACAACCCGAGGCACAGGCCTAAATGGCAGCTGATGCCTGGGCGCAACTGAAACCGCAGCAGGCTGCTTGCGTTTAAGGCGTCACCGTTTTGTAAAAACAAATAACATCAAAAAGAACAGGTGTACTTCTTCCCATGGATAATCTGATATGATCCCTTTTTTCATGGACACGACCATCGCTAACAAATGTAGATGAGGCCAAATCAGCAGCTGCTTCAATGGATCTGAATTGCTCCATAAAGTGGCCTCTCCTCCACCCCAATTTCAAGATCCCATATACTCCATTCCTCTGTGGTGTCAATCCAATCGCACTTGCTTCCTAACAGCTCTCAAGTTTCCACCAGCCCTGCTGAGTATGGGGTGACAGAGATGGTTGAGTTTTCATAGCTGTTCAGTCGCACTATAGCCTGGGAATCAGAGGTCTGCTCCAAAGCTGTAATGAGTACAGACAAGGAAGTTATTATTATTTTTATTATTATTAATTTATAGACCACCATTGATTCCATGGTGCTGTACATGATAAGGGGGTTACATACAGAATACATATACAAGTAACTATAGACAGACTGGTACAGAGGGAAGAGGGCCCTGCCCTTGCGGGATTACATTCTAAAGGATTTTTGGAAGGAGATAGTAGGAGTTGTTTAGGTTGAGCGTCAAGTACGTATGGTGGTGGTGTCATTGAAGGTTATAGTCATTTCTGAACAGATGAGTTTTCAGATTCAGTTTGAAGCTTGCGTGTGTAGCAGATAATCTAATGTGTTGAGGTAGCGAGTTCCATGAGACAGGGGAAATGATCTGCGCAGATAGCCTGAAGCTTTGTGACTGGGATCCAGGCCCCGATGAAGAAGGTGCTGAGCCTAATCTACACCCTCATTTCCAAAAAGTAAATCCTCCTGGTGGAGACAATGGGGAACATGATGAGGAGCACAGATACCTGATTGGAAGGACAACTTTACTATTCGGTCAAAGCAGGAAGAGGTTGTCTCGGAGGACTCAGGACGAGGGGAATGAAAACACACAGGGTTATTGATGAGGTTGGAGACAATACTTACTGTCAAACCAAAGTCAGCCAGTCGATGAAGTCAGCAGAGGAGGTGGAGGAGGATGCTACTGACGACGAGGTTACGTTGCGTCTTCCTGGCCAGAGACAAAGTACTGGAAGCACGTCAACAACTGAATCCTGGACCACAACTTTGACTCTGAGCAGAAGTCGTGTTGGCTATGCAGGTCGCATGGGCTGTAAGCCTTTCCTAGCCTGTGAATTTTTGGACATCGCAAAGGATCACCAAAGTCATGGAATCTGTAAGATTTGTCAACAATCTGTAAGTAGAAGTCAAAAACTCACACTTTTGAGTACTTCCTCCATGAAGTATCTGTCACGGCCGGGCGGTCGGGCAGACCCAGGAGGTGGATCCACTGGACCGAACTCTAAGATGGAGGTAGGGAGTCCGGCAGCTGAAGCACTGAAGGGCAGCAGGATAGTCCGTGCAAGTGAAGACAGCGGAGGAGTCCCTGGGACCACGGAGTCACAGAAGGTAGTCTTGGTGACGTAGCTCAGGTTCGGAGGCCGAGATGATATCAGGCGGAGTCCGGAACCTCTGGAGCAAGATGACGGGTCACCGCAGGGATCCGAGATGGCAGGTGCTGTCGGATGGCAGACGGACAGCGTGCGGGGTTCGGGATACGGCAGACTGGATGGCGAGGCAGGTACGGCTCTACAAAGAGAGATAGGTGAGTACAGGCACATAAACACCAGGAGACCTGACTCCTAGCTCAGGGAACACGAAGATCAGGCCCCGCCCCCTTGGACAATAACCCCCTTTATACCCTGAACCTGACTAACCTCATTTCCTGTTACTGGACGCTGGCCCTTTAAGAAAGGGTCAGTGACCGCGCGCGTGCCCTAATGCGCATGCGCGCGGCCCGGGTGCCAGAAGCCAGGGAAGGAGGCTGCGAGGAGGACGCAGGAGAGCCGGCCAGGGCCTGGGAAGATGTCGGACGCCGGGATCGGCGACCAGAGGACCTATGGAGGACGGGCACCGGAGGCTGGGACGAGGGGAGCGTGGCAGGTGAGCCGGGGAGCGGGGCTGAGGACCCGGGGAGGGGAGCCGAGGACCCGGGGAGCGTGACAGTACCCCCCCCCCCACGCCCCCCTCCCCGCAACCGGGACAAGAAGGCACGGATAAGAGGAGTGCCTACGTTCTCCCTGGGCTCCCAGGACCTATCCTCAGGACCATACCCTTCCCAGTCCACCAGGAAGAACTGCCGACCTCGTACGGTCTTCATGGCCACGATATCCCTTACCGCATAGATGTCATCATCGGCAATAGGTGGAGGAGCTGGACTGGCAGCAGCGGAGAAGGGACCAAGGACCACCGGCTTGAGCAGGGAGACGTGGAACGAGTTGGGTATCCTCATCGTGGCCGGGAGCTGCAGCTTGTAGGAGACCTCATTGATCCTGGTGAGCTTGTATGAAGGTATCTTCAGGCGGACGTACTGGGAAGAAAGCCAGACGAGGTCTCCAGGAGAGAAACACGGAGGATCCAGGCGTTTCTTGTCTGCGTGTCTCTTCATCCGCAGGGAAGCACGTCCTAGAGACACCTTGACAGAGTCCCAAATGGCGGCAAAGTCACGGGCTACTGTATCTGCAGCAGGGACATCCGAAGAGGGGGATACAGGCAATGGGATGGAAGGCTGAAGTCCGTAAACAACATGGAAGGGAGAGCTGGAGGACGACTCACTGATGTGGTGGTTGTGGGAGAATTCAGCCCAAGGTAGAAGAGCGGACCAGTCGTCGTGATGGGCGTTAACATAGTGACGTAGAAATGAGGTCAAGATTTGATTGACCCTCTCTACTTGGCCATTAGACTGAGGATGGTATGCAGATGAAAAGTCCAGAGTCACTCCCAGATGGTTACAGAGAGCCCTCCAGAAGCGGGAGGTGAACTGAGTTCCTCTGTCTGATACGATGTGTAATGGAAAGCCATGCAAGCGGAAGATGTGTTGTATAAAAGCGTCCGCGAGTTCCTGAGCAGAGGGCAGTCCGGCCATAGGAACGAAATGGGCCATTTTTGAGAACCGGTCCACCACGACCCATATGACTGTGTGCCCGGATGACAATGGCAAGTCCGTAATAAAGTCCATTGCTATGTGTTGCCACGGAATCGAAGGTATCGGCAGAGGCAGAAGGCGGCCATGCGGGAGGTGTTTGGGCGTCTTGTTTCTGGCACAAGAGGAGCAGGCAGAGACAAAGGCGGCGACGTCCGTGCGAAGAGATGGCCACCAGTAATGGCGTACAATTGCACCCCATGTTCTCTTCTGGCCTGCATGGCCGGCTGTTTTTGAGGTATGACCCCAGTGTAAGACCGTTAGCCTGTCGGTCTCCGAGACATAGGTCTTCCCAGGTGGTATCTGGGCCAGAGTGACAGGAGCCACCGGAACAATCTTGCTAGGAGAGATGATAGGCTGGATAGTCTCTTCCTCCTGTTCCATGGGCATGAGCGACCTAGACAAGGCATCAGCGCGTACATTCTTGTCCGCTGGTCGGAAGTGGAGCTGGAAGTCAAACCTGGCAAAGAATAAGGACCACCTGGCTTGCCGTGGGTTCAGTCGCTGAGCGGACCGCAGGTATTCCAGGTTTTTGTGGTCCGTGTAGATAATCACGGGGTACACTGCTCCTTCCAGGAGGTAGCGCCACTCCTCCAGAGCCAGTTTGACCGCCAGTAGTTCTCGGTCACCGATGGTGTAATTACGTTCGGGTGCTGAGAAGCTCTTAGAGAAGAAACCGCAGGTCACCATCTTCCCGGAGGAGGATTTTTGCATGAGCACTGCTCCGGCTCCTGAGGAGGAGGCATCCACCTCCAAGGTGAACTGGCGGTTTAACTCCGGTCGGTGGAGTACAGGGGCGGAGGCGAATGCTCGCTTCAAAGAACAAAATGCGGCGTCTGCCGCAGGTGACCAGTCCTTAGGATTAGCCTCCTTTTTGGTCAAAGCGGAGAGAGGAGCGGTCAAGGCAGAGAAGTGCGGGATAAACTGGCGGTAGTAGTTGGCGAATCCCAGGAAGCGTTGGATTGCCTTCAGTCCAGAAGGCGGAGGCCAGTTGATGATGGCGGAGACCTTCTTGGGGTCCATCTGCAGTCCAGTATCAGAGATGATGTACCCCAGAAAGGGGAGGGAAGACTGCTCAAAGACACACTTCTCATACTTTGCGTACAGGCGATTCTCTCTCAGTCTTTGTAAGACCAGCTGTACGTTTTCTCTGTGGGTTTGGAGGTCCGGAGAGAAGACAAGGATGTCATCTAGATAAACAACCACACAGATGTAGAGAAGGTCCCGAAACACGTCATTCACCAGTTCTTGGAAGACGGCAGGAGCGTTACACAGACCGAAGGGCATCACGCAGTACTCATAATGTCCATCGCGCGTATTAAACGCGGTTTTCCATTCGTCACCAGAGCGGATGCGTACCAGATTGTAAGCACCCCGAAGATCCAGCTTGGTGAACACACGAGCTCCTCTAAGCTGGTCAAATAATTCGGGAATGAGCGGCAGGGGGTATTTGTTTTTCACGGTGATTTGGTTGAGACCCCGGTAGTCTATGCATGGGCGTAAGTCGCCCTCTTTCTTCTTGACAAAGAAGAAACCTGCTCCAGCAGGAGAGGAGGATCTCCGAATGAACCCTCTTGCTAGGCTCTCTGAGATGTAATCTGACATGGCCCTGGTTTCGGCTGGAGATAAAGGATATATCCGTCCTCTAGGTGGGGTTGTCCCTGGAAGCAGGTCAATGGCACAATCGTATGGACGATGTGGCGGCAGTACCTCGGATTCCTTTTTGTCAAAGACATCGGCAAAGGACCAATAGGCCGAAGGCAGCCCCGTTAGGGTCTCAGGAACCGGAGGTCGTCGGAGGGGTGGTATGGACTTTAGGCACCTCTCATGACACGAAGAGCCCCAACGGGTGACTTCGCCAGTACCCCAGCTAACCGATGGTTCATGTGTCCGCAACCATGGGAGTCCCAACAGGATCTGGTGGGACATGTGTGGGAGAACATAGAGAGCGATGTTCTCGGTGTGAAGGGCACCGATGCGTAGTTCGACAGGCCTGGTGATCAAGGAGATGGTATCAGAGAGAGGCCTCCCATCCACCGAGGCAATCACTAGGGGTTTGTCGAGTGGCATGACAGGCACCCGGTACTTGTCCACCGTGGCCTGCTGGATGAAATTGCCTGCTGCCCCGGAATCGAGGTAGGCATCAGCCGTGAACCGCGTCTCTCCCGTGGTCACTTGCACTGTCCATGTAACTGGGTCAGAGAGGGTCCCAGCACCTAGGGTGGCCTCTCCTACCAACCCTAGGCTTTGGAGTTTCCCGGCCTCTCTGGACAGGAGCGTAGCAGGTGGGTGTCCTCACCACAGTAAAAGCAGAGGCCCTGGGCGAGCCGCTCTGCTCGACGTCGTTCAGACTGCCGCACTCGGTCGATCTGCATGGGCTCGTGGACGGGAATCCCAGCTGTTGATGACTGAGGAACGGAGGACTTCTGCGGCGGAGGAGAATGCCGTACCGGGCGTCTCTCCCGAGATAGCTCTTTGGAGCGCTCCTGAAAACGTATGTCCACACGAGTTGCTAGGGCGATCAGGGCATCTAGGGTGGAGGGCACGTCCCGACCTGCCAACTCATCCTTGATGCGACTCGAGAGTCCTTCCCAGAAGGCGGCTGTTAGGGCCTCATTATTCCACCCGAGTTCTGAAGCCAAAGTGCGGAAACGGATGGCGTATTGACCCACCGTCAGTGTCCCTTGACGTAGGCGGAGGAGTGATGAAGCAGAGGCAGAGGCGCGTCCTGGCTCGTCAAAGGTACTGCGGAAGGCCTGTAGGAACTGTTGAAGATCCTTGGTCATGGGGTCCTCCTTCTCCCACACGGGGTTCATCCAAGCCAGCGCCTCGCCCTCTAGGTGGGACATTATAAAGGCGACCTTGGCTTGGTCGGAGGCGAACAGATGTGGCAGCTGCGTGAAGTGAAGGGAACATTGGTTTATGAAGCCCCTGCAGGTCTTGGGATCTCCAGCATACCGAGGAGGTGACGCCAAACGGAGTCGGGAAGCATCTGAAGAGGCTGCCACTGGTACGGGAGCCATGGCTTGCCTGGCGGGGGACCTGGGTGCCGCAGGCGTCATTGATGCTTGTAATGTGTACAGGCGGGTGTCCACGGAGGTCATGAATTGCAGCATGCGGGTCTGGACTTCACGCTGGCGTTGGAGTTCCTCTTGCAGGGCCATTAGTGCAGCAGCGGGATCCATGGCCTGATCTTACTGTCACGGCCGGGCGGTCGGGCAGACCCAGGAGGTGGATCCACTGGACCGAACTCTAAGAGGGAGGTAGGGAGTCCGGCAGCTGAAGCACTGAAGGGCAGCAGGATAGTCCGTGCAAGTGAAGACAGCGGAGGAGTCCCTGGGACCACGGAGTCACAGAAGGTAGTCTTGGTGACGTAGCTCAGGTTCGGAGGCCGAGATGATATCAGGCGGAGTCCGGAACCTCTGGAGCAAGATGACGGGTCACCGCAGGGATCCGAGATGGCAGGTGCTGTCGGATGGCAGACGGACAGCGTGCGGGGTTCGGGATACGGCAGACTGGATGGCGAGGCAGGTACGGCTCTACAAAGAGAGATAGGTGAGTACAGGCACATAAACACCAGGAGACCTGACTCCTAGCTCAGGGAACACGAAGATCAGGCCCCGCCCCCTTGGACAATAACCCCCTTTATACCCTGAACCTGACTAACCTCATTTCCTGTTACTGGACGCTGGCCCTTTAAGAAAGGGTCAGTGACCGCGCGCGTGCCCTAATGCGCATGCGCGCGGCCCGGGTGCCAGAAGCCAGGGAAGGAGGCTGCGAGGAGGACGCAGGAGAGCCGGCCAGGGCCTGGGAAGATGTCGGACGCCGGGATCGGCGACCAGAGGACCTATGGAGGACGGGCACCGGAGGCTGGGACGAGGGGAGCGTGGCAGGTGAGCCGGGGAGCGGGGCTGAGGACCCGGGGAGGGGAGCCGAGGACCCGGGGAGCGTGACAGTATCACATGGATATGAATTGACAGCGTGAAGGTGTATTGCTCAGCTTTAGCAACTGTCAACGCAATATGCTTATTTGCCATTCATTGCATGCATTGTTGCAGACTACACACAAGGGGCTGCTGTTTTTTTGGATCTGCCTTTGGTCACTATAGCAATAGAAAATTGCTCTTCGGGGGTGGACTTGGAGATGCTGTCTATCAACAGAAGGAAAAGCTAAAGGTGTGTGTTACAGCAAGGAGCCACCGCGGAAGCACTTCGTTCAATTGTGAGGGGAGAAATGTTGTACTTTGATGATGAGCACTGTAACGTCAGTGAGCAGCATCCTGTGCCACAGACCAACATTCTTACGGTGCTGTCTATACTGTTTACCGTGAGAGGAGCGTAAAGTCTGTATTTCTGGCAACTGGACATCACAGTACCCGGGTACGGTAGGCTATGCCCAGACAATAATGCGGGCACGCAACACTTTGTTTTATTAGCAAAACACATATCTGTTCTGGGTAGGCCGACTATATAGACAATAAGACTTGCTGCCTCTGCACTGTCAAATTGTCACGTACAGTTTAAATCATAGAGGGACAGCAACACATGTTTGCATTGACTGTTGCTTTTCAAGATTTCCATGACTGTGTTGCAGAGCTGTGTGGTTTGCATTCACACTGTTATCATCTGCATTATCTGTGAGGCTTCAGCTAACAAGGGTATTCAGGGGGGGGTCATGTGTTTTGCTATGTTTAGGTAGATAACTTGGAAGCTCTTGTGATGCGCCACTGGTAAGTCGTGTTCGCACACACACACACACGCACAAACACACAATTACTGCTACACAGAGGGATTAGCAGGTAGTAGGCAACAGAATAGATTGTTCAATTATTTTAATCGTATGCATGGTTCTTATTGTTTGTTTTGGTAAAGTTAAACAATCATTTATCAACCCAACTGCCTAGAGTCCTTTTCCTTTTGCCTGGTTTTGCTGCATACTGGGGAGCCCACCCTGTACACGACTTAAAATGAAGCATAAGTCGCAATGTGAATTTCACTGTGCTACAATGCGGCCTAGCGTGCCTGTGCAACCACCGCCTGCCCCATCAAGTGCATCTGCATGCTCTTCATCCTCTGTGACTGTGGGGACAGCAGTCACACATGGTTTTTCACACTGAACTTCCACTCCTTAACCCGCAACAGGGAGTGTGATTGGCAGGTCATCACTTGTTTTGGAAGTGGAAACAGAAGGTATTGTTGAGCTGTCAGACATCGAGAGAACCATCATTGGATGCAGGCTACATTATATCCACGCCTGCACCTTCGTCACAGATTGCCTGGACTACCTGCAGTTAATAATTGCATTCCAGAAATGGAAAGGAGTGTAGAATGCACATGTGTTAGACCTTGCTTGGCAGCAAAGGAACACTAACTTAGTATTCCAGACAATTTTAGGAAGGCAGAAAAAGAGTCAGCTCTTTGTGCAAATTAAATAGCGTGGCAAAAGTGGACAGATGGGTACAGTGGTCGTGCTCTGTGGGTACCAGGACAGTAAAAGAAGCTTCACTTTCTATCCCTCCTAATGATCAAATGCAGCAAGGAATTCCCTGAGTTCTCTATAAAATTAGCATAGCAAAATGTGCATGAGGGTAGAATGCAGAGGTGCTTGAGATTGCTTGGCACCAGTGGCACAATAAAGGAGTCCTACAGGCATTTTTTGTATACCACTAAGTTGCAGTATTTTTTGCTATCATTATAGCTTATTAAAAACAGAGCAGGAGGGTGTCATGCAGAGGTGCTAGAAATAGCTTGGCACTAGTGGGGCACTAATGGAATACAACAGCCAGTTCTATGATGCCACTAAATGGCAGTATTTTTTGCTATCATTATAGCTTACTAAAAACAGAGCAGGAGGGTGTCATGCAGAGGTGCTAGAAATAGCTTGGCACCAGTGGGGCACTAATGGAATACAACAGCCAGTTCTATGATGCCACTAAATGGCAGTATTTTTTGCTATCATTAAAGCTTATTAAAAACAGAGCAGGAGGGTGTCATGCAGAGGTGCTAGAAATAGCTTGGCACCAGTGGAGCACTAATGGAATACAACAGCCAGTTCTATGATGCCACTAAATGGCAGTATTTTTTGCTATCATTATAGCTTATTAAAAACAGAGCAGGAGGGTGTCATGCACAGGAGCTAGAAATAGCTTGGCACCAGTGGGGCACTAATGGAATACAACAGCCAGTTCTATGATGCCACTAAATGGCAGTATTTTTTGCTATCATTATAGCTTATTAAAAACAGAGCAGGAGGGTGTCATGCAGAGGTGCTAGAAATAGCTTGGCACCAGTGGGGCACTAATGGAGTACAACAGCCACTTCTTGTATGCCACTAAGTTTATTTAATTTTTGGTAATATAATGTATTAGTAACAATGAGTTTGAGTGTGCAATGCAGGCAGACGTGCTGCAAATATCTTTGCACTAGTGGGACTATACAAAAGTCCAATAGCCACGTTTAGGATGCCACTAGGTACACTGAGTGTTTGCTAGTATAATGGCTTAGTAACAATGAGTTTGAGTGTGCAATGCAGGCAGACGTGCTGCAAATATCTTTGCACTAGTGGGACTAGACAAAAGTCCAATAGCCACGTTTAGGATGCCACTAGGTACACTGAGTGTTTGCTAGTATAATGGCTTAGTAACAATGAGTTTGAGTGTGCAATGCAGGCAGACGTGCTGCAAGTATCTTTGCACTAGTGGGACTAGACAAAAGTCCAATAGCCACGTTTAGGATGCCACTAGGTACACTGAGTGTTTGCTATTATAATGGCTTAGTAACAATGAGTTTGAGTGTGCAATGCAGGCAGACATGCTGCAAATATCTTTGCACTAGTGGGACTAGACAAAAGTCCAATAGCCACGTTTAGGATGCCACTAGGTACACTGAGTGTTTGCTAGTATAATGGCTTAGTAACAATGAGTTTGAGTGTGCAATGCAGGCAGACGTGCTGCAAATATCTTTGCACTAGTGGGACTATACAAAAGTCCAATAGCCATGTTTAGGATGCCACTAGGTACACTGAGTGTTTGCTAGTATAATGGCTTAGTTATAATGAGTTTGAGTGTGCAATGCAGGCAGACGTGCTGCAAATGTCTTTGCACTAGTGGGACTAGACAAAAGTCCAATAGCCACGTTTAGGATGCCACTAGGTACACTGAGTGTTTGCTAGTATAATGGCTTAGTTATAATGAGTTTGAGTGTGCAATGCAGGCAGACGTGCTGCAAATATCTTTGCACTAGTGGGACTAGACAAAAGTCCAATAGCCACGTTTAGGATGCCACTAGGTACACTGAGTGTTTGCTAGTATAATGGCTTAGTAACAATGAGTTTGAGTGTGCAATGCAGGCAGACGTGCTGCAAATATCTTTGCACTAGTGGGACTAGACAAAAGTCCAATAGCCACGTTTAGGATGCCACTAGGTACACTGAGTGTTTGCTAGTATAATGGCTTAGTAACAATGAGTTTGAGTGTGCAATGCAGGCAGACGTGCTGCAAATATCTTTGCACTAGTGGGACTATACAAAAGTCCAATAGCCACGTTTTGGATGCCACTAGGTACACTGAGTGTTTGCTAGTATAATGGCTTAGTAACAATGAGTTTGAGTGTGCAATGCAGGCAGACGTGCTGCAAATATCTTTGCACTAGTGGGACTAGACAAAAGTCCAATAGCCACGTTTAGGATGCCACTAGGTACACTGAGTGTTTGCTAGTATAATGGCTTAGTAACAATGAGTTTGAGTGTGCAATGCAGGCAGACGTGCTGCAAATATCTTTGCACTAGTGGGACTAGACAAAAGTCCAACAGCCACGTTTAGGATGCCACTAGGTACACTGAGTGTTTGCTAGTATAATGGCTTAGTAACAATGAGTTTGAGTGTGCAATGCAGGCAGACGTGCTGTAAATATCTTAATTATCTTTGCACTAGTGGGACTATACAAAAATCCAATAGCCACGTTCAGGATGCCATTAGGTACACTGAGTGTTTGCTAGTATAATGGCTTAGTAGCAATGAGTTTGAGTGTGCAATGCAGGCAGACGTGCTGCAAATATCTTTGCACTAGTGAGACTAGACAAAAGTCCAATAGCCACGTTTAGGATGCCACTAGGTAAACTGAGTGTTTGCTAGTATAATGGCTTAGTTATAATGAGTTTGAGTGTGCAATGCAGGCAGAGGTGCTGCAAATTCCTGTGCACTACTGGGACTATACAGAAGTCCAATAGCCACGTTTAGGATGCCACTAGGTACACTCAGTGTTTGCTAGCATAATGGCTTAGTTATAATGAGTTGGAGTGTGCAGAGGACAGGAGGGTACAGTGCCAGGATTGTGGGGCTCTGGGTAGAGGAACGGAAGCCTGCCTTTCTATTCCCTCCTAATGGGGAAATGCAGCGACGAAATCCCTGACCTTAGCTACACAGACGCTGTCTCTGTTTTCAGGACCTGTCACCTATAGCTCTGACCCTGCCGGTACGAGCCCTTAAAAGAACTGATAGAAAGTGCTATCCCTAAGCTGTCTAGCGCTGTGTATGGAGCGTATACAGCAGTATCAGAGATAGGACTCAGGACGGAGCTGCGCCAGTGATGTCTGACACCAAGGACGCAGAAGGCAGATAATGCCGTGCTGGAGGAAAATGTCCGGTTTTATAATGCAGGGACATGTGACATGGACATCCTATCACACATGCCGTTGCTTCTCTGGCTAAAAGTCCACTTAGCTGTGTGTGTGTCTGGGATTGGCTGACATAATGGCCCTCCCCACTACACGCGCGCGCTTAGGGAAGGAAGACAAGGAAAAAAAAAAAAATTGGCGATCGCCATTATACAAACAGGAGTGATCTGAAGGCGCTGTTCACGCACACTATACACTGAAATGTCATAATAGTGTGAGTCACAGAGTGACTTACACTATTACAGCGGAAAGCCAGCTAGGAATTAGCTGTTTTTTTGCTCCTAGAACCGTTCTCGAACGTTTCTAGAACTATCGAGCTTTTGCAAAAAGCTCGAGTTCTAGTTCGATCTAGAACAGGCGCCAAAATCACTCGAGCCTAGAACTGGAGAACCTCGAACCTCGAACCGCGCTCAACTCTAATTATAACTAAGCCATTATACTAGCAAACACTCAGTGTACCTAGTGGCATCCTAAACAAGGCTATTGGACTTTGCTATAGTCCCACTAGTGCAAAGATATTTGCAGCACCTCTGCCTGCATTGCACACTCAAACTCATTATAACTAAGCCATTATACTAGCAAACACTCAGTGTACCTAGTGGCATCCTAAACGTGGCTATTGGACTTTGCTATAGTCCCACTAGTGCAAAGACATTTGCAGCACCTCTGCCTGCATTGCACACTCAAACTCATTATAACTAAGCCATTATATTAGCAAACACTCAGTGTACCTAGTGGCATCCTAAACGTGGCTATTGGACTTTGCTATAGTCCCACTAGTGCAAAGATATTTGCAGCACCTCTGCCTGCATTGCACACTCAAACTCATTACAACTAAGCCATTATACTAGCAAACACTCAGTGTACCTAGTGGCATCCTAAACGTGGCTATTGGACTTTTTTCTAGTCCCACTAGTGCAAAGATATTTGCAGCACCTCTGCCTGCATTGCACACTCCAACTCATTATAACTAAGCCATTATACTAGCAAACACTCAGTGTACCTAGTGGCATCCTAAACGTGGCTATTGGACTTTGCTATAGTCCCACTAGTGCAAAGATATTTGCAGCACCTCTGCCTGCATTGCACACTCCAACTCATTATAAATAAGCCATTATACTAGCAAACACTCAGTGTACTGTCACGCTCCCCGGGTCCCGACGTCGTTCCTCACTCACCGCTCCGGTCCCCGGGCCTCCTGCCTCCCGTCACACGTCCTCCTCGGCACCGCTCCCTGCTCTCGCCTCCGGCACCCGGGCGTCGCGCATGCGCATTAGGGCGCGCGCGCGGTCACTGACCTCCTCTTTAAGGCCCAGCACTCCCTAAACAGGATATTGCATCAGCCAGGGTCAGGTATATTAGGAGCTTCCTGCCTGGAGGGCGTCGCCTGTTCTACGTGTTTAGCAAGCTAGTGTTCAGGTCCCCGTGTTGCTTTGCCTTGTGCTTTGCCCTGTATTAACCCTGTCTTTCTCGCAGAGCCTGCCCTGCCACGCCAGCCGCTCCGAACCAAGTCCATCCCTGGACCCTGACGGTGACTTCGGCGGATGTTCCACCACCTCTGCCGCTCCGCCAGTCTCCAGTCCCTGGCTCCGTTCGGTGACCCGTCCCATCGCTCAGCAGGTTCCGGATCCCGCCTGACCCTACAACCCGGCCTCGGACCCTGAGCTTCGTCACCCGGACTACCGTCCAGAACTCCGTGTGCTCAGCGACATCCACCTTTCCTGCTCCTCTACGGACTGTCTGGCTACCAATAGTGCTTCGGCTGCCGTGCATCAGGACCCTCTGGCGGGGTGACCAGCCTGGCTGCCTCCTCAGAGGGAATCGGTGTACGGTCCAGTGTTTCCACCACCCGGACGTAACAGCTAGAACAGGCCATGGATCCCGCCGAAGCACTAGCGGCCTTGCAGCAGGAACTCGTACGACAGCGCGAGACCCAGTCCCGCATGCTGGCCTTTATGTCCTCTGTGGATACCCGCCTGAACACGCTACAAGCAACGGCCACGTCCTTGGCGTCTCCGGCTTCCACTGCACAGTCCACGGCCGCAGTTCCCGTGGCAGCCTCCTCAGAAACTTCCAAGCTTTGTTTGGCCTCACCACCCCGGTACGCCGGTGACCCCAAGACCTGCAGGGGATTCATAAACCAATGCTCCCTCCATTTCAAGCTGCTGCCGCACTTTTTTGCCTCTGACCAAGCCAAGGTCGCGTTCGTGATGTCCCATCTAGAGGGGGAGGCACTGGCCTGGATGAACCCCTTGTGGGAGAAGGAGGATCCGGTAACTACTGACATCCAGGAGTTCCTGCAGGCTTTTCGTAACACCTTTGACGAGCCCGGACGCGCCTCCGCCTCTGCCTCTTCCCTCCTCCGGCTACGTCAGGGGACTCTGTCGGTGGGCCAATATGCTATTCGTTTTCGCACCTTGGCTTCGGAATTAGGGTGGAACAATGAGGCCCTTACCGCCGCCTTCTGGGAGGGACTCTCGGGTCGTATTAAGGATGAGCTGGCTGGTCGTGACGTGCCTTCCACCTTGGATGCCCTGATTGCTCTAGCGACTCGAGTGGATCTTCGCTTTCAGGAACGATCCAAAAAGGTGTCCCGCGAGAGGCGTCCGATAAGGCACTTCTCCCCACCACAGAAGTCCATCGCTCCCCAGTCGGCGTCACCTGGCGCGTCTAACGTCGAGCCCATGCAGATTGACCGCCTGAGGCAGACTGAGCAACGCAGAGCAGAACGACTAGCAAAGGGTCTCTGCTTCTACTGCGGTGATGGCACACACCTACTACGCTCTTGTCCCGAGAAGCCGGGAAACTCCAAAGCCTAGGCTTGGCAGGAGAGGCCACCCTAGGTGCTGGGACTCTCTCAAACTCCGTTACATGGACTGTGCAAGTGACTACAGAAGAGACCCGGTTCACGGCAGAGGCATACCTCGATTCCGGAGCAGCAGGCAACTTCATCCAGCAGGCCACGGTGGATAAGTACCAGGTGCCTGTTCTCCCACTAGAAAAACCGCTGGTGATCGCCTCTGTAGATGGGAGACCCCTCTCTGACACCGTCTCTCTGATCACCAAGCCTGTGGAATTACGGATCGGTGCCCTGCACACCGAGAAGATCACCTTCTACGTCCTCCCGCGCATGTCCCATCAGATCCTGCTGGGACTCCCATGGTTACGGGCACACGAACCGTCGGTCAGCTGGAGTACAGGTGAAATTACCCGATGGGGCCCCTCGTGTCACGAGAGATGCCTGAAATCCATCCAGCCCATCCGACGACCTCCGGTTCCAGAGTCTCTACCAGGACTGCCTTCGGCCTACTGGTCCTTCTCGGACGTTTTTGATAAAAAGGAGTCAGAGGTACTACCGCCTCATCATCCCTACGACTGTGCCATCGATCTACTGCCTGGAACTACGCCTCCTAGAGGAAGGATATTGTCACGCTTTCCGGTTCCCGGTCCCCGCTCTCCGGTCTCCGTGGCCCGCCCCCCGGTTCCCGGCGGCGTTCCGTGCTCACCTCTCCGGTCCCGGTTCCATCTTCCTTCCCTGCACCCTCCATGCGTCCTGCTCCCCGCTCCTGGCGCTCCTCTGCGACGGACACACAGCCGGGCACTCCTGCTTCCTCCTCACCGCTCCCTGGACTGGCTTCTGGCACACAGGCCTCGCGCATGCGCTTTAGGGCGCGCGCGCGGTCACTGACCCTCTCTTAAAGGGCCAGCACCCTGAAACAGGATATTGCTTAGACAGGTACAGGGTATATAAGGTTTCTCTTTCCTGGTGGGCGGGGCCTGTTCTACGTGTTTAGCAAGCTAGTGTTCAGGTCCCCTATAGCTTTACCTTGTGCTTTGCCTGCATTAACCCTGTCCTGTCTCGTAGAGCCTGTCCTGCCACGCCAGCCGCTCCGAACCATGCACATCCCTGTACCCAGACGGTGACTTCGGCGGATGTTCCACCATCTCTGCAGCTCCGCCAGTCTCCAGTCCCTGGCTCCGCTTGGTGATCCGTTCCATCGCTCAGCAGGTTCCGGATCCCGCCTGACCTTACCACCTGGTCTCGGACTCTGAGCCTCGTCACCCGGACTACCGTCCAGAACTCCATCCACCATTCCTGCTCCCCTACGGACTGTTGGACTACCACCTGTGCTTCGGCTGCCGTGCACCCAGACCCTCTGGCGGGGTGACCTGCCTGACTGCCATCTCTAGGGAAACCGGTGTACGGTCCAGAGGGTCCACCACCCGGACGTAACAGCTAGAACAGGCCATGGATCCCGCCGACGCACTAGCGGCCCTGCAGCAGGAACTCATACGACAGCGCGAGACCCAGACCCGCATGCTCAACTTCATGTCTTCTGTGGATACCCGTCTGAACGCGCTACAAGCAACGGCCACACCCTCGGCATCTCAGGATTCCACCACACGATCCACGGCCGCAGCTCCCGTGGCAGCCTCCTCGGATGCTTCCAAGCTTCGTTTGGCCTCACCACCCCGGTACGCCGGAGATCCCAAGACCTGCAGGGGATTCATAAACCAATGCTCCCTCCACTTCAAGCTGCTGCCGCACCTTTTTGCTTCTGACCAAGCCAAGGTCGCCTTCATGATGTCCCATCTAGAGGGAGAGGCACTGGCCTGGATGAACCCCTTATGGGAGAAGGAGGATCCGGTGACCACGGACATTCAGGAATTCCTGCAGGCATTTCGTACCACCTTTGATGAGCCCGGACGCTCCGCCGCCTCTGCTTCATCCCTCCTCCGGCTACGTCAAGGGCCTCTGACGGTGGGCCAATATGCCATTCGTTTCCGCACCTTGGCCTCGGAACTCGGGTGGAACAACGAGGCCCTAACCGCCGCCTTCTGGGAAGGACTCTCGGGTCGCATTAAAGATGAGCTGGCTGGTCGTGACGTGCCTTCCACCCTGGACGCCCTGATTGCTCTAGCGACTCGCGTGGATCTTCGCTTTCAGGAACGATCCAAAGAGGTGTCCCGCGAGAGGCGTCCGATACGGCACTCCTCCCCACCACAGAAGTCCATCGCTCCCCAGTCGGCGTCTCCTGGCGCGTCTACCTTCGAGCCCATGCAGATTGACCGCCTGAGGCAGTCTGAGCAACGCCGAGCAGAACGACGGGCAAAGGGTCTCTGCTTCTACTGCGGTGATGGCTCACACCTGCTACGCTCTTGTCCCGAGAAACCGGGAAACTCCAAAGCCTAGGCTTGGTAGGAGAAGCCACCCTAGGTGCTGGGACACTATCAGACTCCGTTACATGGACTGTGCAAGTGACTACAGAAGAGACCCGGTTCACGGCGGAGGCATACCTCGATTCCGGAGCAGCAGGCAACTTCATCCAGCAGGCCACGGTGGATAAGTATCAGGTGCCAGTCCTCCCACTAGAAAAACCGCTGGTGATCGCCTCTGTAGATGGGAGACCCCTCTCTGACACCGTCTCACTGATCACCAAGCCTGTGGAAGTACGGATCGGCGCTCTGCACACCGAGAAGATCACCTTCTACGTTCTCCCACGAATGTCCCATCAGATCCTGCTGGGACTCCCATGGTTACGGACACACGAACCATCGGTCAGCTAGAGTACAGGTGAAATCACCCGGTGGGGCTCCTCGTGCCACGAGAGATGTCTGAAAACCATCCAGCCCGTTCGACACCCTCCGGTTCCAGAGTCTCTACCAGGACTGCCTTCTGCCTATTGGTCCTTCTCGGACGTATTTGATAAAAAGGAGTCAGAGGTACTACCGCCTCATCGTCCCTACGACTGCGCCATTGATTTACTACCCGGAACCACGCCTCCTAGAGGAAGAATATACCCCTTGTCCCCTGCCGAAACACGAGCTATGTCTGCCTATATTACCGAGAGCCTGGCAAAGGGGTTCATTCGGAGGTCCTCATCCCCTGCCGGAGCAGGGTTTTTCTTCGTTAAGAAGAAGGAGGGTGATCTGCGCCCTTGCATTGACTACCGGGGTTTAAACCAGATCACCGTCAAGAACAAATACCCTCTGCCGCTTATCCCCGAACTATTCGATCGGCTCCGAGGAGCCCGTATATTCACCAAGTTGGATCTCCGAGAGGCCTATAACCTGGTTCGCATTCGCTCTGGAGACGAATGGAAAACCGCATTCAACACTCGGGATGGGCACTACGAGTATTGTGTCATGCCCTTTGGTCTGTGTAATGCTCCGGCAGTTTTCCAAGAACTGGTGAACGACGTGTTCAGAGATCTCCTCTACGTCTGTGTCGTGGTATATCTGGACGACATCCTGATCTTCTCTCCGGATCTACAGACCCACAGAGAAGACGTGCAGCTAGTTCTCCAGAGGCTCAGAGAAAACCGTCTGTACGCCAAGTACGAGAAATGCATCTTCGAAAAGGCGTCCCTTCCCTTCCTGGGTTATGTAATCTCGGACACTGGTCTGCAGATGGATCCTGAGAAAGTGTCTGCCATCATCAACTGGCCTCCTCCTTCCAAACTGAAGGCTATCCAGCGCTTTCTCAGCTTTGCGAACTATTATCGGCAATTCATCCCGCATTTCTCTGCTCTGACTGCGCCTCTCTCTGCCTTGACTAAGAAAGGAGCTAATCCTAAGGACTGGCCCCCGGCGGCCGATGCCGCGTTCTGCTCCTTGAAAAAGGCATTTGCTTCTTCCCCGGTTCTCCATCGCCCTGAATTGAACCGACAGTTCACCTTGGAGGTGGATGCCTCTTCCTCAGGAGTCGGGGCAGTGTTGATGCAGAACTCTCCCTCCGGCAAGATGGTCACGTGTGGATTCTTCTCCAAGAGCTTCTTGGCACCCGAACGCAACTACACCATCGGGGATCGGGAGCTACTGGCCGTGAAGCTTGCCTTGGAGGAATGGCGCTACCTCTTGGAGGGAGCAGTATACCCTGTAATCATATACACGGACCACAAGAATCTCGAGTACCTGCGGTCTGCCCAAAGACTGAACCCACGACAAGCCCGCTGGTCCTTGTTCTTTGCTCGATTTGACTTCCAGCTCCATTTTCGGCCTGCGGACAAGAACGTGCGGGCAGACGCCTTGTCCAGGTCCTTCGTGCCCGTGGAGTTGGAAGAGGAGACATTCCAGCCCATCATCAACCCCAGCAAAATCATTCCGGTGAACCCTGTCGCTTTAACTCAGATACCCCCTGGGAAAACCTATGTCTCAGAGTCTGACAGACAGAGAGTCCTACACTGGGGCAATGCCTCGAAGATCGCTGGCCATGCTGGTCAGAAGAAGACTTGGAGTACGATTGTCCGTCACTACTGGTGGCCGTCCCTCCGTAAAGACGTCTCAACCTTCGTCTCGGCCTGTCCGTCCTGTGCCCGGAAAAAGACACCCAAGCACCTACCGTATGGACGTCTCCTGCCTCTGCCCATTCCTTCTGTTCCGTGGTAACATATCGCAATGGACTTCATTACGGACTTACCCTTATCCTCCGGACACACAGTCATATGGGTTGTGGTGGATCGTTTCTCAAAAATGGCTCACTTCATCCCCATGGCCGGGCTGCCCTCTGCCCAGGAGCTAGCTGACTCCTTCATCCAACATATATTCCGATTGCATGGCTTTCCCACACACATTGTGTCCGACAGAGGAACGCAGTTCACCTCGCGCTTCTGGAGGGCTCTCTGCAAACATCTGGGAGTATCTCTGGACTTTTCTTCGGCCTACCATCCTCAGTCGAATGGGCAAGTGGAACGGGTCAATCAGATCCTGACCTCCTTCCTGCGCCACTACGTTAATGCCCATCACGATGACTGGTCCACGCTTCTTCCTTGGGCTGAGTTCTCCCACAACCATCACATCAGCGAGTCCACCTCCAGCTCTCCATTCCGAGTTGTTTACGTGTTTACGGACTTCAGCCTTCTGTCCCATTGCCTGTATCCTCGGTTTCAGATGTCCCCGCAGCAGATGCTCTGGTCCAGGACTTCTCAGCCATATGGAGCTCTGTCAAGACCTCTCTTGAGCGCGCTTCTTTGCGGATGAAGAGACATGCGGACAAACGACGCCTGGATCCCCCGTGTTTCTCCCCTGGTGATCTGGTCTGGCTTGCATCCAAGTATGTCCGATTGAAGTTGCCATCGTACAGGTTGGGTCCTCGTTACATCGGGCCGTTTAAAGTCGTCAGCAAGATAAATGCAGTCTCCTACAAGCTGCAGCTCCCGGCCACGATGCGGTTACCCAACTCCTTCCATGTCTCCTTGCTCAAGCCTGTTGTCTTTGGTCCCTTCTCCGCTGATGTCGGTACTGCTCCTCCTCCCATCGCTGACGATGACATCTATGCGGTAAGGGATATCGTGGCCATGAAGACCGTACGAGGTCGGCAGTATTTCCTGGTGGACTGGGCGGGGTATGGTCCCGAGGATAGATCCTGGGAGCCCCGGGAGAATGTTGGCACTCCTCTGATACGTGCCTTCCTGTCCCGGTTGCGGGGAGGGGGGCGTGGGGGAGGGGGTACTGTCACGCTTCCCGGTTCCCGGTCCCTGCTCTCCGGTCCCCGTGGCCCGCCCCCCGGTTCCTGGCGGCGTTCCGTGCTCACCTCTCCGGTCCCGGTTCCATCTTCCTTCCCTGCACCCTCCATGCGTCCTGCTCCCCGCTCCCGGCGCTCCTCTGCGACGGACACACAGCCGGGCACTCCTGCTTCCTCCTCACCGCTCCCTGGACTGGCTTCTGGCACACAGGCCTCGCGCATGCGCTTTAGGGCGCGCGCACGGTCACTGACCCTCTCTTAAAGGGCCAGCACCCTGAAACAGGATATTGCTTAGACAGGTACAGGGTATATAAGGTTTCTCTTTCCTGGTGGGCGGGGCCTGTTCTACGTGTTTAGCAAGCTAGTGTTCAGGTCCCCTATAGCTTTACCTTGTGCTTTGCCTGCATTAACCCTGTCCTGTCTCGTAGAGCCTGTCCTGCCACGCCAGCCGCTCCGAACAACGCACATCCCTGTACCCAGACGGTGACTTCGGCAGATGTTCCACCATCTCTGCAGCTCCGCCAGTCTCCAGTCCCTGGCTCCGCTTGGTGATCCGTTCCATCGCTCAGCAGGTTCCGGATCCCGCCTGACCTTACCACCTGGTCTCGGACTCTGAGCCTCGTCACCCGGACTACCGTCCAGAACTCCATCCACCATTCCTGCTCCCCTACGGACTGTCGGACTACCACCTGTGCTTCGGCTGCCGTGCACCCAGACCCTCTGGCAGGGTGACCTGCCTGACTGCCATCTCTAGGGAAACCGGTGTACGGTCCAGAGGGTCCACCACCCGGATGTAACAGATATACCCCTTGTCCCCTGCTGAAACACGGGCCATGTCCGCCTATATCACCGAGAGCCTGGCTAAGGGGTTCATTCGGAGATCTTCGTCCCCTGCCGGAGCAGGTTTTTTCTTTGTCAAGAAGAAGGAGGGTGATCTGCGCCCTTGCATTGACTATCGGGGATTAAACCAGATCACCGTAAAAAACAAATACCCTCTGCCACTCATCCCCGAACTATTCAATCGGCTCCGAGGAGCTCGTGTATTCACCAAGTTGGACCTCCGTGGGGCTTATAACCTGGTTCGCATTCGCTCTGGAGACGAATGGAAGACCGCATTCAACACTCGGGATGGGCACTACGAGTATTGTGTCATGCCCTTTGGTCTGTGTAATGCTCCAGCAGTCTTCCAAGAATTGGTGAACGACGTGTTCAGAGATCTCCTCTATGTCTGTGTCGTGGTATATCTGGATGACATCCTGGTCTTCTCTCCGGACCTACAGACCCACAGAGAGAACGTGCAGCTAGTACTCCAAAGGCTTAGAGAGAACCGTCTGTACTCCAAGTACGAGAAGTGCATCTTTGAAAAGTCGTCCCTTCCCTTCCTGGGTTATGTCATCTCGGACACTGGTCTGCAGATGGACCCACAAAAAGTGTCTTCCATCCTCAACTGGCCTCCTCCATCCGGACTGAAGGCTATCCAACGCTTCCTTGGCTTTGCAAACTATTATCGTCAATTCATCCCGCACTTCTCTGCCCTGACTGCGCCTCTCTCTGCCTTGACTAAGAAGGGAGCTAATCCTAAGGACTGGCCACCGGTGGCCGATGTCGCGTTCTGCTCTTTGAAACAGGCGTTTGCTTCTTCCCAAGTTCTCCATCGCCCTGAATTGAACCGACAGTTCACCTTAGAGGTGGATGCCTCCTCCTCAGGGGCCGGAGCAGTGTTGATGCAGAAATCCTGCTCCGGAAAGATGGTTACATGCGGATTCCTCTCCAAGAGCTTCTCGGCACCCGAACGCAACTACACCATCGGTGATCGGGAGCTACTGGCCGTCAAGCTGGCCTTGGAGGAATGGCGCTACCTCTTGGAGGGAGCTGTATACCCTGTGATCATCTACACGGACCACAAGAATCTGGAGTACCTGCGGTCAGCCCAAAGACTGAACCCACAACAAGCCCGCTGGTCCTTGTTTTTCGCTCGTTTTGATTTCCAACTCCATTTTCGGCCCGCGGACAAGAACTTGCGGGCAGACGCCTTGTCTAGGTCTTTCGTGCCCGTAGAGCTGGAGGAGGAGACGCTCCAGTCCATCATCAGCCCCAGTAAAGTCATTTCGGTGGCTCCTGTCGCTCTGACTCAGATACCCCCTGGGAAAGCCTATGTCTCAGATACTGACAGACAGAGAGTCCTGCAATGGGGCCATGCCTCAAAGATCGCTGGTCACGCTGGTCAGAAGAAGACTTGGAACACGATTGTCCGCCACTATTGGTGGCCGTCTCTCCGTAAAGACGTCGCAACCTTCGTCTCAGCCTGTTCGTCCTGTGCCCGGAACAAGACACCCAAGCACCTACCATATGGACGTCTTCTGCCTCTGCCCATCCCTTCCGTTCCGTGGCAACATATTGCAATGGACTTCATTACGGACTTACCCTCATCCTCCGGACACACAGTCATATGGGTTGTGGTGGACCGTTTCTCAAAAATGGCTCACTTCATTCCCATGGCCGGGCTGCCCTCTGCCCAGGAACTAGCTGACTCCTTCATACAACATATATTCCGATTGCATGGCTTTCCCGCACACATTGTGTCCGACAGAGGAACTCAGTTTACCTCGCACTTCTGGAAGGCTCTCTGTAAACATCTGGGAGTATCCTTGGACTTTTCTTCGGCTTACCATCCTCAGTCGAATGGCCAAGTGCAACGGGTCAATCAGATCCTGACCTCCTTCCTGCGCCACTACGTTAATGCCCATCACGATGACTGGTCCACGCTTCTTCCTTGGGCTGAGTTCTCCCACAACCACCACATCAGCGAGTCCACTTCCTGCTCTCCCTTCCAAGTCGTTTACGGACTTCAGCCTTCTGTCCCATTGCCAGTATCCTCTTCTTCCGATGTCCCCACAGCAGATGCACTGGCCCAGGACTTCTCAGCCATATGGAGCTCTGTCAAGAATTCCCTAGAGCGTGCTTCTTTGCGGATGAACAGACATGCGGACAAACGGCGCCTGGATCCCCCGTGTTTCTCCCCTGGTGATCTGGTCTGGCTTGCCTCCAAATATGTCCGATTGAAGTTGCCATCGTACAAGTTGGGTCCTCGTTACATCGGGCCGTTTAAAGTCATCAGCAAGATTAATGCAGTCTCCTACAAGCTGCAGCTCCCGGCCACGATGCGGATACCCAACTCCTTCCATGTCTCCTTGCTCAAGCCTGTCGTCCTTGGTCCCTTCTCCGCTGCTGCCAGTCCTGCTCCTCCTCTTATCGCTGACGATGACATCTATGCGGTAAGGGATATCGTGGCCATGAAGACCGTACGAGGTCGGCAGTATTTCTTGGTGGACTGGGCGGGTTATGGTCCCGAGGATAGGTCCTGGGAGCCCCGGGAGAATGTGGGTACTACTCTGATTCGTGTCTTTCTGTCCCGGTTGCGGGGAGGGGGGCCTGGGGGGGGTACTGTCACGGTCCCCGGGTCTCTACGTCGTTCCTCACTCACCGCTCCGGTCCCCGGGCCTCCTGCCTCCCATCACACGTCCTCCTCGGCACCGCTCCCTGCTCTCGCCTCCGGCACCCGGGCGTCGCGCATGCGCATTAGGGCGCGCGCGGTCACTGACCTCCTCTTTAAGGCCCAGCACTCCCTAAACAGGATATTGCATCAGCCAGGGTCAGGTATATTAGGAGCTTCCTGCCTGGAGGGCGTCACCTGTTCTACGTGTTTAGCAAGCTAGGGTTCAGGTCCCCGTATTGCTTTGTCTTGTGCTTTGCCCTGCATTAACCCTGTCTGTCTCGCAGAGCCAGCCCTGCCACGCCAGCCGCTCCGAACCAAGTCCATCCCTGGACCCTGACGGTGACTTTGGCGGATGTTCCACCACCTCTGCAGCTCCGCCAGTCTCCAGTCCCTGGCTCCGTTCGGTGACCCGTCCCATCGCTCAGCAGGTTCCGGATCCCGCCTGACCCTACAACCCGGCCTCGGACCCTGAGCTTCGTCACCCGGACTACCGTCCAGAACTCCGTGTGCTCAGCGACATCCACCTTTCCTGCTCCTCTACGGACTGTCTGGCTACCAATAGTGCTTCGGCTGCCGTGCATCAGGACCCTCTGGCGGGGAGACCGGCCTGGCTGCCTCCTCAGAGGGAATCGGTAAACGGTCCAGTGTTTCCACCACCCGGACGTAACATGTACCTAGTGGCATCCTAAACGTGGCTATTGGACTTTTGTCTAGTCCCACTAGTGCAAAGATATTTGCAGCACCTCTGCCTGCATTGCACACTCAAACTCATTGTTACTAAGCCATTATACTAGCAAACACTCAGTGAACCTAGTGGCATCCTAAACGTGGCTATTGGACTTTTGTCTAGTCCCACTAGTGCAAAGATATTTGCAGCACGTCTGCCTGCATTGCACACTCAAACTCATTATAACTAAGCCATTATACTAGCAAACACTCAGTGTACCTAGTGGCATCCTAAACGTGGCTATTGGACTTTTGTATAGTCCCACTAGTGCAAAGATATTTGCAGCACGTCTGCCTGCATTGCACACTCAAACTCATTGTTACTAAGCCATTATACTAGCAAACACTCAGTGAACCTAGTGGCATCCTAAACGTAGCTATTGGACTTTTGTCTAGTCCCACTAGTGCAAAGATATTTGCAGCACGTCTGCCTGCATTGCACACTCAAACTCATTATAACTAAGCCATTATACTAGCAAACACTCAGTGTACCTAGTGGCATCCTAAACGTGGCTATTGGACTTTTGTATAGTCCCACTAGTGCAAAGATATTTGCAGCACCTCTGCCTGCATTGCACACTCCAACTCATTATAACTAAGCCATTATACTAGCAAACACTCAGTGTACCTAGTGGCATCCTAAACGTGGCTATTGGACTTTGCTATTGTCTCACTAGTGCAAAGATATTTGCAGCACGTCTGCCTGCATTGCACACTCAAACTCATTGTTACTAAGCCATTATACTAGCAAACACTCAGTGAACATAGTGGCATCCTAAACGTGGCTATTTAACTTTTGTCTAGTCCCACTAGTGCAAAGATATTTGCAGCCCGTCTGCCTGCATTGCACACTCAAACTCATTGTTACTAAGCCATTATACTAGCAAACACTCAGTGAACCTAGTGGCATCCTAAACGTGGCTATTGGACTTTTGTCTAGTCCCACTAGTGCAAAGATATTTGCAGCACGTCTGCCTGCATTGCACACTCAAACTCATTATAACTAAACCATTATACTAGCAAACACTCAGTGTACCTAGTGGCATCCTAAACGTGGCTATTGGACTTTTGTATAGTCCCACTAGTGCAAAGATATTTGCAGCACGTCGGCCTGCATTGCACACTCAAACTCATTGTTACTAAGCCATTATACTAGCAAACACTCAGTGAACCTAGTGGCATCCTAAACGTGGCTATTGGACTTTTGTCTAGTCCCACTAGTGCAAAGATATTTGCAGCACGTCTGGCTGCATTGCACACTCAAACTCATTATAACTAAGCCATTATACTAGCAAACACTCAGTGTACCTAGTGGCATCCTAAACGTGGCTATTGGACTTTGCTATAGTCCCACTAGTGCAAAGATATATGCAGCACCTCTGCCTGCATTGCACACTCCAACTCATTATAACTAAGCCATTATACTAGCAAACACTCAGTGTACTTAGTGGCATCCTAAACGTGGCGATTGGACTTTGCTATAGTCCCACTAGTGCAAAGATATTTGCAGCACGTCTGCCTGCATTGCACACTCAAACTCATTGTTAATAAGCCATTATACTAGCAAACACTCAGTGTACCTAGTGGCATACAAGAAGTGGCTGTTGTACTCCATTAGTGCCCACTGGTGCAAATCTATGTGCAGCACCTCTGCATGACACCCTCCTTCTCTGTTTTTAATAAGCTATAATGATAGCAAAAAATACTGCCATTTAGTGGCATCATAGAACTGGCTGTTGTATTCTATTAGTGCCCCACTGGTGCCAAGCTATTTCTAGCACCTCTGCAAGACACCCTCCTGCTCTGTTTTTAATAAGCTATAATGATAGCAAAAAATACTGCCATTTAGTGGCATCATAGAACTGGCTGTTGTATTCCATTAGTGCCCCACTGGTGCCAAGCTATTTCTAGCACCTCTGCATGACACCCTCCTGCTCTGTTTTTAATAAGCTATAATGATAGCAAAAAATACTGCCATTTAGTGGCATCATAGAACTGGCTGTTGTATTCCATTAGTGCCCCACTGGTGCCAAGCTATTTCTAGCACCTCTGCATGACACCCTCCTGCTCTGTTTTTAATAAGCTATAATGATAGCAAAAAATACTGCCATTTAGTGGCATCATAGAACTGGCTGTTGTATTCCATTAGTGCCCCACTGGTGCCAAGCTATTTCTAGCACCTCTGCATGACACCCTCCTGCTCTGTTTTTAATAAGCTATAATGATAGCAAAAAATACTGCCATTTAGTGGCATCATAGAACTGGCTGTTGTATTCCATTAGTGCCCCACTGGTGCCAAGCTATTTCTAGCACCTCTGCATGACACCCTCCTGCACATTTAGCTATGCTAATTTTATAGCAAACTCAGGGAATTCCATGCTGCATTTGATCATTAGGAGGGATAGAAAGTGAGGCTTCTTATACTGTCCTGGTACCCACAGAACACGGCCACTGTACCCATCTGTCCACTTTTGCCACGCTATTTAATTTGCACAAAGAGCTGACTCTTTTTCTGCCTTCCTAAAATTGTCTGGAATACTAAGTTAGTGTTCCTTTGCTGCCAAGCAAGGTACAACACATGTGCATTCTACACTCCTTTCCATTTCTGGAATGCAATTATTAACTGCAGGTAGTCCAGGCAATCTGTGACGAAGGTGCAGGCATGGATATAATGTAGCCTGCATCCAATGATGGTTCTCTCGATGTCTGACAGCTCAACAATACCTTCTGTTTCCACTTCCAAAACAAGTGATGACCTGCCAATCACACTCCCTGTTGCGGGTTAAGGAGTGGAAGTTCAGTGTGAAAAACCATGTGTGACTGCTGTCCCCACAGTCACAGAGGATGAAGAGCATGCAGATGCACTTGATGGGGCAGGCGGTGGTTGCACAGGCACGCTAGGCCGCATTGTAGCACAGTGAAATTCACATTGCGACTTATGCTTCATTTTAAGTCGTGTACAGGGTGGGCTCCCCAGTATGCAGCAAAACCAGGCAAAAGGAAAAGGACTCTAGGCAGTTGGGTTGATAAATGATTGTTTAACTTTACCAAAACAAACAATAAACCATGCATACAATTAAAATAATTGAACAATCTATTCTGTTGCCTACTACCTGCTAATCCCTCTGTGTAGCAGTAATTGTGTGTTTGTGCGTGTGTGTGTGTGTGTGTGTGTGCGAACACGACTTACCAGTGGCGCATCACAAGAGCTTCCAAGTTATCTACCTAAACATAGACAAAACACATGACCCCCCCTGAATACCCTTGTTAGCTGAAGCCTCACAGATAATGCAGATGATAACAGTGTGAATGCAAACCACACAGCTCTGCAACACAGTCATGGAAATCTTGAAAAGCAACAGTCAATGCAAACATGTGTTGCTGTCCCTCTATGATTTAAACTGTACGTGACAATTTGACAGTGCAGAGGCAGCAAGTCTTATTGTCTATATAGTCGGCCTACCCAGAACAGATATGTGTTTTGCTAATAAAACAAAGTGTTGCGTGCCCGCATTATTGTCTGGGCACAGCCTACTGTACCCGGGTACTGTGATGTCCAGTTGCCAGAAATACAGACTTTACGCTCCTCTCACGGTAAACAGTAAAGACAGCACCGTAAGAATGTTGGTGTGTGGCACAGGATGCTGCTCACTGACGTTACAGTGCTCATCATCAAAGTACAACACAACTCCCCTCACAATTGAACGAAGTGTTTCTGCGGTGGCTCCTTGCTGTAACACACACCTTTAGCTTTTCCTTCTGTTCATAGACAGCATCTCCAAGTCCACCCCCGAAGAGCAATTTTCTATTGCTATAGTGACCAAAGGCAGATCTAAAAAAACAGCAGCCCCTTGTGTGTAGTCTGCAACAATGCATGCAATGAACGGCAAATAAGCATATTGCGTTGACAGTTGCTAAAGCTGAGCAATACACCTTCACGCTGTCAATTCATATCCATGTGATACTTCATGGAGGAAGTACTCAAAAGTGTGAGTTTTTGCCTTCTACTTACAGATTGTTGACAAATCTTACAGATTACATGACTTTGGTGATCCTTTGCGATGTCCAAAAATTCACAGGCTAGGAAAGGCTTACAGCCCATGCGACCTGCATAGCCAACACGACATCTGCTCAGAGTCAAAGTTGTGGTCCAGGATTCAGTTGTTGACGTGCTTCCAGTACTTTGTCTCTGGCCAGGAAGACGCAACGTAACCTCGTCGTCAGTAGCATCCTCCTCCACCTCCTCTGCTGACCTCATCGACTGGCTGACTTTGGTTTGACAGTAAGTGTTGTCTCCAACCTCATCAATAACCCTGTGTGTTTTCATTCCCCTCGTCCTGAGTCCGCTACCTCAACACGTTAGATTATCTGCTACACACGCAAGCTTCAAACTGAATCTGAAAACTCATCTGTTCAGAAATGACTATAACCTTCAATGACACCACCACCATACGTACTTGACGCTCAACCTAAACAACTCCTACTGTCTCCTCCCAAAAATCCTTTAGAATGTAATCCCGCAAGGGCAGGGCCCTCTTCCCTCTGTACCAGTCTGTCTATAGTTACTTGTATATGTATTCTGTATGTAACCCCCTTCTCATGTACAGCACCATGGAATCAATGGTGCTCTATAAATCAATAATAATAAAAATAATAATAACTTCCTTGTCTGTACTCATTGCAGCTTTGGAGCAGACCTCTGATTCCCAGGCTATAGTGCGACTGAACAGCTATGCAAACTCAACCATCTCTGTCACCCCATACTCAGCAGGGCTGGTGGAAACTTGAGAGCTGTTAGGAAGCAAGTGCGATTGGATTGACACCACAGAGGAATGGAGTATTTGGGATCTTGAAATTGGGGTGGAGGAGAGGCCACTTTATGGAGCAATTCAGATCCATTGAAGCAGCTGCTGATTTGGCCTCATCTACATTTGTTAGCGATGGTCGTGTCCATGAAAAAAGGGATCATATCAGATTATCCATGGGAAGAAGTACACCTGTTCTTTTTGATGTTATTTGTTTTTACAAAACGGTGACGCCTTAAACGCAAGCAGCCTGCTGCGGTTTCAGTTGCGCCCAGGCATCAGCTGCCATTTAGGCCTGTGCCTCGGGTTGTCCAGCTGGCTGCTTTCTCCTCCACGTCTAAGTGTGGAGAGGCAGCTAGTGCGCATGCGTGTGCCGATTTACCCCAGCCGCAGCCTAACTCCAGTGTTTCGCCTAGTGAGTATGCTCAGCCTGACTGTGCCATTCCTGAGGCTAAGTCTTCATTTCGGGCTACAGCGCATGCTCCCACACTTAGTGCGAAAAGCCTCTTTGCACAGGTACTTGCACTCCGTGCCGGGTCTAAGTCCTGTGTTGTGCATAGACACCATGCTAAAGCTGATAGTCTTTTTTCAGAGACTGTATTTCATGCAACTGACCATGGTCAGGCACTTACTGCATCAGAAACTAGGTCCAGTAATGAACTCTTTGGCCCTGCCCCTGATGTGGGGGGCCCATTTAGACCACAGGGCATCAGGTGTCCTGACGATGTGGCCAGGCCACTCCCAAATGGCTTGCAGAGGCCCGCCCCTATGACTTGTCACCTCATTATTGATGGTCAGACGATGACTGGTGAGGTGTTTGGGTCATGACAGCCATGAGGTCATCATTGAAGTTGCGGTTCCAAATAGGACGCTAGTTATGCCACTCATGACGTATCACTCTGCTTTTGTCTCCAGGAGGTGCATTGTGGTCCACCCTGGTTTGGGGCGGACCCAGGTTATAGAAGGGGCTGGAGACAACAAGGAGGTGCGCAGTCTTCTATTATGCTCCGAAAGAGCACACCTCCATGTGTTGAACCCATTGTGGCTTTAGGCCAGAGGTAGGCAGGGATAGGGCGTCGATGCAGGCCGCCACCACAGTTGGTAACGCAGAACGGTTAAGACCAGCTCCTGTCCTACAAGTCCTGCTTGTGCAGCCCAGTGGCATTAACAGGCCTGCTGCTGCTGATGCGCCTGCTGTTCACAGGTGTAGCCCCAATGCACACGGTCAGCGTACTGAATGGCCCCTGTGATGTTAACAGGGAGTTCCTGGGCTGGGTGGGCGTGTGGACCCTGTGACGCTGACAGGGCTCCCAGTCTCAAGATCCGAGTGGCGTCTAACTTGGTTCAGGCTACTATTAGTTTCATAGCCACACAGATCTGTATCCTCCACCGAACCTTCCAGTTGCCAACCTCTCCTTTTCCATCTGGGAGCACGGTGGACACTGACTGCTGATGGGGATATATACCTTTCTCTTTCTTTTCTTATTAATTTTCGTTATATAGCGGTAACATAGTATATACCACCTTATCCAAATCTGCCAGTCCCACCGTAACAGATGGTGTTTCTTTATCAAATGTTACTTTTGTTTAACCACCAAACCCACGGACCAAAACTTTTTTCCCCTTTCCAACACACCTGTTCCCCTTTTCACCCGCATCTGTCCTTTTTCAACTCATTTTGTATATGACCAAAAGTGCAACTCTGCAGGGACACCGTACTCAATGGCATCTCAGCACAACAGCCAGCCCTCGGTCCCTCAGATGTGGACAAGTAAAAGACCATTTCCTCCTATCCATGACAAACCGTTGAGATTCACTCTGTGCAGCACTGGTGTTTAGTGGAAAAGCAGATCGAAGATTGCGTAACACCTTCTGAAGATACTCCTGTACACGTGCGTCCCTTTATATGGCAGGAATTATTTCGCCAAATTTTGTCTTGTACCGGGGATCTAACAGTGTGGCAACCCAGTAGTTAGAATTCGTACAATCAGAGGGTCATGTTGTAGGTAGTGCAGCAAGAAGACGCTCATGTGTCTTGTGCATCCAGGAGGACCAAGTCCTTGGTGTGTTGGTGGCAGAGAGGTGAAAATCGTGCCTCCTTCCTCTGCCCTCTCCCCCCAACCTCGCACAACCGAAATGTGAGCAAGCTCTCACTCATCTGCTGAGTCTTCCATGACCATCGCAAGTTCGTCCTCCATTTCTTCATGGCTCCTGCACCTTCCTCAACAATTTTTGCTGATACTATGCGCCCTTGTTAATCCCTATCCCCCACCATAACTGCTGCCTAGGTGCCGCTTACCGTATGGACCTTGTAGATCTTATTATCCCTTCTGCATATGACTCCTCCTGTACTTCCTCACCTTCCTCTTGGACCAATACCTGACTCCGAATAATGCTTACAGTGTGCTCCATCATGTAGATGACCAGAATTGTCACGCTGAGAATGGCATTGCCAGTGCTAAACATGTCCGTCGACATTTGGAAATTGTGTAGAAGGGTGCATAGGTCCTTGATCTGACACCACTCCAGCAGCGTGATCTGCACCACCTCTGGATCAAGTTAGCCCAGGGTATACGTCATACCGTATTTCAGCAGGGCTCTGCGCTGCTGCCACACACGCTGCAACATGTGCAGATTCCAATTCCTGCGTGTCGGAACATCGCATTTCCGGCGTTTAACCGCCAGACCCTAAGACTTCCGGAGCGATGAAAGTTGTTGAGCTGCTGGGTGCGAAGGATGAAAGTGAGCACATAGCAGCGTGCCCGCTGCACAAGGCCATGTAGGCCAGGATGGTATTTTAAAAATTGCTGGACAACCAGGTTCAACACGTGAGCCATACAAGACACGTGTGTCACATTGCCCTGAAGAAGGGTCGCAGACTGGTTTGCATCATTGTCGCACCCGTCCTTCCCTGACTACTGGTTGACTGTAGACAACCATTGATGAAACTCGGTCTCACTCTCCAGAGCTAACCATCCACAATTCCTCAGCGGTGTCTCACATTTCCCCTACATTTCAAAGTAAACATTTGACCGCCTGATGGCCTTGAGCTCTGTTGCCAGCATAGTAAGGAGGTGTGTGGGATTCCTTGGGCGCAGTTACAAGGAAGGGTGGCCTGACCACACAGGGTTTGGGCCGAGGTGGAGGACCCACACGAGGTTGAGGAGGCAGAAGCAGTGGAGGAACTTGTACATACAGAGGAAGAATTGACACACAAGTCGTGGGGACGGCAAGACTTGTACAGCAAACCCTTCTCCATCTCTCACCATAGTTACCCAGTGCCCAGTCAGCAACATGTAACTCCCCTGTCCATGCTTACTGGTCCAAGTATCTGTGTTGAAATGCACCCTGTCACACACAGAGTTTCTGAAGGAATCGGTGAGGTTGTGTGCGACCTCCTGTGGTAGCGCGGGCACGCCTTTCTTGGAGAAGGAGTGACGACTGGCCATCGGCTCTTGGGGCACTGCAATGGGCATAAGGTCTCGAAAATCCTCGGTCTCAAAAGGGTGTAAAGGCAGCCTTTCTGTTGCCAACAAGTTGCAGATGATGAAACTCAACCTCTTAGGCATGTCATGCCCTTCGAAAATCATGTAAAACATAGCGAGGGGACTCCAACCACAGTCTCCCTCGTTGCCACTAATTGGGCCACACACACCCCACTTGACTGGCATCAGTTGACCCCCCCTTTTGAAAAAGAAAAAGATGCTTTGCATGAAGCACTCTCAAAAATACGCGTGCCTTTCCCGTCCCCTGGCTGACCCAGGGGAAGAAAAGTCCTCTGAGAGCCATGACTTGTTCATCTTGGTTCTTTTAGAAACACAGCGAGGGGACTCCAACCACAGTCTCTCTCGTTGCCACTAATTGGGCCACACACACCCCACTTGACTGGCATCAGTTGACCCCCATATTGAAAAAGAAAAAGATGCTTTGCATGAAGCACTCTCAAAAATACGCGTGCCTTTCCCGTCCCCTGGCTGACCCAGGGGAAGAAAAGTCCTCTGAGAGCCATGACTTGTTCATCTTGGTTCTTTTAGAAACACAGCGAGGGGACTCCAACCACAGTCTCCCTCGTTGTTACTAATTGGGCCACACACACCCCACTTGACTGGCATCAGTTTACCCCCCCCTTTTGAAAAAGAAAAAGATGCTTTGCATGAAGCACTCTCAAAAATACGCGTGCCTTTCCCGTCCCCTGGCTGACCCAGGGGAAGAAAAGTCCTCTGAGAGCCATGACTTGTTCATCTTGGTTCTTTTAGAAACACAGCGAGGGGACTCCAACCACAGTCTCCCTCGTTGCCACTAATTGGGCCACACACACCCCACTTGACTGGCATCAGTTGACCCCCCTTTTGAAAAAGATTCTTTGCATGAAGCACTCTCAAAGATACGCGTGCCTTTCGCCTCCCCTGGCAGACCCAGGGGAAGAAAAGTCCTCTTAGAGCCATGTCCACATTGTCAGTGGACAGACACGTGTGCTTATCTGCCAGCAGACCCCCAGCAGCACTGAAGACAGGTTCCGAGAGAACGCTGGCTGCAGGACACGACAAGATCCCCAAGGCGTACGTGGCGAGCTCAGGCAATTTATCCAGATTGGAAGCCTAAAATGAGCAGGGCTCAAGTTGCACAATAATGGCATCGATGTTTCCTTGCATATACTCATATATCTGTGTGTCCTCCTCTTTTTCCTTGTCCTGCTCTTTTGTTTTCGCATGAGTATATGTCCTTGTCACTTTCCCATGTGTTTGTGTTGTGTTGTGAGTTGTTTGTCACCTTTTGGACACCTTTGAGGGTGTTTTCTAGGTGTTTTTATGTGTTTGTGAATGCCTGCCATTGTTTCCTTTTTGGTTCGAGTTCGGTTCGTCGAACGTTCGACGAACCGAACTCGAACGGGACCTCCATTTGGCGAACCGACCTCGAGCCGAACCGACCTCGAGCCGAACCGGGACCGGGACTGTTGTATTCCATTAGTGCCCCACTGGTGCCAAGCTATTTCTAGCACCTCTGCATGACACCCTCCTGCTCTGTTTTTAATAAGCTATAATGATAGCAAAAAATACTGCCATTTAGTGGCATCATAGAACTGGCTGTTGTATTCTATTAGTGCCCCACTGGTGCCAAGCTATTTCTAGCACCTCTGCATGACACCCTCCTGCTCTGTTTTTAATAAGCTATAATGATAGCAAAAAATACTGCCATTTAGTGGCATCATAGAACTGGCTGTTGTATTCCATTAGTGCCCCACTGGTGCCAAGCTATTTCTAGCACCTCTGCATGACACCCTCCTGCTCTGTTTTTAATAAGCTATAATGATAGCAAAAAATACTGCCATTTAGTGGCATCATAGAACTGGCTGTTGTATTCCATTAGTGCCCCACTGGTGCCAAGCTATTTCTAGCACCTCTGCATGACACCCTCCTGCACATTTAGCTATGCTAATTTTATAGCAAACTCAGGGAATTCCTTGCTGCATTTGATCATTAGGAGAGATAGAAAGTGAGGCTTCTTTTACTGTCCTGGTACCCACAGAACACGGCCACTGTACCCATCTGTCCACTTTTGCCATGCTATTTAATTTGCACAAAGAGCTGACTCTTTTTCTGCCTTCCTAAAATTGTCTGGATTACTAAGTTAGTGTTCCTTTGCTGCCAAGCAAGGTACAACACATGTGCATTCTACACTCCTTTCCATTTCTGGAATGCAATTATTAACTGCAGGTAGTCCAGGCAATCTGTGACGAAGGTGCAGGCATGGATATAATGTAGCCTGCATCCAATGATGGTTCTCTCGATGTCTGACAGCTCAACAATACCTTCTGTTTCCACTTCCAAAACAAGTGATGACCTGCCAATCACACTCCCTGTTGCGGGTTAAGGAGTGGAAGTTCAGTGTGAAAAACCATGTGTGACTGCTGTCCCCACAGTCACAGAGGATGAAGAGCATGCAGATGCACTTGATGGGGCAGGCGGTGGTTGCACAGGCACGCTAGGCCGCATTGTAGCACAGTGAAATTCACATTGCGACTTATGCTTCATTTTAAGTCATGTACAGGGTGGGTTCCACAGTATGCAGCAAAACCAGGCAAAAGGAAAAGGACTCTAGGCAGTTGGGTTGATAAATGTTTGTTTAACTTTACCAAAACAAACAATAAGAACCATGCATACAATTAAAATAATTGAACAATCTATTCTTTTGCCTACTACCTGCTAATCCCTCTGTGTAGCAGTAATTGTGTGTTTGTGCGTGTGTGTGTGTGTGTGTGTGTGTGTGTGCGAACACGACTTACCAGTGGCGCATCACAAGAGCTTCCAAGTTATCTACCTAAACATAGACAAAACACATGACCCCCCCTGAATACCCTTGTTAGCTGAAGCCTCACAGATAATGCAGATGATAACAGTGTGAATGCAAACCACACAGCTCTGCAACACAGTCATGGAAATCTTGAAAAGCAACAGTCAATGCAAACATGTGTTGCTGTCCCTCTATGATTTAAACTGTACGTGACAATTTGACAGTGCAGAGGCAGCAAGTCTTATTGTCTATATAGTCGGCCTACCCAGAACAGATATGTGTTTTGCTAATAAAACAAAGTGATGCGTGCCCGCATTATTGTCTGGGCACAGCCTACCGTACCCGGGTACTGTGATGTCCAGTTGCCAGAAATACAGACTTTACGCTCCTCTCACGGTAAACAGTATACAGAAAAAACAGCTGTGGAAAAACAAGCGCAATAGGGTCTTACCCCAATATGTAAGGGGTGGGGAAGGGGGAGTAAACCTACTCACCAATTGTAGTTGTGAGAAGCCACAACTACTATAATCGCATATATCAACCGATCCAGGGCTGCAGCCACCAATATGGTAGATAACAGAAAGCACAAGAGAGAGGTGTTCAATGCCGCGCCAATAGATCACTTCAGAAGATGTTCAGATCAGTGTCACTTTATTGTCATTCAGGTCGACGCGTTTCTGGAGCATCTGCCCCCTTCATCAGGACCACCAGAAATAGAAATAACATCCAATCCGATTGGATGTTATTTCTATTTCTGGTGGTCCTGATGAAGGGGGCAGATGCTCCAGAAACGCGTCGACCTGAATGACAATAAAGTGACACTGATCTGAACATCTTCTGAAGTGATCTATTGGCGCGGCATTGAACACCTCTCTCTTGTGCTTTCTGGTAAACAGTATAGACAGCACCATAAGAATGTTGGTCTGTGGCACAGGATGCTGCTCACTGACGTTACAGTGCTCATCATCAAAGTACAACACAACTCCCCTCACAATTGAACGAAGTGTTTCTGCGGTGGCTCCTTGCTGTAACACACACCTTTAGCTTTTCCTTCTGTTCATAGACAGCATCTCCAAGTCCACCCCCGAAGAGCAATTTTCTATTGCTATAGTGACCAAAGGCAGATCCAAAAAAACAGCAGCCCCTTGTGTGTAGTCTGCAACAATGCATGCAATGAACGGCAAATAAGCATATTGCGTTGACAGTTGCTAAAGCTGAGCAATACACCTTCACGCTGTCAATTCATATCCATGTGATACTTCATGGAGGAAGTACTCAAAAGTGAGAGTTTTTGCCTTCTACTTACAGATTGTTGACAAATCTTACAGATTACATGACTTTGGTGATCCCTTGCGATGTCCAAAAATTCACAGGCTAGGAAAGGCTTATAGCCCATGCGACCTGCATAGCCAACACGACATCTGCTCAGAGTCAAAGTTGTGGTCCAGGATTCAGTTGTTGACGTGCTTCCAGTACTTTGTCTCTGGCCAGGAAGACGCAACGTAACCTCGTCGTCAGTAGCATCCTCCTCCACCTCCTCTGCTGACCTCATCGACTGGCTGACTTTGGTTTGACAGTAAGTGTTGTCTCCAACCTCATCAATAACCCTGTGTGTTTTCATTCCCCTCGTCCTGAGTCCTCCGAGACAACCTCTTCCTGCCCTGACCGAATAGTAAAGTTGTCCTTCCAATCAGGTATCTGTGCTCCTCATCATGTTCCCCATTGTCTCCACCAGGAGGATTTAATTTTTGGAAATGAGGGTGTAGATTAGGCACAGCACCTTCTTCATCGGGGCCTGGATCCCAGTCACAAAGCTTCTGGCTATCTGCGCAGATCATTTCCCCTGTCTCATGGAACTCGCTACCTCAACACGTTAGATTATATGCTACACACGCAAGCTTCAAACTGAATCTGAAAACTCATCTGTTCAGAAATGACTATAACCTTCAATGACACCACCACCATACGTACTTGATGCTCAACCTAAACAACTCCTACTGTCTCCTCCCAAAAATCCTTTAGAATGTAATCCCGCAAGGGCAGGGCCCTCTTCCCTCTGTACCAGTCTGTCTATAGTTACTTGTATATGTATTCTGTATGTAACCCCCTTCTCATGTACAGCACCATGGAATCAATGGTGCTCTATAAATCAAAAATAATAAAAATAATAATAACTTCCTTGTCTGTACTCATTGCAGCTTTGGAGCAGACCTCTGATTCCCAGGCTATAGTGCGACTGAACAGCTATGCAAACTCAACCATCTCTGTCACCCCATACTCAGCAGGGCTGGTGGAAACTTGAGATCTGTTAGGAAGCAAGTGCGATTGGATTGACACCACAGAGGAATGGAGTATTTGGGATCTTGAAATTGGGGTGGAGGAGAGGCCACTTTATGGAGCAATTCAGATCCATTGAAGCAGCTGCTGATTTGGCCTCATCTACATTTGTTAGCGATGGTCGTGTCCATGAAAAAAGGGATCATATCAGATTATCCATGGGAAGAAGTACACCTGTTCTTTTTGATGTTATTTGTTTTTACAAAACGGTGACGCCTTAAACGCAAGCAGCTTGCTGCGGTTTCAGTTGCGCCCAGGCATCAGCTGCCATTTAGGCCTGTGCCTCGGGTTGTCCAGCTGGCTGCTTTCTCCTCCACGTCTAAGTGTGGAGAGGCAGCTAGTGCGCATGCGTGTGCCGATTTACCCCAGCCGCAGCCTAACTCCAGTGTTTCGCCTAGTGAGTATGCTCAGCCTGACTGTGCCATTCCTGAGGCTAAGTCTTCATTTCGGGCTACAGCGCATGCTCCCACACTTAGTGCGAAAAGCCTCTTTGCACAGGTACTTGCACTCCGTGCCGGGTCTAAGTCCTGTGTTGTGCATAGACACCATGCTAAAGCTGATAGTCTTTTTTCAGAGACTGTATTTGTCACGCTCCCCGGGTCCTTGGCTCCCCTCCCCGGGTCCTCCGCTCCGCTCCCCGGGTCCTCGGCCCCGCTCCCCGGCTCACCTGCCACGCTCCCCGGGTCCTTGGCTCCGGTGCCCGTCCTTCCCAGGCCCCCTGGTCTCCGATCGCGGCGCCCGACGGCTTCCCAGGCCCTGGCCGGCTCCCCTGCGTCCTCTTCTCAGCCTCCTTCCCTGGCTTCTGGCACCCGGGCTGCGCGCATGCGCATTAGGGCGCGCGCGCGGTCACTGACCCTTTCTTAAAGGGCCAGCGTCCATTAACAGGAAATGAGGCTAAACAGGTACAGGGTATAAAGGGGTGTATTGTCCAAGAGGGCGGGGCCTGATCTTCGTGTTTTCCAAGCTAGGAGTCAGGTCTCCTTGTGTCGTCTTGCCATACTCACGTATCTCTCTTCTAGAGCTGATCCTGCCTCGCCATCCGGTCCTGCTGAATCCCGAACCCCGCACGCTGTCCGTCTGCCATCTGACAGTCCGTACCATCTCGGATCCCTGCGGTGACCCGTCATCTCGCTCCAAAGGTTCCGGACCCCGCCTGACATCACCTCGGCTTCCGAACCTGAGCTACGTCACCCGGACTACCATCTGTGACTCCGCGGTCCCAGGGACTCCTTCGTTACACTCACTGGCACGGACTGTTCTACTGCCCATAGTGCTTCAGCTACCAGACTCCTTACCACCATCTTAGAGTTCGGCCCAGTGGATCCACCTCCTGGGTCTGCCCGACCGCCTGGACCTGACAGTAAGATCAGGCCATGGATCCCGCTGCAGCACTAGCAGCCTTGCAAGAGGAACTCCAACGCCAGCGTGAAGTCCAGACCCGCATGCTGAACTTTATGACTTCCGTGGACACCCGCCTGACCACGCTACAAGCGGCAGTCACGTCTTCGACATCCCAAGCCGCCACTAGTCAAGCCACGTCCCCCGCTCCCGTGGCTGCTTCTTCGGATGCTTCCAGACTGCGTTTGGCCTCACCACCCCGGTACGCCGGAGATCCCAAGTCCTGCAGGGGGTTTATAAACCAATGCTCCCTCCATTTCACGCAGCTGCCACATCTGTTTGCCTCCGACCAAGCCAAGGTCGCCTTCATCATGTCTCACCTGGAGGGCGAGGCACTGGCGTGGATGAACCCGTTGTGGGAGAAGGAGGACCCTATGACCAAGGATCTTTAAGAGTTCCTGCAGGCCTTTCGCAGCACCTTTGACGAGCCGGGACGCGCCTCTGCGTCTGCTTCATCCCTCCTCCGCTTACGTCAAGGAACACTGACGGTGGGCCAATACGCCATCCGTTTCCGCACTTTGGCTTCAGAACTCGGGTGGAATAATGAGGCCCTAACAGCCGCCTTCTGGGAAGGACTCTCGAGTCGCATCAAAGATGAGTTGGCGGGTCGTGACGTGCCCTCCACCCTAGATGCCCTGATTGCCCTAGCAACTCGAGTGGACATACGTTTTCAGGAGCGCTCCAAAGAGCTGTCTCGTGAGAGACGTCCGGTACGGCATTCCTCTCCTCCACGGAAGCCCTCCGTATCTCAGTCATCAACAGCTGGGATTCCCGTCCACGAGCCCATGCAGATCGACCGAGTACGACAGTCTGAACAACGTCGAGCAGAGCGGCTCGCCAAGGGTCTCTGCTTTTACTGCGGAGAGGACACACACCTCCTACGCTCCTGTCCGGAAAGGCCGGGAAACTCCAAAGCTTAGGGTTGGTAGGAGAGGCCACCCTAGGTGCTGGGACTCTCTCAGACCCGGTTATGTGGACTGTGCAAGTGTCAACGGGAGAGACGCGCTTCACGGCTGAGGCATACCTCGACTCTGGAGCAGCAGGCAATTTCATCCAGCAGGCCACGGTGGACAAGTACCAGCTGCCTGTTACTCCACTCGAGAAGCCCCTAGTGATTGCCTCTGTGGATGGGAGACCCCTCTCTGATACCATCTCCTGGGTCACCAGTCCGGTCGAACTGCGTATCGGTGCCCTGCACACCGAGCACATCGCTCTCTACGTCCTTCCACACATGTCCCATCAAATCCTGCTGGGACTTCCCTGGTTGCGGACACACGAACCATCAGTCAGCTGGGGTACTGGCGAAATCACCCGATGGGGTCCTGCTTGTCATGAGAAGTGTCTGAAGTCCATACAACCCATCCGACGACCTCCGGTTCCAGAGAACCTGCCGGAACTGCCTTCGGCCTATTGGTCCTTCGCAGACGTTTTTGACAAGAAGGAGTCTGAGGTACTTCCGCCACACCGTCCCTACGATTGTGCCATCGACCTGCTCCCAGGAACAACACCGCCTCGAGGACGGATATATCCGCTGTCTCCAGCCGAAACCAGGGCCATGTCCACCTACATCACAGAAAGCCTGGCAAAGGGATTCATCCGGAGATCCTCCTCTCCTGCGGGAGCAGGCTTCTTCTTCGTTAAGAAGAAAGAGGGTGACCTACGCCCATGCATCGACTACCGGGGTCTGAATCAGATCACCGTAAAAAACAAGTACCCTCTGCCGCTCATCCCCGAATTGTTCGACCGGCTCAGAGGAGCCCGTGTGTTCACCAAGCTGGATCTTCGGGGTGCCTACAACCTAGTTCGTATCCGCTCTGGGGACGAATGGAAGACCGCGTTTAATACTCGCGATGGGCATTATGAATACTGCGTGATGCCCTTCGGCCTGTGTAACGCACCAGCAGTCTTCCAAGAATTGGTGAACGACATATTCCGGGACCTCCTCTACATCTGTGTAGTAGTTTATCTGGATGACATCCTTATCTTCTCTCCGGACCTCCAGACCCACAGAGAGAACGTACACCTGGTTTTACAAAGACTGAGAGAGAATCGTCTCTACGCCAAATATGAGAAGTGTGTCTTTGAGCAGTCTTCTCTCCCTTTCCTGGGATACATCATCTCGGGCACTGGACTGCAGATGGATCCAAAGAAGGTCTCCTCCATACTCAACTGGCCTCCCCCTTCTGGGCTGAAGGCAATCCAACGGTTCCTGGGATTCGCCAACTACTACCGCCAGTTTATCCCTCACTTCTCTGCCCTGACTGCTCCTCTCTCCGCTTTGACCAAAAAGGAGGCTAATCCAAAGGACTGGTCACCTGCGGCCGACGCCGCGTTTTGCTCACTGAAGCGAGCATTTGCCTCCGCTCCTGTACTCCACCGTCCGGAGTTAAACCGCCAGTTCACCTTGGAGGTGGATGCCTCCTCCTCGGGAGCCGGAGCAGTGCTCATGCAGAAGTCCTCCTCCGGCAAGATGGTGACGTGCGGTTTCTTCTCCAAGAGCTTCTCAGCGCCTGAACGTAATTACACCATCGGTGACCGAGAACTATTGGCGGTCAAACTGGCTCTGGAGGAGTGGCGCTACCTCCTGGAAGGAGCAGTGTACCCCGTGATTATCTACACGGACCACAAGAACCTGGAATACCTGCGGTCCGCTCAGCGACTGAACCCACGGCAAGCCAGGTGGTCCCTATTCTTTGCCAGGTTTGACTTCCAGCTCCATTTCCGACCCGCGGACAAGAACGTACGCGCTGATGCTTTGTCTAGGTCTTTCATGCCCATGGAGCAGGAGGAAGAGACTACCCAACCCATCATCTCTCCTAGCAAGATCATTTCGGTGGCCCCTGTCACCCTGGCCCAGATACCGCCCGGAAAGACCTATGTCTCTGAGACTGACAGGCAAAAAGTGTTACACTGGGGTCATGCCTCAAAAACAGCCGGTCATGCAGGCCAGAAGAGAACATGGGGTGCGATTGTACGCCATTACTGGTGGCCATCCCTTCGCACGGACGTCGCTGCTTTTGTCTCTGCCTGCTCCTCTTGTGCCAGAAACAAGACGCCCAAACACCTGCCCTATGGCCGTCTTCTGCCTCTGCCTATACCCTCAGTTCCGTGGCAACACATAGCGATGGATTTTATTACGGACTTGCCATTATCCTCTGGACACACAGTCATATGGGTCGTGGTGGACCGGTTCTCCAAAATGGCTCACTTCATCCCCATGGCTGGACTGCCCTCTGCTCAGGAACTCGCGGAAGCCTATATCCATCACATCTTCCGCTTGCATGGCTTTCCATCCCACATCGTGTCCGACAGAGGAACTCAGTTCACCTCCCGCTTCTGGAGGGCACTCTGCAAACATCTGGGAGTAACTCTGGACTTTTCTTCCGCATACCATCCTCAGTCTAATGGCCAAGTGGAGAGGGTCAATCAAATCTTGACATCCTTCTTACGTCACTATGTCAACACCCATCACGACGACTGGTCCACGCTTCTGCCTTGGGCTGAATTCTCACATAACCACCACATCAGTGAGTCGTCCTCCAAATCTCCCTTCCATGTCGTTTACGGACTTCAGCCCTCCGTTCCATTGCCTATATCCCCTTCTTCGGATGTCCCTGCGGCTGATACTGTAGCCCGTGACTTCGCTACCATTTGGGACTCTGTCAAGGCGTCCCTTGGACGCGCTTCCCAGCGGATGAAGAAACACGCTGACAAGAGGCGTCTGGACCCTCCGTGTTTCTCTCCTGGTGACCTGGTCTGGCTTGCTTCCCAGTACATCCGATTGAAGATACCTTCCTACAAGCTGGGTCCTCGCTACATCAGGCCGTTTAAGGTCCTCTGCAAGATCAATGAGGTCTCCTACAAGCTACAGCTCCCGGCCACGATGAGGATACCCAACTCATTCCACGTCTCCCTGCTCAAGCCGGTTGTCCTTGGTCCCTTCTCCGCTGCTGCCAGTCCGGCTCCTCCACCTATTGCCGATGACGACATCTATGCGGCAAGGGATATCGTGGCCATGAAGACTGTTCGAGGCCGACAGTTCTTCCTGGTGGACTGGGAGGGGTATGGTCCTGAGGATAGGTCCTGGGAGCCCAGGGAGAACGTGGGCACTCCTCTGATCCGTGCCTTCATGTCCCGGTTGCGGGGAGGGGGGCGTGGGGGGGGGGGTACTGTCACGCTCCCCGGGTCCTTGGCTCCCCTCCCCGGGTCCTCCGCTCCGCTCCCCGGGTCCTCAGCCCCGCTCCCCGGCTCACCTGCCACGCTCCCCGGGTCCTTGGCTCCGGTGCCCGTCCTTCCCAGGCCCCCTGGTCTCCGATCGCGGCGCCCGACGGCTTCCCAGGCCCTGGCCGGCTCCCCTGCGTCCTCTTCTCAGCCTCCTTCCCTGGCTTCTGGCACCCGGGCTGCGCGCATGCGCATTAGGGCGCGCGCGCGGTCACTGACCCTTTCTTAAAGGGCCAGCGTCCATTAACAGGAAATGAGGCTAAACAGGTACAGGGTATAAAGGGGTGTATTGTCCAAGAGGGCGGGGCCTGATCTTCGTGTTTTCCAAGCTAGGAGTCAGGTCTCCTTGTGTCGTCTTGCCATACTCACGTATCTCTCTTCTAGAGCTGATCCTGCCTCGCCATCCGGTCCTGCTGAATCCCGAACCCCGCACGCTGTCCGTCTGCCATCTGACAGTCCGTACCATCTCAGATCCCTGCGGTGACCCGTCATCTCGCTCCAAAGGTTCCGGACCCCGCCTGACATCACCTCGGCTTCCGAACCTGAGCTACGTCACCCGGACTACCATCTGTGACTCCGCGGTCCCAGGGACTCCTTCGTTACACTCACTGGCACGGACTGTTCTACTGCCCATAGTGCTTCAGCTACCGGACTCCTTACCACCATCTTAGAGTTCGGCCCAGTGGATCCACCTCCTGGGTCTGCCCGACCGCCTGGCCCTGACAGTATTTCATGCAACTGACCATGGTCAGGCACTTACTGCATCAGAAACTAGGTCCGGAAATGAACTCTTTGGCCCTGCCCCTGATGTGGGGGGCCCATTTAGACCACAGGGCATCAGGTGTCCTGACGATGTGGCCAGGCCACTCCCAAATGGCTTGCAGAGGCCCGCCCCTATGACTTGTCACCTCATTATTGATGGTCAGACGATGACTGGTGAGGTGTTTGGGTCATGACAGCCATGAGGTCATCATTGAAGTTGCGGTTCCAAATAGGACGCTAGTTATGCCACTCATGACGTATCACTCTGCTTTTGTCTCCAGGAGGTGCATTGTGGTCCACCCTGGTTTGGGGCGGACCCAGGTTATAGAAGGGGCTGGAGACAACAAGGAGGTGCGCAGTCTTCTATTATGCTCCGAAAGAGCACACCTCCATGTGTTCAACCCATTGCGGCTTTAGGCCAGAGGTAGGCAGGGATAGGGCGTCGATGCAGGCCGCCACCACAGTTGGTAACGCAGAACGGTTAAGACCAGCTCCTTTCCTACAAGTCCTGCTTGTGCAGCCCAGTGGCATTAACAGGCCTGCTGCTGCTGATGCGCCTGCTATTCACAGGTGTGGCCCCAATGCACACGGTCAGCGCACTGAATGGCCCCTGTGACGTTAACAGGGAGTTCCTGGGCTGGGTGGGCGTGTGGACCCTGTGACGCTAACAGGGCTCCCAGTCTCAAGATCCGAGTGGCGTCTAACTTGGTTCAGGCTACTATTAGTTTCATAGCCACACAGCTCTGTATCCTCCACCGAACCTTCCAGTTGCCAACCTCTCCTTTTCCATCTGGGAGCACGGTGGACACTGACTGCTGATGGGGATATATACTTTTCTCTTTCTTTTCTTATTAATTTTCGTTATATAGCGGTAACATAGTATATACCACCTTATCCAAATCTGCCAGTCCCACTATAACAGATGGTGTTTCTTCATCAAATGTTACTTTTGCTTAACCACCAAACCCACGGACCAAAAATTTTTTCCCCTTTCCAACACACCTGTTCCCCTTTTCACCCGCATCTGTCCTTTTTCAACTCATTTTGTATATGACCAAAAGTGCAACTCTGCAGGGACACCGTACTCAATGGCATCTCAGCACAACAGCCAGCCCTCGGTCCCTCAGATGTGGACAAGTAAAAGACCATTTCCTCCTATCCATGACAAACCGTTGAGATTCACTCTGTGCAGCACTGGTGTTTAGTGGAAAAGCAGATCGAAGATTGCGTAACACCTTCTGAAGATACTCCTGTACACGTGCGTCCCTTTATATGGCAGGAATTATTTCGTCAAATTTTGTCTTGTACCGGGGATCTAACAGTGTGGCAACCCAGTAGTTAGCATTACTTCGAATTCGTACAATCCGAGGGTCATGTTGTAGGTAGTGCAGCAAGAAGACGCTCATGTGTCTTGTGCATCCAGGAGGACCAAGTCCTTGGTATGTTGGTGGCAGAGAGGTGAGAATCGTGCCTCCTTCCTCTGCCCTCTCCCCCCAACCTCGCACAACCGAAATGTGAGCAAGCTCTCACTCATCTGCTGAGTCTTCCATGCCCATCGCAAGTTCGTCCTCCATTTCTTCATGGCTCCTGCACCTTCCTCAACAATTTTTGCTGATACTATGCGCCCTTGTTAATCCCTATCCCCCACCATAACTGCTGCCTAGGTGCCGCTTACCGTATGGACCTTGTAGATCTTATTATCCCTTCTGCATATGACTCCTCCTGTACTTCCTCACCTTCCTCTTGGACCAATACCTGACTCCGTATAATGCTTACAGTGTGCTCCATCATGTAGATGACCAGAATTGTCACGCTGAGAATGGCATTGCCAGTGCTAAACATCTTCGTCGACATTTGGAAATTGTGTAGAAGGGTGCATAGGTCCTTGATCTGACACCACTCCAGCAGCGTGATCTGCACCACCTCTGGATCAAGTTAGCCCAGGGTATACGTCATACCGTATTTCAGCAGGGCTCTGCGGTGCTGCCACACACGCTGCAACATGTGCAGATTCCAATTCCTGCGTGTCGGAACATCGCATTTCCGGCGTTTAACCGCCAGACCCTAAGACTTCCGGAGCGATGAAAGTTGTTGAGCTGCTGGGTGCGAAGGATGAAAGTGAGCACATAGCAGCGTGCCCGCTGCACAAGGCCATGTAGGCCGGGATGGTATTTTAAAAATTGCTGGACAACCAGGTTCAACACGTGAGCCATACAAGGCACGTGTGTCACATTGCCCTGAAGAAGGGTCGCAGACTGGTTTGCATCATTGTCGCACCCGACCTTCCCTGACTGCTGGTTGACTGTAGACAACCATTGATGAAACTCGGTCTCACTCTCCAGAGCTAACCATCCACAATTCCTCAGCGGTGTCTCACATTTCCCCTACATTTCAAAGTAAACATTTGACCGCCTGATGGCCTTGAGCTCTGCTGCCAGCATAGTAAGGAGGTGTGTGGGATTCCTTGGGCGCAGTTACAAGGAAGGGTGGCCTGACCACACAGGGTTTGGGCCGAGGTGGAGGACCCACACGAGGTTGAGGAGGCAGAAGCAGTGGAGGAACTTGTACATACAGAGGAAGGATTGACACACAAGTCGTGGGGACGGCAAGACTTGTACAGCAAACCCTTCTCCATCTCTCACCATAGTTACCCAGTGCCCAGTCAGCAACATGTAACTCCCCTGTCCATGCTTACTGGTCCAAGTATCTGTGTTGAAATGCACCCTGTCACACACAGAGTTTCTCAAGGAATCGGTGAGGTTGTGTGCGACCTCCTGTGGCAGCGCGGGCATGCCTTTCTTGGAGAAGGAGTGACGACTGGCCATCGGCTCTTGGGGCACTGCAATGGGCATAAGGTCTCGAAAATCCTCGGTCTCAAAAGGGTGTAAAGGCAGCCTTTCTGTTGCCAACAAGTTGCAGATGATGAAACTCAACCTCTTAGGCATGTCATGCCCTTCGAAAATCATGTAAAACATAGCGAGGGGACTCCAACCACAGTCTCCCTTGTTGCCACTAATTGGGCCACACACACCCCACTTGACTGGCATCAGTTGACCCCCCCTTTTGAAAAAGAAAAAGATGCTTTGCATGAAGCACTCTCAAAAATACGCGTGCCTTTCCCGTCCCCTGGCTGACCCAGGGGAAGAAAAGTCCTCTGAGAGCCATGACTTGTTCATCTTGGTGCTTTTAGAAACACAGCGAGGAGACTCCAACCACAGTCTCTCTCGTTGCCACTAATTGGGCCACACACACCCCACTTGACTGGCATCAGTTGACCCCCATATTGAAAAAGAAAAAGATGCTTTGCATGAAGCACTCTCAAAAATACGCGTGCCTTTCCCGTCCCCTGGCTGACCCAGGGGAAGAAAAGTCCTCTGAGAGCCATGACTTGTTCATCTTGGTTCTTTTAGAAACACAGCGAGGGGACTCCAACCACAGTCTCCCTCGTTGCCACTAATTGGGCCACACACACCACACTTGACTGGCATCAGTTGACCCCCCTTTTGAAAAAGAAAAAGATGCTTTGCATGAAGCACTCTCAAAAATACGCGTGCCTTTCGCCTCCCCTGGCAGACCCAGGGGAAGAAAAGTCCTCTGAGAGCCATGTCCACATTGTCAGTGGACAGACACGTGTGCTTATCTGCCAGCAGACCCCCAGCAGCACTGAAGACAGATTCCGAGAGAACGCTGGCTGCAGGACACGACAAGATCCCCAAGGCGTACGTGGCGAGCTCAGGCAATTTATCCAGATTGGAAGCCTAAAATGAGCAGGGCTCAAGTTGCACAATAATGGCATTGATGTTTCCATGCATATACTCATATATCTGTGTGTCCTCCTCTTTTTCCTTGTCCTGCTCTTTTGTTTTCGCATGAGTATATGTCCTTGTCACTTTCCCATGTGTTTGTGTTGTGAGTTGTTTGTCACCTTTTGGACACCTTTGAGGGTGTTTTCTAGGTGTTTTTATGTGTTTGTGAACGCCTGCCATTGTTTCCTATGCGGTTCGAGTTCGGTTCGTCAAACGTTCGACGAACCGAACTCGAACGGGACCTGCATTCGGCAAACCGACCTCGAGCCAAACTGTGACCAGTTCGCTCATCTCTACCCAGGACCTTCTGCGGGTTAAGCAGACATGATGACCACTACACTATGAAACCTGACGAAAAGTTACTGTGTATTGGCTAGCAGAGCAGAATTGTGACTGACGGGGCCTTTTTATTGCTGAAGGAAAGTATTTTTGGTTAATGAAACATTTACAATTTTTATTACATATTTTACCAGTTTTATTCCTACAAAGGGATTTTGCTAAAATGGAAGTTTACATTGAATGTGTTACTTTTTTCTCCATAGTTTGGTCTTTTGCTTTTGTTTTTATGGGAACTATATATTTTGAAACAAACAGGATTTTTATAATATGGGATTATGTTTTCTGCTAAAATGGTCAATAAAAAAGAAACCCAAAATCGTAGTTCTCTTGGTGATGGAAGAAAAAATGTATTGTCATTTGGCAATGAAACCAAGAATTTCACATATTACAAGTCGATAGGAAATTACTTCAACACCAAAAATGGATTGGTTTAACTGGGGTTGAACCCAGGACCTTCAGCGTATGAAGCAAACGTGATGACCTCTACACTATGAAACCTTTGAAATCCTGCAAAGTAATGGTAATTAGAGACGAGTTTTCACCACCAGGGGAAAAAAAACAAATTCGTAGCTCTGTTGGTGATGGAAGCCAAAACATCCTGTCATTCGGCAACAAAGCCAAGAACTTCATATATTGCAGGTTGATAGGGTTTTATTTCAACACCACGAACAGATAGGTTTTACTGGGGATTGAACCCAGGACCTTCTGCGTGTAAAGCAAACGTGATTTCCACTACACTATGAAACCTTTGAAAGGCTGCAAAGTAATGGCAATTAGAGGCGAGTTTTGACCGCCAGGGAAAAAAATAACAAATTCGTAGCTCTGTTGGTGATGGAAGCCAAAACATCCCATCATTCGGCAACAAAGCCAAGAACTTCACATATTGTAGTTTTATTGGGTATTATTTCAACACCAAGAACAGATTGGTTTTACTGGGGATTGAACGCAGGACCTTCTGCATGTGAAGCAGACGTGATGACCACTACACTATGAAACCTTTGAAATCCTGCAAAGTAGAGGCAATTAGAGACGAGTTTTGACCGCCAGGGGAAAAAAAACAAATTCGTAGCTCTGTTGGTGATGGAAGCTAAAACATCCCGTTATTCGGCAACAAAGCCAAGAACTTTATATATTGCAGGTTGATAGGATATAATTTCAACACCAATAACACATGGGTTTCATTGGGGATTGAACCCAAGACCTTCTGCGTGTAAAGCAGACGTGATGACCACTACTCTATGAAACCTGATGGAAAGTTACTGTGTATTGGCTAGCAGAGCAGAATTGTGACTGACGGGGCCTTTTTATTGCTGAAGGAAAGTATTTTTGGTTAATGAAACATTTACAATTTTTATTACATATTTTACCAGTTTTATTCCTACAAGGGATTTTGCTTAAATTGAAGTTTATATTGAATGTGTTACTTTTTTCTCCATAGTTTAGTCTTTTGCTTTTGTATTTATGGGAACTATATATTTTGAAACAAACAGGATTTTAATAATATGGGATTATGTTTTCTGCTAAAATGGTCAATAAAAAAGAAACCCAAAATCGTAGTTCTCTTTGTGATGGAAGCCAAAATGTATTGTCATTTGGCAACGAAACCAAGAATTTCACATATTACAAGTCGATAGAAAATTACTTCAACACCAAAAACAGATTGGTTTCACTGGGGATTGAACCCAGAACCTTCCGCGTGTGAAGCAGACGTGATGACCTCTACACTATGAAACCTTTGAAATCCTTCAAAGTAATGGCAATTAGAGACGAATTTTCACCGCCAGGGGAAAAAAAACAAATTCGTAGCTCTGTTGGTGATGGAAGCCAAAACATCGCGTCATTCGGCAACAAAGCCAAGAACTTCATAAATTGCAGGTTGATAGGGTTTTATTTCAACACCATGAACAGATAGGTTTTACTGGGGATTCAACCTAAGCCCTTCTGCGTGTTAAGCAGATGTGATGAGCACTACACTATGAAACCTGATGGAAAGTTACTGTGTATTGGCTAGCAGAGCAGAATTGTGACTGACGGGGCCTTTTTATTGCTGAAGGAAAGTATTTTTGGTTAATGAAACATTTACAATTATTATTACATATTTTACCAGTTTTATTCCTACAAAGGGATTTTGCTTAAATTGAAGTTTACATTGAATGTGTTACTTTTTTCTACATAGTTTAGTCGTTTGCTTTTGTATTTATGGGCACTATATATTTTAAAACAAATAGGATTTTTATAATATGGGATTATGTTTTCTGCTAAAATGGTCAATAAAAAAGAAACCAAAATCGTAGTTCTCTTTGTGATGGAAGCCAAAATGTATTGTCATTTGGCAACGAAACCAAGAATTTTACATATTACAAGTCGATAGGAAATTACTTCAACACCAAAAACAGATTGGTTTCACTGGGGATAGAACCCAGAACCTTCCGCGTGTGAAGCAGACGTGATGACCACTACACTATGAAACCTTTGAAATCCTGCAAAGTAATGGCAATTAGAGACGAGTTTTGACCGCCAGGGGAAAAAAAACAAATTCGTAGCTCTGTTGGTGATGGAAGCTAAAACATCCCGTTATTCGGCAACAAAGGCAAGAACTTTATATATTGCAGGTTGATAGGGTATTATTTCAACACCAAGAACACATGGGTTTCACTGGGGATTGAACCCAGGACCTTCTGCGTGTAAAGAAGACGTGATTTCCACTACACTATGAAACCTTTGAAAGCCTGCAAAGTAATGGCAATTAGAGACGAGTTTTGACCGCCAGGGAAAAAAAAAAAACAAATTCGTAGCTCTGTTGGTGATGGAAGCCAAAACATCCCATCATTCGGCAACAAAGCCAAAAACTTCATATATTGTAATTTAATTGGGTATTATTTCAACACCAAGAACAGATTGGTTTTACTGGAGATTGAACGCAGGACCTTTAGCGTGTTAAGCAGACGTGATGACCACTACTCTATGAAACCAGATGGAAAGTTACTGTGTATTGGCTAGCAGAGCAGAATTGTGACTGACGGGGCGTTTTTATTGCTGAAGGAAAGTATTTTGGGTTAATGAAACATTTACAATTTTTATTACATATTTTACCAGTTTTATTCCTACAAAGGGATTTTGCTTAAATGGAAGTTTACAGTGAATGTGTTACTTTTTTCTACATAGTTTAGTCGTTTGCTTTTGTATTTAAAGGAACTATATATTTTGAAACAAACAGGATTTTTATAATATGGGATTATGTTTTCTGCTAAAATGGTCAATAAAAAAGAATCCCAAAATCGTAGTTCTCTTGGTGATGGAAGCCAAAATATATTATCAGTTGGCAACAAAGCCAAGAATTTCATATATTACAGGTTGATAGCAAATTACTTTAACAGCTAAAACGGCTTGTTTTTACTGGGGATTGAACCCAAGACCTGCTGCGTGTGAAGTAGTCATGATGACCACTCCACTATGAAACCTGTGAAATCATGCAAAGTAATGGCAATTAGAGACGAGTTTTGACCGCCAGGGGAAAAAAAAATTAATTTGTAGTTCTGTTTGTTATGGAAGCCAAAACATCCCGTTATTCGGCAACAAAGCCAAGAACCTTATATATTGCAGGTTGATAGGGTATTATTTCAACACCAAGAACACATGGGTTTCACTGGGGATTGAACCCAGGACCTTCTGCGTATGAAGCAGACGTGATGACCTCTACACTATGAAACCTTTGAAAGCCTGCAAAGTAATGGCAATTAGAGACGAGTTTTGACCGCCAGGGAAAAAAAAAAAACAAATTCGTAGCTCTGTTGGTGATGGAAGCCAAAACATCCCATCATTCGGCAACAAAGCCAAAAACTTCATATATTGTAATTTAATTGGGTATTATTTCAACACCAAGAACAGATTGGTTTTACTGGAGATTGAACGCAGGACCTTTAGCGTGTTAAGCAGACGTGATGACCACTACTCTATGAAACCAGATGGAAAGTTACTGTGTATTGGCTAGCAGAGCAGAATTGTGACTGACGGGGCGTTTTTATTGCTGAAGGAAAGTATTTTGGGTTAATGAAACATTTACAATTTTTATTACATATTTTACCAGTTTTATTCCTACAAAGGGATTTTGCTTAAATGGAAGTTTACAGTGAATGTGTTACTTTTTTCTACATAGTTTAGTCGTTTGCTTTTGTATTTAAAGGAACTATATATTTTGAAACAAACAGGATTTTTATAATATGGGATTATGTTTTCTGCTAAAATGGTCAATAAAAAAGAATCCCAAAATCGTAGTTCTCTTGGTGATGGAAGCCAAAATATATTATCAGTTGGCAACAAAGCCAAGAATTTCATATATTACAGGTTGATAGCAAATTACTTTAACAGCTAAAACGGCTTGTTTTTACTGGGGATTGAACCCAAGACCTGCTGCGTGTGAAGTAGTCATGATGACCACTCCACTATGAAACCTGTGAAATCATGCAAAGTAATGGCAATTAGAGACGAGTTTTGACCGCCAGGGGAAAAAAAAATTAATTTGTAGTTCTGTTTGTTATGGAAGCCAAAACATCCCGTTATTCGGCAACAAAGCCAAGAACCTTATATATTGCAGGTTGATAGGGTATTATTTCAACACCAAGAACACATGGGTTTCACTGGGGATTGAACCCAGGACCTTCTGCGTATGAAGCAGACGTGATGACCTCTACACTATGAAACCTTTGAAATCCTTCAAAGTAATGGCAATTAGAGACGGGTTTTCACCGCCAGGAGAAAAAAAACAAATTCGTAGCTCTGTTGGTGATGGAAGCCAAAACATCGCGTCATTCGGCAACAAAGCCAAGAACTTCATAAATTGCAGGTTGAAAGGGTTTTATTTCAACACCATGAACAGATAGGTTTTACTGGGGATTCAACCTAAGCCCTTCTGCGTGTTAAGCAGATGTGATGAGCACTACACTATGAAACCTGATGGAAAGTTACTATGTATTGGCTAGCAGAGCAGAATTGTGACTGACGGGGCCTTTTTATTGCTGAAGGAAAGTATTTTTGGTTAATGAAACATTTACAATTATTATTACATATTTTACCAGTTTTATTCCTACAAAGGGATTTTGCTTAAATTGAAGTTTACATTGAATGTGTTACTTTTTTCTACATAGTTTAGTCGTTTGCTTTTGTATTTATGGGCACTATATATTTTAAAACAAATAGGATTTTTATAATATGGGATTATGTTTTCTGCTAAAATGGTCAATAAAAAAGAAACCAAAATCGTAGTTCTCTTTGTGATGGAAGCCAAAATGTATTGTCATTTGGCAACGAAACCAAGAATTTTACATATTACAAGTCGATAGGAAATTACTTCAACACCAAAAATGGATTGGTTTCACTGGGGTTGAACCCAGGACCTTCTGCGTATGAAGCAGACGTGATGACCTCTACACTATAAAACCTTTGAAATCCTGCAAAGTAATGGCAATTAGAGATGAGTTTTGACCGCCAGGGAAAAAAAACAAATTCATAGCTCAGTTGGTTATGGAAGCTAAAACATACAGTGCCTACAAGTAGTATTCAACCCCCTGCAGATTTAGCAGGTTTGATAAGATGCAAATAAGTTAGAGCCTGCAAACCTCAAACAAGAGCAGGATTTATTAACAGATGCATAAATCCTACAAACCAACAAGTTATGTTGCTCAGTTAAATTTTAATAAATTTTCAACATAAAAGTGTGGGTCAATTATTATTCAACCCCTAGGTTTAATATTTTGTGGAATAACCCTTGTTTGCAATTACAGCTAATAATCGTCTTTTATAAGACCTGATCAGGCCAGCACAGGTCTCTGGAGTTATCTTGGCCCACTCCTCCATGCAGATCTTCTCCAAGTTATCTAGGTTCTTTGGGTGTCTCATGTGGACTTTAATCTTGAGCTCCTTCCACAAGTTTTCAATTGGGTTAAGGTCAGGAGACTGACTAGGCCACTGCAACACCTTGATTTTTCCCTCTTGGACCAGGCCTTGGTTTTCATGGCTGTGAGCTTTGGGTCGTTGTCTTATTGGAAGATGAAATGACGACCCATCTTAAGATCCTTGATGGAGGAGCGGAGGTTCTTGGCCAAAATCTCCAGGTAGGCCGTGCTATCCATCTTCCCATGGATGCGGACCAGATGGCCAGGCCCCTTGGCTGAGAAACAGCCCCACAGCATGATGCTGCCATCACCATGCTTGACTGTAGGGATGGTATTCTTGGGGTCGTATGCAGTGCCATCCAGTCTCCAAACGTCACGTATGTGGTTGGCACCAAAGATCTCGATCTTGGTCTCATCAGACCAGAGAACCTTGAACCAGTCTGTCTCAGAGTCCTCCAAGTGATCATGAGCAAACTGTAGACGAGCCTTGACATGACGCTTTGAAAGTAAAGGTACCTTACGGGCTCGTCTGGAATGGAGACCATTGCGGTGGAGTACGTTACTTATGGTATTGACTGAAACCAATGTCCCCACTGCCATGAGATCTTCCCGGAGCTCCTTCCTTGTTGTCCTTGGGTTAGCCTTGACTCTTCGGACAAGCCTGGCCTCGGCACGGGTGGAAACTTTCAAAGGCTGTCCAGGCCGTGGAAGGCTAACAGTAGTTCCATAAGCCTTCCACTTCCGGATGATGCTCCCAACAGTGGAGACAGGTAGGCCCAACTCCTTGGAAAGGGTTTAGTACCCCTTGCCAGCCTTGTGACCCTCCACGATCTTGTCTCTGATGGCCCTGGAATGCTCCTTTGTCTTTCCCATGTTGACTATGTATGAGTGCTGTTCACAAGTTTGGGGAGGGTCTTAATTAGTCAGAAAAGGCTGGAAAAAGAGATAATTAATCCAAACATGTGAAGCTCATTGTTCTTTGTGCCTGAAATACTTCTTAATACTTTAGGGGAACCAAACAGTTCTGGTGGTTTGAGGGGTTGAATAATAAATGACCCTCTGAATAAACTTTTCACAATTTAAAAAAAAAATAAAAAAAGAAATAACATTCTTTTTTGCTGCAGTGCATTTCACACTTCCAGGCTGATCTACAGTCCAAATGTCACAATGCCAAGTTAATTCCGAATGTGTAAACCTGCTAAATCTGCAGGGGGTTGAATACTACTTGTAGGCACTGTACCATTATTCGGCAACAAAGCCAAGAACTTTATATATTGCCGGTTGATAGGGTATTATTTCAACACCAAGAACACATGGGTTTCACCGGGGATTGAAACCAAGACCTTCTGCATGTAAAGCAGACGTGATGACCACTACTCTATGAAACCTGATAGAAAGTTACTGTGTATTGGCTAGCAGAGCAGAATTGTGACTGACGGGGCCTTTTTATTGCTGAAGGAAAGTATTTTTGGTTAATGAAACATTTACTATTTTTATTATATATTTTACCAGTTTTATTCCTACAAAGGGATTTTGCTTAAATTGAAGTTTATATTGAATGTGTTACTTTTTTCTACATAGTTTAGTCGTTTGCTTTTGTATTTCTAGGAACTATATATTTTAAAACAAATAGGATTTTTATAATATGGGATTATGTTTTCTGCTAAAATGGTCAATAAAACAGAAACCCAAAATCGTAGTTCTCTTTGTGATGGAAGCCAAAATGTATTGTCATTTTTCAACGAAACCAAGAATTTCACATATTATAAGTCGATAGCAAATTACTTCAACAGCAAAAACAGCTTGTTTTTACTGGGGATTGAACCCAGGACCTTCTGTGTGTGAAGTAGACGTGATGACCACTCCACTATGAAACCTGTGAAAGCCTGCAAAGTAATGGCATTTAGAGACGAGTTTTGACCGCCAGGGGGAAAAAAAAAAATAATTTGTAGTTCTGTTTGTGATGGAAGCCAAAAAGTCCCGTCATTCGGCAACAAAGCCGAGAACTTCATATATTGTAGTTGGATAGCGTACTCACACTATTATGACATTTCAGTGTATAGTGAGCGTGAACAGCGCCTTCAGATCACTGCTGTTTGTATAATGGCGAACGCCATTTTTTTTTTTTTTCCTTGTCTTCCTTCCCTAAGCGCGCGCGTCTTGTGGGGCAGGCCAGCATGTCAGCCAATCCCAGACACACACACAGCTAAGTGTACTTTTAGCCAGAGAAGCAACGGCATGTGTGATAGGATGTCCATGTCACATGTCGCTGCATTATAAAACCGGACATTTTCCTCCAGGACGCCATTATCTCCCTTCTGCGTCCTTGGTGTCAGACATCACTGGCGCAGCTCCGTCCTGAGTCCTATCGCTGATACAGCTGTATGCGCTCCATACACAGCGCTGGACAGCATAGGGATAGCACTTTCCATCAGTCCTTTTAAGGGCTCGCACCGGCAGGGTCAGAGCCATAGGTGACAGGTCCTAAAAACAGCGACAGCGTCTGTGTAGCCAAGGTCAGGGATTTCGTCGCTGCATTTCCCCATTAGGAAGGAATAGAAAGGCAGGCTTCCATTCCTCTACCCAGAGCCCCACAATCCTGGCACTGTACCCTCCTGTCCTCTGCACACTCCAACTCATTATAACTAAGCCATTATACTAGCAAACACTCAGTGTACCTAGTGGCATCCTAAACGTGGCTATTGGACTTTGCTATAGTCCCACTAGTGCAAAGACATTTGCAGCACCTCTGCCTGCATTGCACACTCCAACTCATTATAACTAAGCCATTATACTAGCAAACACTCAGTGTACATAGTGGCATCCTAAACGTGGCTATTGGACTTTGCTATAGTCCCGCTAGTGCAAAGATATTTGCAGCACCTCTGCCTGCATTGCACACTCCAACTCATTATAACTAAGCCATTATACTAGCAAACACTCAGTGTACCTAGTGGCATCCTAAACGTGGCTATTGGACTTTTGTCTAGTCACACTAGTGCAAAGACATTTGCAGCACCTCTGCCTGTATTGCACACTCCAACTCATTATAACTAAGCCATTATACTAGCAAACACTCAGTGTACCTAGTGGCATCCTAAACGTGGCTATTGGACTTTTGTCTAGTCACACTAGTGCAAAGACATTTGCAGCACCTCTGCCTGCATTGCACACTCCAACTCATTATAACTAAGCCATTATACTAGCAAACACTCAGTGTACCTAGTGGCATCCTAAACGTGGCTATTGGACCTTTGTCTAGTCACACTAGTGCAAAGATATTTGCAGCACCTCTACCTGCATTGCACACTCCAACTCATTATAACTAAGCCATTATACTAGCAAACACTCAGTGTACCTAGTGGCATCCTAAACGTGGCTATTGGACTTTTGTCTAGTCACACTAGTGCAAAGACATTTGCAGCACCTCTGCCTGCATTGCACACTCCAACTCATTATAACTAAGCCATTATACTAGCAAACACTCAGTGTACCTAGTGGCATCCTAAACGTGGCTATTGGACTTTTGTTTAGTCACACTAGTGTAAAGACATTTGCAGCACCTCTGCCTGCATTGCACACTCCAACTCATTATAACTAAGCCATTATACTAGCAAACACTCAGTGTACCTAGTGGCATCCTAAACGTGGCTATTGGCCTTTTGTCTAGTCACACTAGTGCAAAGATATTTGCAGCACCTCTACAAGCATTGCACACTCCAACTCATTATAACTAAGCCATTATACATGCAAACACTCAGTGTACCTAGTGGCATCCTAAACGTGGCTATTGGACTTTTGTCTAGTCACACTAGTGCAAAGACATTTGCAGCACCTCTGCCTGCATTGCCCACTTTAACTCATTATAACTAAGCCATTATACTAGCAAACACTCAGTGTACCTAGTGGCATCCTAAACGTGGCTATTGGACTTTGCTATAGTCCCACTAGTGCAAAGATATTTGCAGCACCTCTACCTGCATTGCACACTCCACCTCATTATAACTAAGCCATTATACTAGCAAACACTCAGTGTACCTAGTGGCAACCTAAACGTGGCTATTGGACTTTGCTATAGTCCCACTAGTGCAAAGATATTTGCAGCACCTCTACCTGCATTGCACACTCCAACTCATTATAACTAAGCCATTATACTAGCAAACACTCAGTGTACCTAGTGGCATCCTAAACGTGGCTATTGGACTTTGCTATAGTCCCACTAGTGCAAAGATATTTGCAGCACCTCTACCTGCATTGCACACTCCAACTCATTATAACTAAGCCATTATACTAGCAAACACTCAGTGTACCTAGTGGCATCCTAAACGTGGCTATTGGACTTTTGTGTAGTCACACTAGTGGAAAGATATTTGCAGCACGTCTGCCTGCATTGCACACTCAAACTCTTTTTAACTAAGCCATTATACTAGCAAACAGTCAGTGTACCGAGTGGCATCCTAAACGTGGCTATTGGACTTTTGTGTAGTCACACTAGTGGAAAGATATGTGCAGCACGTCTGCCTGCATTGCACACTCAAACTCTTTTTAACGAAGCCATTATACTAGCAAACAGTCAGTGTACCTAGTGGCATCCTAAACGTGGCTATTGGACTTTTGTCTAGTCACACTAGTGCAAAGATATTTGCAGCACGTCTGCCTGCATTGCACACTCAAACTCTTTTTAACTAAGCCATTATATTAGCAAACACTCAGTGTACCTAGTGTCATCCTAAACGTGGCTATTGGACTTCTGTATAGTCCCACTAGTGCACAGATATTTGCAGCACCTCTGCCTGCATTGCACACTCAAACTCATTGTTACTAAGCCATTATACTAGCAAACACTCAGTGTACCTAGTGGCATACAAGAAGTGGCTGTTGTACTCCATTAGTGCCCCACTGGTGCAAATCTATGTGCAGCACCTCTGCATGACACCCTCCTGCTCTGTTTTTAATGAGCTATAAAGATAGCAAAAAATACTGCCATTTTGTGGGATCATAGAACTGGCTGTTGTATTCCATTAGTGCCCTACTGGTGCCAAGCTATTTCTAGCACCTCTACATGACACCCTCATGCACATTTTGCTACGCTAATGTTATAGCAAACTCAGGGAATTCATTGCTGCATTTCATAATTCGGAGGGATAGAAAGTGAGGCTTCCTTTAGCTTTTCCTTCTGTTCATAGACAGCATCTCCAAGTTCACACCCGAAGAGCAATTTCTCCTCCACGTCAAAGTGTGGAGAGGCAGCTAGTGCGCATGCGTGTGCCGATTTACCCCAGCCGCAGCCTAACTCCAGTGTTTCGCCTAGTGAGTATGCTCAGCCTGACTGTGCCATTTCTGAGGCTAAGTCTTCATTTCGGGCTACAGCGCATGCTCCCACACTTAGTGCGAAAAGCCTCTTTGCACAGGTACTTGCATTCCGTGCCGGGTCTAAGTCCTGTTTTGTGCCTAGACACCATGCTAAAGCTGATAGTCTTTTTTCAGAGACTGTATTTCATGCTACTGAGCATGCTCAGGCACTTACTGCATCAGAGACTAGGTCCGGTAATGAACTCTTTGGCCATGCCCCTGATGTGGGGGTCCCATATAGACCACAGGGCATCAGGTGTCCTCCCAAATGGCTTGCAGAGGCCCACCCCTATGACTTGTCACCGCATTATTGATGGTCAGACGATGACTGGTGAGGTGTTTGGGTCATGGCAGCCATGAGGTCATCATTGAAGTTGCGGTTCCAAATAGGACGCTAGTTATGCCACTCATGACGTGTCACTCTACTTTTGTCTCCAGGAGGTGCATTGTGGTTCACCCTGGTTTGGGGCGGACACAGGTTATAAAAGGGGCTGGAGCCAACAAGGAGGTGCGCAGTCTTCTATTATGCTCCGAAAGAGCACACCTCCATGTGTTGAACCCATTGCGGCTTTAGGCCAGAGGTAGGCAGGGATAGTGTGTCGATGCAGGCCACCACCACAGTTGGTAACGCAGAACGGTTAAGACCAGCTCCTGTCTTACCAGTTCTTCTTGTGCAGCCCAGTGACATTAACAGGCCTGCTGCTGCTGATGCGCCTGCTGTCCACAGGTGTGGCCCCTATGCACACGGTCAGCGTACTCAATGGCCCCTGTGTTGTTAACAGGGAGTTCCTGGGCTGGGTGGGCATGTGGACCCTGTGACGCTAACAGGGCTCCCAGTCTCCAGATTCGAATGGCGTCTAACTCGGTTCAGGCTACTATTAGTTTCATAGCCACACAGCTCTGTATCCTCCACCAAACCTTCCAGTTGCCAACCTCTCCTTTTCCAACTGGGAGCACGGTTGACACTGACTGCTGATGGGGATATATACCTTTCTCTTTCTTTTCTTATTCATTTTCGTTATATAGCGGTAACATAATATATACCACTTTATCCAAATCTGCCAGTCCCACTGTAACAGATGGTGTTTCTTCAGCAAATGTTACTGTTGCTTAACCACCAAATCCACGGACCAAAACTTTTTTCCCATTTCCAACACACCTGTTCCCCTTTCCACCAGCATCTGTCCTTTTTCAACTCATTTTGGTATATGACCAAAAGTGCAACTCTGCAGGGACACCGTACTCAACGCCATCTCAGCACAGCAGCCAGCCCTCGGTCCCTCAGATGTGGACAAGTAAAAGACCATTTCCTCCTATCCATGACAAAGCGTTGAGATTCACTCTGTGCAGCACTGGTGTTTAGTGGAAAAGCAGATCTAAGATTGCGTACCACATTCTGCTGATACTCCTGCATACGTGCGTCCATTTCTATGGCAGGAATTATTTCGCCAAATTTTGTCTTGTACCGGGGATCTAACAGTGTGGCAACCCAGTATTCAGGATTACTTTGAATTCGTACAATCCGAGGGTCATGTTGTAGGTAGTGCAGCAAGAAGGCGCTCATGTGTTTTGTGCATCCAGGAGGACCAAGTCCTTGGTGTGTTGGTGGCAGAGAGGTGAGAATCGTGCCTCCTTCCTCTGCCCTCTCCCCACAACCTCGCACAACCGAAATGTGAGCAAGCTCTCACTCATCTGCTGAGTCTTCCATGCCCATCGCCATTTCTTCATGGGCTCCTGCACCTTCCTCAACACTTTTTGCTGATACTATGCGCCCTTGTTAATCCCTCTCCCTCACCATGACTGCCGCATAGGTGCCGCTGACCATCTGGACCTCGTAGATCTTGTTATCCCTTCCGCATATGACTCCTTCTGTACTTCCTCCCCTTCCTCTTGTCCCAACACCTGACTCCGAATAATAATTACAGTGTGCTCCATCATGTAGATGACCAGAATTGTCACGCTGAGAATGACATTGCCAGTGTTAAACATCTTCGTCGACATTTGTAAACTGTGTAGCAGGGTGCATAGGTCCTTGATCTGACACCACTCCAGCAGCGTGATCTGCACCACCTCTGGATCAAGTTATCCCAGGCTATATGTCATAACGTATTGCAGCAGGGTTCGGCGGTGCTGCCACAAACGCTGCAACATGTGCAGATTCAAATTCCTGCGTGTCGGCACATCGCATTTCAGGCGTTTAACCACCAGACCTAAAGACTTCTGTAGCGACGAAAGTTGTTGAGCTGCTGTGTGCGCACGATGGAAGTGAGCACATAGCGAGCGTGCCCGCTGCACAAGGCCATGTAGGCCGTGATGGTGTTTTAAAAATTGCTGGAGAATTAGGTTCAACACGTGAGCCATACAAGGCACGTGTGTCACATTGCCCTGACGATGGCCCGCAGCCAGGTTTGCATCATTGCCGCACACGGCTGTTAAGTCACCAACGGAGTACGCTCCGTCAATTTGTACTCCGGTCGCCAGGTGACAACGTGTTCCTTTCATGCATAGTGCTGATGATGGGAGAGGAGTCGATGCCAGCGGCGCAGGTGGACGCAGGTTATGCTCACCCACTGGGCTGCATTACCTTGACAGATGCAGAATCTCTGGCTGAATGTAGCTGGTGGGTATCTCACAGATGAAATACCATCATTCAGCTACAACCAATGGGAAGACACCACACCCTTTTTTAGGCCCATCCTGTCTGCAGACCACTGCCAGACATAGCTATGAACCTCTGGTAAATTTTACCCCCAGTTCAGTTTTATGATTTTGTGTGCTTGTTACCTGACTACTTTTCCTGCTTGCTGTTTATGTACCTTGTTGGCCGATCCGCATTTCACCTCTGCTTGTTTTCTGATTAAGTCCTGGCCGTCCCATTCTGTTCCTGTTCCTCAATTAATGTTTTGACCCTGCCTGACTACTATTCTCTGGAACTGCAGCCTTCCACAGGTATTAATCACCTTGGGCCCTGTGTAATTCCTAATCCCTGAATAGGGGTTAAAGGGTTTCAGGGTTCTAGGGGTCCTGCTTGGTGAGTGGCTTCCCTCTAGCCTATCATTTACAGCCCATCTGAGTGTGTGGATCAAGGAAGGCGTTACACCGTGCTCTCTGCAGAAGGCCATGTGGGCCAGGATAGTGCTTTAAAAATTGCTGGACAACCAGGTTCAACAAGTGAACCACACAAGGCACGTGTGTCACATTGTCACAGCGAAGGGCCGCCCCCATGTTTGCATCATTGTCGCACCCGGCCTTCCCTGGCTGCTGGTTGAGTGGAGACAACCATTGATGAAACTCGGTCTCCAGAGCTAACCGTCCACAACTTCTCAGCGGTGTGACTAACATTTCCCATACATTTCAAAGTAAACCTTTGACCGCCTGATGGCATTGAGCTCTGCTGCCAGCATAGTAAGGAGGTGTGTGGTATTCCTTGTGCGCAGTTACAAGGAAGGGTGGCCTGACCACACAGGGTTTGCGCCAAGGTGGAGGACCCACACGAGGTTGAAGAGGCAGAAGCAGTGTATTAACTTCTACATACAGAAGAAGGATTGAAACAACTCGTGGGGACGGCAAGACTTGTACAGCAGACCCTTCTCCATCTCTCCCCACAGTAACCCATTGCCCAGTCAGCGACATGTAACGCCCCTGTCCATGCTTACTGGGCCAATTATCTGTGGTGAAATGCACCCTGTCACACAGAGTTTCTCAAGGAATCAGTGATGTTTAGTGCGACAGGCTGGTGTAGCGCGTGCACGCCTTTGTTGGAGAAGGAGTGGCGCCTGGGCATCGGCTCTTGGGGCACTGCGATGGGCATAAGGTCTCGTAAATCCTCGGTTAAAAAGGTTGGAAAGGCAGCATTTTGGTAGCCAACAGTTTCCAGATGCTGAAAGTCAACCTCTAAGCCATGTCATGCCCTTCTAAAAGCATGTAAAACACAGCGAGGGGACTCCAACCACAGTCTTCCTCGCTGCCACTAATTGGACCACACACACCCCACTTGACTGGCATCAGTTGACCCCCCTTTTCAAAATGAAAAAGATGCTTTGCATGAAGCACTCTCAAAAATATGCGTGCCTTTCCCGTCCCCTGGCAGACCCAGGGGAAGAAAAGTCCTCTGAGAGCCATGTCCACATTCTCAGTGGACAGACACATGTGCTTATCTGCCAGCAGACCCCCAGCAGCACTGAAGACAGGTTCCGAGAGAACGCTGGCTGCAGGACACGACAAGATCCCCAAGGCGTACGTGGCAAGCTCAGGCAATTTATCCAGATTGGAAGCCTAAAATGAGCAGGTCTCAAGTTGCACAGTAATGGCGTCGATGTTTCCTTGCATATACTCATATATCTGTGTCTCCTCCTCTTTTTCCTTGTCCAGCTCTTTTGTTTTCGCATGAGTATATGTCCTTGTCACTTTCCCATGTGTTTGTGTTGTGAGTTGTTTATCACCTTTTGGACACCTTTGAGGGTGTTTTCTAGGTGTTTTTATGTGTTTGTGATTGCCTGCCATTGATTCCTATGCAGTTCGAGTAAGGTTTGTCGAACGTTCGACAAGCCGAACTCGAACGGGACTTCCATTCGGTGAACCGACCTCGAGCCGAACCAGGACCGGTTCACTCATCTCTACCCAGGACCTTCTGCGTGTTAAGCAGACGTGATGACCACTACACTATGAAACCTGACGAAAAGTTACTGTGTATTGGCTAGCAGAGCAGAATTGTGACTGACGGGGCCTTTTTATTGCTGAAGAAAAGTATTTTTGGTTATTGAAACATTTACAATTTTTATTACATATTTTATCAGTTTTATTCCTACAAAGGGATTTTGCTTAAATTGAAGTTTATGTTGAATGTGTTACTTTTTTCTCCATAGTTTGGTCTTTTGCTTTTGTATTTATGGGAACTATATATTTTGAAACAAACAGGATTTTTATAATATGGGATTATGTTTTCTGCTAAAATGGTCAATAAAAAAGAAACCCAAAAATCGTAGTTCTCTTGGTGATGGAAGCCAAAATGTATTGTCATTTGGCAACGAAACCAAGAATTTCATATATTACAAGTCGATAGGAAAATACTTCAACACCAAAAATGGATTGGTTTCACTGGGGTTGAACCCAGGACCTTCTGCGTATGAAGCAGACGTGATGACCTCTACACTATGAAACCTTTGAAATACTGCAAAGTAATGGCAATTAGAGACGATTTTTCACCGCCAGGGGAAAAAAAACAAATTCGTAGCTCTGTTGGTGATGGAAGCCAAAACATCCCATCATTTGGCAACAAAGCCAAGAACTTCATATATTGTAGTTTAATTGCGTATTATTTCAACACCAAGAACAGATTGGTTTTACTGGGGATTGAACGCAGGACCTTCTGCGTGTTAAGCAGACGTGATGACCACTACTCTATGAAACCTGATGGAAAGTTACTGTGTATTGGCTAGCAGAGCAGAATTGTGATTGACGGGGCATTTTTATTGCTGAAGGAATGTATTTTTGGTTAATGAAACATTTACAATTTTTATTACATATTTTACCAGTTTTATTCCTACAAAGGGATTTTGCTTAAATTGAAGTTTACATTGAATGTGTTACATTTTTCCACATAGTTTAGTCGTTTGCTTTTGTATTTAAAGGAACTATATATTGTGAAACAAACAGGATTTTTATAATATGGGATTATGTTTTCTGCTAAAATGGTCAATAAAAAAGAAACCCAAAATCGTAGTTCTCTTGGTGAGGGAAGCCAAAATATATTATCAGTTGGCAACAAAATCAAGAATTTCATATATTACAGGTTGATAGCAAATTACTTCAACAGCGAATACGGCTTGTTTTTACTGGGAATTGAACCCAGGACCTTCTGCATGTGAAGTAGACGTGATGACCACTCCACTATGAAACCTGTAAAATCTTGCAAAGTAATGGCATTTAGAGACGAGTTGTGACCGCCAGGGGGAAAAAAAAAAAAAAAATTGTAGTTCTGTTTGTGATGGAAGCCAAAACATCCCGTCATTCGGCAACAAAGCCGAGAACTTCATATATTGTAGTTGGATAGCGTATTATTTCAATATGAAAGATAAGGATGTCCAGCTCTTCAGGCAAAAAAATCACGTCTTTATTTTATCATGCAGACACAAAGAATGACATGACCAGCACAACGCGTTTCAGGTGAAAGCACTCACCCTTAATCATGATACTGGATAGATGGTGCTGCAAAGCTTATATGCAAATGCTAATCAGTGTAACAGATGTTTAAATTACTTCAGCACCTTACATGCACGAAATAAATTTTACCATGAAAATTATTACATACATATACAATTAAAAAACAATACAATACAATACAATACACATTTTTCAATGGTTTTCTGGATTTGAAGATATATATATATTTTTATAAGCAGTCCAGTTGTAGTGCGCCATTCAGTGTGCGCAGATATAACACTTTCAAATTAGTGCACATACATATGTGCCAATATATCATATTTAAATGAATGAATCTGCACACAATAAATAGCGCACACTGGAATTTTTTATGCATACTTACTCATGTATATCCCCATGTATATACAAACAATTGTTGTAGTTTAACCCCTAATGTTGAAGCTGAAAGTTAGCTCATTATAAATTTGGCTGTGGTATTTCTTTTTAAGTATATGAATTTATTAAAGCATGTTTTATATACATCATTGGATGGGTTTTCCTGAGTAGAATGAAATCCATATAATACAGATATAAAACTTCCTAGTTTAAACCTAACAGCCCTCATACAGTATAAATCGAGTACAAATATAGAAGGGTAGTGTGCATGCATACATAGCTAAAATTTCTATCTGCGTTTTTAATTTATATCACTTGCGACTTGTGTGGTTATATTGCGCCACATTCAACATGGCGCTTTGTGCCCTACTACAATGTAGAACAACAATGTGTTTCTTTCATTAAAGCATAGTTTAAATAATAATTTAACTAAAAAAAATAATAATAAAAAGAATTTTTTTTTTTTTTCTCAAAAAATTTTTTCAAAAAAAATGTTTTAAAAAAACTCAACAAAATTTAAAATAATTAAAATAAATTTTTAACAATAAAAAATGAGGCTTCTTTCAAAGTATATGAATCCATTGGAGTTCATATATAAGTATTTAGGTATTCCGAAGTGTAGGGAAATCCACATAATATAGATATTAAACTTCCATGTCGGAACTTAAAAGTTTTCACATAGTATGACAATTGAGCTCAAATATAGAAGGGCAATATGTTTGCATATACATGGGGATATACATGAGTAAGTATGCATAAAAAATTCCGGTGTGCGCTATTTATTGTGTGCAGATTCATTCATTTAAATATGATATATTGGCACATATGTATGTGCACTAATTTGAAAGTGTTATATCTGCGCACACTGAATGGCGCACTACAACTGGACTGCTTATAAATATAAATATATCTTCAAATCCAGAAAACCATTGAAAAATGTGTATTGTATTGTATTGTATTGTTTTTTAATTGTATATGTATGTAATAATTTTCATGGTAAAATTTATTTCGTGCATGTAAGGTGCTGAAGTAATTTAAACATCTGTTACACTGATTAGCATTTGCATATAAGCTTTGCAGCACCGTCTATCCAGTATCATGATTAAGGGTGAGTGCTTTCACCTGAAACGCGTTGTGCTGGTCATGTCATTCTTTGTGTCTGCATGATAAAATAAAGACGTAATTTTTTTGCCTGAAGAGCTGGACATCCTTATCTTTCATATTATTTTGGGCTGTGGCAGTGCCTGTCCGTGCTCCAGGACGAAATCAAGACTGAGCATTCTCCACGGTGAGCTGATTCAAACTATTGAACTTTTACTTTCTGCTTATCGGGACTCCCGTGTTTTGCTCTCTATATTTAATTAGCAGACAACTAGTTGGTTTTCTGGACTTTACCCTTCTTGCTCATTCAGCCTTTAACATGAATGGCTGTAGTCAACGTTTGAATAAAGCAAAACTGCTGTTTGGAGCCACAGATATCAATGCACCTGCTGTTTTTGCAACAAGCAATGAATCTGTTAAAACACTGCAAAGATTAGCAGAGAAAGAAAATAGAATTTGGTGGAATATAACCACCTTAAAAAATTATGTTGAAAAATCCATTATTCCAAGGGGCTTACGCCTGAAGAAAATTCCTAACACAATTTACTCTGAGAACTTTGTTTCTAAATGGAATGACACGTTATCCTCATGCTCCTTGAAACTCATGGGCTTGATTATTGAACATGAGGAAATCACACTCAAGGAGACTCAGACAGACTTGGATGAAGCAAAATCCACATTAAAAACAATTACCTCTGAAGCAGACTACATGGATACGATTAATCGCATACAAGCAGCAGTTGACAAAATTGAATTAAGTATCATGGATATGAAAAAAACGCAAGGTAAACAGAGACTTACATGACTATTCAGCTAACCAAGTGTATGAATGGGGCAGATGGGAAAATACCAACAGATGGAAAAGTCTGCGCTCCATACTAAAGACTCCCAGAATAAAATCCAAAGTTTCATTTGGCTCCTCTGATCTAGATACTTCCGTGGGTTACACCACAGATGAATCATCTGCTGAATCAACATTTCAACCCTCAAAAAACTACTACAAAAAACAAAAGTATTTCAGAGGAAATGCAGAAGAAGAGGTAGGAAACACAAATCCAAAAGGCTGTACCCTGCGTCCCAAAAAGACATAGACTCTAATGTAAATTTTGATGTCATCAATTTATCTTCCTGTGACATATCGGCAACACAAAGAGCACTTCTTGCTCTGGGTTTAAATTTTGCACCAACTAATAATTTTGACTTGTTTGGTACTTTGTGTGATATTAACAAATTTGTTCGCAATGTTGTGGTAAAAAAACATTTTGTTGGGGATGATACTGTGCAATCCGATGCCAACATAGTTGAACATGAAAACGTGTATACAAATTTTAAATTTAAAGAACAAATGGCATTGCTGACATTGGAGGAGTTGGGAGATCAATACAAACTAGAGTCCCCTAATGGTAGAGATTCTGCACCTAGTATTTCCAATCCGGATTTTTATCCGTTAAATGAAAGATGTGAAGCCATAATAGACTTTCAAAAAAATATGGAGAGGGATCTGAGACTGCTATATGAATCTGGCAAAAATAATAATCTCAGTAACCTAAATGTCCAACAGAGAGAGGCACTTTGTTAACTTGAAAAAAATTCAGACATTATAATCAAAAAATCTGACAAGGGGGGATCGGTGGTGATAATGGACAGAGCTGACTATATTGATTGGATGCGCCTCTTGGTGTCTGATACCAATACTTATGTCCCTGTTGCCATTGACCCCACTATCACTATCAACAAGAAAATTCACAAGCTAGTCAATGAGGGGGCTTCCCTTGGTTGTTATGACAAAAAATACGCTGAGCGGCTTAAAATTAAGGATCCCAGAACACCCATTCTTTATGGGTTACCTAAAACACATAAAGGGGAGAATCCACCCCCCATGCGGCCCATAGTATCGGGCATTGGCTCGGCGGGCGAGAGGCTGGGGCAGTGGATTGATTCTGTTTTGCAGCCCCTGGCCCGCCGCGTCCCAGGATACCTCAGGGACACTATTAGTGTTTTAAATGAAGTTAATGACATAAAGTGGCAAAATACCTATGGCTGGATAACAGCAGATGTCATTTCTCTTTATACTTCAATACCCCAACAAATAGCAATAATGGCAGTCCAACATCATTTGGTAAAATATTCAAATTTTGATAACGAAAAAATTTCTTTCATAGTAGAAGCTATCAGGTTTCTTATGGCGAATAATTACTTTTTGTTTGACTCCCAATTCTTCATTCAAAAAACTGGAGTTTCTATGGGTGCTAAGTATTCCCCGTCAGTCGCTAATTTAGTTATGAGTTGGTGGGAAGAGGTATATATCTATTGTGACAGTAATCCATTTGTGGGATGTGTGGTCTGGTACGGGAGATTCATCGATGACGTCATCATGGTATGGGCGGGCGGTGGGTCTCTCGTATCTGACCTCACTATGTACATAAATAATAATCCTTTTAATCTAAAATTTAAGGTGGATTTTCAACAACACACTGTGAATTTTTTAGACTTACGAATGACGGGTCTTAACACTGGGTTAATAGAAACATGCACCCATAGAAAACAGGTATCAGGAAATACAATTTTGCATGCAGCAAGTCACCATCCCTCACATACCATCAAGGCCATACCAGTAGGAGAAATGCAACGAGCACATAGAAATTGTAACTCTCAGAAAAACCTTCTAACTGAAGCAGACACCATTAATACAAGACTCAAAAAAAGAGGTTATAAAAATGGATGTTAGATAGAGCACAAAAGATTGTAAAATCAAAAAATAATTCAACAAAAACCACCACTCAGACCACGACTAAAAAACAACCAACTGCTAATTCAGCTATCACTTTAGCCTTACGATATAGCAATCAGTTTGCGGACATACGAAAGATTTTTTTCGCAATCTAACTATATTAAAAACAGATACAACCTTGAAAAAAATTCTCAACAATAATTGTAGAGTAGTTGCCAAAAAAGCAATGTCACTGGGAGATAGGTTATCTCCGAGTGACATTAAAAATAAAAATAAACAAACGAATCTCTCAGGCACCAACTGGCTGTCTCTAAGGGTATGTGCGCACGTTGCTTTTTACCTGCTTTTTACCTGCTTTTTTGCTGCTTTTTCTTCTGCGCTGTTTAATGCCAAAATGGATGTGTTCTTCTATTCAAGCAAAGTCTATGGGAATTTGGGTTTCTTGTTCACACTATGTTGTTCAAAATGCTGCCTTTTTGTGGCAGAACTTTGGTCAAAAACTCAGCTTTGCAGTGCAAAACCCAAATGGCAAAAACTATTGACATGTTGCTTCTTTGAAAAGCTGAGTTTTTGACCAAAGTTCTGCCACAAAAAGGCAGCATTTTGAACAACATAGTGTGAACAAGAAACCCAAATTCCCATAGACTTTGCTTGAATAGAAGAACACATCCATTTTGGCATTAAACAGCGCAGAAGAAAAAGCAGCAAAAAAGCAGGTAAAAAGCAGGTAAAAAGCAACGTGCGCACATACCCTAAAGGGTTTTTACCATTGTGCGAGAAAACAGTGTAAAATGTGCCCATTGACTCCTAAGAAAATGTCATCCTTTGAAAATAGTGATGCTAGCAGTAGCTATGCGATAAAAACTTTCATAAATTGTAGAAGCTCATATATAGTGTATTTGGCAGAATGCATAACTTGTAAACTAAAATATATTGGAAGTACAAAACGAGAACTGCACATACGCATAAAAGAACATATATATGATGTAATACATAAAAAAACCTCTGGAGGTACATCCCAGTTATCAAAACATTTTATCAATAAACACCAAGGCACATTGGATACTTTGCGGGTATATGGAATAGAAAAAATACAAAAGTCGCATAGAGGGGGTAACATGGAAAAGCTTTTGCGCAAGAGAGAGGCCTGGTGGATATTCAAATTAAAAACTACTTTTCCTTGTGGTTTGAATCTCCGCAGGGATCTCATGATTTTTTATTAGGTGATAAAAACCAATGCCTTGTCTTGCACTGCTTTTGGTGGGTGGGAAAAACAATTTTGCGCCCAATAAATCCATTGCCATATTGTCATAACATTGGTAAATTGGTTTTAAAAATAAAAATAAAAAAATAAAAAAATACAGGGGGAAATAAATATATACTGACAATTATGTCATAATTCAAGAACCCACAGCCAAAGTTGTAACGTGCGATTTTAATTTATACCACTTGCGATTTATGTGGCTATAGGCGTCACACACATTTAGTTGTTGTGTGAATTTCTCTTTTCCCTCGATGTTGGAGATACTTGGCTCCCCCTGTGTGGTTGCAACAAATGCTAACTGCAGGGTGTGTTTTAGCCTCTTTGGAACAATTGTTGTAGTTTAACCCCTAATGTTGAAGCTGAAAGTTAGCTCATTATAAATTTGGCTGTGGTATTTCTTTTTAAGTATATAAATTTATTAAAGCATGTTTTATATACATCATTGGATGAGTTTTTCCTGAGTAGAATGAAATCCATATAATACAGATATAAAACTTCCTAGTTTAAACCTAACAGCCCTCATACAGTATAAATCGAGTACAAATATAGAAGGGTAGTGTGCATGCATACATAGCTAAAATTTCTATCTGAGTTTTTAATTTATATCACTTGCGACTTGTGTGGTTATATTGCGCCACATTCAACATGGCGCTTTGTGCCTTACTACAATGTAGAACAACAATGTGTTTCTTAAATTAAAGCATAGTTTAAATAATAATTTAACTAAAAAAAATAATAATAAAAAGAATTTTTTTTTTTTCTCAAAAAATTTTTTTTCCAAAAAAAAAAAAAAAATTTTTTAAAAAAACTCAACAAAATTTAAAATAATTAAAATAAATTTTTAACAATAAAAAATGAGGCTTCTTTCAAAGTATATGAATCCATTGGAGTTCATATATAAGTATTTAGGTATTCCGAAGTGTAGGGAAATCCACATAATATAGATATTAAACTTCCATGTCGGAACTTAAAAGTTTTCACATAGTATGACAATTGAGCTCAAATATAGAAGGGCAATATGTTTGCATATACATGGGGATATACATGAGTAAGTATGCATAAAAAATTCCGGTGTGCGCTATTTATTGTGTGCAGATTCATTCATTTAAATATGATATATTGGCACATATGTATGTGCACTAATTTGAAAGTGTTATATCTGCGCACACTGAATGGCGCACTACAACTGGACTGCTTATAAATATAAATATATCTTCAAATCCAGAAAACCATTGAAAAATGTGTATTGTATTGTATTGTATTGTTTTTTAATTGTATATGTATGTAATAATTTTCATGGTAAAATTTATTTTGTGCATGTAAGGTGCTGAAGTAATTTAAACATCTGTTACACTGATTAGCATTTGCATATAAGCTTTGCAGCACCGTCTATCCAGTATCATGATTAAGGGTGAGTGCTTTCACCTGAAACGCGTTGTGCTGGTCATGTCATTCTTTGTGTCTGCATGATAAAATAAAGACGTGATTTTTTTGCCTGAAGAGCTGGACATCCTTATCTTTCATATTATTTTGGGCTGTGGCAGTGCCTGTCCGTGCTCCAGGACGAAATCAAGACTGAGCTTTCTCCACGGTGAGCTGATCCAAACTATTGAAGTATTATTTCAACACTAAGAACAGATTGGTTTCACTGGGGATTGAACCCAAGACCTTTTGCGTGTTAAGCAGACGTGATGACCACTACACTATGAAACCTGACGAAAAGTTACTGTGTATTGGCTAGCTGAGCAGAATTGTGACTGACGGGGCCTTTTTAATGCTGAAGGAAAGTATTTTTGGTTAATAAAACATTTACAATTTTTATTACATATTTTACCAGTTTTAGTCCCACAAAGGGATTTTGCTTAAATTGAAGTTTATATTGAATGTGTTACTTTTTTCTCCATAGTTTGATCTTTTGCTTTTCTATTTATGGGAACTATATATTTTGAAACAAACAGGATTTTTATAATATGGGATTATGTTTTCTGCTAAAATAGTCAATAAAAAAGAAACCCAAAATCGTAGTTCTCTTGGTGATGGAAGCCAAAATGTATTGTCGTTTGGCAACGAAACCAAGAATTTCATATATTACAAGTCGATAGGAAAACACTTCAACACCAAAAATGGATTGGTTTCACTGGGGTTGAACCCAGGACTTTCTGCGTATGAAGCAGACGTGATGACCTCTACACTATGAAACCTTTGAAATCCTGCAAAGTAATGGCAATTAGAGACGACTTTTGACCGCCAGGGAAAAAAACAAACAAATTCGTAGCTCTGTTGGTGATGGAAGCCAAAACATCCTCTCATTTGGCAACAAAGTCAAGAACTTCATATATTGTAGTTTAATTGGGTATTATTTTAACACCAAGAACAGATTGGTTTTACTGGGGATTGAACGCAGGACCTTCTGCGTGTTAAGCAGACGTGATGACCACTACTCTATGAAACCTGATGGAAAGTTACTGAGTATTGGCTAGCAGAGCAGAATTGTTACTGACGGGGACTTTTTATTGCTGAAGGAAAGTATTTTTGGTTAATGAAACATTTACAATTTTTATTACATATTTTTCCAGTTTTATTCCTACAAAGGGATTTTGCTTAAAAGGAAGTTTACATTGAATGTGTTACTTTTTTTTCTACATAGTTTAGTCGTTTGCTTTTGTATTTAAAGGAACTATATATTTTGAAACAAACAGGATTTTTATAATATGGGATTATGTTTTCTGCTAAAATGGTCAATAAAAAAGAAACCCAAAATCGTAGTTCTCTTGGTGATGGAAGCCAAAATATATTATCAGTTGGCAACAAAACCAAGAATTTCATATATTACAGGTTGATAGCAAATTACTTCAATAGCGAAAACGGCTTGTTTTTGCTGGGGATTGAACCCAAGACCTTCTGCGTGTGAAGTAGACGTGATGACCACTCCACTATGAAACCTGTGAAATCCTGCAAAGTAATGGCATTTAGAGACGAGTTTTGACCACCAGGGGAAAAAAAAAAAATAATTTGTAGTTCTGTTTGTGATGGAAGCCAAAACATCCCGTCATTCGGCAACAAAGCCAAGAAATTCATATATTGTAGTTGGATAGCGTATTATTTAAACACTAAGAACAGATAGGTTTCACTGGGGATTGAACCCAGGACCTTCTGCGTGTTAAGCAGACGTGATGACCACTACACTATTAAACCTGTCGAAAAGTTACTGTGTATTGGCTAGCAGAGCAGAATTGTGACTGACGGGGCCTTTTTATTGCTGAAGGAAAGTATTTTTGGTTAATGAAACATTTACAATTTTTATTACATATTTTACCAGTTTTATTCCTACAAAGGGATTTTGCTTAAATGGAAGTTTACATTGAATGTGTTACTTTTTTCTACATAGTTTAGTCGTAAAATTACGTCCTATTTTAACGTGACTTAACGACCAGGGACGTAATTTTATGGCCTAAACTTCATTTGATTGCCGTGGCCATAGCAACGGCTTTCAAATGATGCCCCCTGCTGTTTCTTACAGCAGGGGACCTTTGCCTGACCCCAGGGGGGGTGGCATCGCACCCCCAATAGGCGATCGATGTGATTGGCTGTTCAAATCTGAACCGCCAACCACATCGTTCGCACTAATTTCGGCAAAAATAATGCCCGAATTAGTGCGATACTGTGAGATCCTGCTATGATCTATTGTAGCAGCTACAGCAGATCATAGCCGGATCTCTAACATGTCGCCCCCAGCCCCGGCAGCACTGATTGGAGCGATCGTGCTATGACGCGCAATCGCTCCAATCAGTGTGCAGTGGGGCGGTCTGATCTGCGGGTGGCCGCCCTCCCAAGGCCAGTCCTGGTCTGGGGACCCTCCCCCAACATGTCTGCAGCGTGGATTGGCTGGTACTTTTGGTACCACGCCACCGCTGCTGCTGCCGCCGCCGCCGCCTCTGATGTCACAGTCGCTGCTGCTCTAATGGTAAGTATTCCGCTCCGTGCGCGCTCCCGTGAAGGCCCCTGCGTGCTCCCGTGAAGGCCCCTGCCTGTGCCCCCCCAATCTGCCCCCCTACGCCCCGATCTGCCCCCCGGCATCCCGATCTGCTCCTCACACGATCTGCCTGCCTCCTCTGTCATCTCTATTCTGCTTCCAAGGTTCCTGCCTTCTGCCTTTGCTTCTCCGCCCCCTCTGCCCCCCCTCTCTCCCCATCCCCCTCTCCCCATCCCCCGACGTCCTCTTAACTGCCTTCACGGTCGTCTGAGGTCTTCACTGGCCTGATCACATCTGCCTCCATCGCTGGGTCCTTCTGCTGATCTGTCCAACGTCCTGCCTGCTGCTGGTGTAAAGCTGTCTATCTCACTGCCTTCTTGTTCCTCTGCAGCTCTTCTGGTCAGTCCTCTTGGTACTGTGAGTATAACTTTTTTTTTTCTTGTATCCTGTCCATTTTTACACTTCATCCTTCCGTGCGTCCCACCAAGCGCTGATCAGGGATGCAGATAACGGATCTGCATCCGTGGTCAGTTTTTGGCGTGACTTTTTTCCGTATTTGCGACGCTTTTTGTATCGCATCCGTCCGTGCGTCCCGCCGAGCGCTGATCAGGGATGCACATAGCGGATCGGCATCCCTGCTCAATTTTTGGCATGACTTTTTTCCGTATTCACGACGCTTTTTGTATCGCATGCGTCCGTGCGTCCCACCAAGCGCTGATCAGGGATGCACATAACGGATCGGCATCCCTGCTCAATTTTTGGCGTGACTTTTTCCGTATTTGCGATGCTTTTTGTATCGCATCAGTCTGTGCGTCCCGCCAAGCTCTGATCAGGGATGCACATAACGGATCTGCATCCCTGCTCAATTTTTGGCGTGACCTTTTTTTTTCCGTATCCCCAATGCTTTTTGTATCTCATCTGACCGTGCGTCCTGCAGCAGCCGATCAGTGCACTGCGTCTGTGCGTTTGAAAAGTCAAATGGCGTTCCTTCTCTTCTGAACCCCACCATGTGCCCAAACAATTACTTTCCACCACATATGAGGTATCTGCGTACTCAGGAAAAATTGCACAATACGTTTTATGGTACATTTTTTCCTGGTACCGTTGTAAAAAAAAAAAGCTACCTGGTTGATACAAAAATTTTGTGGTTAAAAAAAATAATAATTTTCACGGTTCAACGTTATCAACTTCTGTGGAGCCCCTGGGGGTATAAGGGGCTCACCAAACATCTAGATAAATTCCTTGAGGGGTCTAGTTCCGAAATGGGGTAATTTGTTTGGGAGCTCCACTGTTTAGGCACCATAGGGGGCCTCCAAACGTGACATGGCGTCCGCTAATGATTCCAACCAATTTTGCTGTCAAATGGCGCTCCTTCTATTCTGAGCCCTGCCATGCGCCCAAACAATTACTTTCCACCACATATGAGGTATCTGCGTACTCAGGAGAAATTGCACAATACGTTTTATGGTGCATTTTTTCCAGATACCCTTGTGGAAAAAAAAGCTACCTGGTTCAAATGACAGTTTTGTGGTGAAAAAAAAAAAATTGTATTCATGGCTCAACATTATCAACTTCTGTGGAGCCCCTTGGGGCTCGCTAAACATCTAGAAAAACTCCTTGAGGGGTCTAGTTTCCAAAATGGGGTCACTTGTGGGGGAGCTCTACTGTTTAGGCAGCATAAGGGGTCTCCAAAACGTGACATGGCGTCCGCTAATGATTCCAACCAATTTTGCTGTCAAATGGCGCTCCTTCTCTTCTGAGCCCCGCCATGCGCCCAAACAATTACTTTCCACCACATATGAGGTATCTGCGTACTCAGGAAAAAATGCACTATAAATTTTATGGTGAATTTTTTGCTGATACCCTTGTGAAAAAAAAGCTACCTAGTTGAAGCAAGTTTTGTGGTAAAAATTTTTTTTTTCTTTTCACGGCTCAACGTTCTAAACTTCTGTGAAGCCCCCAGGTGTTCAAAGTGCTCACCAAACATCTAGAAAAATTATTTGAGGGTTCTAGTTTCCAAAATGGGGTCACTTGTGGGGGAGCTCCATTGTTTAGGCACCTCAGGGGGTCTTCAAACCCGACATGGCGTCCGCTAATGAGTGCAGCTAATTTTGCACTCAAAAATTCAAATGGCGCTCCTTGCCTTCCGAGCACTGCCGTGTGTCCAAACATTTGATTTCCACCACATATGAGGTATCTGCGTACTCAGGAGAAAATGCACAATACATTTTATGGTGCATTTTTTCCTGATACCCTTGTGGAAAAAAAGCTACCTAGTTGAAGCAACCGTTTTGTGGTAAAAAAAAAAAAATTTCTTTTCACGCCTCAACGTTCTAAACTTCTGTGAAGCCCCCAGGTGTTCAAAGTGCTCACCAAACATCTAGAAAAATTATTTGAGGGCTCTAGTTTCCAAAATGGGGTCACTTGTGGGGGAGCTCCATTGTTTAGGCACCTCAGGGGGTCTTCAAACCCGACATGGCGTCCGCTAATGAGTGCAGCTAATTTTGCGTTCAAAAATTCAAATGGCGCTCCTTCCCTTCCGAGCTCCGCTGTGCGCCCAAACAATTGATTTTTACCACATATGAGGTATCAGCGTACTCAGGAGAAAATGCACAATAAATTGTAGGGTGCACTTTCTCTTTTCTCCCTTGTGAAAATGAAAATTTTATGGCTAAAGTAATATTTTTGTGTTAAAAAGTAAAATTTTCATTTTTTCCTTCCACATTGCTTTGGTTCCTGTGAAGCACCTAAAGGGTTAATAAACTTCTTGGATGTGGTTTTGAGCAGAGTGAGGGGTGCAGTTTTTAGAATGGGGTCACTTTTGGGTATTTTCTGTCACCTAGGTCTCTCAAAGTCACTTCAAATGTGATGTGGTCCCTAAAAAAAATTATTTTCTAAATTTTGTTGGAAAAATCAGAAATCGCTGATGACCTTTGACCCCTTCTAACTTCCTAACGGAAAAAAAATTTGTTTCGAAAATTGCGTTGATGTAAAGTAGACAAGTGGGAAAGTTTATTTAGTAACTATTATGTGTGACATATCTCTCAGATTTATGGGCATAAATTTTCAAAGTTTGAAAATTGCAAAATTTTCAACATTTTTGCAAAATTTCCTAAATTTTCACAAATAAACGCAAAAATTATCGGTTTAAATTTACCAATGACATGAAGTACAATATGTCACGAAAAAACAATCTCAGAATCGCCAGGATCCGTTGAAGCGTTCCAGAGTTATAACCTGTCAAAGTGACACTGGTCAGAATTGCAAAAAATGGCCCGGTCATTAGGGTGTTTTAGTGGCTGGGGGTGAAGGGGTTAAAGGAACTATATATTTTGAAACAAACAGGATTTTTATAATATGGGATTATGTTTTCTGCTAAAATGGTCAATAAAAAAGAAACCCAAAATCGTAGTTCTCTTGGTGATGGAAGCCAAAATATATTATCAGTTGGCAACAAAATTAAGAATTTCATATATTACAGGTTGATAGCAAATTACTTCAACAGTGAAAACGGCTTGTTTTTACTGAGGATTGAACCCAGGACCTTCTGCGTGTGAAGTAGACGTGATGACCACTCCACTATGAAACCTGTGAAATCATGCAAAGTAATGGCATTTAGAGACGAGTTTTGACCGCCAGGGGAAAAAAAAATAATAATTTGTAGTTCTGTTTGTGATGGAAGCCAAAACACCCCGTCATTCGGCAACAAAGCCAAGAACTTCATATATTGTAGTTTAATCGGGTATTATTTCAACACCAAGAACAGATTGGTTTTACTGGGGACTGAACGCAGGAGCTTCTGCGTGTTAAGAAGACATGATGACCACTACTCTATGAAACCTGATGGAAAGTTACTGTGTATTGGCTAGCAGAGCAGAATTGTGACTGACGGGGCCTTTTTATTGCTGAAGGAAAGTATTTTTGGTTAATGAAACATTTACAATTTTTATTACATATTTTATCAGTTTTATTCCTACAAAGGGATTTTGCTTAAATTGAAGTTTATATTGAATGTGTTACTTTTTTCTCCATAGTTTGGTCTTTTGCTTTTGTATTTAAGGGAACTATATATTTTGAAGTTCGCCGCCTGTCTACACATTTTCGAAAGTCACCTACTGCTTCAGCCGGCCTTGTCGGGCTTTCAGCGCCATTTGCATCTTCCGGCTCACAGACTGGTGTATGATGTCCCCACGCGTTGGAATTCAACTCTGCACATATTGGTCAGGATATGTGAGCAGAAGAGGGCAGTTGTTGAGTACCTGCATCACCTAAGCCGTAGGGAAATGGGTCAAACTCCATACATAACACCTGAGGAGTGGAGACGGATGTCCGACCTATGTACCATCCGCCAAAACTTTGAGGACTCCACCAAGATGGTGAGCGGCGATGAAGACATTATTAGCGTCAACATACCGCTTCTCTGCCTTCTAAAATGGTCTCTGCTCAAAAACAAACATGATGCATTGCAGGCGGAGCGCGATGAGCTGGAGCAAGAAACAGTAGTGGGTGTGGGTGATAACACACAGCCCAGCCTCGTCTCATCACAACGTGCAGTGGAGGACTATGACGAGGAGGAGGATGAAGACATGGAGCAACTCTCCGGCCAAATTGAGGATATGACATGCAGTCATATCCTCGGTTCAGCGTGGCTGGCCAGAGGACAGGGTAGATGATGAGGAGGAGGAGGAGGACAGCATGTTCAGTCATCGTGTTGGTCAGGATACTGAAGTGATGGCTGTTAAGAGTCTGGCACACATGGCTGACTTTATGGTAAGCTGCCTGTCTCGTGACCCTCGCGTTAAGAACATCTTGGCCGACAATCATTACTGGTTGGTAACACTGTTAGACCCACGCTAAAAGGAGAACTTTATGTCTCTTATTCCCGAGGCGGAGAGGTCAGGCAAAATGCAGCAGTTCCAGAAGGCCATAGTCATGGAAGTAGGCAAAGCATTCCCCTCACAAAACGCTAGCGGCATAGGTCAGGAATCAGTGGACAACCAAGGCGTACAGCCGAGAGGGGCACAAGTCCAATCCACCAGAGGTAGGGGAACAGTCTTTAAGATGTGGGACAGTTTTCTCAGCCCCTCACATACCACAGCCCCTGAGGTGCGGGGTAGTGCCACAAGAAATCCTAAGTTTGCCCAGATGCTCAAGGAATACCTTGCAGATCAAACAACTGTACTCCGACATTCCTCTGTGCCTTACAATTAATGGGTGTCCAAGCTGGACACGTGGCATGAATTGGCTCTCTACGCCTTGGAAGTCCTGGCCTGCCCTGCCGCTAGCGTTTTGTCAGAGCGTGTTTTTAGTGCCGCAGGTGGAATCATTACAGATAAACGCACCCGCCTGTCAACTGAAAATGCTGACAGGCTGACTCTGATCAAGATGAACAAGGGTTGGATTGGGCCAGACTTCACCAGACCACCAGCAAATGACAGCGGAATTTAAAGTTTGTAGCGGGAATTTGCCATGTACCTCCACTCACCCATGGTAACACACTTCCGGACTTTGGCTAATCTCTGGACTGCTCCTCCTTCTTCTCATGCGCCATCATGATGACCGTTACAATAGTTAGGCCGTTGTTTCAGGTATACCCCCAGTGGTAAATTTTTTCTCCCATTCTTTCAGAATGGGCATTACAACGACAGGAGACCCGCTCCTTTGCAATGGGAACAATGTTTTGAGGCCCTCATGCACATCTCTATCCAGGGACAATGTGGAGCCTCCAAATTTTTGGCTGCCCTGCCTAAGGGCTATACTACAATAGACCCACTTCCTTACAATGGGCACTTCAGGTTTACAGGCCATCATGCACGTCTCTATCCAGGGACAATATGGAGCCTGACGCTGCTACCGACTGCCACACACGTGCGGTTTTTAAATGCAAGCACGGACACACTAAGAACCTAACAGGTTTTTAGGAGCGACAATTACTGAGAAGTCTGACACTATCAGACACTGCTGACTGACGTGTATTATACACTAGACTTATGCGTTATATAATAGTTTGTGCAAATCGTGCACCTGTACGCTGCCACCGACAGGCACACACGTGCGGTATTTAAATGCAAGCACGGACGCACTAAGAACTAGAGGTGAGCGAACCGGTCCCGGTTCGGCTCGAGGTCGGTTCGCCGAACGGAAGTCCCGTTCGAGTTCGGTTCGTCGAACCGAACTCGAACCACATAGGAAACAATGGCAGGCATTCACAAACACATAAAAACACAAAGAAAACACCCTCAAAGGTGTCCAAAAGGTGACAAACAACTCACAACACGACACAAACACATGAGAAAGTGACAAGGACATATACTCATGAGAAAACAAAAGAGCAGGACAAGGAAAAAGAGGAGGAGACACAGATATACGAGAAATGGGGGGGAGCCAGCGCTGCTTATGAGTGGCATGCAGCAATGAAAAAGTAAAAAGTGTAATATTCACAAATTCATTCCTACTGTAACAATTCAATGAGATTTTTGGCAAATAATTGATCAATGATTTGAGCCCCCCTGCCCCGTCACGGCAAATCTCTATAAGGGGGGTCCCTACACTACAGTTATAATATACAAACGTACCATGAGGTCTAGTATAATGCGCAGGACCATATAGGAACATCACCTACCTGAGAAGTGTCAGAACCGCTCCCATGCTGCAAGGGCTGACAACTGCGAGTAGATGGGCAGTCCAGGTGCCAGTGTGTGCGGCAGAACCACACACACCAAAGGTGATGTTCCTATATGGTCCTGCGCATTATACTAGACCTCATGGTACGTTTGTATATTATAACTGTAGTGTAGGGACCCCCCTTATAGAGATTTGCCGTGACGGGGCAGGGGGGCTCAAATCATTGATCAATTATTTGCCAAATATCTCATTGAATTGTTACAGTAGGAATGAATTTGTGAATATTACACTTTTTACTTTTTCATTGCTGCATGCCACTCATAAGCAGTGCTGGCTCCCCCCCATTTCTCGTTTATTGGTCAGGTGGTTGACTGCCACCATGCCGTGCACGCCCAGTGTGGTTTGCAAATTCCTTCTGTTGCCATCAAAATTTATGTTGGTGCCTGTTCACATACAGCCACCGCCTCCTGTTCCTTAGGCATTATTACTTAAGCACCACCTGCCTGGGGCTGTTCCGCCCTTCATCCATGTCTGCTGGTCTGACACTGTGGGGGCTAGTTCTGACATTGTGCTGGTGTGTGTGGTTCTGCCGCACACGCTGGCACCTGGACTGCCCATCTACTCGCAGTTGTCAGCCCTTGCAGCATGGGAGCGGTTCTGACACTTCTCAGGTAGGTGATGTTCCTATATGGTCCTGCGCATTATACTAGACCTCATGGTACGTTTGTATATTATAACTGTAGTGTAGGGACCCCCCTTATAGAGATTTGCCGTGACGGGGCAGGGGGGCTCAAATCATTGATCAATTATTTGCCAAAAATCTCATTGAATTGTTACAGTAGGAATGAATTTGTGAATATTACACTTTTTACTTTTTCATTGCTGCATGCCACTCATAAGCTGTGCTGGCTCCCCCCCATTTCTCGTTTATTGGTCAGGTGGTTGACTGCCACCATGCCGTGCACGCCCAGTGTGGTTTGCAAATTCCTTCTGTTGCCATCAAAATTTATGTTGGTGCCTGTTCACATACAGCCACCGCCTCCTGTTCCTTAGGCATTATTACTTAAGCACCACCTGCCTGGGGCTGTTCCGCCCTTCATCCATGTCTGCTGGTCTGACACTGTGGGGGCTAGTTCTGACATTGTGCTGGTGTGTGTGGTTCTGCCGCACACGCTGGCACCTGGACTGCCCATCTACTCGCAGTTGTCAGCCCTTGCAGCATGGGAGCGGTTCTGACACTTCTCAGGTAGGTGATGTTCCTATATGGTCCTGCGCATTATACTAGACCTCATGGTACGTTTGTATATTATAACTGTAGTGTAGGGACCCCCCTTATAGAGATTTGCCGTGACGGGGCAGGGGGGCTCAAATCATTGATCAATTATTTGCCAAAAATCTCATTGAATTGTTACAGTAGGAATGAATTTGTGAATATTACACTTTTTACTTTTTCATTGCTGCATGCCACTCATAAGCAGTGCTGGCTCCCCCCCATTTCTCGAGACACAGATATAGGCATGACACGCCCTTCTAAAATCATGTAAAACACCGCAAGGTGACTCCAAGCGGAATTTCCCTTTTTTCCAAAAATTGGGCCACACACACACCCACCCCTTCAGTGGCAGCACTTGTGCCCCAGTTGTACACTTCACAGCTAGATTTGCATCAAGCACATTCAAAAATATGCCATAATTAACCGTCCCCAGGATGACACCGGGGTAGGTAGCAAAGTCTTTCCTGACCCCAGCTCTGTTCATCTTGGCTTCTTTTAAAAACAATGTAAGCAAGGGTTACTCCAAGCGGAGTCTCCCTTTTTTTCAAAAATTGGGCCCCACACACACCCACCCCTTCAGTGGCAGCAGTTGTGCCCCAGTTGTACAATTCACAGCTACATTTGCATCAAGCACATTCAAAAATATGCTATTCTTAACAGTCCCCAGGATGACACCGGGGTAGGTAGCAAAGTCATTGCTGAACCATGACTTCTTCATCTTGGCTCCTTTTAAAAACAATGTAAGTAAGGGTTACTCCAAGCGGAGTTTCCCTTTTTTCCAAAAATTGGGCCCCACACAACACACACCCCTTCAGTGGCAGCAGCTGTGCCCCAGTTGTACAATTCACAGCTACATTTGCATCAAGCACATTCAAAAATATGCTATTCTTAACCGTCCCCAGGATGACACCGGGGTAGGTAGCAAAGTCTTTGCTGATCCCAGCTCTGTTCATCTTGGCTTCTTTTAAAAACAATGTAAGCAAGGGTTACTCCAAGCGGAGTCTTCCTTTTTTCCAAAAATTGGGCCCCACACACACCCACCCCTTCAGTGGCAGCAGTTGTGCCCCAGTTGTACAATTCACAGCTAGATTTGCATCAAGCACATTCAAAAATATGCTATTCTTAACCGTCCCCAGGATGACACCGGGGTAGGTACCAAAGTCTTTGCTGAACCATGACTTGTTCATCTTGGCTCCTTTTAAAAACAATGTAAGTAAGGGTTACTCCAAGCGGAGTCTTCCTTTTTTCCAAAAATTGGGCCCCACACACACCCACCCCTTCAGTGGCAGCAGTTGTGCCCCAGTTGTACAATTCACAGCTACATTTGCATCAAGCACATTCAAAAATATGCTATTCTTAACCGTCCTCAGGATGACACCGGGGTAGGTAGCAAAGTCTTTGCTGATCCCAGCTCTGTTCATCTTGGCTCCTTTTAAAAACAATGTAAGTAAGGGTTACTCCAAGCGGAGTCTCCCTTTTTTCAAAAATTTGGGCCACACAGACACCTTATCAGTGGCAGCACTTGTGCCCTAGTTGCAAACAGGATGTTTTGATTTGCATCAAGCACATTCAAAAATACGCCATAATTAACCGTCCCCAGGATGACACCGGGGTAGGTAGCAAAGTCTTTCCTGACCCCAGCTCTGTTCATCTTGGCTTCTTTTAAAAACAATGTAAGCAAGGGTTACTCCAAGCGGAGTCTCCCTTTTTTTCAAAAATTGGGCCCCACACACACCCACCCCTTAAGTGGCAGCAGTTGTGCCCCAGTTGTACAATTCACAGCTACATTTGCATCAAGCACATTCAAAAATATGCTATTCTTAACCGTCCCCAGGATGACACCGGGGTAGGTAGCAAAGTCTTTGCTGATCCCAGCTCTGTTCATCTTGGCTTCTTTTAAAAACAATGTAAGCAAGGATTACTCCAAGCGGAGTCTTCCTTTTTTCCAAAAATTGGGCCCCACACACACACACCCCTTCAGTGGCAGCAGTTGTGACCCAGTTGTACAATTCACAGCTAGATTTGCATCAAGCACATTCAAAAATATGCTATTCTTAACCGTCCCCAGGATGACACCGGGGTAGGTACCAAAGTCTTTGCTGAACCATGACTTGTTCATCTTGGCTCCTTTTAAAAACAATGTAAGTAAGGGTTACTCCAAGCGGAGTCTTCCTTTTTTCCAAAAATTGGGCCCCACACACACCCACCCCTTCAGTGGCAGCAGTTGTGCCCCAGTTGTACAATTCACAGCTACATTTGCATCAAGCACATTCAAAAATATGCTATTCTTAACCGTCCCCAGGATGACACCGGGGTACGTAGTAAAGTCTTTGCTGAACCATGACTTGTTCATCTTGGCTCCTTTTAAAAACAATGTAAGTAAGGGTTACTCCAAGCGGAGTCTCCCTTTTTTAAAAAAATTGGGCCACACAGACACCTTATCAGTGGCAGCACTTGTGCCCTAGTTGCAAACAGGGTGTTTTGATTTGCATCAAGCACATTCCAAATCCACAAGCATTTACTCTCCCCAGGATGACACAGGGGTAGTAAATTCCTTCTGGATCCATGACTTGTTCATTTTGATGAACGTCAGTCTGTCCACATTGTCACTGGACAGACGCGTGCGCTTATCTGTCAGCCCACACCCAGCAGCACTGAAGACACGTTCAGAGACAGCGCTGGCAGCTGGACACGACAAAATCTCCAAGGCGTAACTGGAGAGCTCTGGCCATTTTTCTAGATTTGAAGCCCAAAAGGAGCAAGGCTCCATTTGCAAAGTCATGGCATCGATGTTCAATTGGAGATACTCCTGTATCATCCTCTCCAGCCGTTGACTATGTGTCAGACTTGTTGTCTCTGGTGGCCTTGCAAAAGAGGGTCTAAAAAAATTGTGAAAAGATTCCATAAAATTGCTGTTACCAGCACCAGATACGGTCCTACTGGTACGGGTAGACTGTTGAAGATGACGAGACCGTCCCATGTTTGTCAAGTTACAACTGGGAGATTCACTCCCTGCACCTGCACGGTTGTTTGGTGGAAATGCCGAGCTAAGATCGAGTAACAGCTTCTGCTGATACTCCTGCATACGTGCGTCCCTTTCTATGGCTGGAATTATGTCACAAAATTTGGACTTGTACCGGGGATCTAATAGTGTTGCAAGCCAGTAGTCATCATCACTTCTAATTTTGACAATACGAGGGTCATGTTGGAGGTAGGGCAACAAGAAGGCACTCATGTGTCTTGCGCAGCAATGCGGACCAAGTCCACGCTGTATTTGTGGCATAGAGGTGCTAACCGTTCTTTCTTCCTCTGACATCTCCCCCCAACCTCTTTCAACTGAAATTTGACCAAGGTCTCCCTCATCTGCTGAGTCTTCCATGTCCATGGACAGTTCGTCCTCCATTTCTTCATGTTCTCCTGCACCTTCCTCAACATCTCGCCTGCTACCATGCGCCCTTGTTGATCCCTGTCCCCCATGGTCCCATGCCTGCCGCGTTGGTGATGATGAACATCTAGACCTTGGTGATGTTGTTGTGTCTTGCGCATATGAATCCTCCTGTAGTTCCTCCCCTTCCTGTTGTCCCACCCCCTGACTCCGAATAGTGTTTAGCGTGTGCTCCAGCATGTAAATGACTAAAAATTGTCATGCTGATAATGGCATTGTCAGCGCTAAACATATTCGTCGCCATGTCGAAACTGTGCAGAAGGGTGCATAGGTCCTTGATCTGAGACCACTCCATCAGGGTGATCTGCCCCACCTCTGCATCTCGTTGGCCCAGGCTATACGTCATGACGTATTGCACCAGGGCTCGGCGGTGCTGCCACAGTCGCTGTAACATGTGGAGAGTTGAATTCCAGCGTGTCGCCACATCGCATTTCAGGCGATGAACCGGCAGGCCGAAAGACTTCTGGAGCGATGCAAGTCGCTCAGCTACGGCGCTTGAACGGCGGAAGTGAGCAGACAGTTTTCGTGCCCTGTTCAGAAGGCCATCTAGGCCGGGATAGTGTGTTAAAAATTGTTGCACGACAAGGTTCAACACGTGAGCCATACAAGGTACGTGTGTCACCTTGCCCAGGCGAAGGGCCGCACCCAGGTTTGCAGCATTGTCGCACACGGCCTTACCAGGCTGCAGGTTGAGTGGAGACAACCATTTATTAAACTCGGACCGCAGAGCTGACCACAACTCTTCAGCTGTGTGACTCTTATTCCCAAGACATGTCAAGCTAAAGACCGCCTGATGCCGTTGCGCTCTGCTGCCAGCATAGTAATGAGGGGTGCGTGATTCCTTCTGCGCAGTGAGAACGCTGGTGGCCTGACCAGGCAGGCTTGGGGCAGAGGTGGAGGACCCAGATGAAGTGGAGGAGGCAGAAGCAGTGGCGGAACTTGGACAGACAGAGGATTGACACACAAGTCGTGGGGACAGCAAGACTTGTGCAGCAGACCCTTCACCATCTATCACCATAGTTACCCTGTGCCCAGTCAGTGACATGTAACGTCCCTGTCCATGCTTACTGGTCCAAGTATCGGTGGTGAAATGCACACGTTGACACACAGAGTTTCTCAAGGAAGCAATGATGTTGTGTGCGACATGCTGGTGTAGCGCGGGCACACCTTTCTTAGAGAAGTAGTGGCGACTAGGCATCTGGTACTGGGGCACAGCGACAGACATAAGGTCTCTAAAATCCTGTGTGTCCACTAGGCAGAAAGGCAGCATTTCGGTAGCCAAGAGCTTACAGAGGGATAGAGTCAACCTCTTAGCTTTGTCATGGGTCGCAGGAAGTGGCCTTTTATTTGACCACATCTGAGGGACAGAGATCTGGCTGCTGTGTGTAGACGGTGTTGAGTAGGGTGTCCCTGGAAAAATGCAGGTTTGTGAGGAAAGTGCAGGCGGAGACATGATGTTGCCTTCATCCAACGTTGGTGCTATCGATGTCTGAGAGAGCTGTACACACTCACTTGTTTCCCCTTCCAAACCAACTGACGACCTACCATGCAAACTGCCTGTTGCGGTTACAGTGGTGGAAGTTGTGTGTGGAAAAACAGGTGTGACAGCTGTCCCCACAGTCCTAGAAGATGAAGAGCGTGCGGATGCACTGGAAGGGGCAGGCGGTGGATGGTTCGCTCCGCTAGGCCGCATTGTAGCACGGTGAGCTTTCCACCGGGACATATGATATTTATTCATGTGACGATTCATGGAAGAAGTTGTCAAACTGCTGAGGTTTTGACCTCTACTAAGAGAACCATGACAAATTTTACAGATCACATAATTTGGGCGAACTTTTTCTATGTCAAAAAAGGACCAGGCTAGGCAAGGCTTAGAGGGCATGCGACCTGTTGATCCAACCCGACTAGTGCTCAGAGGCAGAGTGGTGGCTGAGGATGCAGTTGTAGACGTGCTACCAGTACTCCGACTTTGTCCAGGAAGGCGCAAGGTAACTTCGTCATCAGTTGCATCCTCCTCCACCACCTCTGTTGACCTCCTCAAGGGCCTGACTGTGGGTTGACAGTAGGTGGGATCTAGAACTTCATCATCAATTGTTGTGTTTGCACTCCCCTCCCCGTCAGACCGAACCTCTTCTTGCCCTGACCGAATATTTAAGTTGTCATCCCAATCGGGTATCTGCGTCTCATCGTCATCAGTATGTTCCTCATTGTCTATAACCACAGGTGTTACAGTTTGTGACAAAGGGTCAACATTATGCTCAGAAACTTGGTCCTCACGGCCTGAATCAGAGTCACAAAGGTTCTGGGCATCACTTCAGACCATTTCCTGTTCTGTACTCACTGTAGCTTGGGAGCAGACCTCTGATTCCCAGGCTATAGTGTGACTGAACAGCTCTGCAGACTCAGCCATCTCAGTTCCACCATACTGTGCAGGGCTGATGGAGACTTCAGAGCTGGGAGAAAGCAAGTTTGATTGGGATGACAACTCAGAGGACTGGTGGTTTTGGATGCGGTACTTGAAGTGGCTGAGAGGGCACTTGTTGGACCACTTGAGATCCATTCAAGCATTTTCCTTTTTTGGCCATCATCTACCTTTGTTCCTGTTGTTCGTGTCCGTAAAAAAGGGAGCACATCAGATTGTCCACGGTAAGTAGTAGACATCTTACTTTTGCTGGTAGATGGTCTATCTTCAGCAGATGATAATGGAGCTTTGCCACCTTCCCCACGGACAAAACCTTTTTTACCTTTTCCACCACGCCTCTTCCCCTTTCCACCAGCATCTGTCATTTTGCCACTCATGTTAATTGCGACAAGATTGTGCACTGAAAATGTGGTAGTAAAAATTGAGAGGTGGTGTAAATTGCAGCGGTGGTCTAGCTTTATTAACAGCAGAATAATAAAGAATAAATATCCCTGACAATGCAACTACGGCCCTTAAACTGGCAGCAAAAATTGCTAGTATAATGGCTTAGTTATAATGAGTTGGAGTGTGCAATGCAGGCAGAGGTGCTGCAAATATCTTTGCACTAGTGGGACTATAGCAAAGTCCAATAGCCACGTTTAGGATGCCACTAGGTACACTGCGTGTTTGCTAGTATAATGGCTTAGTTATAATGAGTTGGAGTGTGCAATGCAGGCAGAGGTGCTGCAAATATCTTTGCACTAGTGGGACTATAGCAAAGTCCAATGGCCACGTTTAGGATGCCACTAGGTACACTGAGTGTTTGCTAGTATAATGGCTTAGTTATAATGAGTTGGAGTGTGCAATGCAGGCAGAGGTGCTGCAAATATCTTTGCACTAGTGGGACTATAGCAAAGTCCAATAGCCACGTTTAGGATGCCACTAGGTACACTGAGTGTTTGCTAGTGTTACTGTTAGGGCCAGGTGGACGGGCAGACCCGGAAGGTGGATCCACTGGGCGGAACACCTCACCGAGGGCAAGGTGCCCAGTAGCCGGAGCACTACGGGTAGTAGGACAGTCCGTACAGAGGAGTGGAGAAGTCCCTGAGACCACGGAGTAACGGATGGCAGTCCGGGTGACGGAGCTCAGGTTTGGAGGCCGAGATGACATCAGGCAGATCCGGAACCGACGGAGCGAGAAGACGGGTCACCACAGGGAGCGGAGTTGGTATGGACTGACGGGATGGCTGGCCGTCACCGTTCGGGGTTCGGGTATCGTCAGGACCGATTGGCGAGGCAGGAGCGGCTCTAGGAGAGAGATAGGTAAGTATACCACAAGACACAAAGGGACCTGACTCCTAGCTTGGCAAAACATGAAGAACAGGCCCCGTCAACTTGGAAAGGATCTCCCTATATACCCTGTACCTACTTCTGCAATATCCTGTTTGGAGGACACTGGCCCTTTAAGAGAGGGTCAATGACCGCGCGCACGCCCTAATTCGCATGCGCGAGGCCCGGGTGCCAGAAGCCAGGGCAGGGAGCGGAGAACAGGAGGCAGGAGAGCCGGGCTGGAGCTGAGATGCCGGCGGGCGCCGGGACTAGAGTTGAGCGCGGTTCGAGGTTCGAGGTTCTCCAGTTCTAGGCTCCAGTGATTTTGGGGGCTGTTCCAGATCGAACTAGAACTCGAGCTTTTTGCAAAAGCTCGATAGTTCTAGATACGTTCGAGAACGGTTCTAGCAGCAAAAAGCAGGGCTTTTTACAGCTACAGTGTGCAGGAGCCATCGCTGGCAGCCTGCCACAAGCTGGTAACCAAGATAAACATCGGGTATCCAACCAAAGCGCTTTGGTTAGTAACCCGATGTTTATCCTAGTTACGTGCAGGAAGCCCACACTTCCCCGCTCAGCTCGCTCCGCCCCCTCCTGCCCGCGGCATGTACACACGTACACACACACACACACACACACACACGGTCCCGCTCGGCTTACCTGCGGTCGGCCCGGGGGCAGCAGTCCTTGGCACTGGAAACTGTGGCTGCTGGCCCTTTAAGGCCCGCAGACCACAGCATTCACTGTGTTCTCCTGCATTGAGCATCATCTGTGGGCGGAGCTACCGCCCGGCGTCCTGCTCAGTCGCACAGATGAAGGAGTCACAGTGCCTGCCAGCGACCCCCAGCACATCGCTTCCCTCCGGCGCTGTGTGGGCCCCATCTGCACCGTGAGCTGATCAGTATGTGGGACATCACTCCCTCCGCGCCCCTCCCTGTCCCCCCGTGCGTTTGTGGGCCCCGCAGAGCCGTGAGTGTGACCCCCGGAGCCGCGTGTGTGGGCCCCGCAGAGCAAGGTGTGTGTTTATATGTATGCAGCAGAGTAGTATACGTGTCTGTATGTATGTATATATGCAGCAGAGCAGTATGCGTGTCTACATGTATGTATATATGCAGCAGAGCAGTATGCGTGTCTGTATGTATGTATGTATATATGCAGCAGAGCAGTATGCGTGTCTGTATGTATGTATATATGCAGCAGAGCAGTATGCGTGTCTGTATGTATGTATGTATATATGCAGCAGAGCAGTATGCGTGTCTGTATGTATGTATGTATGTATATATGCAGCAGAGCAGTATGCGTGTCTGTATGTATGTATGTTTATATGCAGCAGAGCAGTATGCGTGTCTGTATGTATGTATGTATGTATGCAGCAGAGCAGTATGCGTGTCTGTATGTATGTATATATGCAGCAGAGCAGTATGCGTGTCTGTATGTATGTATGTATATATGCAGCAGAGCAGTATGCGTGTCTGTATGTATGTATGTATATATGTAGCAGAGTAATATGCGTGTCTGTATGTATGTATATATGCAGCAGAGCAGTATGCGTGTCTGTATGTATGTATATATGCAGCAGAGCAGTATGCGTGTCTGTATGTATATATGTAGCAGAGTAATATGCGTGTCTGTATGTATGTATATATGCAGCAGAGCAGTATGCGTGTCTGTATGTATGTATATATGCAGCAGAGCAGTATTCGTGTCTGTATGTATGTATGTATATATGTAGCAGAGTAGTATGCGTGTCTGTATGTATGTATATATATATATATATATGCAGCAGAGCAATATGCGTGTCTGTCTGTATGTATGCATGTATGTATGCAGCAGAGCAGTATACGTGTCTGTATGTATCAAACAAATTTACAACCAAAAATAGAATAACCAAGAGGAGAAAATTCTGTGGTCAGTCAAATTGAGAGATAGTACCACCACCCCATGATTATAGTGACTGGATATACAACTGATTCAAAGATAATATAATACCAATTCACAGAAACGAATCAGAGACAAATAAGTAAAAGGTAAATCTTTATTGAAACCAAATTAAAACCAAAGAAGGGGGTGTAATTACAAGACAGTGCACAAGATGGCGTACATAAACGGTGAGCAAAATCCTAGTGTCCGGTACATAGACAGTAAACTCACTACAGCCTCAGAAAAGCCCAATATAAAGGAATCAGTTAAGATATAAATCCCATGGTGGGTAGTAACGCTCAAAGAGACTGTATAAAAAGAGAGATGTAAAGCCGGAGATCACTTAAACTCACCGCTGAAATGACGCCAGGTCCCGCCTACGCACGTTTCGGCGCTAGCCTTCGTCAGGGGGGCGTGGCTTCATATCGGCAAAGTGAGAGCATAAATACGGCGCCCCAACCAATCGGAGCATCTGAAATGGCGCATGCGCATTGTACACACCAATGCAGCGCACAGACGGGAAAAGCGCGTCATCACTACGGAGGGTACAAGGATTCACTCCCAACCATCACCGCCCCACGTGATAACCTCACGTGACGCGTGTGACGTAAGCAAGTCCGCCCTAACTCTCGCAGTGTTATAGATACGCTCCCAGTCTGAGCACCACACGGGGACAGCGCATGCGCACTAGTCCGATAAGAGGAAGAGCCGATCTACAAAGGTGACAAACCTATTAAATATGGCAAAGAGTGACATAACATTTATACTGGTGTTTTACAACCACATAAACAATAACTGCTGATACAGAATGTCAAAGATACGGCGAAAAATGGCAAAAAAGTATATTTTTTAAAAGTCTCCAGAAGGTCTATACACGCACTAGTACTGAATCAGTACATAAACAATTGGAAATATATACATATGCTAGTGTGTGCATAATATAAGATTTGAAATCCATAATCTTCCAAACCAAGAAAAAGAAAACATCCATCAACAAAAGAGAGATAAAAAAGGTAAAAAACATTTTTTCCCCATACAATATAAATACATTGTGATAAATAGAGTGATGCCAATAAATTCATATAAAGTTAAGAACGTATAAATATATATACAATAAATATATATATATATATATATATATACATATATACAAATCCATACATACGTACAGAGAGGTGTGCAAACATATACATACACTAATGTGACAAAAACCCTGCAAAATAAGAAGAGTGGAAAATTACGAGGTGAAAAACTATCCAAATATTCGGAACTTATTAATATAAGTGCAAGTGCAATGGGACAAATGAACCCAAGGAAAAGAGGGGGGAGGGAAGGAGGGGCGGGGGAGGGAAAAGGAGAAAAATATTTAATTGTAATAAAACTCCAACTACATATAAAGAGAAAGGATTTTGCTCACCGTTTATGTACGCCACCTTGTGCACTGTCTTGTAATTACACCCCCTTCTTTGGTTTTAATTTGGTTTCAATAAAGATTTACCTTTTACTTATTTGTCTCTGTGTCTGTATGTATGTATATATGTAGCAGAGTAGTATGCGTGTCTGTCTGTATATATATATGCAGCAGAGCAATATGCGTGTCTGTCTGTATGTATGCAGCAGAGCAGTATACGTGTCTGTATGTATGTATGCAGCAGAGCAGTATACGTGTCTGTATGTATGTATGTATATATGCAGCAGAGCAGTATGCGTGTCTGTATGTATGTATGTATATATGCAGCAGAGTAGTATGCGTGTCTGTATGTATATATATATGCATCAGAGCAGTATGCGTGTCTGTATGTATTGTGAGACTGTGACCGGGATTATCTATGACGGCCGGTATGTCTCGCCCCGGTTGTGCTCACTCCATGATAGAAAGTAAATCCACTCTAGGGTTAATGCTGTTTCCCTACAGGCTGAAGGAAGGGTTAAATAGAATCAGGAACAAGGGCAGGTGTGCCGGGTGTGAGGGAGTGAACACAACTCCCTGAGCTCTCTGCTGGAGAGGCACGTTTATATTGTTGTGGACTTTTGTTTGGATTAAAACCGTGTGCTGTGAACCTTAATGCCTGGATCCCGTGTCTTCTGCTGCGCAGCCGACCGTGCTACCTCACAGTATGCATGTATGTATGCAGCAGAGCAGTATACGTGTTTGTATGTATGTATGTATATATGCAGCAGAGCAGTATGCGTGTCTGTATGTATGTATATATGCAGCAGAGCAATATGCGTGTCTGTATGTATGTATGTATGCATCAGAGCAGTATGTGTGTCTGTATGTATGTATGTATGCAGCAGAGCAGTATGCGTGTCTGTATGTATGTATGTATGCAGCAGAGCAGTATGCGTGTTTGTATGTATGTATGTATATATGCAGCAGAGCAGTATGCGTGTCTGTATGTATGTATGTATATATGCAGCAGAGCAGTATGCGTGTCTGTATGTATGTATATATGCAGCAGAGCAGTATGCGTGTCTGTATGTATGTATGTATATATGTAGCAGAGTAATATGCGTGTCTGTATGTATGTATATATGCAGCAGAGCAGTATGCGTGTCTGTATGTATGTATATATGCAGCAGAGCAGTATGCGTGTCTGTATGTATATATGTAGCAGAGTAATATGCGTGTCTGTATGTATGTATATATGCAGCAGAGCAGTATGCGTGTCTGTATGTATGTATATATGCAGCAGAGCAGTATGCGTGTCTGTATGTATGTATGTATGTATGTAGCAGAGTAGTATGCGTGTCTGTATGTATGTATATATATATATATATGCAGCAGAGCAATATGCGTGTCTGTCTGTATGTATGCATGTATGTATGCAGCAGAGCAGTATACGTGTCTGTATGTATCAAACAAATTTACAACCAAAAATAGAATAACCAAGAGGAGAAAATTCTGTGGTCAGTCAAATTGAGAGATAGTACCACCACCCCATGATTATAGTGACTGGATATACAACTGATTCAAAGATAATATAATACCAATTCACAGAAACGAATCAGAGACAAATAAGTAAAAGGTAAATCTTTATTGAAACCAAATTAAAACCAAAGAAGGGGGTGTAATTACAAGACAGTGCACAAGATGGCGTACATAAACGGTGAGCAAAATCCTAGTGTCCGGTACATAGACAGTAAACTCACTACAGCCTCAGAAAAGCCCAATATAAAGGAATCAGTTAAGATATAAATCCCATGGTGGGTAGTAACGCTCAAAGAGACTGTATAAAAAGAGAGATGTAAAGCCGGAGATCACTTAAACTCACCGCTGAAATGACGCCAGGTCCCGCCTACGCACGTTTCGGCGCTAGCCTTCGTCAGGGGGGCGTGGCTTCATATCGGCAAAGTGAGAGCATAAATACGGCGCCCCAACCAATCGGAGCATCTGAAATGGCGCATGCGCATTGTACACACTGTCAGGTTTCCGGGTTTTCCAGTCCTCTTGTGAAAAAGCTTGCCCTCAGTTAACATGGAGTTTTGTGTTCTGTTGCCCTACTTCCTGTCCAGCTGCTTAAAAGGCCGCCTCTAAGCTTAGTCCAGTGCCTGAGTATACTGCTTGCTGTGTGCTCCTGCTTTGCTGCTGCTGCTACTTGATTACCTTTGGATCCTCCTGGAAATCTACCGACCGACTCTGGACCATACCCGGTTTCTTCAAACTGTGCCCGGACTCCGTCTGCCATCTTTTGTCAGCACGTCTGCCCGGTTTCTTCCGGTTCATAACCATTCTGGACTTTCATTCCGTACGGACACTTCTGGACTTTACCGCTTGCCCCTTGTGTCCCGGCTGCACCGCATTTAGGCCTTCCGGGGTTGATTGCCGGACAGTCCCTGTATAGGGGTTCGCTCTGGTGGTCTCCCTGGGGGAGTCCGGTGCGTGGCCCCGGGAATCCCCTTCGCTCCGTTTCAGAAAGGTATTTTTTGTGTTTGTTATACTGTGTATTTCCGTTGTGTATCTACCGTGGTTACGTATCATAAAAACATCTTGTACCACAAACTCGTCTCTGGCTGTCATTGCCCTAACGCTATCGAAATCCTCAAACATACAATAGTATTACATTATACTCAGGCCATAAGAGGATTTCGCTGGGGCAATGACTGAGACACGAGTAGATCAGCTCTTTTCTATGATTAACTCCTTGCAGCAGGAGATGGAGGTGGTGCAGACTAAACTTAGAGATGTGGAGACACAGCTGGGCCATGATCACCAGGTACTGGGTCCGGCTATACAGGATTTGCAAGTCAGAGTGGAGGCTCAGGAAGCCGGCCCCACTACGTCCGTATCAGCTGCCGGTATGCCTAGGTTACCCCCATTCCGTTTCAATGGTGACCGTAGTCAGTTTCGTGGATTTGTGAACCAATGTATACTGTTTTTTGATGTACATGCTGATTATTACCGTTCTGACCGGTCCAAAGTGTTATGTATAATTATGTTATTAACCTCACGAGCACTGGCTTGGGCTAATCCTATGATAGAGAACCGGGACATCCGTTTAAATCACCTAGAGGACTTTCTGACCGCAATGGCGCAGATGTTTGATGATCCGAATCGCCGTGCTACCGCTGAATCGGCTCTCCTTTCCTTACGTCAGGGAAAGCGTTCTGTCGTTGAATACGCCACTGAATTTAAGAGGTTAGTGGTAGACACCGACTGGGGAAACAATGCATTATTGTCTGTTTTCAGAAAGGGTTTGTCTGGTACCATCAAAGACGAGTTAGCTCGTTCCGAATCTCCAGGGGAGTTTGAACAGTTTCTCCAGCACTGTGTGCGTATTGATACCCGCTTGACCGAACGTAGACAGGAAAAATGGGCAGCTGTAAACCGTGTAAACCACTTTGCCTTTCCTTCCAGAGAACCCGCTCTCAGGACGCCACGGGAGGCCGAGGACGTTCCTATGCAAGTGGACTCTCTGCAAAAGCGAGAGACCAATGAACGTCGCGAACACCGGCTCCGTGAGTGTTTGTGTTTCTATTGCGGTCAATCGGACCATTTCTTGATCGACTGCCCGAAACGTCCGAATCGCCCAAATAAGGTATTGGCAGCCATGGCAGAGTGTGACAACACGGACGCAGAGTCCGATATCTCTGAGGCAAGTGGACACCTGGATGCGGTATTTCCCTTGACTGTAATGTCAACCTCACCGAAGGACTCGGAAGGGAAATATACCCATTGCTCGCTCCCCATTCAGATCCGGTGGGAGGGACAGCTAATACCTACCTCTGCAATGATAGATTCTGGGGCAGGGGGAAATTTCATGGACTCCTCTTTTGCCAGGAAACACGGTATCCGGACTCAGCAAAGATCCTCACCGGTTACCATGGAGACGGTTGACGGATCTCCGTTAATCTCTGGACCAGTTGATCGGGAAACCGTACCGCTAGAATGCGTCATGAAGCCAGGTCAGCAGGAGACCCTTGTTTTCATGTTAATTTCTTCTCCTCATTTTCCGATTATTCTAGGTATTCCGTGGCTACGGTCTACAAATCCGGTCATCGATTGGGAAACTAAGGAAATATCCTTCCCACCGCAGAGTATTCCGACCATTAGTCCAACTGTTCCGGTTCCAGTAACACCGAAGGCGGAGGGCACTGTACAGGTACCTGTTCTACCCCCGGTGTATAATGACTTTGCGGATATATGCGACAAAAGAAAAGCCGATCGGCTTCCCCCGCATAGACCGTATGATTGCCCCATAGACTTACTCCCAGGGGCGGAGATCCCGTTTGGTCATGTCTACCCGTTGGCGGCACCTGAGCTAGAAGCACTAAAAGAATACATTGATGAAAGTCTAGCTAAGGGATTCATTCGTCCGTCTACCTCACCAGCAGGGGCACCCATCTTTTTCGTGAAAAAGAAAGAGGGGACTCTGAGACCCTGTATTGACTACCGGGAACTGAATAAAATAACTATCCGGAACCGGTATCCGTTACCGTTGATTCCTGAGCTATTGGAGAGGGTCCAACAGGCAAAAATATTCACCAAATTGGATCTCCGTGGGGCATACAATCTACTCCGTATACGTCCCGGAGACGAGTGGAAGACCGCGTTCCGATGTCGGTATGGACATTTTGAGTACCTAGTGATGCCTTTTGGACTTTGTAACGCTCCCGCGACTTTCCAACATCTAGTTAACGATATTTTTAGGGATATCATGGACCAATTCATGGTGATTTATCTGGACGATATCCTAATCTTTTCTGATTCCCTACAGGAACACCAGGAACACGTCAAGACCGTACTTACCCGGCTGAGGGAAAACCACCTGTACATCAAACTGGAGAAATGCGAGTTCCACTGCTCACAAATACAATTCTTAGGTTATGTCATCTCTCCTCAGGGACTGAACATGGAGTCTGGCAAGATACAAGCAATTCTAGACTGGCCGGAACCGGGGAACATCAAGGAGGTACAACGCTTTGTCGGTTTTGCCAACTTTTACCGACGTTTTATCCGTAATTTTTCAGAGATCGTTCGTCCCATCACTCTGTTAACCAAGAAAGGACAGAAGTTTGTGTGGTCCGCCCAGGCCCAGGAAGCTTTCCATCGTCTCAAGGTTTGTTTTACCTCAGCGCCTATATTGGTACATCCGAATCCCGCACTTCCCTTTATCGTGGAAGTCGACGCTTCCGACTACGCATTAGGGGCCATCCTTTCACAAAGGACTGGGGACAAGAGTCTCTTACATCCGTGTGCTTTCTTTTCCCGCCGGTTGTCCCCTGCAGAAAGGAACTATGACATTGCGGACAAGGAATTGTTAGCGATTATTTCCGCTTTCAAGGAATGGAGACACCACTTACAGGGAGTCGCGCAGCAAGTGATAGTACTCACAGATCATCGTAATCTGGAATTTCTTAAGTCTGCCAGGTGCCTGTCTCCACGGCAAGCCCGTTGGAGCCTATTCCTTAACCAGTTCAATTTTGTCGTTACATACCGTCCAGGTTCACGTAATGGGAAAGCCGATGCCTTGTCCCGAATCCACGCCGTGGACTCCGTGCCTGGAACCCCGTCTCAGACCGTGTTATCGGATGCCAATTTCGTTGGAGTAATCCAGGACCAGGACTTGTGGAAGGACATCAAGCTGGCCTATGATGGTGACGTATTTCTTGCTGCCCCCCCGAATGATGTAACTCTTGTTCTTCGGAATGGTGTGTGGTTGAGAGAGCGACGCATTTATGTCCCGGAGGCCGTAAGACTTCGGGTTCTCAAGTTGGTCCATGACTCCGTGTTGGCTGGTCATAGGGGGGTACAGAAGACGCAGGAATTTCTGAACCGTTTTTTCTGGTGGCCTACCTGTTTAAAGGACGTAAAGGACTATGTCCACTCATGTGTGGTTTGTGCCCGGTGCAAGGTCCCTCGTGTGGCTCCTACAGGACTCCTCCAACCGTTACCCGTGCCATCTCGCCCTTGGGGGTCTATCTCAATGGATTTTATTGTGGAGTTGCCCGTCTCAGACGGTCACAATACCATTTTAGTGGTGGTGGATCGGTTGACTAAAGCTGCTCACTTTATTCCGTGTGCCGGTCTTCCCTCAGCCGCAGAGACAGTGGATCTGGTTATCCAGAACGTATTCCGATTGCATGGGGTACCAGACGAGATCATCTCTGACCGGGGCGTGCAGTTCACGTCTAGGTTCTGGAAGGGGTTTTGTACGGCACTCCAGATTGATGTCTGTTTGTCTTCTGCATACCATCCTCAGACAAATGGGCAAACCGAACGGACCAATCAAACACTGGAACAATACCTTCGCTGTTATGTCAGCCATCTGCAGGACGATTGGTTGAAGATGCTTCCGTTGGCGGAGTTCTCGTCTAACAACACTCAGAGCAGCTCCACTAAGGTAACGCCCTTCTTTGCTAACTTGGGTTACCATCCGACTATTTTGCCTAGGTCACCGGTTGCGGTCTCAGTGCCTGCGGTGGAGGACAGATTAACAGAGCTACGACAAAATCTGGAGGTTCTGAAGGACACTGTGGCTACAGCTCAGGAGCGTTACAAGAGGTCGGCAGACGCTCACCGGAGACCGGCACCCATGTATAAGGTAGGGGACTCTGTATGGTTGTCCACCAAGAACCTGAGATTGGGTGTTCCTTCGCAGAAACTGGGACAAAAATTCATCGGTCCGTTCAAGATCACCGGGATCGTGAGCCCTGTGGCCTGTCGGCTGCGGTTACCGCACCATCTAAAGGTACACCCGGTCTTTCATGTTTCTCTCCTCAAATCCGTCTCTCCCAATACGTTTCATGGTCGTGTCGTGCCTCCTCCTCCGCCTGTGATGGTCGACGGCGAGGAGCAGTTCGTGGTTGAGGACATTATTGACTCCCGGCTTCATCGTCGTCGGCTTCAGTATCTGGTACGTTGGCAGGGGTACGCCCCCGAGGACGATTCCTGGGAACCGGTGGGTAACATTCGAGCACCACGGAAGATCGCTCAGTTTCATCGACGGTACCCGGACAAGCCGGGCCCTGACCCGTCCTGAGGCCGTTTCTGGGGGGGGGAGTAATGTCAGGTTTCCGGGTTTTCCAGTCCTCTTGTGAAAAAGCTTGCCCTCAGTTAACATGGAGTTTTGTGTTCTGTTGCCCTACTTCCTGTCCAGCTGCTTAAAAGGCCGCCTCTAAGCTTAGTCCAGTGCCTGAGTATACTGCTTGCTGTGTGCTCCTGCTTTGCTGCTGCTGCTACTTGATTACCTTTGGATCCTCCTGGAAATCTACCGACCGACTCTGGACCATACCCGGTTTCTTCAAACTGTGCCCGGACTCCGTCTGCCGTCTTTTGTCAGCACGTCTGCCCGGTTTCTTCCGGTTCATAACCATTCTGGACTTTCATTCCGTACGGACACTTCTGGACTTTACCGCTTGCCCCTTGTGTCCCGGCTGCACCGCATTTAGGCCTTCCGGGGTTGATTGCCGGACAGTCCCTGTATAGGGGTTCGCTCTGGTGGTCTCCCTGGGGGAGTCCGGTGCGTGGCCCCGGGAATCCCCTTTGCTCCGTTTCAGAAAGGTATTTTTTGTGTTTGTTATACTGTGTATTTCCGTTGTGTATCTACCGTGGTTACGTATCATAAAAACATCTTGTACCACAAACTCGTCTCTGGCTGTCATTGCCCTAACGCTATCGAAATCCTCAAACATACAATAGTATTACACACACCAATGCAGCGCACAGACGGGAAAAGCGCGTCATCACTACGGAGGGCACAAGGATTCACTCCCAACCATCACCGCCCCACGTGATAACCTCACGTGACGCGTGTGACGTAAGCAAGTCCGCCCTAACTCTCGCAGTGTTATAGATACGCTCCCAGTCTGAGCACCACACGGGGACAGCGCATGCGCACTAGTCCGATAAGAGGAAGAGCCGATCTACAAAGGTGACAAACCTATTAAATATGGCAAAGAGTGACATAACATTTATACTGGTGTTTTACAACCACATAAACAATAACTGCTGATACAGAATGTCAAAGATACGGCGAAAAATGGCAAAAAAGTATATTTTTTAAAAGTCTCCAGAAGGTCTATACACGCACTAGTACTGAATCAGTACATAAACAATTGGAAATATATACATATGCTAGTGTGTGCATAATATAAGATTTGAAATCCATAATCTTCCAAACCAAGAAAAAGAAAACATCCATCAACAAAAGAGAGATAAAAAAGGTAAAAAACATTTTTTCCCCATACAATATAAATACATTGTGATAAATAGAGTGATGCCAATAAATTCATATAAAGTTAAGAACGTATAAATATATATACAATAAATATATATATATATATATATATATATATATATATATATATATATACATATATACAAATCCATACATACGTACAGAGAGGTGTGCAAACATATACATACACTAATGTGACAAAAACCCTGCAAAATAAGAAGAGTGGAAAATTACGAGGTGAAAAACTATCCAAATATTCGGAACTTATTAATATAAGTGCAAGTGCAATGGGACAAATGAACCCAAGGAAAAGAGGGGGGGGGGAAGGAGGGGCGGGGGAGGGAAAAGGAGAAAAATATTTAATTGTAATAAAACTCCAACTACATATAAAGAGAAAGGATTTTGCTCACCGTTTATGTACGCCACCTTGTGCACTGTCTTGTAATTACACCCCCTTCTTTGGTTTTAATTTGGTTTCAATAAAGATTTACCTTTTACTTATTTGTCTCTGTGTCTGTATGTATGTATATATGTAGCAGAGTAGTATGCGTGTCTGTCTGTATATATATATGCAGCAGAGCAATATGCGTGTCTGTCTGTATGTATGCAGCAGAGCAGTATACGTGTCTGTATGTATGTATGCAGCAGAGCAGTATACGTGTCTGTATGTATGTATGTATATATGCAGCAGAGCAGTATGCGTGTCTGTATGTATGTATGTATATATGCAGCAGAGTAGTATGCGTGTCTGTATGTATATATATATGCATCAGAGCAGTATGCGTGTCTGTATGTATTGTGAGACTGTGACCGGGATTATCTATGACGGCCGGTATGTCTCGCCCCGGTTGTGCTCACTCCATGATAGAAAGTAAATCCACTCTAGGGTTAATGCTGTTTCCCTACAGGCTGAAGGAAGGGTTAAATAGAATCAGGAACAAGGGCAGGTGTGCCGGGTGTGAGGGAGTGAACACAACTCCCTGAGCTCTCTGCTGGAGAGGCACGTTTATATTGTTGTGGACTTTTGTTTGGATTAAAACCGTGTGCTGTGAACCTTAATGCCTGGATCCCGTGTCTTCTGCTGCGCAGCCGACCGTGCTACCTCACAGTATGCATGTATGTATGCAGCAGAGCAGTATACGTGTTTGTATGTATGTATGTATATATGCAGCAGAGCAGTATGCGTGTCTGTATGTATGTATATATGCAGCAGAGCAATATGCGTGTCTGTATGTATGTATGTATGCATCAGAGCAGTATGCGTGTCTGTATGTATGTATGTATGCAGCAGAGCAGTATGCGTGTCTGTATGTATGTATGTATGCAGCAGAGCAGTATGCGTGTTTGTATGTATGTATGTATATATGCAGCAGAGCAGTATGCGTGTCTGTATGTATGTATGTATATATGCAGCAGAGCAGTATGCGTGTCTGTATGTATGTATATATGTAGCAGAGTAGTATGCGTGTCTGTATGTATATATATATATGCATCAGAGCAGTATGCGTGTCTGTATGTATGCATGTATGTATGCAGCAGAGCAGTATACGTGTTTGTATGTATGTATGTATATATGAAGCAGAGCAATATGCGTGTCTGTCTGTATGTATGTATGCATCAGAGCAGTATGCGTGTCTGTATGTATGTATGTATGTATGTATGCAGCAGAGCAGTATATGTGTCTGTATGTATGTACAGTTAGTTCCAGAAATATTTGGACAGTGACACAATTTTCGCGAGTTGGGCTCTGCATGCCACCACATTGGATTTGAAATGAAACCTCTACAACAGAATTCAAGTGCAGATTGTAACGTTTAATTTGAAGGTTTGAACAAAAATATCTGATAGAAATTGTAGGAATTGTACACATTTCTTTACACACACTCCACATTTTAGGAGGTCAAAAGTAATTGGACAAATAAACCAAACCCAAAAAAAAATTTTTAGTTTCAATATTTTGTTGCGAATCCTTTGGAGGCAATCACTGCCTTAAGTCTGGAACCCATGGACATCACCAGACGCTGGGTTTCCTCCTTCTTAATGCTTTGCCAGGCCTTTATAGCCGCAGCCTTCAGGTCTTGCTTGTTTGTGGGTCTTTCCGTCTTAAGTCTGGATTTGAGCAAGTGAAATGCATGCCCAATTGGGTTAAGATCTGGTGATTGACTTGGCCATTGCAGAAAGTTCCACTTTTTTGCACTCATGAACTCCTGGGTAGCTTTGGCTGTGTGCTTGGGGTCATTGTCCATCTGTACTATGAAGTGCCGTCCGATCAACTTTGCGGCATTTGGCTGAATCTGGGCTGAAAGTATATCCCGGTACACTTCAGAATTCATCCGGCTACTCTTGTCTGCTGTTATGTCATCAATAAACACAAGTGACCCAGTGCCATTGAAAGCCATGCATGCCCATGCCATCACGTTGCCTCCACCATGTTTTACAGAGGATGTGGTGTGCCTTGGATCATGTGCCGTTCCCTTTCTTCTCCAAACTTTTTTCTTCCCATCATTCTGGTACAGGTTGATCTTGGTCTCATCTGTCCATAGAATACTTTTCCAGAACTGAGCTGGCTTCATGAGGTGTTTTTCAGCAAATTTAACTCTGGCCTGTCTATTTTTGGAATTGATGAATGGTTTGCATCTAGATGTGAACCCTTTGTATTTACTTTCATGGAGTCTTCTCTTTACTGTTGACTTAGAGACAGATACACCTACTTCACTGAGAGTGTTCTGGACTTCAGTTGATGTTGTGAACGGGTTCTTCTTCACCAAAGAAAGTATGCGGCGATCATCCACCATTGTTGTCATCCGTGGACGCCCAGGCCTTTTTGAGTTCCCAAGCTCACCAGTCAATTCCTTTTTTCTCAGAATGTACCCGACTGTTGATTTTGCTACTCCAAGCATGTGTGCTATCTCTCTGACTGATTTTTTCTTTTTTTTCAGCCTCAGGATGTTCTGCTTCACCTCAATTGAGAGTTCCTTAGACCGCATGTTGTCTGGTCACAGCAACAGCTTCCAAATGCAAAACCACACACCTGTAATCAACCCCAGACCTTTTAACTACTTCATTGATTACAGGTTAACGAGGGAGACACCTTCAGAGTTAATTGCAGCCCTTAGAGTCCCTTGTCCAATTACTTTTGGTCCCTTGAAAAAGAGGAGGCTATGCATTACAGAGCTATGATTCCTAAACCCTTTCTCCGATTTGGATGTGAAAACTCTCATATTGCAGCTGGGAGTGTGCACTTTCAGCCCATATTATATATATAATTGTATTTCTGAACATGTTTTTGTAAACAGCTAAAATAACAAAACTTGTGCCACTGTCCAAATATTTCTGGACCTAACTGTATGTATATATGCAGCAGAGCAGTATGCATGTCTGTATGTATGTATATATGCAGCAGAGCAGTATGCGTGTCTGTATGTATGTATGTATATATGCAGCAGAGCAGTATGCGTTTCTATGTATGTATGTATATATGTAGCAGAGTAGTATGCGTGTCTGTATGTATGTATATATATATGCAGCAGAGCAGTATGCGTCTGTATGTATGTATATATATATATATATATATGCAGCACAGCAATATGCGTGTCTGTCTGTATGTATGCATGTATGTATGCAGCAGAGCAGTATACGTGTCTGTATGTATGTATATATGTCAAATCCGGGACTGGAGAAAAACAGGTTTAACACCGCGCTTGAAGACCACGGACATCAGTGTTGAACACACAATTCTTTTATTTTACTTCATTCCTACGCGTTTCGGAGACCACAACTGCCTCCTTCTTCAGGGAAAAGAATTTTACAGAGACCAAGGAGGAGCCCAAGGCTACGGCGCGGCTATACACTCTTCCTGTGTCCACCTATTGATTTCCAGAGCCATGCCATCGGCATGGCTCTGGAAATCAATAGGTGGACACAGGAAGAGTGTATAGCCGCGCCGTAGCCTTGGGCTCCTCCTTGGTCTCTGTAAAATTCTTTTCCCTGAAGAAGGAGGCAGTTGTGGTCTCCGAAACGCGTAGGAATGAAGTAAAATAAAAGAATTGTGTGTTCAACACTGATGTCCGTGGTCTTCAAGCGCGGTGTTAAACCTGTTTTTCTCCAGTCCCGGATTTGATGTCTTGCTTGTACAACAGGGCTGCTGCTGGACCACCTTAGCACTCGCCTATGCCATTAAAGGGGTTGTGACTGGCACAACCCGACCAGGTGAGTGCACCATTTCTTATACCTTTTACCCAGTAAATCGGGTAATACCCTATTGCGCCTTCTCTCTCCTTTCTTTAGTATGTATATATGTAGCAGAGTAGTATGCGTGTCTGTCTGTATATATATATATGCGGCAGAGCAATATGTGTGTCTGTCTGTATGTATGCAGCAGAGCAGTATACGTGTCTGTATGTATGTATGCAGCAGAGCAGTGTACGTGTCTGTATGTATGTATGTATATATGCAGCAGAGCAGTATGCGTGTCTGTATGTATGTATGTATATATGCAGCAGAGTAGTATGCGTATCTGTATGTATATATATATGCATCAGAGCAGAATGCGTGTCTGTATGTATGCATGTATGTATGCAGCAGAGCAGTATACGTGTTTGTATGTATGTATGTATATATGCAGCAGAGCAGTATGCGTGTCTGTATGTATGTATATATGCAGCAGAGCAATATGCGTGTCTGTATGTATTGTGAGACTGTGACCGGGGTTATCTATGACGGCCGGTATGTCTCGCCCCGGTTGTGCTCACTCCATGATAGAAAGCAACTCCACTCCAGGGTTAATGCTGTTTCCCTACAGGCTGAAAGAAGGGTTAAAAGGAAACAGGAACAAGGGCGGGGTGTGCTGGGTGTGAGGGAGTGAATACAACTCCCTGAGGTCTCGGACGGAGGCACATGTGTACTGTTGTGGACTTTTGTATGGATATTAAACCGTGTGCTGTGACCCTTGGTGCCTGGATCCCGTGTCTTCTGCAGCGCAGCCGACCACGCTACCTCACATATGGTGGAGAATCGGCGGGCATGCCAGCCCGGTGAGGTGTAGCTTCCATTTCTGGTGACCCGGTAGCACATGTCCTGGATTCAAGCAGCTATACTACAGCCCAAACCCGGCGATGCCATGGAGGAGATACTAAAGCATTTGGCACAGACCAATGCACACCTGCTCCAGTCCTTGAAAGCGCAGGAACAAAGACACCAAGAACAGATGGTTCTCCTGGCCAAGTCGATCCGTGCCGGACCGGCAGCAACAACCCCGGGACCGGGTGACAACGGCAGCGTCCGGAAAGCGGTGAGACAAGCGTTGCAAAAGATGACCCCGGGGGATGATGTGGAAGCGTTCCTGGCGGTGTTTGAACGGGTGGCCGAGCGGGAAAAGCTGCCGACCCCCCAGTGGGCTGAGGTATTGTCGCCCTATCTGACGGGGGAGCCCCAGAAAGCGTACCTGGACCTCTGTACCGAGGACGCCATAGAATATGCGGATTGAAAGCCGAAATACTGGCTCGGTTGGGGGTGAATACCTATGTACGGGCTCAGCGGGTAAATCAGTGGTTCTATGAGGAAGCCAAACCCGTACGCTCCCAGGCCTATGACTTGTTGCATCTCATAAAAAAGTGGTTGCAGCCTGACACTCTGAGCCCGGCGCAAATGGTTGAAAGGGTAGTAGTTGATCGTTTTGTGCGCACTTTACCCGTCACCATTCAACGGTGGGTAGGACAGGGCGACCCGAGTACCCTGGACCAATTAGTGTCCCTGGTAGAGCGGCATGTGGCTACGCAGGACTTGATACGGGACACTGAGACTTTGCGTACCGCCCGTCGGTCCGGCCCCTCCAAGCCTACGGCCAATGACCCACCGCCGACACCGGTGCAGGAGTCCGCTACCGTCCCGTCTGAGGCCGCGCCCGCCGTCCCTGAGGTCCGGAAGGTTCTGTACCCTAAACGACAACTCGTCAAGGGGGTTTCCTTCCCTATTAGATGTTGGCGGTGCCAGCGGGTGGGACATATGGAAGCCCAGTGTCCACTCACCACGGAGCCCATGGACTGTGGGGTTACCCGGCGGGGTTCAATGTATGCTCAGGTGGTGTGTACCGCTGACCTGGTCTCCCCAGAGACTGAGCCCCACTTGTGTCAAATACAGGTGAATGGATGTCCGGTTACAGGCTTGTTGGATTCCGGAAGCTTAGTGACCCTTGTGCGATCAACCCTAAGGGCTAAAGTAAAGGCCACAGGACGTACCGTGGGGGTGGTTTGCATACATGGGGACCGCCGAGACTATCCCACGGGGACTGTCACCATCACAGCACCTTGCGGTCAGGTGCAACATGAGGTGGGACTTATTGACACTCTTCCCTATGACGTGATCCTAGGAAGGGATCTGCCCTATTTTTGGACTTTATGGAAGGGACCTCCTAAGTCCCTTCAGATATTGGCCAGTCCGGGACCTGAGCCCTACAATCCTGAATCCGGGACGCCTGCCGTAGGGGTCCCCATGATAGGGACAGAATGTGAACCCGATAGGTCGCCCCTAGAGGTATTGCCAGGAGAGGCTGAGACGGTCGAACCCATCCCGGAGTTGGAGGCGTCCCCGGATACGTTTGGGACAGCCCAACTCCAGGACCCTACATTACTACATGCCCGGAGTCGGGTGACAGTAGTTGATGGGGTGGCCCAGCTGCCCGGTGCCCAGGTAAGGTACCCCCATTTCGCTCTTAAGCAGGATTTACTCTACCGGGTAGATGAACTACGGGGCGTGGGGGTAGAGCAGTTGGTGGTGCCCCAGCCGTATCGCCAGCGGGTCCGCGACTTGGCTCATAAACACCTGATGAGTGGCCATCTAGGGATCAAGAAAACGCAGGAGCGAATATTGCAAAGGTTCTATTGGCCCGGGGTCTTTGGGGAGGTAAAACGGTTCTGCGAAACCTGCCCGGAGTGTCAGCTTACCGCACCCCTGACCCACTTTCGCAGTCCGTTGGTGCCCTTACCCATTATAGAAGTCCCTTTTGAACAGATAGGGATGGATCTGGTGGGGCCCCTCGTAAAGTCTGCTCGAGGGCACCAACACATCCTAGTGATTGTTGACTATGCCACCCGGTATCCAGAGGCGATACCTCTCAGACATACTGCGGCGAAGCTTATAGCTCGGGAGTTGTTTGCTGTGCTCTGCCGGGTGGGGTTGCCCAAGGAGATCCTTACGGATCAGGGGACCCCATTCATGTCTAAAGTGACCAAAGAGCTATGCCGGCTACTCCAGATCAAGCAGTTGCGTACGTCTGTGTATCATCCTCAGACGGACGGGTTAGTGGAACGATTCAACAAAACCCTGAAAACCATGCTCAGAAGGGTGATTTCCAAAGACGGGAAAGACTGGGATATGATGCTTCCCTATTTGATGTTTGCCATACGAGAGGTGCCACAGGCATCCACGGGGTTTTCGCCCTTTGAGTTGTTATACGGGCGACATCCCCGGGGATTGTTGGACCTGGCAAAGGAAATATGGGAGCAAGAGCCCACCCCCCATAAAAGTGTAATTGAACACATTTTAGGAATGCAGAACCGCATAAGCGCGGTCATGCCAATTGTGAAGGAGCATTTACAGGAGGCCCAGGCCGCGCAAAGCGGCCGCTACAATAGACAAGCCACCGTGCGGACCTTTAAACCCGGGGATCGGGTGTTGGTTTTAATCCCCACGGCGGAGAGTAAATTCCTGGCTCAGTGGCAAGGCCCCTATGAGATAAAGGAAAAAGTCGGAGTGGTCAACTATAAGGTATTGCAGCCCGGTAGGCGGAAACCTGAACAAATATACCATGTCAACCTGTTAAAACCTTGGCAGGAACGGGAAAGCCTGATGGTTGATTTGTCCCCATCTCCCTCCTCTTCGGGTCGTTCACATCCGGCTCCAGCGACCTCCGGAGAGGACGAACCGGAAGTAAGGATTGGAGAAGCCCTCACCAAGCAACAGAGGCGAGAGGCCAGACGGCTAGTTCAGCAGAACCCCGATGTCTTCTCCGAGCTGCCGGGTAGGACAAGTCTGATACGACATGACATTGTCACTGAGCCTCACCAGAAGGTACGCCTGAAGTCATACCGCGTGCTGGAGGCTCGAAGACAAGCCATATCAGAGGAAGTGAAGACAATGCTATGCCTGGGGGTCATCGAAAAATCCCGGAGTGAATGGGCTAGTCCCATTGTCCTAATACCAAAACCTGATGGCTCCTTAAGGTTCTGCAATGACTTTAGGAGATTGAACGAAATATCCAAGTTCGATCTCTACCCCATGCCTGGGTGGACGAGCTGATTGATAGGCTGGGACAGGCGCGATATTTCACCACGCTCGACCTGACCAAGGGGTATTGGCAGGTGCCACTGACGGAGTCCGCCAAGGAGAAAACCGCTTTTGTTACGCCGGAGGGTCTCTTCCACTATGTTGTCTTGCCTTTTGGGTTACATGGCGCTCCGGCCACGTTCCAGAGGTTGATGGACTTGGTGCTGGAACCCCACCAGGCGTATGCATCAGCGTACCTTGATGACATCATTATTTACAGCTCCGAGTGGCAGACCCACTTGGAACAGGTACAAGCGGTGGTGGACGCGCTTCGAACAGCCGGATTGACAGCCAATCCCAAGAAATGTGCGTTGGGACTCACGGAAGCCCGCTACTTGGGCTACGTGATAGGCCAAGGAGTGATTAAGCCCCAAATTAACAAGGTTGAGGCGATCCAGAAGTGGCCTAGACCCCTGACCATGAAGCAGGTTAGGGCCTTCCTGGGTATCGTGGGGTACTACAGGAGGTTTGTCAAAGATTTTGCGGGACTATCAGCCCCCTTGACGGACCTTCTCAAAGGTAAGAAGTCCGTCATGGTGCGCTGGACTCCGCAGGCCGAGGACTCCTTCCGGGCCTTGAAGGGGGTCCTGTGCGGACAGCCCGTTCTTGTCAATCCTGATTTCCGGAAGGAGTTTATAGTACAGACTGACGCCTCTGAGGTCGGCCTGGGGGCAGTGCTGTCTCAGGTGGTTCAGGGGGAGGAACACCCCGTCACCTTCTTGAGTAGGAAGCTCACCCCTCCTGAGCGGAATTATAGCGTAGTGGAGAAGGAGTCCCTGGCGATCAAGTGGGCCTTGGAGTCCCTACGCTATTACCTGCTGGGACGGCAGTTTCGCTTGGTGACGGATCACTCTCCACTGGTCTGGATGAGGTCCGCCAAGGAACAGAATGCCCGGGTTACCCGGTGGTTCCTTTCTCTGCAGAACTTCCGGTTTACGGTTGAACACCAGGCCGGTAGGTTTCAGGGCAACGCCGATGCCTTGTCCCGCGGCCCGTGTTTGATGGCGGGAGTTCAACCCCGCGCGCTTGAACTGAGGGGGGGGTATGTGAGACTGTGACCGGGGTTATCTATGACGGCCAGTGCTCACTCCATGATAGAAAGCAACTCCACTCCAGGGTTAATGCTGTTTCCCTACAGGCTGAAAGAAGGGTTAAAAGGAAACAGGAACAAGGGCGGGGTGTGCTGGGTGTGAGGGAGTGAATACAACTCCCTGCGGTCTCGGACGGAGGCACACGTGTACTGTTGTGGACTTTTGTATGGATATTAAACCGTGTGCTGTGACCCTTGGTGCCTGGATCCCGTGTCTTCTGCAGCGCAGCTGACCACGCTACCTCACAGTATGCATGTATGTATGCATCAGAGCAGTATGCGTGTCTGTATGTATGTATGTATGTATGCAGCAGAGCAGTATGCGTGTCTGTCTGTATGTATGCATGTATGTATGCAGCAGAGCAGTATGCATGTCTGTATGTATGTATGTATATATGCAGCAGAGCAGTATGCGTGTCTGTATGTATGTATGTATATATGCAGCAGAGCAGTATGCGTGTCTGTATGTATGTATGTATATATGTAGCAGAGTAGTATGCGTGTCTGTATGTATATATATATGCATCAGAGCAGTATGCGTGTCTGTATGTATGCATGTATGTATGCAGCAGAGCAGTATACGTGTTTGTATGTATGTATGTATATATGCAGCAGAGCAATATGCGTGTCTGTCTGTATGTATGCATGTATGTATGCATCAGAGCAGTATGCGTGTCTGTATGTATGTATGTATGTATGTATGTATGCAGCAGAGCAGTATATGTGTCTGTATGTATGTACAGTTAGGTCCAGAAATATTTGGACAGTGACACAAGTTTTGTTATTTTAGCTGTTTACAAAAACATGTTCAGAAATACAATTATATATATAATATGGGCTGAAAGTGCACACTCCCAGCTGCAATATGAGAGTTTACACATCCAAATCGGAGAAAGGGTTTAGGAATCATAGCTCTGTAATGCATAGCCTCCTCTTTTTCAAGGGACCAAAAGTAATTGGACAAGGGACTCTAAGGGCTGCAATTAACTCTGAAGGCGTCTCCCTCGTTAACCTGTAATCAATGAAGTACTTAAAAGGTCTGGGGTTGATTACAGGTGTGTGGTTTTGCATTTGGAAGCTGTTGCTGTGACCAGACAACATGCAGTCTAAGGAACTCTCAATTGAGGTGAAGCAGAACATCCTGAGGCTGAAAAAAAAGAAAAAATCCATCAGAGAGATAGCAGACATGCTTGGAGTAGCAAAATCAACAGTCGGGTACATTCTGAGAAAAAAGGAATTGACTGGTGAGCTTGGGAACTCAAAAAGGCCTGGGCGTCCACGGATGACAACAGTGGTGGATGATCGCCGCATTCTTTCTTTGGTGAAGAAGAACCCGTTCACATCAACTGAAGTCCAGAACACTCTCAGTAAAGTAGGTGTATCTGTCTCTAAGTCAACAGTAAAGAGAAGACTCCATGAAAGTAAATACAAAGGGTTCACATCTAGATGCAAACCATTCATCAATTCCAAAAATAGACAGGCCAGAGTTAAATTTGCTGAAAAACACCTCATGAAGCCAGCTCAGTTCTGGAAAAGTATTCTATGGACAGATGAGACAAAGATCAACCTGTACCAGAATGATGGGAAGAAAAAAGTTTGGAGAAGAAAGGGAACGGCACATGATCCAAGGCACACCACATCCTCTGTAAAACATGGTGGAGGCAACGTGATGGCATGGGCATGCATGGCTTTCAATGGCACTGGGTCACTTGTGTTTATTGATGACATAACAGCAGACAAGAGTAGCCGGATGAATTCTGAAGTGTACCGGGAAATACTTTCAGCCCAGATTCAGCCAAATGCCGCAAAGTTGATCGGACGGCGCTTCATAGTACAGATGGACAATGACCCCAAGCATACAGCCAAAGCTACCCAGGAGTTCATGAGTGCAAAAAAGTGGAACATTCTGCAATGGCCAAGTCAATCACCAGATCTTAACCCAATTGAGCATGCATTTCACTTGCTCAAATCCAGACTTAAGACGGAAAGACCCACAAACAAGCAAGACCTGAAGGCTGCGGTTGTAAAGGACTGGCAAAGCATTAAGAAGGAGGAAACCAAGCGTTTGGTGATGTCCATGGGTTCCAGACTTAAGGCAGTGATTGCCTCCAAAGAATTCGCAACAAAATATTGAAAATAAAAATATTTTGTTTGGGTTTGGTTTATTTGTCCAATTCCTTTTGACCTCCTAAAATGTGGAGTGTTTGTAAAGAAATGTGTACAATTCCTACAATTTCTATCAGATATTTTTGTTCAAACCTTCAAATTAAACGTTACAATCTGCACTTGAATTCTGTTGTAGAGGTTTCATTTCAAATCCAATGTGGTGGCATGCAGAGCCCAACTCGCGAAAATTGTGTCACTGTCCAAATATTTCTGGACCTAACTGTATGTATATATGCAGCAGAGCAGTATGCATGTCTGTATGTATGTATATATGCCGCAGAGCAGTATGCGTGTCTGTATGTATGTATGTATGTATATATGCAGCAGAGCAGTATGCGTGTGTATGTATGTATATATGTAGCAGAGTAGTATGCGTGTCTGTATGTATGTATATATATATGCAGCAGAGCAGTATGCGTGTCTGTATGTATGCATGAATGTATGCAGCAGAGCAGTATGCGTGTCTGTATGTATGTATATATGTAGCAGAGCAGTATGCGTGTCTATGTATGTATATATGTAGCAGAGTAGTATGCATGTCTGTATGTATATATGCAGCAGAGCAGTATGCATGTCTGTATGTATGTATGTATATATGCAGCAGAGCAGTATGCGTGTCTATGTATGTATGTATATATGTAGCAGAGTAGTATGCGTGTCTGTATGTATGTATATATATATGCAGCAGAGCAATATGCGTGTCTGTCTGTATGTATGCATGTATGTATGCATGCAGAGCAGTGTGCGTGTCTGTATGTATGCATGTATGTATGCAGCAGAGCAGTATGCGTGTCTGTCTGTATGTATGCATGTATGTATGCAGCAGAGCAGTATGCGTGTCTGTCTGTATGTATGTATGCAGCAGAGCAGTATGCGTGTCTGTCTGTATGTATGCATGTATGTATGCAGCAGAGCAGTATGCGTGTCTGTATGTATGCATGCAGAGCAGTATGCGTGTCTGTCTGTATGTATGTATGTATGTATGCAGAAGAGCAGTATGCGTGTCTGTCTGTCTGTATGTATGCAGCAGAGCAGTATGCGTGTCTGTATGTATGCATGCAGAGCAGTATGCATGTCTGTCTGTATGTATGTATGTATGTATGTATGCAGAAGAGCAGTATGCGTGTCTGTCTGTCTGTATGCATGCATGCAGAGCAGTATGCGTGTCTGTCTGTATGTATGCATGTATGTATGCAGCAGAGCAGTATGCGTGTCTGTCTGTATGTATGTATGCAGCAGAGCAGTGTGTGTGTGTGTCTGTATGTATGTATGCAGCAGAGCAGTATGTGTGTGTCTGTCTATATGTATGTATGTAGCAGAGCAGTGTGTGTGTGTCTGTCTATATGTATGTATGCATGCAGAGCAGTATGTGTGTGTCTGTATGTATGTATGCAGCAGAGCAGTATGCGTGTCTGTCTGTATGTATGTATGGAGCAGAGCAGTGTGTGTGTGTCTGTATGTATGTATGCAGCAGAGCAGTATGTGTGTGTCTGTCTATATGTATGTATGTAGCAGAGCAGTGTGTGTGTGTCTGTCTATATGTATGTATGCATGCAGAGCAGTATGTGTGTGTCTATGTATGTATGCAGCATAGCAGTGTGTGTCTCTGTATGTATGCATGTATGATGTGTATCTATGTATGTCAGTTTATATGACTGTATAGATTTGTCTGTTTATATGTATTTTTGTGAGTTTGTCTTTAAATATGTATATGTACGTGTATGTATCTGTGTATGTGTGTGTGTCTGCGTGTGTATGGGACCCACTGGGACTCTTCCGCCCAAGGCCCACAAAAACCTGGAGCCGGCCCTGCCTGCGGTGATGAAGTCCCGCCATCCCGACCTCAGCGCTGTCACTGTCCTCCATGGCCGCCGCTTGTCACATCACCTTCTCTCGCTTCCGACCCGAGACTGACTAGCGGTGACGTCACGGGCTTCTCACGATTCTTGGCTGTGAAGGCGGCGGTCATTGAACTCAGTGACAGGGGCTGTCAGTGTGCTGGAGATCAGCGCAGGTAATGTACCTCGCTGACAGCAGCACTTGTCATCCCCTGCAGTGACATGGGCTGACCCATTGATGTTAGCTCAAGTCACTGCATTGCTCTCCCAGCCAATGGGGAACATCCTGCTCTTCATTGACTGGGACAGTGTGGATCGTCATGGCAACCCCTTGGATTACACCAGACCTGGATTTGTTTTTCATTCTAATAAATTGGTTAAAGAGGGAATGTTTTGGGGAGTGTTTTTTCAAATAAAAATGTGTTTGTCGTCTATTTTTTTTTATTACTGACTGGGTTGGTGATGTCGGGTATCTGATAGACGCCTGACTTCACCAACCCCAGGGCTTAATGCCAGGTGACATTACACATCTGGTATTAACCCCATATATTACCCCGTTTGCCACCGCACCAGGGCGCGGGATGAGCTGGGGCGAAGCACCAGGATTGGCGCATCTAATGGATGCGCCACTTCTGGGGCGGCTGCGGCCTGCTATTTTTAGGCTGGGGAGAGTCCAATAACCATGGACCTCCCTAGTCTGAGAATATCAGGCCTCAGCTGTCTGCTTTACCTTGGCTGGTGATCCAATTTTGGGGGACCCCTACGTGTTTTTTTTTTTAATTATTTATTTAATTTAAAATAACAGCGTGGGGTGCCCTCAGTTTTGGATTACCAGCCAAGGTGAGGTTGCCAGCTGTGGCCTGCAGGCTGCAGCCGTCTGCTTTACCCTAGCTGGCTACAAAACTAGGGGGAACCCTACGTCATTTTTTTTTCATTTTTTTGGCTAAATACAAAGCTAAGCACCCCTTAGTGCCACATGAAAGGCACCAAAGGGTGCTCCACTTTTTATCCACTTTTTATCCACTTTTTATCCATTTTTTTCTTCACTCTTTATCCATTTTTTTCTCCACTTTTTCTCCACTTTTTATCCACTTTTTCTCCATTTTTTCTATGGTCGGTCTACCCATTAGCTCTGCCATGCATAGTGTAGCTCTACACCTACTGCACATGTTACTTTATGATTGACATCTCTTTCGTACCAGAGCTGTCTAAGCCTACTCTGACCCCATATTTGTCATTACTATATTGTCCTTGTACTGTATTATGACATTTGTATCATGTGTTTCATTTCTTGCTGTGTTGCAATTTTTTTGCTGCATTCCAATTGTACCTCTACATTGTTCGAGTTTATGTTATTGTTCTCTCACTCTTATGTGATACTGATTATTGTCATTTTTCATGATTACATGCAGATAAGTCCAATCTGACGAAGGCTCAGGCCGAAACGTCATTTGTAACTTGTTTTGGACAAAAACATATATGCTTATGAAAACATTTTTTTTCTTAATACGGACCAATAAAGAGTGATTTTGCATTACTATCCGTTGTGACTTACTGACTTAGTCTGGGAGATTTAGAGTGCCGAGGTTACTCACTAATTTTATCTATTATTACCTCTGAGCACCTATATACCAGTGAGCAGAGCTTCCTCTACAGTAGTTCTTCTGATTAGGCATGCCCTTACCTCATGAGCAGGGCATTGCAGCTTTGGTAGCAACCATTACGACATGGACTCTGCTGCTGTGGACCCGGGGAGAGTGAGTGCAGATTCATTGCACCCACACTCCTCACATGAAGGGTCCGCACTCCTAGAAAATGGGGATACGTTCCCTGAGTGTCTCCCACCCATATTCTAGACGGTCCAGAGTCATCGTGGGACCCCTTTATTTTTTTTCTTACAATAAATTGGTGAAAGAGGAAATGTTTTGGGGACTGTTTTTTCAAATAAATTTCTTTTGTCGATTTTTTTTTTTTGTTAGTACTGACAGTTTATGATGTTGGGTATCTAATAGACGCCATGACATCACAAACTGCTGGGCTTGATCTCAGGTGACTTTACAGCTAGTATCAACCCGATTTATTACCCCGTTTGCCACTGCACCAGGGCACGGAATGAGCTGGGGTGAAGCGCCAGGATTGGCGCATCTAGTGGAAGCGCCACGTCTGGGGTGCCTGCGGCCTGCTATTTTTAGGCTGTGAAGGCCCAATAACTATGGACCTTCCCACCCTGAGAATACCAGACCACAGCTGTCCGCTTTACCTTGGCTGGTGATCCAATTTGGGGGGGACCCTACTTTTATTGTGTAATTATTAATATTTATAAAATAATTATAAAAAAGAGCCTGAGGGGACCTCCACATTGGATCCCCAACCACGGTAAAGCTGCCAGCTGTGGTTTTCAGGCTACAGCCGTCTGCTTTACCCTAGCTGGCTATCAAAAATGGGGGGACCCAACGTCATTTTTTTTTTTAACTATTTTTTAAATAGAGAAAATTAATGGGCTTCCCTGTATTTTGATTGCCAACCAAGGTAACGGCAGGCAGACTGGGGTGGCAACCCATAGCTGTCTGCTTTATCTGCGCTGAGAATCAAAAATACCGCGGAGCGCTACGTCATTTTTTTAAAGATTTATTTTTACAGCACTGTGATGTCCAGCAATCAAAATACAGAGAAGCCCATTTTGTTTTTAGTTATTTAAATAAATAATTAAAAAAAATATATATGGGCTCCCGCTGCATTTTTTGTATTGCTAGGTAAGGGTAATCCAAGCAGCCACTGGCTGCCAACCCCCACTGATTGGTGTTACCTTCACTGGCAATGGAAAATCCAGGAAAGCATTTTTTATTTTTTTTGCCAAAAAACTACAAAAAAAGGACGTGAGCTTCGCCATATTTTTGTATGCTAGCCAGGTATAGCAGGCAGGTGCTGGAAGAGTTGGGTACAGCGCCAGAAGATGGCGCTTCTATGAAAATGCCATTTTCTGAGGCGGCTGCAGACTGCAATTCGCAGCAGTGGGGCCCAGAAAGCTCAGGCCAACCTGTGCTGCGGATTCCAATCCCCAGCTGCCTAGTTGTACCTGGCTGGACACAAAAATGGGGCGAAGCCTACGTCATTTGTTTTCTAATTATTTCATGAAATTCATGAAATAATAAAAAAAGGGCTTCCCTTTATTTTTGGTTCCCAGCCGGGTACAAATAGGCAACTGGGGGTTGGGGGCAGCCGTACCTGCCTGCTGTACCTGGCTAGCATACAAAAATATGGCGAAGCCCACATAATTTTTTCAGGGGGCAAAAAAAAACTTCTGCATACAGTCCTGGATGGAGTATGCTGAGCCTTGTAGTTCTGCAGCTGCTGTCTGTCTGTATGGAGAAGAGCAGACAGCAGCTGCAGAACTACAAGGCTCAGCATACTCCATCCAGGACTGTATGCAGAATTTTTTTGCCCACCAAAAAAATGACGTGGGCTTCGCCATATTTTTGTATGCTAGCCAGGTACAGCAGGCAGCCACGGGCTGCCTCCAACCCCCAGTTGCCTATTTGTACCCGGCTGGGAACTAAAAATATAGGGAAGCCCGTTTTTTTTAATTATTTCACTTATTTCATGAAATAATTAAAAAACAAATGACGTGGGCTTCGCCCCATTTTTGTGTCCAGCCGGGTACAACTAGGCAGCTGGGGATTGGAATCCGCAGCACAGGTTAGCCCGAGGTTTCTGGGCGCCTCTGCTGCGAATTTCAGTCCGCAGCCGTCCCGGAAAATGGCGCTCTCATAGAAGCGCCATCATCTGGAGCTGTATCCAACTCTTCCAACAGCCCTGGAGCCGGGTGGCTTGTTGGGTAATCATGAGTTAATACTGGCTTTGTTTTACTAGCCAGTATTAAGCCAGAGATTCTTAATGTCAGGCACGTTTGACCCAGCCATTAAGAATCTCCAATAAAGGGTTAAAATAAAGACACCACACAGAGAAAAAATACTTTAATAGAAATAAATACACAGACACATTAGAGACTCCATCTTTATTACCCCCTGTCAGCCCTCCACGATCCTGCTCTTCTGTCTTCTTTCTTTCTAGTGTAGTAGTAGTGACGATTGTAGTGAGGATGAGGTTCACCAGCTCATCACTTGGGGCTGGGGAACCTCATCCTCACTACAATCATCACTACAATCGGGAAGCAGCGTGCAGCCTTCACTCCGTGAGTGATCAGTGCTGGCTGTCAGCGGTAACAGCGGTAACGCTGACAGACGCGTTACCATAGCAACGGTGCTCTCGGAGCCGCGGTTAGCGGTGACGTCACCGCTAACTGCGTTGCTATGGCAACGGTGATCTCCGTTAATGACCGGCTGTGTCAGCCGGTCCCTAACGGAACGGGGAGTCGACCGTGTGCTACAGCATGTCGCCGGTACACGGCGATACACATATGTGCACCGTGTACTGGAGAGATGCACTCGCAGGTCCTACATGACGCGTCATAGTCATGTGACCAGTCTGTAGCCAATGAGATAATAGCCATGTGACTGGTCACATGGCTATTTTGACGTCATGATAGGTCCTGCATCTCTGCTGGCAGTGCTGGTCACGGGGAGGATTCAGCGATCATCGGATGGAATAGCGGCAGGAGACAGAGTGCAGGACGGATCGCGGGGACCGGTAAGTGTTATGGCAATGTTTATTAACTGTTTGTGTACATTGATAATGCATTTTTATGTGTTTGTGATTGCCTCCCATTATAGCCTATAGGTTCGAGTTCGGTTCGTTGAACGTTCGACGAACCGAACTCGAACGGGACCCCCGTTCGGCGAACCGACTCGAGCCGAACCGCGACCGGTTCGCTCATCTCTAGCCGGGAGCAGGGACCGGGCTGCCTGGGGACCGCAGGTGATGGAGCATGGAGGCCGTGGAGCGGGGGACGCCTGGCAGAGGAGCCGGGGAGCGAGGCAGGGGAACCGGGGAGCGTGGCAGGGGAGCCGGGGAGCGTGGCAGGGGACCCGAGGAGCGTGACAGGGGAGCCGGGGAGCGTGACAGTATCCCCTCCCCCATGCCTCCCTCCCCGCAACTGGGACAGGAAGGCACGTATCAGAGGAGTACCCACATTCTCCCGGGGTTCCCAGGACCTATCCTCAGGACCATACCCTGCCCAGTCCACCAGGAAGAACTGTCGGCCCCGTACAGTCTTCATGGCCACGATATCCCTTACCGCATAGATGTCGTCCTCAGCAATCGGAGGAGGAGCAAAACTGGCAACAGTTGAGAAGGGACCAATGACAACCGGCTTGAGCAGGGAGACGTGGAAAGAGTTGGGTATTCTCATCGTGACCGGGAGCTGCAGCTTGTAGGAGACCTCATTGATCTTGCTGATGACTTTAAATGGCCCGATGTAGCGAGGGCCCAGCTTGTATGAGGGTAGCTTCAATCGGACGTACTTCGAAGCAAGCCAGACCAGATCTCCAGGAGAGAAACACGGAGGGTCCAAGTGCCTCTTGTCTGCGTGTCTCTTCATCCGCAGGGAAGCACGTCCAAGGGTCGTCTTGACAGAGTCCCAAATTGTTGTAAAGTCACGAACTACAGTATCAGCAGCAGGGACATCCGAGGAAGAAGATATAGGCAATGGGACGGAAGGCTGAAGTCCGTACACGACATGGAAGGGAGAGCTGGAGGAGGACTCACTGACGTGGTGGTTATGGGAGAATTCGGCCCAAGGAAGGAGCGTGGACCAGTCGTCATGATGGGCGTTAATGTAGTGACGTAAGAAGGAGGTCAGAATCTGATTGACTCGTTCCACTTGGCCATTCGACTGAGGATGGTAGGCTGAGGAAAAGTCCAGGGTCACTCCCAGATGTTTGCAGAGAGCCCTCCAGAAGCGGGAGGTAAACTCCTCTGTCGGACACGATGTGTGATGGAAAGCCATGCAACCGGAAGATGTGCTGTATGTAGGCGTCAGCGAGTTCCTGGGCAGAGGGCAGTCCAGCCATAGGGACGAAATGGGCCATTTTGGAGAACCGGTCCACCACGACCCATATGACTGTGTGTCCGGAGGACAGGGGCAGGTCTGTAATGAAGTCCATTGCAATGTGTTGCCACGGAACGGAGGGTATAGGCAGAGGCAGAAGACGACCATATGGCAGGTGTTTGGGCGTCTTGTTCCGGGCACAAGAGGAGATGGCTGAGACAAAAGAAGCGACGTCCGTGCGAAGGGATGGCCACCAGTAGTGGCGTACAATTGTACTCCATGTTTTTTTCTGACCAGCATGGCCGGCTATTTTCGAGGCATGGCCCCAGTGCAACACTTTGTGCCTGTCAGTCTCAGAGACATAGGTCTTCCCGGGCGGTATCTGGGCCAGAGTGAAAGGAGCCACCGGAATGATTTTACTTGGGCAGATGATGGGTTGGGATGTCTCCTCCTCCTGTTCCATGGGCACGAATGACCTGGACAAGGCATCTGCTCGCACATTCTTGTCCGCGGGGCGAAAATGGAGCTGAAAATCGAACCTGGCAAAGAACAAGGACCACCTGGCTTGTCGTGGGTTCAGTCGCTGAGCGGACCGCAGGTATTCCAGGTTCTTGTAGTCCGTGTAAATGATCACGGGGTACACTGCTCCCTCCAGAAGGTAGCGCCATTCCTCCAGGGCTAGTTTGACTGCTAGAAGTTCTCGGTCACCAATGGTGTAGTTGCGTTCAGGCGCTGAAAAGCCCTTTGAGTAGAAACCGCAAGTAACCATCTTCCCAGAGGAAGACTTCTGCATGAGCACTGCTCCGGCTCCCGAGGAGGAGGCATCCACCTCCAAGGTGAACTGTCGGTTTAATTCAGGACGGTGGAGCACAGGGGAGGAAGCAAATGCCTGTTTCAGGGAGCCAAACGCGGCGTTGGCCGCAGGTGACCAGTCCTTTGGATTAGCCCCCTTCTTGGTCAAGGCGGAGATAGGTGCAGTCAGGGCAGAGAAGTGAGGGATGAATTGGCGGTAATAGTTTGCGAATCCAAGAAAGCGTTGGATTGCCTTCAGTCCAGAAGGAGGAGGCCAGTTGAGAATGGAAGAGACCTTCTCCGGGTCCATGTGCAGGCCGGTATCGGAGATAACGTAACCCAGGAAGGGCAGAGAGGACTGCTCGAAGACACACTTCTCGTACTTGGCGTACAGACGATTCTCTCTCAGCCTTTGTAGTACCAGCTGCACGTTCTCTCTGTGGGTCTGGAGGTCCGGAGAGAAGACCAGGATATCATCAAGATACACCACCACACAGACGTAGAGAAGGTCCCGGAACACGTCGTTCACCAATTCCTGAAATACTGCTGGTGCGTTACACAGGCCGAAGGGCATCACACAGTATTCATAGTGCCCATCGCGAGTATTGAATGCGGTCTTCCATTCGTCCCCAGAGCGGATGCGGACCAGGTTGTAAGCACCCCGAAGATCCAACTTAGTAAACACACGAGCTCCTCTAAGCCGATCAAACAATTCGGGGATGAGCGGCAGGGGGTATTTATTTTTCACGGTGATTTGGTTCAATCCCCTGTAGTCAATGCATGGGCGTAGGTCGCCCTCTTTCTTCTTAACGAAGAAGAAGCCTGCTCCAGCAGGAGAGGAGGATCTCCGAATGAATCCCCTTGCCAGGTTCTCCGTGATGTAGGCAGGCATGGCCCTGGAATCAGCAGGAGACAAAGGATATATCCGTCCTCGAGGTGGTGTGGTTCCCGGGAGTAGGTCGATGGCACAGTCATAAGGGCGATGTGGCGGCAGTACCTCTGATTCCTTTTTATCAAAGACGTCCGCGAAGGACCAATAGGCCGAGGGCAGTCCTGGTAGGGACTCGAGACCCGGAGGTCGTCGGACGGGCTGGATGGTCTTCAGACAGTTCTCGTGGCAAGAGGAGCCCCATCGGGTGATTTCACCAGTACACCAGCTGACTGACGGTTCGTGTGTCCGTAACCAGGGGAGTCCCAGCAGGATTTGATGAGACATGTGTGGGAGGACGTAGAGAGCAATGTTCTCGGTGTGCAGGGCACCGATGCGTAGTTCCACCGGCTTAGTGATCCACGAGATGGTGTCAGAGAGGGGTCTCCCATCTACAGAGGCAATCACGAGGGGCTTGTCGAGTGGAGTAACAGGCACCTGGTACTTGTCCACCGTGGCCTGCTGGATGAAATTGCCTGCTGCCCCGGAATCAAGGTGCGCCTCGGCCGTGAACCGCGTCTCTCCCGTTGTTACTTGAACAGTCCACGTAACCGGGTCTGAGAGAGTCCCAGCACCTAGGGTGGCCTCTCCTACCAACCCTAGGCTTTGGAGTTTCCCGGCCTCTCTGGACAGGAACGTAGTAGGTGTGTGCCTTCTCCGCAGTAGAAGCAGAGGCCCTTGGCGAGCCGTTCTGCTCGGCGTTGTTCGGACTGCCGCAAACGGTCAATCTGCATGGGCTCGTGGGCAGAGACACCAGACGCCGCTGACTGAGGTACGGCGGGCTTCTGCGGAGGAGAGGAATGCCGTATCGGACGTCTCTCACGGGACACCTCTTTGGCTCGTTCCTGGAATCGGAGGTCCACGCGGGTGGCTAGGGCGATCAGGGCATCCAGGGTGGAAGGAACATTGCGGCCTGCCAGCTCGTCCTTAATACGACTGGAGAGTCCTTCCCAGAAGGCGGCGGTGAGGGCTTCATTGTTCCACCCCAATTCTGAGGCCACCGTGCGGAAGCGGATGGCATACTGCCCCACCGTCATGGTCCCCTGACGTAGCCTGAGGAGTGATGAGGCGGATGCTGCGGCACGTCCCGGTTCGTCAAAGGCGGTTCTAAACGCCTGCAGGAAGTCCTGGATGTTAGTGGTCACAGGGTCCTCCTTCTCCCACAAGGGATTCATCCAGGCCAGTGCCTCACCCTCTAGATGGGACATCACAAACGCCACTTTGGCTTGGTCGGAGGCAAATAGGTGCGGAAGCAGGTTGAAATGGAGGGAGTACTGGTTTAGGAATCCTCTGCAGGTCTTGGGATCTCCGGCATATCGGGGTGGAGAGGCCAAGCGGAGTTTAAAGGCTTCCGAGGTAGCTGCCACGGGAACCGTGGCCGTGGACTGTGCAGTAGTACCCTGAGATGCCAGGGACGTGGCGGTTGCTTGCAGCGTGTTCAGGCGGGAATCCACAGAAGACATAAAGCCCAGCATGCGGGACTGGGTCTCACGCTGTCGTACGAGTTCCTGCTGCATGGCTGCTAGTGCTTCGGCGGGATCCATGGCCTGTTCTTACTGTTACTGTTAGGGCCAGGTGGACGGGCAGACCCGGAAGGTGATCCACTGGGTGGAACACCTCACCGAGGGCAAGGTGCCCGGTAGCCGGCGCACTACGGGTAGTAGGACAGTCCGTACAGAGGAGTGGAGAAGTCCCTGGGACCACGGAGTCACGGAAGGCAGTCCGGGTGACGGAGTTCAGGTTCGGAGGCCGAGATGACGTCAGGCAGATCCGGAACCGACGAAGCGAGAAGACGGGTCACCACAGGGAGCGGAGTTGGTATGGACTGACGGGATGGCTGGCCGTCACCGTTCGGGGTTCGGGTATCGTCAGGACCGATTGGCGAGGCAGGAGCGGCTCTAGGAGAGAGATAGGTAAGTATACCACAAGACACAAAGGGACCTGACTCCTAGCTTGGCAAAACACGAAGAACAGGCCCCGCCCACTTGGAAAGGATCTCCCTATATACCCTGTACCTACTTCTGCAATATCCTGTTTGGAGGACACTGGCCCTTTAAGAGAGGGTCAATGACCGCGCGCGCGCCCTAATTCGCATGCGCGAGGCCCGGGTGCCAGAAGCCAGGGCAGGGAGCGGAGAACAGGAGGCAGAAGAGCCTGGCTGGAGCTGAGATGCCGGCGGGCGCCGGGAGTAGAGTTGAGCGCGGTTCGAGGTTCGAGGTTCTCCAGTTCTAGGCTCGAGTGATTTTGGGGGCTGTTCGAGATTGAACTAGAACTCGACCTTTTTGTAAAAGCTCGATAGTTCTAGATACGTTCGAGAACGGTTCTAGCAGCAAAAAGCGGGGCTTTTTACAGCTACAGTGTGCAGGAGCCATCGCTGGCAGCCTGCAACAAGCTGGTAACCAAGATAAACATCGGGTATCCAACCAAAGCGCTTTGGTTAGTAACCCGATGTTTATCCTAGTTACGTGCAGGAAGCCCACACTTCCCCGCTCAGCTCGCTCCGCCCCCTCCTGCCCGCGGCATGTACACACGTACACACACACACACACACACACACACACACACGGTCCCGCTCGGCTTACCTGCGGTCGGCCCGGGGGCAGCAGTCCTTGGCACTGGAAACTGTGGCTGCCGGCCCTTTAAGGCCCGCAGACCACAGCATTCACTGTGTTCTCCTGCATTGAGCATCATCTGTGGGCGGAGCTACCGCCTGGCGTCCTGCTCGGTCGCACAGATGAAGGAGTCACAGTGCCTGCCAGCGACCCCCAGCACATCGCTTCCCTCCGGCGCTGTGTGGGCCCCATCTGCACCGTGACCTGATCAGTATGTGGGACATCACTCCCTCCCCGCCCCTCCCTGTCCCCCCGTGCGTGTGTGGGCCCCGCAGAGCCGTGTGTGTGACCCCCGGAGCCGCGTGTGTGGGCCCCGCAGAGCAAGGTGTGTGTTTGTATGTATGCAGCAGAGCAGTATACGTGTCTGTATGTATGTATATATGCAGCAGAGCAGTATGCGTGTCTACATGTATGTATATATCCAGCAGAGCAGTATGCGTGTCTGTATGTATGTATGTATATATGCAGCAGAGCAGTATGCGTGTCTGTATGTATGTATGTATGCAGCAGAGCAGTATGCGTGTCTGTATGTATGTATGTATATATGCAGCAGAGCAGTATGCGTGTCTGTATGTATGTATATATGCAGCAGAGCAGTATGCGTGTCTGTATGTATGTATGTTTATATGCAGCAGAGCAGTATGCGTGTCTGTATGTATGTATGTATGCAGCAGAGCAGTATGCGTGTCTGTATGTATGTATATATGCAGCAGAGCAGTATGCGTGTCTGTATGTATGTATGTATATATGCAGCAGAGCAGTATGCGTGTCTGTATGTATGTATGTATATATGCAGCAGAGCAGTATGCGTGTCTGTATGTATGTATGTATATATGTAGCAGAGTACTATGCGTGTCTGTATGTATGTATATATGCAGCAGAGCAGTATGCGTGTCTGTATGTATGTATATATGCAGCAGAGCAGTATGCGTGTCTGGATGTATGTATGTATATATGTAGCAGAGTAGTATGCGTGTCTGTATGTATGTATATATATATGCAGCAGAGCAATATGCGTGTCTGTCTGTATGTATGCATGTATGTATGCAGCAGAGCAGTATACGTGTCTGTATGTATGTATATATGTAGCAGAGTAGTATGCGTGTCTGTCTGTATATATATATGCAGCAGAGCAATATGCGTGTCTGTCTGTATGTATGCAGCAGAGCAGTATACGTGTCTGTATGTATGTATGCAGCAGAGCAGTATACGTGTCTGTATGTATGTATGTATATATGCAGCAGAGCAGTATGCGTGTCTGTATGTATGTATGTATATATGCAGCAGAGCAGTATGCGTGTCTGTATGTATGTATGTATGCAGCAGAGCAGTATGCATGTCTGTATGTATGTATGTATATATGCAGCAGAGCAGTATGCGTGTCTGTATGTATGTATGTATATATGCAGCAGAGCAGTATGCGTGTCTGTATGTATGTATGTTTATATGCAGCAGAGCAGTATGCGTGTCTGTATGTATGTATGTATGTATGCAGCAGAGCAGTATGCGTGTCTGTATGTATGTATATATGCAGCAGAGCAGTATGCGTGTCTGTATGTATGTATGTATATATGCAGCAGAGCAGTATGCGTGTCTGTATGTATGTATGTATATATGCAGCAGAGCAGTATGCGTGTCTGTATGTATGTATGTATATATGTAGCAGAGTAGTATGCGTGTCTGTATGTATGTATATATGCAGCAGAGCAGTATGCGTGTCTGTATGTATGTATATATGCAGCAGAGCAGTATGCGTGTCTGGATGTATGTATGTATATATGTAGCAGAGTAGTATGCGTGTCTGTATGTATGTATATATATATATGCAGCAGAGCAATATGCGTGTCTGTCTGTATGTATGCATGTATGTATGCAGCAGAGCAGTATACGTGTCTGTATGTATGTATATATGTAGCAGAGTAGTATGCGTGTCTGTCTGTATATATATATGCAGCAGAGCAATATGCGTGTCTGTATGTATGCAGCAGAGCAGTATACGTGTCTGTATGTATGTATGCAGCAGAGCAGTATACGTGTCTGTATGTATGTATGTATATATGCAGCAGAGCAGTATGCGTGTCTGTATGTATGTATGTGTATATGCAGCAGAGTAGTATGCGTGTCTGTATGTATATATATATGCATCAGAGCAGTATGCATGTCTGTATGTATGCATGTATGTATGCAGCACAGCAGTATACGTGTTTGTATGTATGTATGTATATTTGCAGCAGAGCAGTATGCGTGTCTGTATGTATGTATGTATATATGCAGCAGAGCAGTATGCGTGTCTGTATGTATGTATGTATATATGCAGCAGAGCAGTATGCGTGTCTGTATGTATGTATGTATATATGTAGCAGAGTAGTATGCGTGTCTGTATGTATGTATATATGCAGCAGAGCAGTATGCGTGTCTGTATGTATGTATATATGCAGCAGAGCAGTATGCGTGTCTGGATGTATGTATGTATATATGTAGCAGAGTAGTATGCGTGTCTGTATGTATGTATGTATATATATATATATATATATGCAGCAGAGCAATATGCGTGTCTGTCTGTATGTATGCATGTATGTATGCAGCAGAGCAGTATACGTGTCTGTATGTATGTATATATGTAGCAGAGTAGTATGCGTGTCTGTATGTATGTATGTATATATGCAACAGAGCAGTATGCGTGTCTGTATGTATGTATGTATATATGCAGCAGAGTAGTATGCGTGTCTGTATGTATATATATATGCATCAGAGCAGTATGCGTGTCTGTAAGTATGCATGTATGTATGCAGCACAGCAGTATACGTGTTTGTATGTATGTATGTATATATGCAGCAGAGCAGTATGCGTGTCTGTATGTATGTATATATGCAGCAGAGCAATATGCGTGTCTGTATGTATGCATGTATGTATGCATCAGAGCAGTATGCGTGTCTGTATGTATGTATGTATGTATGCAGCAGAGCAGTATGCGTGTCTGTCTGTATGTATGTATGCAGCAGAGCAGTATGCGTGTCTCTATGTATGTATGTATATATGCAGCAGAGCAGTATGCGTGTCTGTATGTATGTATATATGCAGCAGAGCAGTATGCGTGTCTGTATGTATGTATGTATATATGTAGCAGAGTAGTATGCGTGTCTGTATGTATATATATATGCATCAGAGCAGTATGCGTGTCTGTATGTATGCATGTATGTATGCAGCAGAGCAGTATACGTGTTTGTATGTATGTATGTATATATGCAGCAGAGCAATATGCGTGTCTGTCTGTATGTATGCATGTATGTATGCATCAGAGCAATATGCGTGTCTGTATGTATGTATGTATGTATATATGCAGCAGAGCAACAGCTCTGCAGACTCAGCCATCTCAGTTCCACCATACTGTGCAAGGCTGATGGAGACTTCAGAGCTGGGAGAAAGCAAGTTTGATTGGGATGACAACTCAGAGGACTGGTGCTTTTTGGATGCGGTACTTGAAGTGGCTGAGAGGGCACTTGTTGGACCACTTGAGATGCATTCAAGCATTTTCCTTTTTTGGCCATCATCTACCTTTGTTCCTGTTGTTCGTGTCCGTAAAAAAGGGAGCACATCAGATTGTCCACGGTAAGTAGTAGACATCTTACTTTTGCTGGTAGATGGTCTATCTTCAGCAGATGATAATGGAGCTTTGCCACCTTCCCCACGGACAAAACCTTTTTTACCTTTTCCACCACGCCTCTTCCCCTTTCCACCAGCATCTGTCATTTTGCCACTCATGTTGATTGCGACAAGATTGTGCACTGAAAATGTGGTAGTAAAAATTGAGAGGTGGTGTAAATTGCAGCGTTGGTCTAGCTTTATTAACAGCAGAATAATAAAGAATAAATATCCCTGACAATGCAACTACGGCCCTTAAACTGGCAGCAAAAATTGCTAGTATAATGGCTTAGTTATAATAAGTTCGAGTGTGCAATGCAGGCAGAGGTGCTGCAAATATCTTTGCACTAGTGGGACTATAGCAAAGTCCAATAGCCACGTTTAGGATGCCACTAGGTACACTGAGTGTTTGCTAGTGTTACTGTTAGGGCCAGGTGGACGGGCAGACCCGGAAGGTGGATCCACTGGGCGGAACACCTCACCGAGGGCAAGGTGCCCGGTAGCCGGAGCACTACGGGTAGTAGGACAGTCCGTACAGAGGAGTGGAGAAGTCCCTGGGACCACGGAGTCACGGAAGGCAGTCCGGGTGACGGAGCTCAGGTTCGGAGGCCGAGATGACGTCAGGCAGATCCGGAACCGACGGAGCGAGAAGACGGGTCACCACTGGGAGCGGAGTTGGTATGGACTGACGGGATGGCTGGCCGTCACCGTTCGGGGTTTGGGTATCGTCATGACCGGTTGACGAGGCAGGAGCGGCTCTAGGAGAGAGATAGGTAAGTATACCACAAGACACAAAGGGACCTGACTCCTAGCTTGGCAAAACACGAAGAACAGGCCCCGCCCACTTGGAAAGGATCTCCCTATATACCCTGTACCTACTTCTGCAATATCCTCTTTGGAGGACACTGGCCCTTTAAGAGAGGGTCAATGACCGCGCGCGCGCGCCCTAATGCGCATGCGCGAGGCCCGGGTGCCAGAAGACAGGGCAGGGAGCGGAGAACAGGAGGCAGGAGAGCCGGGCTACAGCTGAGATGCCGGCGGGCGCCGGGAGCGGGGACCGGGCTGCATAGGGACCGCAGGTGATGGGGCATGGAGGCCGTGGAGCGGGGGACGCCTGGCAGAGGAGACGGGGAGCGAGGCAGGGGAGCCGAGGAGCATGGCAGGGGAGCCGGGGAGCGTGGCAGGGGACCCGAGGAGCATTAAAGGGGAGCCGGGGAGCGTGACAGCTAGTATAATGGCTTAGTTATAATGAGTTGGAGTGTGCAATGCAGGCAGAGGTGCTGCAAATATCTTTGCACTAGTGGGACTATAGCAAAGTCCAATGGCCACGTTTAGGATGCCACTAGGTACACTGAGTGTTTGCTAGTATAATGGCTTAGTTATAATGAGTTGGAGTGTGCAATGCAGGCAGAGGTGCTGCAAATATCTTTGCAGTAGTGGGACTATAGCAAAGTCCAATAGCCACGTTTAGGATGCCACTAGGTACACTGAGTGTTTTCTAGTATAATGGCTTAGTTAAAATGAGTTGGAGTGTGCAATGCAGGCAGAGGTGCTGCAAATATCTTTGCACTAGTGGGACTATAGCAAAGTCCAATAGCCACGATTAGGATGCCACTAGGAACACTGAGTGTTTGCTAGTATAATGGCTTAGTTATAATGAGTTGGAGTGTGCAATGCAGGCAGAGGTGCTGCAAATATCTTTGCACTAGTGGGACTATAGCAAAGTCCAATAGCCACATTTAGGATGCCACTAGGTCGACTGAGTGTTTGCTAGTATAATGGCTTAGTTATAATGAGTTGGAGTGTGCAATGCAGGCAGAGGTGCTGCAAATATCTTTGCACTAGTGGGACTAGACAAAAGTCCAATAGCCACGTTTAGGATGCCACTAGGTACACTGAGTGTTTGCTAGTATAATGGCTTAGTTATAATGAGTTGGAGTGTACAATGCAGGCAGAGGTGCTGCAAATATCTTTGCACTAGTGGGACTATAGCAAAGTCCAATAGCCACGTTTAGGATGCCACTAGGTACACTGAGTGTTTGCTAGTATAATGGCTTAGTTATAATGAGTTGGAGTGTGCAATGCAGGCAGAGGTGCTGCAAATATCTTTGCACTAGTGGGACTATAGCGAAGTCCAATAGCCACGTTTAGGATGCCACTAGGTACACTGAGTGTTTGCTAGTATAATGGCTTAGTTAAAATGAGTTGGAGTGTGCAATGCAGGCAGACGTGCTGCAAATATCTTTGCACTAGTGGGACTAGACAAAAGTCCAATAGCCACATTTTGGATGCCACTAGGTACACTGAGTGTTTGCTAGTATAATGGCTTAGGTATAATGAGTTGGAGTGTGCAATGCAGGCAGACGTGCTGCTAATATCTTTGCACTAGTGGGACTATAGCAAAGTCCAATAGCCACGTTTAGGATGCCACTAGGTACACTGAGTGTTTGCTAGTATAATGGCTTAGTTATAATGAGTTGGAGTGTGCAATGCAGGCAGACGTGCTGCAAATATCTTTGCACTAGTGGGACTATAGCAAAGTCCAATAGCCACGTTTAGGATGCCACTAGGTACACTGAGTGTTTGCTAGTATAATGGCTTAGTTATAATGAGATGGAGTGTGCAATGCAAGCAGAGGTGCTGCAAATATCTTTGCACTAGTGGGACTATAGCAAAGTCCAATAGCCACGTTTAGGATGCCACTAGGTACACTGAGTGTTTGCTAGTATAATGGCTTAGTTATAATGAGTTGGAGTGTGCAATGCAGGCAGAGGTGCTGCAAATATCTTTGCACTAGTGGGACTATAGCAAAGTCCAATAGCCACGTTTAGGATGCCACTAGGTACACTGAGTGTTTGCTAGTATAATGGCTTAGTTATAATGAGTTGGAGTGTGCAATGCAGGCAGAGGTGCTGCAAATATCTTTGCACTAGTGGGACTATAGCGAAGTCCAATAGCCACGTTTAGGATGCCACTAGGTACACTGAGTGTTTGCTAGTATAATGGCTTAGTTATAATGAGTTGGAGTGTGCAATGCAGACAGAGGTGCTGCAAATATCTTTGCACTAGTGGGACTATAGCAAAGTCCAATAGCCACGTTTCGGATGCCACTAGGTACACTGAGTGTTTGCTAGTATAATGGCTTAGTTAAAATGAGTTGGAGTGTGCAATGCAGGCAGAGGTGCTGCAAATATCTTTGCACTAGTGGGACTAGACAAAAGTCCAATAGAAACATTTTGGATGCCACTAGGTACACTGAGTGTTTGCTAGTATTATGGCTTAGGTATAATGAGTTGGAGTGTGCAATGCAGGCAGACGTGCTGCAAATATCTTTGCAGTAGTGGGACTATAGCAAAGTCCAATAGCCACGTTTAGGATGCCACTAGGTACACTGAGTGTTTGCTAGTATAATGGCTTAGTTATAATGAGTTGGAGTGTGCAATGCAGGCAGAGGTGCTGCAAATATCTTTGCACTAGTGGGACTATAGCAAAGTCGAATAGCCACATTTAGGATGCCACTAGGTACACTGAGTGTTTGCTAGTATAATGGCTTAGTTATAATGAGTTGGAGTGTGCAATGCAGGCAGACGTGCTACAAATATCTTTGCACTAGTGGGACTATAGCAAAGTCCAATAGCCACGTTTAGGATGCCACTAGGTACACTGCGTGTTTGCTAGTATAATGGCTTAGTTATAATGAGTTGCAGTATGCAATGCAGGCAGAGGTGCTGCAAATATCTTTGCACTAGTGGGACTATAGCAAAGTCCAATAGCCACGTTTAGGATGCCACTAGGTACACTGAGTGTTTGCTAGTATAATGGCTTAGTTATAATGAGTTGGAGTGTGCAATGCAGGCAGAGGTGCTGCAAATATCTTTGCACTAGTGGGACTATAGCAAAGTCCAATAGCCACGTTTAGGATGCCACTAGGTACACTGAGTGTTTGCTAGTATAATGGCTTAGTTATAATGAGTTGGAGTGTGCAATGCAGGCAGAGGTGCTGCAAATATCTTTGCACTAGTGGGACTATAGCAAAGTCCAATAGCCACGTTTAGGATGCCACTAGGTACACTGAGTGTTTGCTAGTATAATATCTTAGTTATAATGAGTTGGAGTGTGCAATGCAGGCAGAGGTGCTGCAAATATCTTTGCACTAGTGGGACTATAGCAAAGTCCAATAGCCACGTTTAGGATGCCACTAGGTACACTGAGTGTTTGCTAGTATAATGGCTTAGTTATAATGAGTTGGAGTGTGCAATGCAGGCAGAGGTGCTGCAAATATCTTTGCACTAGTGGGACTATAGCAAAGTCCAATAGCCAAGTTTAGGATGCCACTAGGTACACCGAGTGTTTGCTAGTATAATGGCTTAGTTAAAATGAGTTGGAGTGTGCAATGCAGGCAGAGGTGCTGCAAATATCTTTGCACTAGTGGGACTATAGCAAAGTCCAATAGCCACGTTTAGGATGCCACTAGGTACACTGAGTGTTTGCTAGTATAATAGCTTAGTTATAATGAGTTGCAGTGTGCAATGCAGGCAGAGGTGCTGCAAATATCTTTGCACTAGTGGGACTATAGCAAAGTCCAATAGCCACGTTTAGGATGCCACTAGGTACACTGAGTGTTTGCTAGTATAATGGCTTAGTTATAATGAGTTGGAGTGTGCAATGCAGGCAGAGGTCCTGCAAATATCTTTGCACTAGTGGGACTAGACAAAAGTCCAATAGCCACATTTTGGATGCCACTAGGTACACTGAGTGTTTGCTAGTATAATGGCTTAGGTATAATGAGTTGGAGTGTGCAATGCAGGCAGACGTGCTGCAAATATCTTTGCACTAGTGGGACTATAGCAAAGGCCAATAGCCACGTTTAGGATGCCACTAGGTACACTGAGTGTTTGCTAGTATAATGGCTTAGTTATAATGAGTTGGAGTGTGCAATGCAGGCAGAGGTGCTGCAAATATCTTTGCACTAGTGGGACTATAGCAAAGTCGAATAGCCACATTTAGGATGCCACTAGGTACACTGAGTGTTTGCTAGTATAATGGCGTAGTTATAATGAGTTGGAGTGTGCAATGCAGGCAGACGTGCTGCAAATATCTTTGCACTAGTGGGACTATAGCAAAGTCCAATAGCCACGTTTAGGATGCCACTAGGTACACTGCGTGTTTGCTAGTATAATGGCTTAGTTATAATGAGTTGGAGTGTGCAATGCAGGCAGAGGTGCTGCAAATATCTTTGCACTAGTGGGACTATAGCAAAGTCCAATAGCCACGTTTAGGATGCCACTAGGTACACTGAGTGTTTGCTAGTATAATGGCTTAGTTATAATGAGTTGGAGTGTGCAATGCAGGCAGAGGTGCTGCAAATATCTTTGCACTAGTGGGACTATAGCAAAGTCCAATAGCCACGTTTAGGATGCCACTAGGTACACTGAGTGTTTGCTAGTATAATGGCTTAGTTAAAATGAGTGGGATTGTGCAATGCAGGCAGAGGTCCTGCAAATATCTTTGCACTAGTGGGACTAGACAAAAGTCCAATAGCCACATTTTGGATGCCACTAGGTACACTGAGTGTTTGCTAGTATAATGGCGTAGTTATAATGAGTTGGAGTGTGCAATGCAGGCAGACGTGCTGCAAATATCTTTGCACTAGTGGGACTATAGCAAAGTCCAATAGCCACGTTTAGGATGCCACTAGGTACACTGCGTGTTTGCTAGTATAATGGCTTAGTTATAATGAGTTGGAGTGTGCAATGCAGGCAGAGGTGCTGCAAATATCTTTGCACTAGTGGGACTATAGCAAAGTCCAATAGCCACGTTTAGGATGCCACTAGGTACACTGAGTGTTTGCTAGTATAATGGCTTAGTTATAATGAGTTGGAGTGTGCAATGCAGGCAGAGGTGCTGCAAATATCTTTGCACTAGTGGGACTATAGCAAAGTCCAATAGCCACGTTTAGGATGCCACTAGGTACACTGAGTGTTTGCTAGTATAATAGCTTAGTTATAATGAGTTGCAGTGTGCAATGCAGGCAGAGGTGCTGCAAATATCTTTGCACTAGTGGGACTATAGCAAAGTCCAATAGCCACGTTTAGGATGCCACTAGGTACACTGAGTGTTTGCTAGTATAATGGCTTAGTTATAATGAGTTGAAGTGTGCAATGCAGGCAGAGGTGCTGCAAATATCTTTGCACTAGTGGGGCTATAGCAAAGTCCAATAGCCACGTTTAGGATGCCACTAGGTACACTGAGTGTTTGCTAGTATAATGGCTTAGTTATAATGAGTTGGAGTGTGCAATGCAGGCAGAGGTGCTGCAAATATCTTTGCACTAGTGGGACTATAGCAAAGTCCAATAGCCACGTTTAGGATGCCACTAGGTACACTGAGTGTTTGCTAGTATAATGGCTTAGTTAAAATGAGTTGGAGTGTGCAATGCAGGCAGAGGTCCTGCAAATATCTTTGCACTAGTGGGACTAGACAAAAGTCCAATAGCCACATTTTGGATGCCACTAGGTACACTGAGTGTTTGCTAGTATAATGGCTTAGGTATAATGAGTTGGAGTGTGCAATGCAGGCAGACGTGCTGCAAATATCTTTGCACTAGTGGGACTATAGCAAAGTCCAATAGCCACGTTTAGGATGCCACTAGGTACACTGAGTGTTTGCTAGTATAATGGCTTAGTTATAATGAGTTGGAGTGTGCAATGCAGGCAGAGGTGCTGCAAATATCTTTGCACTAGTGGGACTATAGCAAAGTCGAATAGCCACATTTAGGATGCCACTAGGTACACTGAGTGTTTGCTAGTATAATGGCTTAGTTATAATGAGTTGGAGTATGCAATGCAGGCAGACGTGCTGCAAATATCTTTGCACTAGTGGGACTATAGCAAAGTCCAATAGCCACGTTTAGGATGCCACTAGGTACACTGCGTGTTTGCTAGTATAATGGCTTAGTTATAATGAGTTGGAGTGTGCAATGCAGGCAGAGGTGCTGCAAATATCTTTGCACTAGTGGGACTATAGCAAAGTCCAATAGCCACGTTTAGGATGCCACTAGGTACACTGAGTGTTTGCTAGTATAATGGCTTAGTTATAATGAGTTGGAGTGTGCAATGCAGGCAGAGGTGCTGCAAATATCTTTACACTAGTGGGACTATAGCAAAGTCCAATAGCCACGTTTAGGATGCCACTAGGTACACTGAGTGTTTGCTAGTATAATGGCTTTGTTATAATGAGTTGGAGTGTGCAATGCAGGCAGAGGTGCTGCAAATATCTTTGCACTAGTGGGACTATAGCAAAGTCCAATAGCCACGTTTAGGATGCCACTAGGTACACTGAGTGTTTGCTAGTATAATAGCTTAGTTATAATGAGTTGGAGTGTGCAATGCAGGCAGAGGTGCTGCAAATATCTTTGCACTAGTGGGACTATAGCAAAGTCCAATAGCCACGTTTAGGATGCCACTAGGTACACTGAGTGTTTGCTAGTATATGTCACGCTCCCCGGGTCCTCTGCTCCGCTCCCCGGCTCACCTGCCACGCTCCCCGCTCTCCAGCCTCCATTGGCCGCGCTTCCCAGGCCTCCTGGTCCCCGCTCCCGGCGCCCGTCGACTTCCCAGCCCCTGGCCGGCTCTGCTGCTTCCTCCTCTCAGCTTCCTGCCCTGGCTTCTGGCACCCGGGCCGCGCGCATGCGCATTAGGGCGCGCGCGCGGTCACTGACCCTTTCTTAAAGGGCCAGTGTCCACTGACAGGAAATGATGCACACAGGTACAGGGTATAAAGGGGATTAATGTCCAAGGGGGCGGGGCCTGTTCTTCGTGTTTCCCAAGCTAGGAGTCAGGTCTCCTTGTGTTCCTGTGAGATACTTACCTCTCTCTCTTTTAGAGCCGATCCTGCATTGCCATCTGGTCCTGCTGTATCTCAAACCCCGAACGCTGCCTATCTACCATCCTGACAGTCCGTACCATCCCGGTTCCCTGCGGTGACCCGCCATCTCGCTCCAACGGTTCCGGACCCCGCCTGACATCATCCCGGCTTCCGAACCTGAGCTCCGTCACCCGGACCACCATCAGTGACCCCGTGGTCCCAGGGACTTCTCCATTGTGTTCTAAGTGCACGGACTGTTCTGCTACCTAAAGTGCTCCGGCTACCGGACTCCGTTCCCTCTTCGGGGAGTTCGGTCCAGTGGATCCACCTCCCGGGTCTGCCCATCCATCTGGCCCTAACAGTAAGAACAGGCCATGGATCCCGCCGAAGCACTAGCGGCCTTGCAAGAGGAACTCCAACGCCAGCGTGAAGTCCAGACCCGCATGCTGAACTTTATGACTTCCGTGGACGCCCGCTTGAACACGCTACAAGCCTCGGTCACATCTTCAGCGCCCCGGGTCTCCACTAGTCAATCCACGGCTCCCGCTCCCGTGGCAGCCTCTTCGGATGCTTCCAGACTTCGTTTGGCTTCACCACCCCGGTACGCCGGAGATCCCAAGACCTGCAGGGGGTTTATAAACCAATGCTCCATTCATTTCACGCAGCTGCCGCATTTGTTTGCCTCCGACCAAGCCAAGGTCGCCTTCATAATGTCTCACCTAGAGGGCGAGGCACTGGCGTGGATGAACCCCTTGTGGGAGAAGGAGGACCCTATGACCAAGAACCTCCAAGAGTTCCTGCAGGCCTTTCGAGTCACCTTTGACGAGCCAGGACGCGCCTCCGCGTCTGCTTCATCTCTTCTCCGGTTACGTCAAGGAACTCTGACGGTGGGTCAATACGCCATCCGTTTCCGCACCTTGGCCTCGGAACTCGGGTGGAATAACGAGGCCCTAACCGCCGCCTTCTGGGAAGGACTCTCGGGTCGAATCAAAGATGAGCTGGCTGGACGTGACGTACCGTCCACCCTGGACGCCCTGATTACCCTATAAGTCCCCTTACCTGGCAGCCAGACTGGCTTGCAAAGTCTCCTTAAGGAGAATAGTGTTCCCCCGTGGAATTTTAGGGGCATTGCAGCTATAAGTCCCCTTACCTGGCAGCCAGACTGGCTTGCAAAGTCTCCTTAAGGAGAATAGTGTTCCCCCGTGGTCCCCACATAGCTTTCTCATGAGCCAGATCAGACACCCCCATACTTTGCACTGACGAGGGGCAAGCACCCCGAAACACCGTGTCTGCAAATTGGGCTTCTGATCTGGCTTATATATCCTGAGTCATATTGCAAAGGATTGTCAAAAATCCACTTGTGACTTTTAGGATCGCTACTTCCAATAGGTGGCGCTGTGCTAGAGTTTGTCTCCTTTACTGGAGAGACAATTTGAATATTTCCCAGAGGGGCATTGCAGCTATAAGTCCCCTTACCTGGCAGCCAGACTGGCTTGCAAAGTCTCCTTAAGGAGAATAGTGTTCCCCCGTGGAATTTTAGGGGCATTGCAGCTATAAGTCCCCTTACCTGGCAGCCAGACTGGCTTGCAAAGTCTCCTTAAGGAGAATAGTGTTCCCCCGTGGTCCCCACATAGCTTTCTCATGAGCCAGATCAGACACCCCCATACTTTGCACTGACGAGGGGCAAGCACCCCGAAACACCGTGTCTGCAAATTGGGCTTCTGATCTGGCTTATATATCCTGAGTCATATTGCAAAGGATTGTCAAAAATCCACTTGTGACTTTTAGGATCGCTACTTCCAATAGGTGGCGCTGTGCTAGAGTTTGTCTCCTTTACTGGAGAGACAATCTGATTACCCTAGCGACTCGAGTGGACATTCGCTTTCAGGAGCGGTCCAAAGAGGTGTCCCGTGAGAGACGTCCGGTACGGCATCCCTCTCCTCCACGGAAGCCCGCCGTACTCCAGTCAACGACCTCTGGTGCCTCTGTCCATGAGCCCATGCAGATCGACCGTGTGCGACAGTCTGAACAACGTCGAGCAGAGCGACTCGCCAAGGGTCTCTGCTTCTACTGCGGAGAGGGCACACACCTGCTACGCGCCTGTCCAGAGAGGCCGGGAAACTCCAAAGCCTAGGGTTGGTAGGAGAGGCCACCCTAGGTGCTGGGACTCTCTCAGACCCGGTTACATGGACTGTGCAAGTGACAACGGGAGAGACGCGGTTTACGGCTGAGGCGTACCTCGATTCTGGGGCAGCAGGCAATTTCATCCAGCAGGCCACAGTGGACAAGTACCAGCTGCCTGTTACTCCACTCGCCAAACCTTTTGTGATTGCCTCTGTGGATGGGAGACCCATCTCTGACACCATCTCCAGGATCACCAAGCCGCTTGAACTGCGTATCGGTGCTCTGCACACCGAGAACATCGCTCTCTACGTCCTCCCTCACATGTCACATCAAATCCTGCTGGGTCTTCCTTGGTTGCGGACACACGAACCTTCAGTCAGCTGGGGCACTGGCGATATCACTCGATGGGGGTCTTCTTGCCATGACACCTGTCTGAAGACCATAAAACCCATCCGGCGACCTCCGGTTCCAGAGACCCTACCGGGACTACCCTCAGCCTATTGGTCCTTCGTGGACGTCTTTGATAAGAAGGAGTCAGAGGTACTTCCGCCACATCGTCCTTACGATTGTGCCATTGACCTGCTCCCGGGAACTACACCACCTCGAGGAAGGATATATCCATTGTCTCCAGCCGAAACAATGGCCATGTCTACATACATCACAGAGAGCCTGGCTAGGGGATTCATTCGGAGATCCTCCTCTCCTGCTGGAGCTGGCTTCTTCTTCGTAAAGAAGAAAGAGGGCGACCTACGACCATGCATAGACTACCGGGGATTGAACCAAATTACCGTAAAAAATAAGTACCCCCTGCCGCTCATCCCCGAATTGTTTGATCAGCTCAGAGGAGCTCGTGTCTTCACCAAGTTGGATCTTCGGGGTGCCTACAACCTGGTCCGTATTCGCTCGGGGGACGAATGGAAGACCGCGTTCAACACTCGTGATGGGCACTATGAATACTGCGTGATGCCCTTCGGCCTGTGTAACGCACCAGCCGTCTTCCAAGAATTAGTGAACGACGTGTTCCGGGACCTTCTCTACGTCTGTGTGGTGGTATACCTGGATGACATCCTTGTCTTCTCTCCGGACCTCCAGACCCACCGAGAGAACGTGCAACTGGTTCTACAAAGACTGAGAGAGAATCGTCTGTACGCCAAGTACGAGAAGTGTGTCTTCGAACAGTCTTCTCTCCCCTTCCTGGGTTACCTCATCACCGAGACCGGACTACAGATGGACCCAAAGAAGGTCTCTGCCATTCTCAACTGGCCTCCTCCTTCTGGACTGAAGGCAATCCAACGTTTTCTGGGATTCGCCAATTATTACCGCCAGTTCATTCCACACTTCTCTGCTCTGACTGCTCCTCTCTCCGCCTTGACCAAGAAGGGGGCTAATCCAAAGGACTGGTCACCTGCGGCCGACGCCGCGTTTGGCTCTCTATAGCGAGCCTTTGCCTCCTCTCCTGTACTCCACCGTCCAGAGTTAAACCGCCAGTTCACCTTGGAGGTGGATGCCTCCTCCTCAGGAGCCGGAGCAGTGCTCATGCAGAAGTCCTCCTCCGGGAAGATGGTGACTTGCGGTTTCTTCTCCAAGAGCTTCTCCGCCCCTGAACGCAATTACACCATCGGTGATCGAGAGCTATTGGCAGTCAAACTGGCTCTGGAGGAATGGCGCTATCTTCTGGAAGGAGCAGTGTACCCCGTCATTATTTACACGGACCACAAGAACCTGGAATACCTGCGGTCTGCTCAGCGACTGAACCCCCGGCAAGCCAGGTGGTCCTTGTTCTTTGCCCGGTTCGATTTCCAGCTCCATTTCCGACCAGCGGACAAGAATGTACGCGCTGATGCCTTGTCTAGGTCTTTCATGCCCATGGAGCAGGAAGAGGAGACATCCCAACCCATCGTCTGTCCAAGTAAGATTATTCCGGTGGCTCCTGTCACCCTGGCCCAGATACCGCCCGGGAAGACCTATGTCTCTGAGACAGACAGGCATAAAGTGCTACACTGGGGCCATGCCTCGAAAACAGCCGGTCATGCTGGTCAGAAGAGAACATGGAGTGCGATTGTACGTCATTACTGGTGGCCATCCCTTCGCACGGACGTCGCCTCTTTTGTCTCTGCTTGCTCTTCTTGTGCCAGGAACAAGACGCCCAAACACCTGCCATATGGCCGTCTACTGCCTCTGCCCATACCCTCAGTTCCCTGGCAACACATTGCGATGGACTTTATTACGGACTTGCCATTGTCCTCCGGACACACAGTCATATGGGTCGTGGTGGATCGGTTCTCTAAAATGGCCCATTTCGTCCCTATGGCTGGACTGCCCTCTGCCCAGGAACTCGCGGATGCCTATATACATCACATCTTCCGCTTGCACGGCTTTCCATCACACATTGTGTCCGACAGAGGAACTCAGTTCACCTCCCGCTTCTGGAGGGCTCTCTGTAAACATCTGGGAGTAACGCTGGACTTTTCTTCTGCCTACCATCCTCAGTCGAACGGCCAAGTGGAACGGGTCAATCAGATATTGACCTCTTTCTTACGTCACTATGTCAACGCCCATCATGACGATTGGTCCACACTTCTTCCTTGGGCTGAATTCTCCCATAATCACCACGTCAGTGAGTCCTCCTCCTGTTCTCCCTTCCATGTCGTCTACGGACTTCAGCCGTCTGTCCCATTGCCTGTATCCTCTTCCTCGGACATCCCTGCTGCTGATGCAGTACTCCGTGACTTTACAACCATTTGGGACTCAGTTAAGGCGTCCCTTGCACGTGCATCCCTGCGGATGAAGAGACACGTGGACAAGAGACGTCTGGATCCTCCATGTTTCTCTCCAGGAGATCTCGTCTGGCTTGCTTCCAAGTACGTCCGATTGAAGTTACCATCCTACAAGCTGGGACCTCGCTACATCGGACCGTTTAAAGTCATCGGCAAGATCAATGAGGTCTCCTACAAGCTGCAGCTCCCGGCCACGATGAGGATACCCAACTCCTTCCACGTCTCCCTGCTCAAGCCGGTTGTCCTTGGTCCCTTCTCCGCTGCTGCCAGTCCGGCTCCTCCTCCTATTGCTGAGGACGACATCTATGCGGTAAGGGATATCGTGGCCATGAAGACCGTACGAGGCCGACAGTTCTTCCTGGTGGACTGGGCAGGGTATGGTCCTGAGGATAGGTCCTGGGAGCCCAAGGAGAATGTGGGTACTCCGCTGATCCGTGCCTTCCTGTCCCGGTTGCGGGGAGGGGGGCGTGGGGGGGGTACTGTCACGCTCCCCGGGTCCTCTGCTCCGCTCCCCGGCTCACCTGCCACGCTCCCCGCTCTCCAGCCTCTATTGGCCGCGCTTCCCAGGCCTCCTGGTCCCCGCTCCCGGCGCCCGTCGGCTTCCCAGCCCCTGGCCGGCTCTGCTGCTTCCTCCTCTCAGCTTCCTGCCCTGGCTTCTGGCACCCGGGCCGCGCGCATGCGCATTAGGGCGCGCGCGCGGTCACTGACCCTTTCTTAAAGGGCCAGTGTCCACTGACAGGAAATGATGCACACAGGTACAGGGTATAAAGGGGATTAATGTACAAGGGGGCGGGGCCTGTTCTTCGTGTTTCCCAAGCTAGGAGTCAGGTCTCCTTGTGTTCCTGTGAGATACTTACCTCTCTCTCTTTTAGAGCCGATCCTGCATTGCCATCCGGTCCTGCTGTATCTCAAACCCCGAACGCTGCCTATCTACCATCCTCACAGTCCGTACCATCCCGGTTCCCTGCGGTGACCCGCCATCTCGCTCCAACGGTTCCGGACCCCGCCTGACATCATCCCGGCTTCCGAACCTGAGCTCCGTCACCCGGACCACCATCAGTGACCCCGTGGTCCCAGGGACTTCTCCATTGTGTTCTAAGTGCACGGACTGTTCTGCTACCTAAAGTGCTCCGGCTACTGGACTCCGTTCCCTCTTCGGGGAGTTCGGTCCAGTGGATCCACCTCCCGGGTCTGCCCATCCATCTGGCCCTAACAGTATAATGGCTTAGTTATAATGAGTTGGAGTGTGCAATGCAGGCAGAGGTGCTGCAAATATCTTTGCACTAGTGGGACTATAGCAAAGTCCAATAGCCACGTTTAGGATGCCACTAGGTACACTGAGTGTTTGCTAGTATAATGGCTTAGTTAAAATGAGTTGGAGTGCGCAATGCAGGCAGAGGTCCTGCAAATATCTTTGCACTAGTGGGACTAGACAAAAGTCCAATAGCCACATTTTGGATGCCACTAGGTACACTGAGTGTTTGCTAGTATAATGGCTTAGGTATAATGAGTTGGAGTGTGCAATGCAGGCAGAGGTGCTGCAAATATCTTTGCACTAGTGGGACTATAGCAAAGTCGAATAGCCACATTTAGGATGCCACTAGGTACACTGAGTGTTTGCTAGTATAATGGCTTAGTTATAATGAGTTGGAGTGTGCAATGCAGGCAGACGTGCTGCAAATATCTTTGCACTAGTGGGACTATAGCAAAGTCCAATAGCCACGTTTAGGATGCCACTAGGTACACTGAGTGTTTGCTAGTATAATGGCTTAGTTATAATGAGTTGGAGTGTGCAATGCAGGCAGAGGTGCTGCAAATATCTTTGCACTAGTGGGACTATAGCAAAGTCCAATAGCCACGTTTAGGATGCCACTAGGTACACTGAGTGTTTGCTAGTATAATAGCTTAGTTATAATGAGTTGGAGTGTGCAATGCAGGCAGAGGTGCTGCAAATATCTTTGCACTAGTGGGACTATAGCAAAGTCCAATAGCCACGTTTAGGATGCCACTAGGTACACTAAGTGTTTGCTAGTATAATGGCTTAGTTATAATGAGTTGGAGTGTGCAATGCAGGCAGAGGTGCTGCAAATATCTTTGCACTAGTGGGACTATAGCAAAGTCCAATAGCCACGTTTAGGATGCCACTAAGTACACTGAGTGTTTGCTAGTATAATGGCTTAGTTATAATGAGTTGGAGTGTGCAATGCAGGCAGAGGTGCTGCAAATATCTTTGCACTAGTGGGACAATAGCAAAGTCCAATAGCCACGTTTAGGATGCCACTAGGTACACTGAGTGTTTGCTAGTATAATGGCTTAGTTAAAATGAGTTGGAGTGTGCAATGCAGGCAGAGGTCCTGCAAATATCTTTGCACTAGTGGGACTAGACAAAAGTCCAATAGCCACATTTTGGATGCCACTAGGTACACTGAGTGTTTGCTAGTATAATGGCTTAGGTATAATGAGTTGGAGTGTGCAATGCAGGCAGAGGTGCTGCAAATATCTTTGCACTAGTGTGACTATAGCAAAGTCCAATAGCCACGTTTAGGATGCCACTAGGTACACTGAGTGTTTGCTAGTATAATGGCTTAGTTATAATGAGTTGGAGTGTGCAATGCAGGCAGAGGTGCTGCAAATATCTTTGCACTAGTGGGACTAGACAAAAGTCCAATAGCCACATTTTGGATGCCACTAGGTACACTGAGTGTTTGCTAGTATAACGGCTTAGGTATAATGAGTTGGAGTGTGCAATGCAGGCAGAGGTGCTGCAAATATCTTTGCACTAGTGGGACTATAGCAAAGTCCAATAGCCACGTTTAGGATGCCACTAGGTACACTGAGTGTTTGCTAGTGTAATGGCTTAGTTATAATGAGTTGGAGTGTGCAATGCAGGCAGAGGTGCTGCAAATATCTTTGCACTAGTGGGACTAGACAAAAGTCCAATAGCCACATTTTGGATGCCACTAGGTACACTGAGTGTTTGCTAGTATAATGGCTTAGGTATAATGAGTTGGCGTGTGCAATGCAGGCAGACGTGCTGCAAATATCTTTGCACTAGTGGGACTATAGCAAAGTCCAATAGCCACGTTTAGGATGCCACTAGGTACACTGAGTGTTTGCTAGTATAATGGCTTAGTTATAATGAGTTGGAGTGTGCAATGCAAGCAGAGGTGCTGCAAATATCTTTGCACTAGTGGGACTAGACAAAAGTCCAATAGCCACATTTTGGATGCCACTAGGTACACTGAGTGTTTGCTAGTATAATGGCTTAGTTATAATGAGTTGGAGTGTGCAATGCAAGCAGAGGTGCTGCAAATATCTTTGCACTAGTGAGACTATAGCAAAGTCCAATAGCCACGTTTAGGATGCCACTAGGTACACTGAGTGTTTGCTAGTATAATGGCTTAGTTATAATGAGTTGGAGTGTGCAATGCAAGCAGAGGTGCTGCAAATATCTTTGCACTAGTGTGACTATAGCAAAGTCCAATAGCCACGTTTAGGATGCCACTAGGTACACTGAGTGTTTGCTAGTATATTGGCTTAGTTATAATGAGTTGGAGTGTGCAATGCAGGCAGAGGTGCTGCAAATATCTTTGCACTAGTGGGACTAGACAAACGTCCAATAGCCACATTTTGGATGCCACTAGGTACACTGAGTGTTTGCTAGTATAATGGCTTAGGTATAATGAGTTGGAGTGTGCAATGCAGGCAGACGTGCTGCAAATATCTTTGCACTAGTGGGACTATAGCAAAGTCCAATAGCCACGTTTAGGATGCCACTAGGTACACTGAGTGTTTGCTAGTATAATGGCTTAGTTATAATGTGTTGGAGTGTGCAATGCAGGCAGAGGTGCTGCAAATATCTTTGCACTAGTGGGACTATAGCAAAGTCGAATAGCCACATTTAGGATGCCACTAGGTACACTGAGTGTTTGCTAGTATAATGGCTTAGTTATAATGAGTTGGAGTGTGCAATGCAGGCAGACGTGCTGCAAATATCTTTGCACTAGTGGGACTATAGCAAAGTCCAATAGCCACGATTAGGATGCCACTAGGTACACTGCGTGTTTGCTAGTATAATGGCTTAGTTATAATGAGTTGGAGTGTGCAATGCAGACAGAGGTGCTGCAAATATCTTTGCACTAGTGGGACTATAGCAAAGTCCAATAGCCACGTTTAGGATGCCACTAGGTACACTGAGTGTTTGCTAGTATAATGGCTTAGTTATAATGAGTTGGAGTGTGCAATGCAGGCAGAGGTGCTGCAAATATCTTTGCACTAGTGGGACTATAGCAAAGTCCAATAGCCACGTTTAGGATGCCACTAGGTACACTGAGTGTTTGCTAGTATAATGGCTTAGTTATAATGAGTTGGAGTGTGCAATGCAGGCAGAGGTGCTGCAAATATCTTTGCACTAGTGGGACTATAGCAAAGTCCAATAGCCACGTTTAGGATGCCACTAGGTACACTGAGTGATTGCTAGTATAATGGCTTAGTTAAAATGAGTTGGAGTGTGCAATGCAGGCAGGGGTGCTGCAAATATCTTTGCACTAGTGGGACTAGACAAAAGTCCAATAGCCACATTTTGGATGCCACTAGGTACACTGAGTGTTTGCTAGTATAATGGCTTAGGTATAATGAGTTGGAGTGTGCAATGCAGGCAGACGTGCTGCAAATATCTTTGCACTAGTGGGACTATAGCAAAGTCCAATAGCCACGTTTAGGATGCCACTAGGTACACTGAGTGTTTGCTAGTATAATGGCTTAGTTATAATGAGTTGGAGTGTGCAATGCAGGCAGAGGTGCTGCAAATATCTTTGCACTAGTGTGACAATAGCAAAGTCCAATAGCCACGTTTAGGATGCCACTAGGTACATTGAGTGTTTGCTAGTATAATGGCTTAGTTATAATGAGTTGGAGTGTGCAATGCAGGCAGAGGTGCTTCAAATATCTTTGCACTAGTGGGACTATAGCAAAGTCCAATAGCCACGTTTAGGATGCCACTAGGTATCCTGAGTGTTTGCTAGTATAATGGCTTAGTTATAATGAGTTGGAGTGTGCAATGCAGGCAGAGGTGCTGCAAATATCTTTGCACTAGTGGGACTATAGCAAAGTCCAATAGCCACGTTTAGGATGCCACTAGGTACACTGAGTGTTTGCTAGTAAAATGGCTTAGTTAAAATGAGTTGGAGTGTGCAATGCAGGCAGAGATGCTGCAAATATCTTTGCACTAGTGGGACTAGACAAAAGTTCAATAGCCACATTTAGGAGGCCACTAGGTACACTGAGTGTTTGCTAGTATAATGGCTTAGTTATAATGAGTTGGAGTGTGCAATGCAGGCAGAGGTGCTGCAAATATCTTTGCACTAGTGGGACTATAGCAAAGTCCAATAGCCACGTTTAGGATGCCACTAGGTACACTGAGTGTTTGCTAGTATAATGGCTTAGTTATAATGAGTTGGAGTGTGCAATGCAGGCAGAGGTGCTGCAAATATCTTTGCACTAGTGGGACTATAGCAAAGTCCAATGGCCACGTTTAGGATGCCACTAGGTACACTGAGTGTTTGCTAGTATAATGGCTTAGTTATAATGAGTTGGAGTGTGCAATGCAGGCAGAGGTGCTGCAAATATCTTTGCAGTAGTGGGACTATAGCAGAGTCCAATAGCCACGTTTAGGATGCCACTAGGTACACTGAGTGTTTGCTAGTATAATGGCTTAGTTATAATGAGTTGGAGTGTGCAATGCAGGCAGAGGTGCTGCAAATATCTTTGCACTAGTGGGCCTATAGCAAAGTCCAATAGCCACGTTTAGGATGCCACTAGGTACACTGAGTGTTTGCTAGTATAATGGCTTAGTTATAATGAGTTGGAGTGTGCAATGCAGGCAGAGGTGCTGCAAATATCTTTGCACTAGTGGGACTATAGCAAAGTCCAATAGCCACGTTTAGGATGCCACTAGGTACACTGAGTGTTTGCTAGTATAATGGCTTAGTTATAATGAGTTGGAGTGTGCAATGCAGGCAGAGGTGCTGCAAATATCTTTGCACTAGTGGGACTAGACAAAAGTCCAATAGCCACGTTTAGGATGCCACTAGGTACACTGAGTGTTTGCTAGTATAATGGCTTAGTTATAATGAGTTGGAGTGTGCAATGCAGGCAGAGGTGCTGCAAATATCTTTGCACTAGTGGGACTATAGCAAAGTCCAATAGCCACGTTTAGGATGCCACTAGGTACACTGAGTGTTTGCTAGTATAATGGCTTAGTTATAATGAGTTGGAGTGTGCAGAGGACAGGAGGGTACAGTGCCAGGATTGTGGGGCTCTGGGTAGAGGAATGGAACTCTGCCTTTCTATTCCCTCCTAATGGGGAAATGCAGCGACGAAATCCCTGACCTTAGCTACACAGACGCTGTCTCTGTTTTCAGGACCTGTCACCTATGGCTCTGACCCTGCCGGTACGAGCCCTTAAAAGGACTGATAGAAAGTGCTATCCCTATGATGTCCAGCGCTGTGTATGGAGCGCATACAGCAGTATCTGCGATAGGACAAAGGACGGAGCTGCGCCAGTGATGTCTGACAACAAGGACGCAGAAGAGATAATGGCGTCCAGACGGGCAGATACTCGTTTTTATAATGCAGGGACATGTGACATGGACATCCAATCACACATGCCGTTGCTTCTCTGGCTAAAAGTCCACTTAGCTGTGTGTGTGTCTGGGATTGGCTGACATAATGGCCCTCCCCACTACACGCGCGCCCTTAGGGAAGGAAGACAAGGAAAAAAAAAAATGGCGATCGCCTTTATACAAACAGGAGTGATCTAAAGGCGCTGTTCACGCACACTATACACTGAAATTTCATAATAGTGTGAGTCACAGAGTGACTTACACTATTACAGTGGAAAGCCAGCTAGGAATTAGCTGTTTTTTTGCTGCTAGAACCGTTCTCGAACGTTTCTAGAACTATCGAGCTTTTGCAAAAACTCGAGTTCTAGTTCAATCTAGAACAGGCCCCAAAATCACTCGAGCCTAGAACTGGAGAACCTCGAACCGCGCTCAACTCTACTAAGAACCTAACAGGTTTTTAGGAGCGACAATTACTGAGAAGTCTGACACTATCAGACACTGCTGACTGACGTGTATTATACACTAGACTTGTGCGTTATATAATAGTTTGTGCAAAACGTGCACCTGTACGCTGCCAACCGACAGGCACACACGTGCGGTTTTTAAATGCAAGCACGGACGCACTAAGAACCTAACAGGTTTTTAGGAGCGACAATTACTGAGACGTCTGACACTATCTGGACTGTTTTAGACTGTGTACACCAGCCCCAGATATGATGAAGGCTGGTATACGGTCACCACTAGGAATGGCTATATACCCTGCCTGCCTGCCTGCCTGTATACTGCTACAATAGTCCTGACAAGGACTCTTCTGGTCACTAGCCTGTATTCCGAGCTGGCTATACCCTGCCTGTATACAGCAACAATAGTCCTGAGAAGGACTCTGCTACTGTACTCCGATCTGGCTATACCGTGCCTGCCTGTATACAACTATAATAGTCCTGAGAAGGACTTCTGGTCACACTGTTTGCAGCCCTGCTACGGAAATAGCTATAAAGGGCCGAAAACCTTTCCCTGTAGCAGCAACACTCTCCCTGCACTGACTGTCTGGATGGCTGTGTGCAGAGCACAGTGCGCCCGCCGGTATAAAGGCTCGGTCACGCTGTGCAGGCCGGCAAATCACTGCAATTCCACAACTAACAGGGCTGTGGCATTGCAGTGGTCTGCCAGCCAATCCCTGCATGAGGGTTGGCTCTCAAAAGAGCGCCAACATGCAGGGATGAAGACCACGAGTACAGCACGAGTATCGCGAGATTACTCGGTCCCCGCCGAGTAGCCCGAGTACAGTGATACTCGTGTGAGTACCGAGTAGTAACAAGCATACTCGCTCATCACTATTAATGAAACATTTACAATTTTTATTACATATTTTACCAGTTTTATTCCTACAAATGGATTTTGCTTAAATTGAAGTTTACATTGAATGTGTTACTTTTTTCTACATAGTTTAGTCGTTTGATTTTGTATTTATGGGAACTATATATTTTAAAACAAATAGGATTTTTATAATATGGGATTATGTTTTCTGCTAAAATGGTCAATAAAAAAGAAACCCAAAATCGTAGTTCTCTTTGTGATGGAAGCCAAAATGTATTGTCATTTGGCAACGAAACCAAGAATTTCACATATTACAAGTCGATAGGAAATTACTTCAACACCAAAAACAGATTGGTTTCACTGGGGATTGAACCCAGGACCTTCTGTGTGTGAAGCAGACGTGATGTCCACTACACTATGAAACCTTTGAAATCCTGCAAAGTAATGGCAATTAGAGACGAGTTTTGAACGCCAGGCGAAAAAAAACAAATTCGTAGCTCTGTTGGTGATGGAAGCTAAAACATCCCGTTATTCGGCAACAAAGCCAAGAACTTTATATATTGCAGGTTGATAGGGTATTATTTCAACACCAAGAACACATGGGTTTCACTGGGGATTGAACCCAGGACCTTCTGCGTGTAAAGCAGACTTGATTTCCACTACACTATGAAACCTTTGAAAGCCTGCAAAGTAATGGCAATTAGAGACGAGTTTTGACCGCCAGGAAAAAAAAAAAAAAAAAAAAATCGTAGCTCTGTTGGTGATGGAAGCCAAAACATCCCATCATTCGGCAACAAATCCAAGAACTTCATTTATTGTAGTTTAATTGGGTACTATTTCAACACCAAGAACAGATTGGTTTTACTGGGGATTGAACGCAGGACCTTCTGCGCGTAAAGCAGACGTGATGACCACTATTCTATGAAACCTGATGGAAAGTTACTGTGTATTGGCTAGCAGAGCAGAATTGTAACTGACTGGGCCTTTTTATTGCTGAAGGAAAGTGTTTTTTGTTAATGAAACATTTACAAATTTTATTACATATTTTACCAGTTTTATTCCTACAAAGGGATTTTGCTTAAATGGAAGTTTACATTGAATGTGTTACTTTTTTCTACATAGTTTAGTCGTTTGCTTCTGTATTTAAAGGAACTATATATTTTGAAACAAACAGGATTTTTGTAATATGGGATTATGTTTTCTGCTAAAATGGTCAATAAAAAAGTAACCCAAAATCGTAGTTCTCTTGGTGATAAAAGCCAAAATATAATATCAGTTGGCAACAATACAAAGAATTTCATATATTACAGGTTGATAGCAAATTACTTCAACAGCGAAAACAGCTTGTTTTTACTGGGGATTGAACCCAGGACCTTCCGCGTGTGAAGTAGGCGTGATGACCACTCCACTATGAAACCTGTGAAATTCTGCAAAGTAATGGCATTTAGAGACGAGTTTTGACCGCCAGGGGAAAAAAAACAATAATTTGTAGTTCTGTTTGTGATGGAAGCAAAAACATCCCGTCATTCGGCAACAAAGCCGAGAACTTCATATATTGTAGTTGGATAGCGTATTATTTCAACACTAAGAACAGATTGGTTTCACCGGGGATTGAACCCAGGACCTTCTGCGTGTTAATCAGACGTGATGACCACTACACTATGAAACCTTTGAAATCCTGCAAAGTAATGGCAATTAGAGATGAGTTTTGACCGCCAGGGGAAAAAAAACAAATTCGTAGCTCTTTTGGTGATGGAAGCTAAAACATCCCATCATTCGGCAACAAAGACAAGAACTTCATATATTGCAGGTTGATAGGGTATTATTTCAACACCAAGGACACATGAGTTTCACCAAGGATTGAACCCAGGACCTTCTGCGTGTAAAGCAGATGTGACTTCCACTACACTATGAAACATTTGAAAGCCTGCAAAGTAATGGCAATTACAGACGAGTTTTGACCGCCAGGGAAAAAAAAAAACAAATTCGTAGCTCTGTTGGTGATGGAAGCCAAAACATCCCATCATTCGGCAACAAAGCCAAGAACTTCATATATTGTAGTTTAATTGGGTATTATTTCAACACCAAGAGCGGATTGGTTTTACTGGGGATTGAACGCAGGACCTTCTGCGTGTTAAGCAGACGTGATGACCACTACTCTATGAAACCTGATGGAAAGTTACTGTGTATTGGCTAGCAGAGCAGAATTGTGACTGACGGGGCCTTTTTATTGCTGAAGGAAAGTGTTTTTTGTTACTGAAACATTTACAAATTTTATTACATATTTTACCAGTTTTATTCCTACAAAGGGATTTTGCTTAAATGGAAGTTTACATTGAATGTGTTACTTTTTTCTACATAGTTTAGTCGTTTGCTTTTGTATTTAAAGGAACTATATATTATGAAACAAACAGGATTTTTATAATATGGGATTATGTTTTCTGCTAAAATGGTCAATAAAAAAGAAACCCAAAATCGTAGTTCTCTTGGTGATGGAAGCCAAAATATATTATCAGTTGGCAACAAAACCAAGAATTTCATATATTACGGGTTGATAGCAAAATACTTCAACACCAAAAATGGATTGGTTTCACTGGGGTTGAACCCAAGACCTTCTGCGTATGAAGCAGACGTGATGACCACTACACTATGAAACCTTTGAAATCCGGCACAGTAATGGCAATTAGAGACAAGTTTTCACCGCCAGGGGAAAAAAAACAAATTCGTAGCTCTGTTGGTGATGGAAGCTAAAACATCCCGCTATTCGGCAACAAAGCCAAGAACTTTATATATTGTAGGTTGATAGGGTATTATTTCAACACCGAGAACACATGGGTTTCACTGGGGATTGAACCCAGGACCATCTGCGTGCAAAGCAGACGTGATTTCCACTACACTATGAAACATTTGAAAGCCTGCAAAGTAATGGCAATTAGAGACGAGTTTTGACCGCCAGGGAAAAAAAAACAAATTCGTAGCTCTGTTTGTGATGGAAGCCAAAACATCCCGTCATTCGGCAACAAAGCCGAGAACTTCATATATTGTAGTTGGATAGCGTATTATTTCAACACTAAGAACAGATTGGTTTCAATGTTGATTGAACTTAGGACCTTCTGCATGTTAAGCAGACGTGATGACCACTACACTATGAAACCTGACGAAAAGTTACCGTGTATTGGCTAGCAGAGCAGAATTGTGACTGACGGGGCCTTTTTATTGCTGAAGGAAAGTATTTTTGGTTAATGAATAGTGATGAGCGAGTACTAGTGATGAGCGAGTACTAAAAAGCTCGGGTGCTCGAAGCTCGGGCCGAGCCTCCCAAGATACTCGTGTACTCGGGCCGAGCAACGAGCCCAATGTTATCCTATGGGAGACCCGAGTATTTTTGTGAAATGACCCCCGGCAGCATGTAGAAACCCTAAAAATGTCACAAAAGTCTCAGAAGAGTGCTCAAATGACATGGCAACAGCATGGGGAAGACCCCTTGAAGCATTTATCACTCAAAAGTCACAGCTGTGAACAATTTTGTCCGCGTTTCACGCCATTTTTTCGGACTCACCAGAAAACCTTCCAAAATGACCCCAAAATGATTTTTCATGGCAGAAATGTTAAGGGCACATACCCAATAGTGAGATAGAGCTGGTGTATGTTACTTTTTGAGATTAATACATGAAAGATTTTACGTGAAAACATTGTGTGGCACTCCGATGTCCCTGAGAAGAGACGTACATGAAGGCCTCTTGAGTCTAATGTGCCCATTTTGAGGAAGTGACTGAGTCTTTGTAGTATTTTCCTTTGCCAGGGCAGTCCAAAATTGTGAGGTTCACCAATGCCCCTGCATACAGACGTGCATGAGGGCCTGTAAACCTGAAGTGCCCATTGTAAGGAAGTGGGTCTATTTTAGTATAGCCCTTAGGCAGGGCAGCCAAAAATTGGGAGGCTCCACATTGTCCCTGGATAGAGACGTGCATGATGGCCTGTAAACCTGAAGTGCCCATTGTAAGGAAGTGGGTCTATTGTAGTATAGCCCTTAGGCAGGGCAGCCAAAAAATGGGAGGCTCCACGTTGTCCCTGGATAGAGACGTGCATGATGGCCTGTAAACCTGAAGTGCCCATTGTAAGGAAGTGGGTCTATTGTAGTATAGCCCTTAGGCAGGGCAGCCAAAAATTGGGAGGCTCCACATTGTCCCTGGATAGAGACGTGCATGATGGCCTGTAAACCTGAAGTGCCCATTGTAAGGAAGTGGGTCTATTGTAGTATAGCCCTTAGGCAGGGCAGCCAAAAATTGGGAGGCTCCACGTTGTCCCTGGATAGAGACCTGTTAAGTTCTTAGTGCCTCCGTGCTTGCATTTAAAAACCGCACGTGTGTGCCTGTTGGTGGCAGCTTTCCGCTGCATTTGTGTGAGTTTTGCAAAAACTTGGATATAACGCACAAGTCTAGTGAATACACATCAGCACAGCATTGCAAAATGCGCAAGGGCGTTGTCAACGAACAAGGAAGTGGACGTGATGGTGGTGCAGGCAGAGACCGAGGTTGTGTGCAAGCTCTAATTTCGCCACAACAAAGGGCCACATCTAGTCGCTCGCACGTCCTGTCCCAAATTCTTGGGGACCGCAGCAGTACACCGCTCTTGAACCAAGACCAGTGTCAACAGGTTATTAGTTGGAAAAAAAAAAAAAAAATAAAAAAAAAACAAGGAGAAAATTGTAGAAAAAATACCCTGACTATAAATAAATAAATTGCAAGTGCTCAATAAACAGGGTACTTAGTATATACATTTTTGCAAAAAGGTAAGAAGCTGTCTCACCTCGTCACGGTGTACCCATCTGGGACAGTCCCTAACCTACTAAAGTTAAAAACATATTCTGTACCTGACTTGTGTCATGTCAAAACTTCAATATGGATGGTAAAGTGGTTAGCTGGGTCCCAGATTAAATACACAGCAAAAAGTGAGAAGCAGGTAATTGTTCAGCCTCAGTATCAGGAGGGCTGCACCCCCAACTTGCATTAAAGCAAGATAACAGACAAAAAACACCAAAAAAACTGAGCTGTGACCAATGTTCAATAAACATGCAACATTAGAAGCATGTGAATTGCAGCCTCAAGACTAGAAAAAAAAAAAAAAAAAAAACAAGGAGAAAATTGTAGAAAAAATACCCTGACTATAAATAAATAAATTGCAAGTGCTCAATAAACAGGGTACTTAGTATATACATTTTTGCAAAAAGGTAAGAAGCTGTCTCACCTCGTCACGGTGTACCCATCTGAGACAGTCCCTAACCTACTAAAGTTAAAAACATATTCTGTACCTGACTTGTGTCATGTCAAAACTTCAATATGGATGGTAAAGTGGTTAGCTGGGTCCCAGATTAAATACACAGCAAAAAGTGAGAAGCAGGTAATTGTTCAGCCTCAGTATCAGGAGGGCTGCACCCCCAACTTGCATTAAAGCAAGATAGCAGACAAAAAACACCAAAAAAACTGAGCTGTGACCAATGTTCAATAAACATGCAACATTAGAAGCATGTGAATTGCAGCCTCAAGACTAGAAAAAAAAAAAAAAAAAAAAACAAGGAGAAAATTGTAGAAAAAATACCCTGACTATAAATAAATAAATTGCAAGTGCTCAATAAACAGGGTACTTAGTATATACATTTTTGCAAAAAGGTAAGAAGCTGTCTCACCTCGTCACGGTGTACCCATCTGAGACAGTCCCTAACCTACTAAAGTTAAAAACATATTCTGTACCTGACTTGTGTCATGTCAAAACTTCAATATGGATGGTAAAGTGGTTAGCTGGGTCCCAGATTAAATACACAGCAAAAAGTGAGAAGCAGGTAATTGTTCAGCCTCAGTATCAGGAGGGCTGCACCCCCAACTTGCATTAAAGCAAGATAACAGACAAAAAACACCAAAAAAACTGAGCTGTGACCAATGTTCAATAAACATGCAACATTAGAAGCATGTGAATTGCAGCCTCAAGACTAGAAAAAAAAAAAAAAAAAAACAAGGAGAAAATTGTAGAAAAAATACCCTGACTATAAATAAATAAATTGCAAGTGCTCAATAAACAGGGTACTTAGTATATACATTTTTGCAAAAAGGTAAGAAGCTGTCTCACCTCGTCACGGTGTACCCATCTGAGACAGTCCCTAACCTACTAAAGTTAAAAACATATTCTGTACCTGACTTGTGTCATGTCAAAACTTCAATATGGATGGTAAAGTGGTTAGCTGGGTCCCAGATTAAATACACAGCAAAAAGTGAGAAGCAGGTAATTGTTCAGCCTCAGTATCAGGAGGGCTGCACCCCCAACTTGCATTAAAGCAAGATAACAGACAAAAAACACCAGATGGGTACACCGTGACGAGGTGAGACAGCTTCTTACCTTTTTGCAAAAATGTATATACTAAGTACCCTGTTTATTGAGCACTTGCAATTTATTTATTTATAGTCAGGGTATTTTTTCTACAATTTTCTCCTTGTTTTTTTTTTTTTTTTTTTTTTCTAGTCTTGAGGCTGCAATTCACATGCTTCTAATGTTGCATGTTTATTGAACATTGGTCACAGCTCAGTTTTTTTGGTGTTTTTTGAGGTTATTAGTTGGATAGCGGATAATGCTTCCAGTCAGATTGGCACCACCACAAACACTCTGTCTTCCACACGGTCAAGTGTCAGTAGCCGTGATACTGCACCGCACATTTCAGAACCTGATCCTCCTTCCTACCACCAGGCCGAGTACACGTCCACGGATATTACTGATCCCACACTTGGACACTCGGAAGAGCTGTTCGTTCACGTTTCCATTCACAAATTCTGGCCTCTCGCCAGCTCCTGTTGAAGGGGGCCATGACGAGATTGTATGTACAGATGCCCAAATATTTGAGCAGCCACGTTCTCACGAAGTTGGCAACGTGTCTCAACAAGGGGTGGACGATGATGAGACACAATTGTCAGGAAGTCAGGAGGAGGAGCAGGGTGCGGAAGAGGAAGACGACGTGGTGGATGATCCAGTAACTGACCCAACCTGGCAGGAGGATATGCAGAGCGAGGACAGCAGTGCACAGGGGGAGGGAGGCGTAGCATCCCAACAGGCAGTAAGAAGCAGAGTGGTGGCCCCAGGCAGACGTCAGGCAACTGTTCCCCGGAACAACACGACACAAGGTGCCTGTACAAATGTTAGGTCTTCCCGAGTCTGGCTGTAATACTATTGTATGTATTGAGGATTTCGATTGCGTTAGGGCAATGACAACCAGAGACGAGTTCTTGGTGCAAGACGTTTATAATATGCAACCAGCAAATATGTACATAAACGGAACAAAAACACAGTAGAACATAAATACAGGAAATACCTTCCAGGGACGGAGCGAAAGGGAATTCCCGGGACCGCGCACCGGACTCCCCCAGGGAGACCACCAAGAGCGAACCCCTATACAGGGACTGTCTGGCAATCACCCCAGAAGCCCTAAATGCGCAGCAGCCGGGACACAAAAGGGCAATAGGTAATTCCAAAAATGTCCGTACGTGATGTGAGTCCAGAGTGGTATTAAACGGAAGGAACCGGGCAGAAGTGCCGACCAAAGACGGCAAACAGAGTCCGGGCACAGCTAGATGATACCAGATGAAGTCCAGAGTCGGTGTCGGCTGCTTTCCAAGAGGATCCGAATAACAATCAGGAACCAAAAGCAGCAGGGCAGGAGCACACAGGAAGCAGTATACTCAGGCACTGGACTAAGCTTTAGGGGCGGCTTTTAAACAGATGGACAGGAAGTAGGGCAACAGAACAGAAAACTCCATGTTAACAAAGGGCAAGCTCTTTCAAAAGAAAACTGGAAAACCCGGAACTCTGACACTGGCAGTTTTTTAAGTTGGCTCCAGATGATTCTAAAAAGGCCATTTGCAACACCTGCCATGCCAGCATCAGAAGGGGTACCAAAACTAGCAGCCTGACCACCACCAGCATGATCAGGCACATGTCAGCCAAGCACCCGACTTTGTGGGAAGTACAACAGAGTCGAGGAGCAGTGCTTGCTGATGTCACTGCTACGTCTTCGCTGGTTGTGCATGCGAGCCAATCCCCTGTCCATGCTGCCTGAGAACAAGCCTCCTCCACTCCTGCACCTGCAGTTGCCTACGCAGAAAGAACACCATCATCAAGCACGTCCTTGTCCCAGCGCAGCGTTCAGTTATCCATTCAGCAAACCTTTGAACGCAGGCGCAAATACACTGCCAACACCCCACATGCCACAGTTCTAAATGCTAACATTTCGCGACTGCTTGCGCTGGAAATGTTGCCTTTTAGGCTGGTTGAGACAGAAGCATTCCGCGCATGATGGTGGCAGCTGTCCCACGTTACTCGGTCCACAGCCGCCACTATTTCTCCCGGTGTGCCGTCCCCGCATTGCATAACCACGTGTCACAAAACATCACACGTGCCCTGAACAACGCTGTTTCAGCCAAAGTCCACCTAACCACAGACACGTGGACAAGTGCATGTGGGCAAGGCCGCTACATCTCGTTGACGTCACACTGGGTTAATATTGTGCAAGCTGGGACCCAGTCTGAGCGAGGGACGGAACACGTCCTTCACACACCAAGTTTTGCAGGCCCTACCTCAGTCAGGGTTTCACACACACTCTACAGCTCCGGAATGTCATGCTCCTCAGCCTCCTCCTCCTCCTGCGCATCCTCATCCACTTTACCCTCCACACCAGTCCCAAGCTGGAAGTGTCGCGGGCGGAGGAGGGGACGGTGCGCTCTCCCACTGCTCGGGTCCGGCTGACGCTGCTCTACGGCTGCTGCTGCTCGTTGGCTCGAGCGATGGCCGGATCCCGGGGACTCGAGCGGCGCTACTCGCCCGTGAGTGAAAAGGGGTGGTTTGGGTTTTGGGGATATTGTCCGTGACGCCACCCACGGTTGTGGTGATTGTGTGGACACACCACCGCTGCTCTGGACGGGGATCCCGGGAGCCTGTGACAGGGAGCAGCTTTGTTGTTATTTCTCCCCTCCGTGGGTAGGGGGGTTGGTTGTCCCGGGGCCTGGTGATGGGGTAGAGATGGATGACAGGCGGGTTGCAAAGCCTGATGAGGTGCAGGGTCACAGGGGCAGCGCTGTGCCGCACGGCACAGAGGTACTCACTCAGCCCAATGATGATGACACAGTTCACGGTAAAACAAGTGGCTGGATGGACGGGTCACTCGGACGGCTGCGGTTGTTCCTCCCTGCAGGTTAGTGATGACTGTCTCTCCCTGCACCTAAGTTAAGTGTTGGTAGTGATGGTTTCCCAACGGTAACCCGCTCCCCGACCTGGATATGGGCCGGAGGAGCCCCTTTTGCCCACAGGCGCTGGCCCTGGGAGACGGTTGCCCTTGGCGGTGGCGGTGTCTCCCCTTCACGGTTGTACGGTTGCCTTCTATCTGGACTTGGCTGTTTGGAAACCCTGAGGTTCCCTTCACTAACGGATTTGGCAAATTCACGGCGACACCAAGCCTTGCCGGGATCCGAAAGTCCTCTGCCAATGGTGCTGGCTTCTCTTTGTATACCGGTCCGGTACTGCCGGGTCACCACCCGTCCACGGTCCTTACGGCAGACTCCAATCGGCCTCCACTGCAGACGGTCACCACATCCTGCCAACCTTGCTGTCCTGTCTGGGCCACACACCCGGACCAACTTCAGGCTCTTTGCTGTCACTTTTCTCCTCTCTACTACTTTCCTCCTTCCACTTCCTTAGCTTAACTCTCACTGCCTGTGTTTTCCCTCCTCCTCGGTGGGTGGAGACCAACCGCCTGGCTCCACACCCTGGTGTGGACAACAGCCCCTGGGGAAGGCAACAAGGATTTTGTGTTTTGACTATGATATGCCTGCAGGGAGTGTGGGGTGTTTAAGTGTTGTGCTCTGTGGCCCCTGGCTTGTCCAGGGCGACACAGAAGCACTGCAGCACTGCCTCGGCGAAGCGGCAACAGGCATTGCTGAAGCTAATCTGCATAGGTGACAAACCCCACAATGCAGAAGAGGTGTGGAGTGGACAGCTCTGAAACAGCAGGCAGATCACTGGCTCACAACTCTGAACCTAAAGCCAGGAAAGGTCGTGTGTGACAATGGCCGGAACCTGGTGGCGGCTTTGAGGCGAGGCCAGCTGACACATGTTCCATGCGTGGCCCATGTGCTCAACCTCGTGGTTCAGCGGTTTCTAAAGTCATACTCAGAGCTGTCTGATCTGCTGGTAAAAGTTCGCCGCCTGTCTGCACATTTTCGAAAGTCACCTACTGCTTCAGCCGGCCTTGCCGGCTTAAGACGCCGTTTGCATCTTCCGGCACACAGACTGGTGTGTGATGTCCCCACGCGTTGGAATTCAACTCTGCACAAGTTGGTCAGGATATGTGAGCAGAAGAGGGCAGTTGTTGAGTACCTGCATCACCTAAGCCGTCGGGAAATGGGTCAAACTCCACACATAACACCTGAGGAGTGGAGATGGATGTCCGACCTATGCACCATCCGCCAAAACTTTGAGGACTCCACCAAGATGGTGAGCGGCGATGACGACATTATTAGCGTCACCATACCGCTTCTCTGCCTTCTAAAATGGTCTCTGCTCAAAAAACAACCATGATGCATTGCAGGCGGAGCGCGATGAGTTTGAGCAAGAAACAGTAGTGGGTGTGGGTGATGATAACACACAGCCCAGCCTCGTCTCATCACAACGTGCAGTGGAGGACTATGACGAGGAGGAGGATGAAGACATGGAGCAACTCTCTGGCCAAATTGAGGATATGACATGCAGTCATATCCTCGGTTCAGCGTGGCTGGCCAGAGGACAGGGTAGATGATGAGGAGGAGGAGGACAGCATGTTCAGTCATCGTGTTGGTCAGGATACTGAAGTGATGGCTGTTAAGAGTCTGGCACACATGGCTGACTTTATGGTAAGCTGCCTGTCTCGTGACCCTCGCGTTAAGAACATCTTGGCCGACAATCATTACTGGTCACGCTAAAAGGAGAACTTTATGTCTCTTATTCCCGAGGCGAAGAGGTCAGGCAAAATGCAGCAGTTCCAGAAGGCCATAGTCACGGAAGTAGGCAAAGCATTCCCCTCACAAAACGCTAGCGGCATAGGTCAGGAATCAGTGGACAACCAAGGCGTACAGCCGAGAGGGGCACAAGTCCAATCCGCCAGAGGTAGGGGAACAGTCTTTAAGATGTGGGACAGTTTTCTCAGCCCCTCACATACCACAGCCCCTGAGGTGAGGGGTAGTGCCACAAGAAATCCTAAGTCTGCCCAGATGCTCAAGGAGTACCTTGCAGATCAAACAACTGTACTCCGACATTCCTCTGTGCCTTACAATTAATGTGTATCCAAGCTGGACACGTGGCATGAATTGGCTCTCTACGCCTTGGAAGTCCTGGCCTGCCCTGCCACTAGCGTTTTGTCAGAGCGTGTTTTTAGTGCCGCAGGTGGAATCATTACAGATAAACGCACCCGCCTGTCAACTGTAAATGCTGACAGGCTGACTCTGATCAAGATGAACAAGGGTTGGATTTGGCCAGACTTCACCACACACACCAACAGCAAATTACAGCGGAATTTAAAGTTTGTAACGGGAATTTGCCATGTACCTCCACTCACCCATGGTAACACACTTCTGGACTTTGGCTAATCGCTGGACTGCTCCTCCTTCTCCTCATGCGCCATCATGGTGACCGTTACAATAGTTAAGCCGTTGTTTCAGGTATACCCCCAGTGGTAAATTTTTTCGCCCATTCTATCTGACTGGGCATTACAACGACAGGAGACCCGCTCCTTTGCAATGGGAACAATGTTTTGAGGCCCTCATGTACATCTCTATCCAGGGACAATGTGGAGCCTCCCTATTTTTGGCTGCCCTGCCTAAGGGCTATACTAAAATAGACCCACTTCCTTACAATGGGCACTTCATGTTTACAGGCCATCATGCACGTCTCTATCCAGGGACAATGTGGAGCCTGACGCTGCCACCGACTGCCACACACGTGCTGTTTTTAAATGCAAGCACGGACGCAATAAGAACCTAACTGGTTTTTAGGAGCGACAATTACTGAGAAGTCTGACACTATCAGACACTGCTGACTGACGTGTATTATACACTACACTTGTGCGTTATATAATAGTTTGTGCAAAACGCGCACCTGTACCCTGCCACCGACTGCCACACACGTGCTGTTTTTAAATGCAAGTACGGACGCAATGAGAACCTAACTGGTTTTTAGGAGCGACAATTACTGAGAAGTCTGACACTATCAGACACTGCTGACTGACGTGTATTATACACTACACTTGTGCGTTATATAATAGTTTGTGCAAAACGCGCACCTGTACCCTGCCACCGACTGCCACACACGTGCTGTTTTTAAATGCAAGCATGGACGCAATAAGAACCTAACTGGTTTTTAGGAGCGACAATTACTGAGAAGTCTGACACTATCAGACACTGCTGACTGACGTGTATTATACACTACACTTGTGCGTTATATAATAGTTTGTGCAAAACGCGCACCTGTACCCTGCCACCGACTGCCACACACGTGCTGTTTTTAAATGCAAGCACGGACGCAATGAGAACCTAACTGGTTTTTAGGAGCGACAATTACTGAGAAGTCTGACACTATCAGACACTGCTGACTGACGTGTATTATACACTACACTTGTGCGTTATATAATAGTTTGTGCAAAACGCGCACCTGTACCCTGCCACCGACTGCCACACACGTGCTGTTTTTAAATGCAAGCACGGACGCAATGAGAACCTAACTGGTTTTTAGGAGCGACAATTACTGAGAAGTCTGACACTATCAGACACTGCTGACTGACGTGTATTATACACTACACTTGTGCGTTATATAATAGTTTGTGCAAAACGCGCACCTGTACCCTGCCACCGACTGCCACACACGTGCTGTTTTTAAATGCAAGCACGGACGCAATGAGAACCTAACTGGTTTTTAGGAGCGACAATTACTGAGAAGTCTGACACTATCAGACACTGCTGACTGACGTGTATTATACACTACACTTGTGCGTTATATAATAGTTTGTGCAAAACGCGCACCTGTACCCTGCCACCGACTGCCACACACGTGCTGTTTTTAAATGCAAGCACGGACGCAATAAGAACCTAACTGGTTTTTAGGAGCGACAATTACTGAGAAGTCTGACACTATCAGACACTGCTGACTGACGTGTATTATACACTACACTTGTGCGTTATATAATAGTTTGTGCTATACGCGCACCTGTACCCTGCCACCGACTGCCACACACGTGCTGTTTTTAAATGCAAGCACAGACGCAATGAGAACCTAACTGGTTTTTAGGAGCGACAATTACTGAGAAGTCTGACACTATCAGACACTGCTGACTGACGTGTATTATACACTACACTTGTGCGTTATATAATAGTTTGTGCAAAACGCGCACCTGTACCCTGCCACCGACTGCCACACACGTGCTGTTTTTAAATGCAAGCACGGACGCAATGAGAACCTAACTGGTTTTTAGGAGCGACAATTACTGAGAAGTCTGACACTATCAGACACTGCTGACTGACGTGTATTATACACTACACTTGTGCGTTATATAATAGTTTGTGCAAAACGCGCACCTGTACCCTGCCACCGACTGCCACACACGTGCTGTTTTTAAATGCAAGCACGGACGCAATGAGAACCTAACTGGTTTTTAGGAGCGACAATTACTGAGAAGTCTGACACTATCAGACACTGCTGACTGACGTGTATTATACACTACACTTGTGCGTTATATAATAGTTTGTGCAAAACGCGCACCTGTACCCTGCCACCGACTGCCACACACGTGCTGTTTTTAAATGCAAGCACGGACGCAATGAGAACCTAACTGGTTTTTAGGAGCGACAATTACTGAGAAGTCTGACACTATCAGACACTGCTGACTGACGTGTATTATACACTACACTTGTGCGTTATATAATAGTTTGTGCAAAACGCGCACCTGTACCCTGCCACCGACTGCCACACACGTGCTGTTTTTAAATGCAAGCACGGACGCAATAGGAACCTAACTGGTTTTTAGGAGCGACAATTACTGAGAAGTCTGACACTATCAGACACTGCTGACTGACGTGTATTATACACTACACTTGTGCGTTATATAATAGTTTGTGCAAAACGCGCACCTGTACCCTGCCACCGACTGCCACACACGTGCTGTTTTTAAATGCAAGCACGGACGCAATAAGAACCTAACTGGTTTTTAGGAGCGACAATTACTGAGAAGTCTGACACTATCAGACACTGCTGACTGACGTGTATTATACACTACACTTGTGCGTTATATAATAGTTTGTGCAAAATGCGCACCTGTACCCTGCCACCGACTGCCACACACGTGCTGTTTTTAAATGCAAGCACGGACGCAATAAGAACCTAACTGGTTTTTAGGAGCGACAATTACTGAGAAGTCTGACACTATCTGGACTGTTTTACACTGTGTACACCAGCCCCAGATATGATGAAGGCTGGTATACGGTCACCACTACCCTGCCTGCATGCCTGCCTGTATACTGCTACAATAGTCCTGACAAGGACTCTTCTGGTCACTAGCCTGTATTCCGACCTGGCTATACCCTGCCTGTATATAGCAACAATAGTCCTGAGAAGGACTCTGCTACTGTACTCCGACCTGGCTATACCCTGCCTGCCTGTATACAACTAGAATAGTCCTGAGAAGGACTTCTGGTCACACTGTTTGCAGCCCTGCTCCGGAACTAACTATAAAGGGCCGCAAAGCTTTCCCTGACTCAGCGACACTCTCCCTGCACTCACTGTCTGGATAGCTGTGAGCAGAGCACAGCGCGCCGGCCGATATAAAGGCTCGGTCACGCTGTGCAGGCCGGCCAATCACTGCAATTCCACAACTAACAGGGCTGTGGCATTGCAGTGGTCTGCCAGCCAATCCCTGCATGAGGGCTGGCTCTCAAAAGAGCGCCAACATGCAGAAATGAAGACCACGAGTACAGCACGAGTATCGCGAGATTACTCGGTCCCCGCCGAGCAGCCCGAGTACAGCGATACTCGTGCGAGTACCGAGTAGTTACAAGCATGCTCGCTCATCACTAGCGAGTACTAAAAAGCTCGGGTGCTCGAGGCTCGGGCCCAGCAACCCAAGATACTCGTGTACTCGGCCCGAGCACCGAGCCCAATGTTATCCTATGGGAGACCCGAGTATTTTTATGAAATGACCCCCGGCAGCATGTAGAAACCCTAAAAATGTCACAAAAGTCTCAGAAGAGTGCTCAAATGACATGGCAACAGCATGGGGAAGACCCCTTGAAGCATTTATCACTCAAAAGTAACAGCAGTGAACAATTTTGTCTGCGTTTTACGCCATTTTTACGGACTCACCAGAAAACCTTCAAATTGACACCAAAATGAATTTTCATGGCGGAAATGTTAAGGGCACATACCCAATAGTGAGATAGAGCTGGTGTATGTTACTTTTTAAGATTAATACATGAAAGATTTTACGTAAAACATTGTGTGGCACTCCTCTGTCCCTGAGAAGAGACGTACATGAAGGCCTCTTGAGTCTAATGTGCCCATTTTGAAGAAGTGAGTCTTTGTAAAATTTTCCTTTTCCAGGGCAGTCCAAAATTGTGAGGTTCACCAATGCCCCTGCATACAGACGTGCATGAGGGCCTGTAAACCTGAAGTGCCCATTGTAAGAAAGTGGGTCTATTGTAGTATAGCCCTTTGGCAGGGCAGCCAAAAATTGGGAGGCTCCACATTGTCCCTGGATAGAGACGTGCATGAGGGCCTGTAAACCTGAAGTGCCCATTGTAAGGAAGTGGGTCTATTGTAGCATAGCCCTTTGGCAGGGCAGCCAAAAATTGGGAGTATCCACATTGTCCCTGGATAGAGACGTGCATGAGGGCCTGTAAACCTGAAGTGCCCATTGTAAGGAAGTGGGTCTATTGTAGTATAGCCCTTTGGCAGGGCAGCCAAAAATTGGGAGGCTCCACGTTGTCCCTGGATAGAGACGTGCATGAGGGCCTGTAAACCTGAAGTGCCCATTGTAAGGAAGTGGGTCTATTGTAGTATAGCCCTTTGGCAGGGCAGCCAAAAATTGGGAGGCTCCACGTTGTCCCTGGATAGAGACGTGCATGAGGGCCTGTAAACCTGAAGTGCCCATTGTAAGGAAGTGGGTCTATTGTAGTATAGCCCTTTGGCAGGGCAGCCAAAAATAGGGAGGATCCACGTTGTCCCTGGATAGAGACGTGCATGAGGGCCTGTAAACCTGAAGTGCCCATTGTAAGGAAGTGGGTCTATTGTAGTATAGCCCTTTGGCAGGGCAGCCAAAAATTGGGAGGCTCCACGTTGTCCCTGGATAGAGACGTGCATGAGGGCCTGTAAACCTGAAGTGCCCATGGTAAGGAAGTGGGTCTATTGTAGTATAGCCCTTTGGCAGGGCAGCCAAAAATTGGGAGGCTCCACATTGTCCCTGGATAGAGACGTGCATGAGGGCCTGTAAACCTGAAGTGCCCATTGTAAGGAAGTGGGTCTATTGTAGTATAGCCCTTTGGCAGGGCAGCCAAAGATTGGGAGGCTCCACGTTGTCCCTGGATAGAGACGTGCATGAGGGCCTGTAAACCTGAAGTGCCCATTGTAAGGAAGTGGGTCTATTGTAGTATAGCCCTTTGGCAGGGCAGCCAAAAATTGGGAGGCTCCACGTTGTCCCTGGATAGAGACGTGCATGAGGGCCTGTAAACCTGAAGTGCCCATTGTAAGGAAGTGGGTCTATTGTAGTATAGCCCTTTGGCAGGGCAGCCAAAAATTGGGAGGCTCCACATTGTCCCTGGATAGAGACCTGTTAGGTTCTTAGTGCGTCCGTGCTTGCATTTAAAAACCTCACGTGTGTGCCTGTTGGTGGCAGCGTTCAGGTGCACTTGTGTTCATTTTGCAAAAACTTGGATATAACGCACAAGTCTAGTGAATACACATCAGCACAGCATTGCAAAATGCGCAAGGGCGTTGGCAACGAACAAGGAAGTGGACGTGATGGTGGTGCAGGCAGAGACCGAGGTCGTGTGCAAGCTCTAATTTCGCCACAACAAAGGGCCACATCTACTCGCTCGCACGTCCTGTCCCAAATTCTTGGGGACCGCAGCAGTACACCGCTCTTGAACCAAGACCAGTGTCAACAGGTTGTTAGTTGGATAGCGGATAATGCTTCCAGTCAGATTGGCATCACCACAAACACTTTGTCTTCCACACGGTCAAGTGTCAGTAGCCGTGATACTGCACCGCACATTTCAGAACCTGATCCTCCTTCCTACCACCAGGCCGAGTACACGTCCGCGGACATTACTGATCCCACACTTGGACACTCGGAAGAGCTGTTCACGTTTCCATTCACACATTCTGGCCTCTCGCCAGCTCCTGTTGAAGTGGGCCATGACGAGATTGTATGTACAGATGCCAAAATATTTGAGCAGCCACGTTCTCACGAAGTTGGCAACGTGTCTCAACAAGGGGTGGACGATGATGAGACACAATTGTCAGGAAGTCAGGAGGAGGAGCAGGGTGCGGAAGAGGAAGACGACGTGGTGGATAATCCAGTAACTGACCCAACCTGGCAGGAGGATATGAAGAGCGAGGACAGCAGTGCACAGGGGGAGGGAGGCGTAGCATCCCAACAGGCAGTAAGAAGCAGGGTGGTGGCCTCAGGCAGATGTCAGGCAACCGTTCCCCGGAACAACAACACGACACAAGGTGCCTGTACAAATGTTAGGTCTTCCCGAGTCTGGCAGTTTTTTAAGCTGGCTCCAGATGATTCTAAAAAGGCCATTTGCATCACCTGCCATGCCAGCATCAGCAGGGGTACCAAAACTAGCAGCCTGACCACCACCAGCATGATCAGGCACATGTCAGCCAAGCACCCGACTTTGTGGGATGTACAACAGAGTCGAGGAGCAAAGCTTGCTGATGTCACTGCTACGTCTTCGCTTGTTGTGCATGCGAGCCAATCCCCTGTCCATGCTGCCCGCAAACAAGCCTCCTCCGGCCCTGCACCAGCAGTTTCCCACGCAGAAATAACACCATCATCAAGCACGTCCTTGTCCTAGCGCAGCGTTCAGTTATCCATTCAGCAAACCTTTGAACGCAGGCGCAAATACACTGCCAACGCCCCACATGCCACACTTCTAAATGCTAACATTTCGCAACTGCTTGCGCTGGAAATGTTGCCTTTTAGGCTGGTGGAGACAGAAGCATTCCGCGACCTGATGGTGGCAGCTGTCCCACGTTACTCGGTCCCCAGCCGCCACTATTTCTCCCGGTGTGCCATCCCCGCATTGCATAACCACGTGTCACAAAACATCACACGTGCCCTGAACAACACTGTTTCACCCAAAGTCCACCTAACCACAGACACGTGGACAAGTGCTTGTGGGCAAGGCCGCTACATCTCGTTGACGGCACACTGGGTTAATATTGTGGAAGCTGGGACCCAGTCTGAGCGAGGGACGCAACACGTCCTTCCCACACCAAGTTTTGCAGGCCCTACCTCAGTCAGGGTTTCACCCACACTCTACAGCTCCAGAATTTCATGCTCCTCAGCCTCCTCCTCCTCCTGCGCATCCTCATCCACTTCATCCTCCACACCAGTCCGAAGCTGGAAGTGTCACGGGCGGAGGAGGGGACGCTGCGCTCTCCCACTGCTCGGGTCCGGCTGCCGCTGCTCTACGGCTGCTGCTACTCGGTGGCTCGAGCGATGGCCGGATCCCGGGGACTCGAGCGGCACTTCTTGCCCGTGAGTGAAAAGGGGTGGTTTGGGTTTTGGGGATATTGTCCGTGACGCCACCCACGGTTGTGGTGATTGTGTGGACACCACCGCTGCTCTGGACGGGGATCCCGGGAGCCTGTGACAGGGAGCAGCTTTGTTGTTATTTCTCCCCTGCGTGGGTAGGGGGGTTGGTTGTCCCGGGGCCCGGTGATGGGGTAGAGATGGATGACAGGCGGGTTGCGGGGCCTGATGAGGTGCAGGGTCGCAGGGGCAGCGCTGTGCCGCACGGCACGGAGGTACTCACTCAGCCCAATGATGATGACACAGTTCACGGTAAAACAAGCGGCTGGATGGACGGGTCCCTCGGACGGCTGCGGTTGTTCCTCCCTGCAGGTTAGTGATGACTGTCTCTCCCTGCACCTAAGTTCAGTGTTGGTAGTGATGGTTTCCCACCGGTAACCCGCTCCCCGACCTGGATATGGGCCGGAGGAGCCCCTTTTGCCCACAGGCGCTGGCCCTGGGAGACGGTTGCCCTTGGCGGTGGCGGTGTCTCCCCTTCACGGTTGGACGGTTGCCTTCTATCGGGACTTGGCTGTTTGGAAACCCGGAGGTCCCCTTCACTAACGGATTTGGCAAATTCACGGCGACACCAAGCCTTGCCGGGATCCGAAAGGCCCCTGCCAATGGTGCTGGCTTCTCTTTGTATACCGGTCCGGTACCGACGGGTCACCACCCATCCACGGTCCTTACGGCAGACTCCAATCGGCCTCCACTGCAGACAGTCACCACATCCTGCCAACCTTGCTGTCCTGTCTGGGCCACACACCCGGACCAACTTCAGGCTCTTTGCTTTCACTTTTCTCCTCTCTACTACTTTCCTCCTTCCACTTCCTTAGCTTAACTCTCACTGCCTGTGTTAACCCTCCTCCAGGACTGTGAACTCCTTGGTGGGTGGAGACCAACCGCCTGGCTCCACCCCCTGGTGTGGACAACAGCCCCTGGGGAAGGCAACAAGGATTTTGTGTTTTGACTATGATCTGCCTGCAGGGAGTGTGGGGTGTGTAAGTGTTGTTCTCTGTGGCCCCTGGCTTGTCCAGGGCAACACAGAAGCACTGCAGCACTGCCTCGGCGAAGTGGCAACAGGCTGTGCTGAAGCTAATCTGCATAGGTGACAAACCCCACAATGCAGAAGAGGTGTGGACAGCTCTGAAACAGCATGCAGATCACTGGCTCACACCTCTGATCCTAAAGCCAGGAAAGGTTGTGTGTGACAATGGCCGGAACCTGGTGGCGGCTTTGAGGCGAGGCCAGCTGACACATGGTCCATGCGTGGCTTATGTGCTCAACCTCGTCATTCAGCGGTTTCTAAAGTCATACCCAGAGCTGTCTGATCTGCTGGTAAAAGTTCGCCGCCTGTCTGCACATTTTCGAAAGTCACCTACTGCTTCAGCCGGCCTTGTCGGGCTTTCAGCGCCATTTGCATCTTCCGGCTCACAGACTGGTGTGTGATGTCCCCACGCGTTGGAATTCAACTCTGCACATGTTGGTCAGGATATGTGAGCAGAAGAGGGCAGTTGTTGAGTACCTGCATCACCTAAGCCGTAGGGAAATGGGTCAAACTCCACACATAACACCTGAGGAGTGGAGATGGATGTCCGACCTATGTACCATCCGCCAAAACTTTGAGGACTCCACCAAGATGGTGAGCGGCGATGACGACATTATTAGCGTCACCATACCGCTTCTCTGCCTTCTAAAATGGTCTCTGCTCAAAAACAAACATGATGCATTGCAGGCGGAGCGCGATGAGTTTGAGCAAGAAACAGTAGTGGGTGTGGGTGATAACACACAGCCCAGCCTCGTCTCATCACAACGTGCAGTGGAGGACTATGACGAGGAGGAGGATGAAGACATGGAGCAACTCTCCGGCCAAATTGAGGATATGACATGGAGTCATATCCTCGGTTCAGCGTGGCTGGCCAGAGGACAGGGTAGATGATGAGGAGAAGGAGGAGGAGGAGGAGGAGGACAGCATGTTCAGTCATCGTGTTGGTCAGGATACTGAAGTGATGGCTGTTAAGAGTCTGGCACACATGGCTGACTTTATGGTAAGCTGCCTGTCTCGTGACCCTCGCGTTAAGAACATCTTGGCCGACAATCATTACTGGTTGGTAACACTGTTAGACCCACGCTAAAAGGAGAACTTTATGTCTCTTATTCCCGAGGCGGAGAGGTCAGGCAAAATGCAGCAGTTCCAGAAGGCCATAGTCACGGAAGTAGGCAAAGCATTCCCCTCACAAAACGCTTGCGGCATAGGTCAGGAATCAGTGGACAACCAAGGCGTACAGCCGAGAGGGGCACAAGTCCAATCCGCCAGATGTAGGGGAACAGTCTTTAAGATGTGGGACAGTTTTCTCAGCCCCTCACATACCACAGCCCCTGAGGTGCGGGGTAGTGCCACAAGAAATCCTAAGTTTGCCCAGATGCTCAAGGAGTACCTTGCAGATCAAACAACTGTACTCCGACATTCCTCTGTGCCTTACAATTAATGGGTATCCAAGCTGGACACGTGGCATGAATTGGCTCTCTACGCCTTGGAAGTCCTGGCCTGCCCTGCCGCTAGCGTTTTGTCAGAGCGTGTTTTTAGTGCCGTAGGTGGAATCATTACAGATAAACGCACCCACCTGTCAACTGAAAATGCTGACAGGCTGACTCTGATCAAGATGAACAAGGGTTGAATTGGGCCAGACTTCACCACACCACCAGCAAATGACAGCGGAATTTAAAGTTTGTAGCGGGAATTTGCCATGTACCTCCACTCACCCATGGTAACACACTTCTGGACTTTGGCTAATCGCTGGACTGCTCCTCCTTCTCCTCATGCGCCATCATGATGACCGCTACAATAGTTAGGCAGTTGTTTCAGGTATACCCCCAGTGGTAAATTTTTTCGCCCATTCTTTCAGAATGGGCATTACAACGACAGGAGACCCGCTCCTTTGCAATGGGAACAATGTTTTGAGGCCCTCATGCACATCTCTATCCAGGGACAATGTGGAGCCTCCAAATTTTTGGCTGCCCTGCCTAAGGGCACAATAGATAGACTACAATAGACCCACTTCCTTACAATGGGCACTTCAGGTTTACAGGCCATCATGCACGTCTCTATCCAGGGACAATATGGAGCCTGACGCTGCTACCGACTGCCACACACGTGCGGTTTTTAAATGCAAGCACGGACGCACTAAGAACCTAACAGGTTTTTAGGAGCGACAATTACTGAGAAGTCTGACACTATCAGACACTGCTGACTGACGTGTATTATATACTAGACTTGTGCGTTATATAATAGTTTGTGCAAATCGTGCACCTGTACGCTGCCACCGACAGGCACACACGTGCGGTTTATAAATGCAAGCACGGACGCACTAAGAACCTAACAGGTTTTTAGGAGCGACAATTACTGAGAAGTCTGACACTATCAGACACTGCTGACTGACGTGTATTATACACTAGACTTGTGCGTTATATAATAGTTTGTGCAAAACGTGCACATGTACGCTGCCAACCGACAGGCACACACGTGCAGTTTTTAAATGCAAGCACGGACGCACTAAGAACCTAACAGGTTTATAGGAGCGACAATTACTGAGAAGTCTGACACTATCAGACACTGCTGACTGACGTGTATTATACACTAGACTTGTGCGTTATATAATAGTTTGTGCAAAACGTGCACCTGTACGCTGCCACTGACAGGCACACACGTGCGGTTTTTAAATGCAAGCACGGACGCACTAAGAACCTAACAGGTTTTTAGGAGCGACAATTACTGAGAAGTCTGACACTATCTGGACTGTTTTAGACTGTGTACACCAGCCCCAGATATGATGAAGGCTGGTATACGGTCACCACTAGGAATGGATATATACCCTGCCTGCCTGCCTGCCTGCCTGTATACTGCTACAATAGTCCTGACAAGGACTCTTCTGGTCATTAGCCTGTATTCCGACCTGGCTATACCCTGCCTGTATACAGGAACAATAGTCCTGAGAAGGACTCTGCTACTGTACTCCGACCTGGCTATACCCTGCCTGCCTGTATACAACTATAATAGTCCTGAGAAGGACTTCTGGTCACACTGTTTGCAGCCCTGCTACGGAAATAGCTACAAAGGGCCGCAAACTTTTCCCTGAAGCAGCAACACTCTCCCTGCACTGACTGTCTGGATGGCTGTGTGTAGAGCACAGTGCGCCCGCCGGTATAAAGGCTCGGTCACGCTGTGCAGGCCGGCCAATCACTGCAATTCCACAACTATCAGGGCTGTGGCATTGCAGTGGTCTGCCAGCCAATCCCTGCATGAGGGCTGGCTCTCAAAAGAGCGCCAACATGCAGGGATGAAGACCACGAGTACAGCACGAGTATCGCAAGATTACTCGGTCCCCGCCGAGTAGCCCGAGTACAGTGATACTCGTGCGAGTACCGAGTAGTAACAAGCATACTCGCTCATCACTATAAATGAAACATTTACAATTTTTATTACATATTTTACCAGTTTTATTCCTACAAAGGGATTTTGCTTAAATTGAAGTTTATATTGAATGTGCTACTTTTTTTTCCATAGTTTGGTCTTTTGCTTTTGTATTTATGGGAACTATATATTTTGAAACAAACAGGATTTTTATAATATGGGATTATGTTTTCTGCTAAAATGGTCAATAAAAAAAACCCCCAAAATCATAGTTCTCTTGGTGATGGAAGCCAAAATGTATTGTCATTTGGCAACGAAATCAAGAATTTCACATATTACAGGTTGATAGCAAATTACTTCAAGAGCGAAAGTGGCTTGTTTTTAGTGGGGATTGAACCCAGTACCTTCAGCGTGTGAAGTAGACGTGATGACCACTTCACTATGAAACCTGTGAAATTCTGCGAAGTAATGGCATTTAGAGACGAGTTTTGACCGCCAGGGGAAAAAAAAACAAATAATTTGTAGTTCTGTATGTGATGGAAGCCAAAACATCCCGTCATTCGGCAACAAAGCCGAGAACTTCATATGTTGTAGTAGGATAGTACATTACTTCAACACTAAGAACAGATTGGCTCCACTGGGGATTGAACCCAGGACTTTCTGCTTGTTAAGCAGACGTGATGACCACTACACTATGAAACCTGATGAAAAGTTACTGTGTATTGGCTAGCAGAGCAGAATTGTGACTGACGGGGCCTTTTAATTGCTGAAGGAAAGTATTTTTGGTTAATGAAACAGTTACAATTTTTATTATATATTTTACCAGTTTTATTTCTACAAAGGGATTTTGCTTAAATTGAAGTTTATATTGAATGTGTTACTTTTTTCTCCATAGTTTGGTCTTTTGCTTTTGTATTTATGGGAACTATATATTTTGAAACAAACAGGATTTTTATAATATGGGATTATGTTTTCTGCTAAAATGGTCAATAAAAAAGAAACCCAAAATCGTAGTTTTCTTTGTGATGTAAGCCAAAATGTATTGTCATTTGGCAACGAAACCAATAATTTCATATATTACAAGTCGATAGGAAAATACTTCAACACCAAAAATGGATTGGTTTCACTGGGGTTGAACCCAGGACCTTCTGCGTATGAAGCAGACGTGATGACCTCTACACTATGAAACTTTTGAAACCCTGCAAAGTAATGGCAATTAGAGACGAGTTTTCACCGCCAGGGGAAAAAAAACAAATTCGTAGCTCTTTTGGTGATGAAAGCCAAAACATCCCGTCATTGAATGTGTTACTATTTTCTACATAGTTTAGTCGTTTGCTTTTGTATTTATGGGAACTATATATTTTAAAACAAATAGGATTTTTATAATATGGGATTATGTTTTCTGCTAAAATGGTCAATAAAAAAGAAACCCAAAATCGTAGTTCTCTTTGTGATGGAAGCCAAAATGTATTGTCATTTGGCAACGAAACCAAGAATTTCACATATTACAAAAATGGATTGGTTTCACTGCGGTTGAACCCAGGACCTTCCGCGCATGAAGCAGACGTGATGATCTCTACACTATGAAACCTTTGAAACTCTGCAAAGTAATGGCAATTAGAGACGAGTTTTGACCGCCAGGGGAAAAAAAACAAATTTGTAGCTCTGTTGGTGATGGAAGCTAAAACATCCCGTTATTCGGCAACAAAGCAAAGAACTTTATATATATTGCAGGTTGATAGGGTATTATTTCAACACCAAGAACACATGGGTTTCACTGGGGATTGAAACCAGGACCTTCTGCGTGTAAAGCAGACGTGATTTTCACTACACTATGAAACCTTTGAAAGCCTGCAAAGTAATGGCAATTAGAGACGAGTTTTGACCGCCAGGGAAAAAAAAAACAAATTCGTAGCTCTGTTGGTCATGGAAGCCAAAACATCCCATCATTCGGCAACAAAGCCAAGAACTTCATATATTGTAGTTTAATTGGGTATTATTTCAACACCAAGAACAGATTGGTTTTACTGGGGATTGAACGCAGGACCTTCTGCGTGCTAAGCAGACGTGATGACCACTACTCTATGAAACCTGATGGAAAGTTACTGTGTATTGGCTAGCAGAGCAGAATTGTGACTGACGGGGCCTTTTTATTGCTGAAGGAAAGTATTTTTGGTTAATGAAACATTTACAATTTTTATTATATATTTTACCAGTTTTGATCCTTTAAAGAGATTTTGCTTAAATTGAAGTTTACATTGAATGTGTTACTTTTTTCTACATAGTTTAGTCGTTTGCTTTTGTATTTATGGGAACTATATATTTTAAAACAAATAGGATTTTTATAATATGGGATTATGTTTTCTGCTAAAATGGTCAATAAAAAAGAAACCCAAAATCGTAGTTCTCTTGGTGATGGAAGCCAAAATATATTATCAGTTGGCAACAAAACCAAGAATTTCATATATTACAGGTTGATAGCAAATTACTTGAACAGCGAAAACAGCTTGTTTTTACTGGGGATTGAACCCAGGACCTTCTGCGTGTGAAGTAGACAGGATGACCACTCCACTATGAAAACTGTGAAATCCTGCAAAGTAATGGCATTTAGAGACGAGTTTTGACCGCCAGGGGAAAAAAAAAAATAATTTGTAGTTCTGTTTGTGATGGAAGTCAAAACATCCCGTCATTCGGCAACAAAGCCGAGAACTTCATATATGGTAGTTGAATTGCGTATTATTTCAACACTAACAACAGATTGGTTTCACTGGGGATTGAACCCAGGACCTTCTGCGAGTTAAGCAGACGTGAAGACCACTACACTATGAAACCTGACAAAAAGTTACTGTGTATTGGCTAGCAGAGCAGAATTGTGACTGACGGGGCCTTTTTATTACTGAAGGAAAGTATTTTTGGATAAAGAAACATTTACAATTTTTATTACATATTTTACCAGTTTTATTCCTACAAAGGGATTTTGCTTAAATGGAAGTTTACATTGAATGTGTTTTTTTTTTCTCCATAGTTTAGTCGTTTGCTTTTGTATTTAAAGGAACTATATATTTTGAAACAAACAGGATTTTTATAATATGGGATTATGTTTTCTGCTAAAATGGTCAATAAAAAAGAAACCCAAAATCGTAGTTCTCTTGGTGATGGAAGCCAAAATATATTATCAGTTGGCAACGAAACCAAGAATTTCATACATTACAGGTTGAAAGCAAATTACTTCAACAGCGAAAACGGCTTGTTATTACTGGGGATTGAACCCAGGACCTTCTGCGTGTGAAGTAGACGTGATGACCACTCCACTACGAAACCTGTGAAATCCTGCAAAGTAATGGCATTTAGAGACGAGTTTTGACTGCCAGGGGAAAAAAAAAATAATTTGTAGTTCTGTTTGTGATGGAAGCCAAAACACACCGTCATTCGGCAACAAAGCCGAGAACTTCATATATTGTATTTGGATAGCGTATTATTTCAACACTAAGAACAGATTGGTTTCACTGGGGATTGCACCCAGTACCTTCAGCGTGTTAAGTAGACGTGATGACCACTACACTATGAAACCTGACGAAAAGTTACTGTGTATTGGCTAGCAGAGCAGAATTGTGACTGACGGGGCCTTTTTATTGCTGAAGGAAAGTATTTTTGGTTAATGAAACATTTACAATTTTTATTACATATTTTACCAGTTTTATTCCTACAAAGGGATTTTGCTTAAATGGAAGTTTACATTGAATGTGTTACTTTTTTCTCCATAGTTTGGTCTTTTGCTTTTATTTTTATGGGAACTATATATTTTGAAACAAACAGGATTTTTATAATATGGGATTATGTTTTCTGCTAAAATGGTTAATAAAAAAGAAACCCAAAATCGTAGTTCTCTTGGTGATGGAAGCCAAAACATCCCGTCATTCGGCAACAAAGCCAAGAACTTCATATATTGCAGGTTGATAGGGTTTTATTTCAACACCATGAACAGATAGGTTTTACTGTGGATTCAACCTAGGACCTTCTGCGTGTTAAGCAGACGTGATGAGCACTACACTGTGAAACCTGATGCAAAGTTATTGTGTATTGGCTAGCAGAGCAGAATTATGACTGACGGGGCCTTTTTATTGCTGAAGGAAAGTATTTTTGGTTAATGAAACATTTACAATTTTTATTACATATTTTACCAGTTTTATTCCTACAAAGGGATTTTGCTTTAATTGAAGTTTACATTGAATGTGTTACTTTTTTCTACATAGTTTAGTCGTTTGCTTTTGTATTTATGGGAACTATATAATTTAAAACAAATAGGATTTTTATAATATGGGATTATGTTTTCTGCTAAAATGGTCAATAAAAAAGAAACCCAAAATCGTAGTTCTCTTGGTGATGGAAGCCAAAATATATTATCAGTTGGCAACAAAACCAAGAATTTCATATAATACAGGTTGATAGCAAATTTCTTCAACAGCGAAAACAGCTTGTTTTTACTGGGGATTGAACCCATGACCTTCTGCGTGTGAAGTAGACGTGATGAACACTCCACTATGAAACCTGTGAAATCCTGCAAAGTAATGGCATTTAGAGACGAGTTTTGACCGCCAGGGGAAAAAAAAAAATAATTTGTATTTCTGTTTGTGATGGAAGCCAAAACATCCCGTCATTCGGCAACAAAGCCGAGAACTTCATATATTATAGTTGGATAGCGTATTATTTCAACACTAACAACAGATTGGTTTCACTGGGGATTGAACCCCGGACCTTCTGCGTGTTAAGCAGACATGATGACCACTACACTATGAAACCTGACAAAAAGTTACTGTGTATTGGCTAGCAGAGCAGAATTGTGACTGACGGGGCCTTTTTATTGCTGAAGGAAAGTATTTTTGGTTGATGAAACAATTACAATTTTTATTACATATTTTACCAGTTTTATTCCTACAAAGGGATTTTGCTTAAATTGAAGTTTATATTGAATGTTTTACTTTTTTCTCCAAAGTTTGGTCTTTTGCTTTTGTAATTATGGGAACTATATATTTTGAAACAAACAAGATTTTTATAATATGGGATTATGTTTTCTGCTAAAATGGTCAATAAAAAAGAAACCCAAAATCGTAGTTCTCTTGGTGATGGAAGCCAAATGGCAATTAGAGACGAGTTTTCAACGCCAGGGGAAAAAAAACAAATTCGTAGCTCTGTTGGTGATGGAAGCCAAAACATCCCGTCATTCGGCAACAAAGCCAAGAACTTCATATATTGGAGGTTGATAGGGTTTTATTTCATCACCATGAACAGATAGGTTTTACTAAGGATTCAACCTAGGACTAGAGTTGAGCGCGGTTCTAGGTTCGTGGTTCTCCAGTTCGCGGCTCGAGTGATTTTGGGGCCTGTTCTAAATCGAACTAGAACTCGAGCTTTTTGCAAAAGCTCGATAGTTCTAGATACGTTCGAGAACGGTTCTAGCAGCAAAAAAACAGCTAATTCCTAGCTGGCTTTCCGCTGTAATAGTGTAAGTCACTCTGTGACTCACACTATTATGAAATTTCAGTGTATAGTGTGCGGGAACAGCGCCTTCAGATCACTCCTGTTTGTATAATTGTTTTTTTTTTTTCCTTGTCTTCCTTCCCTAAGCGCGCGCGTGTAGTGGGGAGGGCCAGCATGTCAGCCAATCCCAGACACACACACAGCTAAGTGGACTTTTAGCCAGAGAAGCAATGGCATGTGTGACAGGATGTCCATGTCACATGTCCCTGCATTATAAAAACGGACATTTTCCTCCTGCATGCCATTATCTGCCTTCTGCGTCCTTGGTGTCAGACATCACTGGCGCAGCTCCGTCCTTTGTCCTATCACCGATACTGTTGTATGCGCTCCATACACAGCGCTGGACAGCATAGGGATAGCACTTTCTATCAGTCCTTTTGAGGGCTCATACGGGCAGGGTCAGAGCCATAGGTGACAGGTCCTGAAAACAGAGACAGCGTCTGTGTAGCTAAGGTCAGGGATTTCGTCGCTGCATTTCCCCATTAGGAGGGAATAGAAAGCAGGCTTCCATTCCTCTACCCAGAGCCCCACAATCCTGGCACTGTACCCTCCTGTCCTCTGCACACTCCAACTCATTATAACTAAGCCATTATACAAGCAAACACTGAGTGTACCTAGTGGCATCCTAAACGTGGCTATTGGACTTCTGTATAGTCCCAGTAGTGCACAGATATTTGCAGCACCTCTGCCTGCATTGCACACTCAAACTCATTATAACTAAGCCATTATACTAGCAAACACTCAGTGTACCTAGTGGCATTATAAACGTGGATATTGGACTTTTGTCTAGTCCCACTATTGCAAAGATATTTGCAGCACGTCTGCCTGCATTGCACACTCAAACTCATTATAACTTAGCCATTATACTAGCAAACACTCAGTGTACCTAGTGGCATCCTAAACGTGGCTATTGGACTTTTGTCTAGTCCCACTAGTGCAAAGATATTTGCAGCACGTCTGCCTGCATTGCACACTCAAACTCATTATAACTAAGCCATTATTTTAGCAAACACTCAGTGTACCTAGTGGCATCCTAAACGTGGCTATTGGACTTTTGTCTAGTCCCACTAGTGCAAAGATATTTGCAGCACGTCTGCCTGCATTGCACACTCAAACTCATTGTTACTAAGCCATTATACTAGCAAACACTCAGTGTACCTAGTGGCATCCTAAACGTGGCTATTGGACTTTTGTCTAGTCCCACTAGTGCAAAGATATTTGCAGCACGTCTGCCTGCATTGCACACTCAAACTCATTATAACTAAGCCATTTGTTAGGGCCGGGAGGACGGGGAGGCCCAGGAGGTGGATCCACTGGGCTGAACACCTCACCGAGGGCGAGGTTCCCGGTAGCCGGAGCACTACGGGTGGCAGGACAGTCCGTACAGAGGCGTGGAGTGAAGAAGTCCCTGGGACCACGGAGTCTCTGAAGGCAGTCCGGGTGACGGAGCTCAGGTTCGGAGGCCGAGATGATGGCAGGCAGAGTCCGGAACCAACGGAGCTAGGAAGTGGGTCACCACACGGATCCAGGGATCAGAGACGGCAGGGACCGAGGAGATGGCAGGCAGTCACCGTTCGTGCCTCAAGAACCGTCAGGATGGGTTGGCGAGGCAGGGACGACTCTACAAGAGAGATACGTGAGAACGAGGCAAAGCACAGAGAGACCTGACTCCTAGCTTAGGAAACACGAAGATCAAGCCCCGCCCAGTTGGAAAGGATCTCCCTAAATACCCTGTACCTGATTCTGCAATTTCCTGTTGGAGGACACTGGCCCTTTAAGAGAGGGTCAATGACCGCGCGCGCGCCCTAATGCGCATGCGCGCGGCCCGGGTGCCAGAAGCCAGAGCAGGGAGCGGTGAACAGGAGGCAGGAGAGCCGGGCTGGAGCAGGGTTGCCAACGGGCGCCGGGAGCGGGGACCGAGCTGCCTGGGGACCGCAGGTGATGGGGCATGGAGGCCGTGGAGCGGGGGACGCCTGGCAGAGGAGCCGGGGAGCGAGGCAGGGGAGCCGGGGAGCGTGGCAGGGGAGCCGGTGAGCGTGGCAGGGGAGCCGGTGAGCGTGACAGTACCCCCTCCCCTACGCCCCCCACCCCGCAACCGGGACAGGAAGGCACGTATCAGAGGAGTACCCACATTCTCCCGGGGTTCCCAGGATCTATCCTCAGGGCCATACCCAGCCCAGTCCACCAGGAAGAACTGTCGGCCCCGTACGGTTTTCATGGCCATGATATCCCTTACCGCATAGATGTCATCATCAGCAATCGGATGAGGAGCGGAACTGGCAGCAGCGGAGAAGGGACCAAGGACAACTGGCTTGAGCAGGGAGACGTGGAAGGAGTTGGGTATTCTCATCGTGGCCGGGAGCTGCAGCTTGTAGGAGACCTCATTAATCTTTCTGATGACCTTAAACGGACCGATGTAGCGAGGGCCCAGCTTGTAGGAGGGTAGCTTCAATCGGGCGTACTTGGAAGCAAGCCAGACCAGATCTCCTGGAGAGAAACACGGAGGATCCACGCGCTTTTTGTCTGCGTGTCTCTTCATTCGCAGGTAAGCACGCCCAAGGGACGTCTTGACAGAGTCCCAAATTGTTGAAAAGTCACGGACTACGGTATCAGCAGCAGGGACATCCGAAGAAGAAGATACTGGTAATGGAACGGAAGGCTGAAGACCATAAACGATATGGAAGGGAGAGCTGGAGGAGGACTCACTGACATGATGGTTATGGGAGAATTCAGCCCAAGGAAGAAGCGTGGACCAGTCGTCGTGATGGGCGTTAACGTAGTGACGCAAGAAGGAGGTCAGAATCTGATTGACTCGTTCCACTTGGCCATTCGACTGAGGATGGTAGGCTGAAGAAAAGTCTAGAGTCACTCCCAGATGTTTGCAGAGAGCCCTCCAGAAGCAGGAGGTAAACTGAGTTCCTCTGTTGGACACGATGTGTGATGGAAAGCCATGCAACTGGAAGATGTGCTGTATGTAGGCGTCAGCGAATTCCTGGGCAGAGGGCAGTCCAGCCATAGGGACGAAATGAGCCATTTTGGAGAAACGGTCCACCACGACCCATATGACCGTATGTCCGAAGGACAAGGGCAAGTCCGTAATAAAGTCCATTGCTATGTGTTGCCACGGAACGGAGGGAATAGGCAGCGGAAGAAGACGACCATATGGCAGGTGTTTGGGTGTCTTGTTCTGGGCATAAGAGGAGCAGGCTGAGACAAAGGACGCGACGTCCGTGCGAAGGGATGGCCACCAATAGTGACGTATAATTGTATTCCATGTTTTCTTCTGACCGGCATGGCCGGCTATTTTCGTGGCATGGCCCCAGTGAAACACTTTTTGTCTGTCAGGTTCTGAGACATAGGTCTTCCCGGGCGGTATCTAGGCCAGAGAGACAGGAGCCACCGGAATGATTTTGGTTGGGCAGATGATGGGCTGGGATGTCTCCTCCTCCTGTTCCATGGGCACGAATGACCTGGACAAGGCATCTGCTCACACGTTCTTATCCGCGGGCCGATAATGGAGCTGAAAATCGAACCTGGCAAAGAACAAGGACCACCTGGCTTGTCGTGGGTTCAGTCGCTGAGCAGACCGCAGGTATTCTAGGTTCTTGTGGTCCGTGTAAATGATCACGGGGTACACTGCGCCCTCCAGAAGGTAGCGCCATTCCTCCAGAGCCAGTTTGACTGCTAATAGCTCTCCGTCACTGATGGTGTAGTTGCGTTCAGGCGCTGAGAAGCTCTTGGAGAAGAAACCGCAAGTAACCATCTTCTCAGAGGAGGACTTCTGCATGAGCACTGCTCCGGCTCCCGAGGAGGAGGCATCCACCTCCAAGGTGAACTGTCGGTTTAGCTCAGGATGGTGGAGGACCGGAGAGGAAGCAAATGCCCGTTTCAGGGAGCCAAACACGGCGTCGGCCGCAGATGACCAGTCCTTTGGATTAGCCCCCTTTTTGGTCAAGGCAGAGAGAGGTGCAGTCAGGGCAGAGAAGTGAGGGATGAACTGACGGTAATAGTTCGCAAATCCAAGAAACCGTTGGATCGCCTTCAGTCCGGAAGGAGAGGGCCAGTTGAGAATGGAAGAGACCTTCTCTGGGTCCATCTGCAGACCGGTATCGGAGATTACGTAACCCAGGAAGGGAAGAGAAGACTGCTCGAAGACACACTTCTCGTACTTGGCGTACAAACGATTCTCTCGCAGTTTTTGCAGTACCAGCTGCACGTTCTCTCTGTGGGTCTGGAGGTCCGGAGAGAAGACCAGGATGTCATCCAGATACACCACCACACAAACGTAGAGAAGGTCCCGGAACACGTCGTTCACTAATTCTTGAAAGACCGCCGGTGCGTTACACAGGCCGAAGGGCATCACACAATACTCGTAGTGCCCATCGCGAGTATTGAATGCGGTCTTCCATTCGTCCCCAGAGCGGATGCGGACCAGGTTGTAGGCACCCCGAAGATCCAACTTGGTAAACACACGAGCTCCTCTAAGCCGATCAAACAATTCGGGGATGAGTGGCAGGGGGTATTTATTCTTCACGGTGATTTGATTAAATCCCCGATAGTCAATGCATGGGCGCAGGTCGCCCTCTTTCTTCTTAACGAAGAAGAAGCCTGCTCCAGCAGGAGAGGAGGATCTCCGGATGAATCCCCTTGCCAGGTTCTCAGTGATGTAGGCAGACATGGCTCTTGTTTCAGCAGGGGACAAAGGATATATCCATCCTCGAGGTGGTGTGGTTCCCGGGAGTAGGTCGATGGCACAGTCGTATGGACGGTGTGGCGGCAGTACCTCTGACTCCTTTTTATCAAAGACGTCCGCGTAGGACCAGTAGGCCGAAGGCAGTCCTGGTAGGGACTCCGGGACCGGAGGTCGTCGGATGGGCTGTATGGTCCTCAGGCAGTTCTCGTGGCAAGAGGGGCCCCATCGGGTGATTTCGCCAGCGCGCCAGCTGACCGACGGTTCATGTGTCCGTAACCAGGGGAGTCCCAGCAGGATTTGATGAGACATATGCGGGAGGACGTAGAAGGCGATCTTCTCAGTGTGCAGGGCACCGATGCGTAGTACAACAGGCTCGGTGATCCAAGTGATGGTGTCAGAGAGGGGTCTCCCATCTACGGAGGCGATCACGAGGGGTTTGTCGAGTGGAGTGACCGGTACCCGGTTCTTGTCCACCGTGGCCTGCTGGATGAAATTGCCTGCTGCCCCGGAATCGAGGTACGCCTCTGCCGTGAACCGCGTCTCTCCTGCTGTCACGTGCACGGTCCACGTAACCGGGTCTGAGAGAGTCCCAGCACCTAGGGTGGCCTCTCCTACCAACCCTAGGCTTTGGAGTTTCCCGACCTCTCTGGACAGGAACGTAGCAGGTGTGTGCCTTCTCCGCAGTAGAAGCAGAGGCCCTTTGCGAGCCGTATTTCTCGGCGTTGTGCGGACTTCTGCAAACGGTCAATCTGCATGGGCTCATGGACAGAGACACCGGACGACGCTGGCTGAAGTACAGCGGACTTCTGCGGAGGAGAGTAATGCCGTACCGGACGCCTCTCACGGGACACCTCTTTGGATCGTTCCTGGAATCTGAGGTCCACGCGGGTGGCTAGTGCAATCAGGGCATCCAGTGTGGAGGGAACATCACGGCCTGCCAGCTCGTCCTTGATACGACTGGAGAGTCCTTTCCAGAAGGCGGCGGTGAGGGCTTCATTGTTCCACCCCACTTCTAAGGCCAGGGTACAAAAGCGGACGGCATACTGTCCCACCGTCAGGGTCCCCTGACGTAGCCTGAGGAGTGATGAGGCGGATGTGGCGGCACGTCCAGGTTCGTCGAAGGTGGTTCTAAACGCCTGCAGGAAGTCCTGGATGTTAGTAGTTACAGGGTCCTCCTTCTCCCACAAGGGGTTCATCCAGGCCAGTGCCTCACCCTCTAGATGGGACATCACAAATGCCACCTTGGCTTGGTCGGAGGCAAACAGATGCGGCAGCAGCTTGAAGTGGAGGGAACACTGATTCAGGAATCCTCTGCAGGTCTTAGGGTCTCCGGCATATCGGGGTGGAGAGGCCAAGCGGAGGTTAGAGGCTTCCGAGGAAGCCGCCACGGGAACCGCAGCCGTGGACTGTGCTGTAGAAGCCTGGGATGTACGGGACGTGGCTGTTGCTTGTAGCGTGTTCAGGCGGGTATCCACCGAGGACATAAAGGCCAGCATGCGGGACTGGGTCTCGCGCTGTCGGACGAGTTCCTGCTGCAAGTCGCCCAGCAGGGCCGCTAGTGCTTCGGCGGGATCCATGGCCTGTTCTTACTGTTAGGGCCGGGAGGACGGGTAGGCCCAGGAGGTGGATCCACTGGGCTGAACACCTCACCGAGGGCGAGGTGCCCGGTAGCCGGAGCACTACGGGTGGCAGGACAGTCCGTACAGAGGCGTGGAGTGAAGAAGTCCCTGGTACCACGGAGTCTCTGAAGGCAGTCCGGGTGACGGAGCTCAGGTTCGGAGGCCGAGATGATGGCAGGCAGAGTCCGGAACCAACGGAGCGAGGAAGTGGGTCACCACACAAATCCAGGGATCAGAGACGGCAGGGACCGAGGAGATGGCAGGCAGTCACCGTTCGTGGCTCAGGAACCGTCAGGATCGGTTGGCGAGGCAGGGACGACTCTACAAGAGAGATACGTGAGAACGAGGCAAAGCACAGAGAGACCTGACTCCTAGCTTAGGAAACACGAAGAACAGGCCCCGCCCACTTGGAAAGGATTTCCTTAAATACCCTGTACCTGATTCTGCAATTTCCTGTTGGAGGACACTGGCCCTTTAAGAGAGGGTCAATGACCGCGCGCGCGCCCTAATGCGCATGCGCGCGGCCCGGGTGCCAGAAGCCAGAGCAGGGAGCGGTGAACAGGAGGCAGGAGAGCCGGGCTGGGCAGGGTTGCCGACGGGCGCCGGGAGCGGGGACCGGGCTGCCTGGGGACCGCAGGTGATGGGGCATGGAGGCCGTGGAACGGGGGACGCCTGGCAGAGGAGCCGGGGAGCAAGGCAGGGGAGCCGGGGAGCGTGGCAGGGGAGCCAGGGAGCGTGGCAGGGGAGCCGGTGAGCGTGACACCATTATACTAGCAAACACTCAGTGTACCTAGTTGCATCCTAAACGTGGCTATTGGACTTTTGTCTAGTCCCACTAGTGCAAAGATATTTGCAGCACGTCTGCCTGCATTGCACACTCAAACTCATTGTTACTAAGCCATTATACTAGCAAACACTCAGTGTACCTAGTGGCATCCTAAACGTGGCTATTGGACTTTTGTCTAGTCCTAATAGTGCAAAGATATTTGCAGCACGTCTGCCTGCATTGCACACTCAAACTCTTTTTAACTAAGCCATTATACTAGCAAACACTCAGTGTACCTAGTGGCATCCTAAACGTGGCTATTGGACTTTTGTCTAGTCCCACTAGTGCAAAGATATTTGCAGCACGTCTGCCTGCATTGCACACTCAAACTCTTTTTAACTAAGCCATTATACTAGCAAACACTCAGTGTACCTAGTGGCATCCTAAACGTGGCTATTGGACTTTTGTCTAGTCCCACTAGTGCAAAGATATTTGCAGCACGTCTGCCTGCATTGCACACTCAAACTCATTATAACTAAGCCATTATACTAGCAAACACTCAGTGTACCTAGTGGCATCCTAAACGTGGCTATTGGACTTTTGTCTAGTCCCACTAGTGCAAAGATATTTGCAGCACGTCTGCCTGCATTGCACACTCAAACTCATTGTTACTAAGCCATTATACTAGCAAACACTCAGTGTACCTAGTGGCATCCTAAACGTGGCTATTGGACTTTTGTCTAGTCCTACTAGTGCAAAGATATTTGCAGCACGTCTGCCTGCATTGCACACTCAAACTCTTTTTAACTAAGCCATTATACTAGCAAACACTCAGTGTACCTAGTGGCATCCTAAACGTGGCTATTGGACTTTTGTCTAGTCCCACTAGTGCAAAGATATTTGCAGCACGTCTGCCTGCATTGCACACTCAAACTCATTATAACTAAGCCATTATACTAGCAAACACTCAGTGTACCTAGTGGCATCATAAACGTGGCTATTGGACTTTTGTCTAGTCCCACTAGTGCAAAGATATTTGCAGCACGTCTGCCTGCATTGCACACTCAAACTCATTATAACTAAGCCATTATACTAGCAAACACTCAGTGTACCTAGTGGCATCCTAAACGTGGCTATTGGACTTTTGTCTAGTCCCACTAGTGCAAAGATATTTGCAGCACGTCTGCCTGCATTGCACACTCAAACTCATTGTTACTAAGCCATTATACTAGCAAACACTCAGTGTACCTAGTGGCATCCTAAACGTGGCTATTGGACTTTTGTCTAGTCCTACTAGTGCAAAGATATTTGCAGCACGTCTGCCTGCATTGCACACTCAAACTCTTTTTAACTAAGCCATTATACTAGCAAACACTCAGTGTACCTAGTGGCATCCTAAACGTGGCTATTAGACTTTTGTCTAGTCCCACTAGTGCAAAGATATTTGCAGCACGTCTGCCTGCATTGCACACTCAAACTCATTATAACTAAGCCATTATACTAGCAAACACTCAGTGTACCTAGTGGCATCATAAACGTGGCTATTGGACTTTTGTCTAGTCCCACTAGTGCAAAGATATTTGCAGCACGTCTGCCTGCATTGCACACTCAAACTCATTATAACTAAGCCATTATACTAGCAAACACTCAGTGTACATAGTGGCATCCTAAACGTGGCTATTGGACTTTTGTCTAGTCCCACTAGTGCAAAGATATTTGCAGCACGTCTGCCTGCATTGCACACTCAAACTCATTGTTACTAAGCCATTATACTAGCAAACACTCAGTGTACCTAGTGGCATCCTAAACGTGGCTATTGGACTTTTGTCTAGTCCCACTAGTGCAAAGATATTTGCAGCACGTCTGCCTGCATTGCACACTCAAACTCATTATAACTAAGCCATTATACTAGCAAACACTCAGTGTACCTAGTGGCATCATAAACGTGGCTATTGGACTTTTGTCTAGTCCCACTAGTGCAAAGATATTTGCAGCACGTCTGCCTGCATTGCACACTCAAACTCATTATAACTAAGCCATTATACTAGCAAACACTCAGTGTACCTAGTGGCATCCTAAACGTGGCTATTGGACTTTTGTCTAGTCCCACTAGTGCAAAGATATTTGCAGCACATCTGCCTGCATTGCACACTCAAACTCATTATAACTAAGCCATTATACTAGCAAACACTCAGTGTACCTAGTGGCATCCTAAACGTGGCTATTGGACTTTTGTCTAGTCCCACTAGTGCAAAGATATTTGCAGCACGTCTGCCTGCATTGCACACTCAAACTCATTGTTACTAAGCCATTATACTAGCAAACACTCAGTGTACCTAGTGGCATCCTAAACGTGGCTATTGGACTTTTGTCTAGTCCCACTAGTGCAAAGATATTTGCAGCACATCTGCCTGCATTGCACACTCAAACTCATTATACCTAAGCCATTATAATAGCAAACCCTCAGTGTACCTAGTGGCATCCTAAACGTGGCTATTGGATTTTTGTCTAGTCCCACTACTGCAAAGATATTTGCAGCACGTCTGCCTGCATTGCACACTCAAACTCATTATAACTAAGCCATTATACTAGCAAACACTCAGTGTACCTAGTGGCATCATAAACGTGGCTATTGGACTTTTGTCTAGTCCCACTAGTGCAAAGATATTTGCAGCACGTCTGCCTGCATTGCACACTCAAACTCATTATAACTAAGCCATTATACTAGCAAACACTCAGTGTACCTAGTGGCATCCTAAACATGGCTATTGGACTTTTGTCTAGTCCCAGTAGTGCAAAGATATTTGCAGCACATCTGCCTGCATTGCACACTCAAACTCATTATAACTAAGCCATTATACTAGCAAACACTCAGTGTACCTAGTGGCATCATAAACGTGGCTATTGGACTTTTGTCTAGTCCCACTAGCGCAAAGATATTTGCAGCACGTCTGCCTGCATTGCACACTCAAACTCATTGTTACTAAGCCATTATACTAGCAAACACTCAGTGTACCTAGTGGCATCCTAAACGTGGCTATTGGACTTTTGCCTAGTCCCACTAGTGCAAAGATATTTGCAGCACGTCTGCCTGCATTGCACACTCAAACTCATTATAACTAAGCCATTATACTAGCAAACACTCAGTGTACCTAGTGGCATCCTAAACGTGGCTATTGGACTTTTGTCTAGTCCCACTAGTGCAAAGATATTTGCAGCACGTCTGCCTGCATTGCACACTCAAACTCATTAGAACTAAGCCATTATACTAGCAAACACTCAGTGTACCTAGTGGCATCCTAAACGTGGCTATTGGACTTTTGCCTAGTCCCACTAGTGCAAAGATATTTGCAGCACGTCTGCCTGCATTGCACACTCAAACTCATTATAACTAAGCCATTATACTAGCAAACACTCAGTGTACCTAGTGGCATCCTAAACGTGGCTATTGGACTTTTGTCTAGTCCCACTAGTGCAAAGATATTTGCAGCACGTCTGCCTGCATTGCACACTCAAACTCATTAGAACTAAGCCATTATACTAGCAAACACTCAGTGTACCTAGTGGCATCCTAAACGTGGCTATTGGACTTTTGTCTAGTCCCACTAGTGCAAAGATATTTGCAGCACGTCTGCCTGCATTGCACACTCAAACTCATTATAACTAAGCCATTATACTAGCAAACACTCAGTGTACCTAGTGGCATCCTAAACGTGGCTATTGGACTTTTGTCTAGTCCCACAAGTGCAAAGATATTTGCAGCACGTCTGCCTGCATTGCACACTCAAACTCATTGTTACTAATACATTATAATACCAAAAATTGAGTAAACTTAGTGGCATACAAGAAGTGGCTGTTGTATTCCATTAGTGCCCCACTGGTGCCAAGCTATTTCTAGCACCTCTGCATGACACCCTCCTGCTCTGTTTTTAATAAGCTATAATGATAGCAAAAAATACTGCCATTTAGTGGCATCATAGAACTGGCTGTTGTATTCCATTAGTGCCCCACTGGTGCCAAGCTATTTCTAGCACCTCTGCATGGCACCCTCCTGCTCTGTTTTTAATAAGCTATAATGATAGCAAAAAATACTGCCATTTAGTGGCATCATAGAACTGGCTGTTGTATTCCATTAGTGCCCCACTGGTGCCAAGCTATTTCTAGCACCTCTGCATGACACCCTCCTGCTCTGTTTTTAATAAGCTATAATGATAGCAAAAATTACTGCAATTTAGTGGCATCATAGAACTGGCTGTTGTATTCCATTAGTGCCCCACTGGTGCCAAGCTATTTCTAGCACCTCTGCATGACACCCTCCTGCTCTGTTTTTAATAAGCTATAATGATAGCAAAAAATACTGCCATTTAGTGGCATCATAGAACTGGCTGTTGTATTCCATTAGTGCCCCACTGGTGCCAAGCTATTTCTAGCACCTCTGCATGACACCCTCCTGCTCTGTTTTTAATAAGCTATAATGATAGCAAAAAATACTGCCATTTAGTGGCATCATAGAACTGGCTGTTGTATTCCATTAGTGCCCCACTGGTGCCAAGCTATTTCAAGCACCTCTGCATGACACCCTCCTGCTCTGTTTTTAATAAGCTATAATGATAGCAAAAAATACTGCCATTTAGTGGCATCATAGAACTGGCTGTTGTATTCCATTAGTGCCCCACTGGTGCCAAGCTATTTCTAGCACCTCTGCATGACACCCTCCTGCTCTGTTTTTAATAAGCTATAATGATAGCAAAAAATACTGCAATTTAGTGGCATACAAAAAATGCCTGTAGGACTCCTTTATTGTGCCACTGGTGCCAAGCAATCTCAAGCACCTCTGCATTCTACCCTCATGCACATTTTGCTATGCTAATTTTATAGCAAACTCAGGGAATTCCTTGCTGCATTTGATCGTTAGGAGGGATAGAAAGTGAAGCTTCTTTTACTGTCCTGGTACCCACAGAACACGGCTACTGAACCCATCTGTCCACTTTTGCCACGCTATTTAATTTGCACAAAGAGCTGACTCTTTTTCTGCCTTCCTAAAATTGTCTGGAATACTAAGTTAGTGTTCCTTTGCTGCCAAGCAAGGTACAACACATGTGCATTCTACACTCCTTTCCATTTCTGGAATGCAATTATTAACTGCAGGTAGTCCAGGCAATCTGTGACGAAGGTGCAGGCGTGGATATAATATAGCCTGCATCCAATGATGGTTCTCTCGATGTCTGACAGCTCAACAATACCTTCTGTTTCCACTTCCAAAACAAGTAATGACCTGCCAATCACACTCCCTGTTGCGGGTTAAGGAGTGGAAGTTCAGTGTGAAAAACCATGTGTGACTGCTGTCCCCACAGTCACAGAGGATGAAGAGCACGCAGATGCACTTGATGGGGCAGGCGGTGGTTGCACAGGCACGCTAGGCCGCATTGTAGCACAGTGAAATTCACATTGCGACTTATGCTTCATTTTAAGTCGTGTACAGGGTGGGCTCCCCAGTATGCAGCAAAACCCGGCAAAAGGAAAAGGACTCTAGGCAGTTGGGTTGATAAATGATTGTTTAACTTTACCAAAACAAACAATAAGAACCATGCATACAATTAAAATAATTGAACAATCTATTCTGTTGCCTACTACCTGCTAATCCCTCTGTGTAGCAGTAATTGTGTGTTTGTGCGTGTGTGTGTGTGTGTGTGTGCGAACACGACTTACCAGTGGCGCATCACAAGAGCTTCCAAGTTATCTACCTAAACATAGACAAAACACATGACCCCCCCTGAATACCCTTGTTAGCTGAAGCCTCACAGATAATGCAGATGATAACAGTGTGAATGCAAACCACACAGCTCTGCAACACAGTCATGGAAATCTTGAAAAGCAACAGTCAATGCAAACATGTGTTGCTGTCCCTCTATGATTTAAACTGTACGTGACAATTTGACAGTGCAGAGGCAGCAAGTCTTATTGTCTATATAGTCGGCCTACCCAGAACAGATATGTGTTTTGCTAATAAAACAAAGTGTTGCGTGCCCGCATTATTGTCTGGGCATAGCCTACCGTACCCGGGTACTGTGATGTCCAGTTGCCAGAAATACAGACTTTACGCTCCTCTCACGGTAAACAGTATAGACAGCACCGTAAGAATGTTGGTCTGTGGCACAGGATGCTGCTCACTGACGTTACAGTGCTCATCATCAAAGTACAACACAACTCCCTTCACAATTGAACGAAGTGTTTCCGCGGTGGCTCCTTGCTGTAACACACACCTTTAGCTTTTCCTTCTGTTCATAGACAGCATCTCCAAGTCCACCCCGAAGAGCAATTTTCTATTGCTATAGTGACCAAAGGCAGATCCAAAAAAACAGCAGCCCCTTGTGTGTAGTCTGCAACAATGCATGCAATGAACGGCAAATAAGCATATTGCGTTGACAGTTGCTAAAGCTGAGCAATACACCTTCACGCTGTCAATTCATATCCATGTGATACTTCATGGAGGAAGTACTCAAAAGTGTGAGTTTTTGACTTCTACTTACAGATTGTTGACAAATCTTACAGATTCCATGACTTTGGTGATCCTTTGCGATGTCCAAAAATTCACAGGCTAGGAAAGGCTTACAGCCCATGCGACCTGCATAGCCAACACGACTTCTGCTCAGAGTCAAAGTTGTGGTCCAGGATTCAGTTGTTGACAAGCTTCCAGTACTTTGTCTCTGGCCAGGAAGACGCAACGTAACCTCGTCGTCAGTAGCATCCTCCTCCACCTCCTCTGCTGAAATCATCGACTGGCTGACTTTGGTTTGACAGTAAGTGTTGTCTCCAACCTCATCAATAACCCTGTGTGTTTTCATTCCCCTCGTCCTGAGTCCTCCGAGACAACCTCTTCCTGCCCTGACCGAATAGTAAAGTTGTCCTTCCAATCAGGTATCTGTGCTCCTCATCATGTTCCCCATTGTCTCCACCAGGAGGATTTACTTTTTGGAAATGAGGGTGTAGATTAGGCTCAGCACCTTCTTCATCGGTGCCTGGATCCCAGTCACAAAGCTTCAGGCTATCTGTGCAGATCATTTCCCCTGTCTCATGGAACTCGCTACCTCAACACGTTAGATTATCTGCTACACACGCAAGCTTCAAACTGAATATGAAAACTCATCTGTTCAGAAATGACTATAACCTTCAATGACACCACCACCATACGTACTTGACGCTCAACCTAAACAACTCCTACTGTCTCCTCCCAAAAATCCTTTAGAATGTAATCCCGCAAGGGCAGGGCCCTCTTCCCTCTGTACCAGTCTGTCTATAGTTACTTGTATATGTGTTCTGTATGTAACCCCCTTATCATGTACAGCACCATGGAATCAATGGTGGTCTATAAATCAATAATAATAAAAATAATAATAACTTCCTTGTCTGTACTCATTGCAGCTTTGGAGCAGACCTCTGATTCCCAGGCTATAGTGCGACTGAACAGCTATGCAAACTCAACCATCTCTGTCACCCCATACTCAGCAGGGCTGGTGGAAACTTGAGAGCTGTTAGGAAGCAAGTGCGATTGGATTGACACCACAGAGGAATGGAGTATTTGGGATCTTGAAATTGGGGTGGAGGAGAGGCCACTTTATGGAGCAATTCAGATCCATTGAAGCAGCTGCTGATTTGGCCTCATCTACATTTGTTAGCGATGGTCGTGTCCATGAAAAAAGGGATCATATCAGATTATCCATGGGAAGAAGTACACCTGATCTTTTGGATGTTATTTGTTGTTACAAAACGGTGACGCCTTAAACGCAAGCAGCCTGCTGTGGTTTCAGTTGCGCCCAGGCATCAGCTGCCATTTAGGCCTGTGCCTCGGGTTGTCCAGCTGGCTGCTTTCTCCTCCACGTCTAAGTGTGGAGAGGCAGCTAGTGCGCATGCGTGTGCCGATTTACCCCAGCCGCAGCCTAACTCCAGTGTTTCGCCTAGTAAGTATGCTCAGCCTGACTGTGCCATTCCTAAGGCTAAGTCTTCATTTCGGGATACAGCGCATGCTCCCACACTTAGTGTGAAAAGCCTCTTTGCACAGGTACTTGCATTCCGTGCCGGGTCTAAGTCCTGTTTTGTGCCTAGACACCATGCTAAAGCTGATAGTCTTTTTTCAGACTCTATTTCATGCAACTGAGCATGCTCAGGCACTTACTGCATCTGAGACTAGGTCCGGTAATGAACTCTTTGGACCTGCCCCTGATGTGGGGGGCCCATATAGACCACAGGGCATCAGGTGTCCTGACGATGTGGCCAGTCCACTCCCAAATGGCTTGCAGAGGCCCGCCCCTATGACTTGTCACCTCATTATTGATGGTCAGACGATGACTGGTGAGGTGTTTGTGTCGTGGCAACCATGAGGTCATTATTGAAGTTGCGGTTCCAAATAGGACGCTAGTTATGCCACTCATGACGTGTCACTCTGCTTTTGTCTCCAGGAGGTGCATTGTGGTCCACCCTGGTTTGGGGCGGACCCAGGTTATAAAACGGGCTGGAGCCAACAAGGAGGTGCGCAGTCTTCTATTATGCTCGAAAGACCACACCTCCATGTGTTGAACCCATTGCGGCTTTAGGCCAGAGGTAGGCAGGGATAGGGCGTCAATGCAGGCCGCCACCACAGTTGGTAACGCAGAACGGTTAAGACCAGCTCCTGTCCTACAAGTCCTGCTTGTGCAGCCCAGTGGCATTAACAGGCCTGTTGCTGCTGATGCGCCTGCTGTCCACAGGTGTGGCCCCAATGCACACGGTCAGCGTACTGAATGGCCCCTGTGATGTTAACAGGGAGTTCCTGGGCTGGGTGGGCGTGTGGACCCTGTGACGCTAACAGGGCTCCCAGTCTCAAGATCCGAGTTGCGTCTAACTCGGTTCAGGCAACTATTAGTTTCATAGCCACACAGATCTGTATCCTCCACCTAACCTTCCAGTTGCCAACCTCTCCTTTTCCATCTGGGAGCACGGTGGACATTGACTGCTGATGGGGATATATACCTTTCTCTTTCTTTTCTTATTAATTTTCGTTATATAGCGGTAACATAGTATATACCACCTTATCCAAATCTGCCAGTCCCACCATAACAGATGGTGTTTCTTCATCAAATGTTACTTTTGCTTAACCAACAAACCCATGGACAAAAATTTTTTTCCCCTTTCCAACACACCTGTTCCCCTTTCCACCAGCATTTGTCCTTTTTCAACTCATTTGGTATATGACCAAAAGTGCAACTCTGCAGGGACACCGTACTCAATGCCATCTCAGCACAGCAGCCAGCCCTCGGTCCCTCAGATGTGGACAAGTAAAAGACCATTTCCTCCTGTCCATGACAAAGCGTTGAGATTCACTTTGTGCAGCACTAGCTTTTACTGGAAAAGCAGATCTAAGAATCCGTACCACCTTCTGCAGATACTCCTGTATACGTGCGTCCCTTTATATGGCAGGAATTATTTCGCCAAATTTTGTCTTGTACCGGGGATCTAACAGTGTAGCAACCCAGTAGTTAACATTACTTCGAATTCGTACAATCCGAGGGTCATGTTGTAGGTAGTGCAGCAAGAAGGCGCTCATGTGTCTTGTGCATCCAGGAGGACAAAGTCCTTGGTGTTTTGGTGGCAGAGAGGTGAGAATCGTGCCTCCTTCCTCTGCTCTCTCAGCACAACCGAAATGTGAGCAAGCTCTCACTCATCTGCTGAGTCTTCCATGCCCATCGCAAGTTCGTCCTCCATTTCTTCATGGCTCCTGCACCTTCCTCAACAATTTTTGCTGATACTATGCGCCCTTGTTAATCCCTATCCCCCACCATAACTGCTGCCTAGGTGCCGCTTACCGTATGGACCTTGTAGATCTTATTATCCCTTCTGCATATGACTCCTCCTGTACTTCCTCACCTTTCTCTTGGACCAATACCTGACTCTGAATAATGCTTACAGTGTGCTCCATCATGTAGATGACCAGAATTGTCACGCTGAGAATGGCATTGCCAGTGCTAAACATCTTCGTCGACATTTGGAAACTGTGTAGAAGGGTGCATAGGTCCTTGATCTGACACCACTCCAACAGCGTGATCTGCACCACCTCTGGATCAAGTTAGCCCAGGGTATACGTCATACCGTATTTCAGCAGGGCTCTGCGCTGCTGCCACACACGCTGCAACATGTGCAGATTCCAATTCCTGCGTGTCGGAACATCGCATTTCCGGCGTTTAACTGCCAGACCCTAAGACTTCCGGAGCGATGAAAGTTGTTGAGCTGCTGGGTGCGAAGAATGAAAGTGAGCACATAGCAGCGTGCCCGCTGCACAAGGCCATGTAGGCCGGGATGGTATTTTAAAAATTGCTGGAGAATCAGATTCAACACGTGAGCCATACAAGGCACGTGTGTCACATTGCCCTGAAGAAGGGTCGCAGACTGGTTTGCATCATTGTCGCACCCGACCTTCCCTGACTGCTGGTTGACTGTAGACAACCATTGATGAAACTCGGTCTCACTCTCCAGAGCTAACCGTCCACAATTCCTCAGCGGTGTCTCACATTTCCCCTACATTTCAAAGTAAACATTTGACCGCCTGATGGCCTTGAGCTCTGCTGCCAGCATAGTAAGGAGGTGTGTGGGATTCCTTGGGCGCAGTTACAAGGAAGGGTGGCCTGACCACACAGGGTTTGGGCCGAGGTGGAGGACCCACACGAGGTTGAGGAGGCAGAAGCAGTGAAGAAACTTGTACATACAGAGGAAGGATTGACACACAAGTCGTGGGGACGGCAAGACTTGTACAGCAAACCCTTCTCCATCTCTCACCATAGTTACCCAGTGCCCAGTCAGCAACATGTAACTTCCCTGTCCATGCTTACTGGTCCAAGTATCTGTGTTGAAATGCACCCTGTCACACACAGAGTTCCTCAAGGAATTGGTGAGGTTGTGTGCGACCTACTGTGGTAGCGCGGGCATGCCTTTCTTAGAGGAGTGACGACTGGCCATCGGCTCTTGGGGCACTGCAATGGGCATAAGGTCTCGAAAATCCTCGGTCTCAAAAGGGTGTAAAGGCAGCCTTTCTGTTGCCAACAAGTTGCAGATGATGAAACTCAACCTCTTAGGCATGTCATGCCCTTCGAAAATCATGTAAAACATAGCGAGGGGACTCCAACCACAGTCTCCCTCGTTGCCACCAATTGGGCCACACACACCCCACTTGACTGGCATCAGTTGACCCCCCCTTTTGAAAAAGAAAAAGATGCTTTGCATGAAGCACTCTCAAAAATACGCGTGCCTTTCCCGTCCCCTGGCTGACCCGGGGGAAGAAAAGTCCTCTGAGAGCCATGACTTGTTCATCTTGGTTCTTTTAGAAACACAGCGAGGGGACTCCAACCACAGTCTCCCTCGTTGCCACTAATTGGGCCACACACACCCCACTTGACTGGCATCAGTTGACCCCCCTTTTGAAAAAGAAAAAGATGCTTTGCATGAAGCACTCTCAAAAATACGCGTGCCTTTCCCGTCCCCTGGCTGACCCAGGGGAAGAAAAGTCCTCTGAGAGCCATGACTTGTTCATCTTGGTTCTTTTAGAAACACAGCGAGGGGACTCCAACCACAGTCTCCCTCGTTGCCACTAATTGGGCCACACACACCCCACTTGACTGGCATCAGTTGACCCCCCTTTTGAAAAAGAAAAAGATGCTTTGCATGAAGCACTCTCAAAAATACGCGTGCCTTTCCCGTCCCCTGGCTGACCCAGGGGAAGAAAAGTCCTCTGAGAGCCATGACTTGTTCATCTTGGTTCTTTTAGAAACACAGCGAGGGGACTCCAACCACAGTCTCCCTCGTTGCCACTAATTGGGCCACACACACCCCACTTGACTGGCATCAGTTGACCCCCCTTTTGAAAAAGAAAAAGATGCTTTGCATGAAGCACTCTCAAAAATACGCGTGCCTTTCCCGTCCCCTGGCTGACCCAGGGGAAGAAAAGTCCTCTGAGAGCCATGACTTGTTCATCTTGGTTCTTTTAGAAACACAGTGAGGGGACTCCAACCACAGTCTCTCTCGTTGCCACTAATTGGGCCACACACCCTACTTGACTGGCATCAGTTGACCCCCCCTTTTTAAAAAGAAAAAGATGCTTTGCATGAAGCACTCTCAAAAATACGCGTGCCTTTCCCGTCCCCTGGCTGACCCGGGGGAAGAAAAGTCCTCTGAGAGCCATGACTTGTTCATCTTGGTTCTTTTAGAAACACAGCGAGGGGACTCCAACCACAGTCTCCCTCGTTGCCACTAATTGGGCCACACACACCCCACTTGACTGGCATCAGTTGACCCCCCCCTTTTGAAAAAGAAAAAGATGCTTTGCATGAAGAACTCTCAAAAATACGCGTGCCTTTCCCGTCCCCTGGCTGACCCAGGGGAAGAAAAGTCCTCTGAGAGCCATGACTTGTTCATCTTGGTTCTTTTAGAAACACAGCGAGGGGACTCCAACCACAGTCTCCCTCGTTGCCACTAATTGGGCCACACACCCCACTTGACTGGCATCAGTTGACCCCCCCTTTTTAAAAAGAAAAAGATGCTTTGCATGAAGCACTCTCAAAAATACGTGTGCCTTTGCCGTCCCCTGGCTGACCCAGGGGAAGAAAAGTCCTCTGAGAGCCATGACTTGTTCATCTTGGTTCTTTTAGAAACACAGCGAGGGGACTCCAACCACAGTCTCCCTCGTTGCCACTAATTGGGCCACACACACCCCACTTGACTGGTATCAGTTGACCCCCCTTTTGAAAAAGAAAAAGATGCTTTGCATGAAGCGTTCTCAAAAATATGCGTGCCTTTCCCGTCCCCTGGCTGACCCAGTGGAAGAAAAGTCCTCTGAGAGCCATGACTTGTTCATCTTGGTTCTTTTATAAACACAGCGAGGGGACTCCAACCACAGTCTCCCTCATTGCCACTAATTGGGCCACACACCCCACTTGACTGGCATCAGTTGACCCCCCTTTTGAAAAAGAAAAAGATGCTTTGCATGAAGCACTCTCAAAAATACGCGTGCCTTTCCCATCTCCTGGCTGACCCAGGGAAAGAAAAGTCCTCTGAGAGCCATGACTTGTTCATCTTGGTTCTTTTAGAAACACAGCGAGGGGACTCCAACCACAGCCTCCCTCGTTGCCACTAATTGGGCCACACACACCCCACTTGACTGGCATCAGTTGACCCCCCTTTTGAAAAAGAAAAAGATGCTTTGCATGAAGCACTCTCAAAAATACGCGTGCCTTTCCCGTCCCCTAGCTGACCCAGGGGAAGAAAAGTCCTCTAAGAGCCATGTCCACATTGTCAGAGGACAGACACGTGTGCTTATCTGCCAGCAGACCCCCAGCAGCACTGAAGACAGGTTCCGAGAGAACGCTGTCTGCAGGACACGACAAGATCCTTAAGGCGTACGTGGCGAGCTGAGGCAATTTATCCAGATTGGAAGCCTAAAATGAGCAGGGCTCAAGTTGCACAATAATGGCATCGATGTTTCCTTGCATATACTCATATATCTGTGTGTCTTCCTCTTTTTCCTTGTCCTGCTCTTTTGTTTTCGCATGAGTATATGTCCTTGTCACTTTCCCATGTGTTTGTAATGTGTTGTGAGTTGTTTGTCACCTTTCGGACACCTTTGAGGGTGTTTTCTAGGTGGTTTTTTTTGTGTTTGTGAATGCCTGCCATTGTTTCCTATGCAGTTTGAGTTCGGTTCGTCGAACGTTCGACGAACCGAACTCGAACGGGATCCCCGTTCGGCGAACCGACTCGAGCCGAACCATGACCGGTTCGCTCATCTCTACCTAGGACCTTCTGCGTGTTAAGTAGAGTTGAGCGCGGTTCGAGGTTCGAGGTTCTCCAGTTCTAGGCTCGAGTGATTTTTGGGGGTGTTCTAGATCGAACTAGAACTCGAGCTTTTTGCTAAAATTCGATAGTTCTAGATACGTTCGAGAACGGTTCTAGCAGCAAAAAGCAAGGCTTTTTACAGCTACAGTGAGCAGGAGCCATTGCTGGCAGCCTGCCAGAAGCTGGTAACCAAGATAAACATTGGGTATCCAACCAAAGCGCTTTGGTTAGTAACCCGATGTTTATCCTAGTTACGTGCAGGAAGCCCACACTTCCCCGCTCAGCTCGCTCCGCCCCCTCCTGCCCGCGGCATGTACACACTCACACACACACACACACACACACACACACACACACGGTCCCGCTCGGCTTACCTGCGGTCGGCCCGGGGGCAGCAGTCCTTGGCACTGGAAACTGTGGCTGCCGGCCCTTTAAGGCCCGCAGACCACAGCGTTCACTGTGTTCTCCTGCATTGAGCATCATCTGTGGGCGGAGCTACAGCCCGGCGTCCTGCTCGGTCGCACAGATGAAGGAGTCACAGTGCCTGCCAGCGACCCCCAGCACATCGCTTCCCTCCGGCGCTGTGTGGGCCCCATCTGCACCGTGACCTGATCAGTATGTGGGACATCACTCCCTCCCCGCCCCTCCCTGTCCCCCGTGCGTGTGTGGGCCCCGCAGAGCCGTGTGTGTGACCCCCGGAGCCGCGTGTGTGGGCCCCGCAGAGTAAGGTGTGTGTTTGTATGTATGCATGCATGCAGCAGAGCAGTATGCGTGTCTGTATGTATGTATATATGCAGCAGAGCAGTATGCGTGTCTGTATGTATGTATATATGCAGCAGAGCAGTATGCGTGTCTGTATGTATGTATATATGCAGCAGAGCAGTATGCGTGTCTGTATGTATCTATGTATATATGTAGCAGAGTAGTATGCGTGTCTGTATGTATGTATATATATATGCAGCAGAGCAATATGCGTGTCTGTCTGTATGTATGCATGTATGTTTGCAGCAGAGAGTATACGTGTCTGTATGTATATATGCAGCAGAGCAGTATGCGTGTATGTATGTATATATGCAGCAGAGCAGTATGCGTGTCTGTATGTATGTATGTATATATGTAGCAGAGAAGTATGCGTGTCTGTATGTATATATATGCAGCAGAGCAATATGCGTGTCTGTCTGTATGTATGCATGTATGTATGCAGCAGAGCAGTATACGTGTCTGTATGTATGTATATATGTAGCAGAGTAGTATGTGTGTCTGTATGTATATATATATGCAGCAGAGCAATATGCGTGTCTGTCTGTATGTATGCATGTATGTATGCAGCAGAGCAGTATGCGTGTCTGTATGTATGCATGTATGTATGCATCAGAGCAGTATGCGTGTCTGTATGTATGCATGTATGTATGCAGCAGAGCAGTATACGTGTCTGTATGTATGTATATATGCAGCAGAGCAGTATGCGTGTCTGTATGTATGTATGTATATATGCAGCAGAGCAGTATGCGTGTCTGTATGTATGTATATATGCAGCAGAGCAATATGCGTGTCTGTCTGTATGTATGCATGTATGTATGCAGCAGAGCAGTATATGTGTCTGTATGTATGTATGTATGTATATATGCAGCAGAGCAGTATGCATGTCTGTATGTATGTATATATGCAGCAGAGCAGTATGCGTGTCTGTATGTATGTATGTATATTTGCAGCAGAGCAGTATGCGTGTCTATGTATGTATGTATATATGTAGCAGAGTAGTATGCGTGTCTGTATGTATGTATATATATATGCAGCAGAGCAATATGCGTGTCTGTCTGTATGTATGCATGTATGTATGCAGCAGAGCAGTATGCGTGTCTGTATGTATGTATGTATATATGCAGCAGAGCAGTATGCGTGTCTATGTATGTATGTATATATTAAACAAGAAAACTTACGGCACATTGCATAGCAAAATGGGGTCAGCAACAATACAATGAGAGGTGCCAGACCCATACCACTCCAGAAGTCATGAAAACAATGAGGACAAGGAGTTTTTGAAGGTACAAAAGTTAAAAGGTGATTTTTATTAGAACAATTATATTAAAACAATGGAATTATGCATTTTTCCATAAGACACGATTATAATACAATATTAACAGCAAATGCGATTGGTACAGAAGAATGGTACAGTGGGTACACAAAAATGAACCAAAGAAGCTCCCTAGATCAAGTGACCCAAAGACAATTGGAGGCCGAAACAACGGCTAAGAATGTAGGTCAAAAAGTGGAAATCTGGGCGCCCGGTCCACAAAACCTGCAGGTAGTAAGCGATGGAATGGCAAGCAGTGATAACCGGGTGTGGGTCCACAAAGAAAAGGGACTAATCACTGGGAAAGACAGCTATCAGACAATCAGTATTGGTGCCTAGGACGCCGGTGCACAAAACATAATGGCCGGATGTACGTCCAATGCTTAGGCCTGAACTGATCGCCCAATAAGCAGCAAACAAAAAGTCAGTGAAGATACCTGGGACGCCGGTAAACTGAGCCGACCGGATGTACGTCCGAAACCTATGTCTCTGCTGATCACCAAATGGCAGAAGGCAAAAAATCATCAGCGGTGATACCTGGGACGCCGGTAAGCAGGCCTGCAGGAAGGAGTGCTCCTACGTGGAGGACCCGACGTACGTTTCGCAAAGGATTATGGTCGCTTATTCATGGGTGACCCATGAATAAGCGACCATAATCCTTTGCGAAACGTACGTCGGGTCCTCCACGTAGGAGCACTCCTTCCTGCAGGCCTGCTTACCGGCGTCCCAGGTATCACCGCTGATGATTTTTTGCCTTCTGCCATTTGGTGATCAGCAGAGACATAGGTTTCGGACGTACATCCGGTCGGCTCAGTTTACCGGCGTCCCAGGTATCTTCACTGACTTTTTGTTTGCTGCTTATAGGGCGATCAGTTCAGGCCTAAGCATTGGACGTACATCCGGCCATTATGTTTTGTGCACCGGCGTCCTAGGCACCAATACTGATTGTCTGATAGCTGTCTTTCCCAGTGATTAGTCCCTTTTCTTTGTGGACCCACACCCGGTTATCACTGCTTGCCATTCCATCGCTTACTACCTGCAGGTTTTGTGGACCGGGCGCCCAGATTTCCACTTTTTGACCTACATTCTTAGCCGTTGTTTCGGCCTCCAATTGTCTTTGGGTCACTTGATCTAGGGAGCTTCTTTGGTTCATTTTTGTGTACCCACTGTACCATTCTTCTGTACCAATCGCATTTGCTGTTAATATTGTATTATAATCGTGTCTTATGGAAAAATGCATAATTCCATTGTTTTAATATAATTGTTCTAATAAAAATCACCTTTTAACTTTTGTACCTTCAAAAACTCCTTGTCCTCCTTGTTTTCATGTATGTATATATGTAGCAGAGTAGTATGCGTGTCTGTATGTATGTATATATATATATGCAGCAGAGCAATATGCGTGTCTGTCTGTATGTATGCATGTATGTATGCATGCAGAGCAGTATGCGTGTCTGTATGTATGCATGTATGTATGCAGCAGAGCAGTATGCGTGTCTGTATGTATGCATGCAGAGCAGTATGCGTGTCTGTCTGTATGTATGTATGTATGTATGCAGAAGAGCAGTATGCGTGTCTGTCTGTATGTATGTATGCATGTATGTATGCAGCAGAGCAGTATGCGTGTCTGTTTGTATGTATGTATGCAGCAGAGCAGTGTGTGTGTGTCTGTATGTATGTATGCAGCAGAGCAGTATGTGTGTGTCTGTCTATATGTATGTATGTAGCAGAGCAGTGTGTGTGTCTGTCTATATGTATGTATGCATGCAGAGCAGTATGTGTGTGTGTCTGTATGTATGTATGCAGCAGAGCAGTATGTGTGTGCCTGTCTATATGTATTTATGTAGCAGAGCAGTGTGTGTGTCTGTCTATATGTATGTATGCATGCTGAGCAGTATGTGTGTGTCTGTATGTATGTATGCAGCATAGCAGTGTGTGTCTCTGTATGTATGCATGTATGATGTGTATCTATGTATGTCAGTGTATATGACTGTATAGATTTGTCTGTTTATATGTATTTTTGTGAGTTTGTCTTTAAATATGTATATGTACGTGTATGTATCTGTGTATGTGTGTGTGTCTGCGTGTGTATGGGACCCACTGGGACTCTTCCGCCCGGGGCCCACAAAAACCTGGAGCCGGCCCTGCCTGCGGTGATGAAGTCCCGCCATCCCGACCTCAGCGCTGTCACTGTCCTCCATGGCCGCCGCTTGTCACATCACCTTCTCTTGCTTCCGACCTGAGACTGACTAGCGGTGACGTCACGGGCCTCTCGCGATTCTTGGCTGTGAAGGCGGCGGTCATTGAACTTAGTGACAGGGGCTGTCAGGAGTGCTGGAGATCAGCGCAGGTAATGTACCTCGCTGACAGCAGCACTTGTCATCCCCTGCAGTGACCTGGGCTGACCCATTGATGTTAGCTCAGGTCACTGCACTGCTCTCCCAGCCAATGGGGAACATCCTGCTCTTCATTGACTGGGACAGTGTGGATCGTCATGGCAACCCCTTGGATTACACCAGACCTGGATTTGTTTTTCATTCTAATAAATTGGTTAAAGAGGGAATGTTTTGGGGAGTGTTTTTTCAAATAAAAATGTGTTTGTCGTCTATTTTTTTTTATTACTGACTGGGTTGGTGATGTCGGGTATCTGATAGACGCCTGACCAAACCAACCCCAGGGCTTAATGCCAGGTGACATTACACATCTGGTATTAACCCCATATATATTACCCCATTTGCCACCGCACCAGGGCGCAGGATGAGCTGGGGCGAAACACCAGGATTGGCGCATCTAATGGATGCGCCACTTCTGGGGCGGCTGCGGCCTGCTATTTTTAGGCTGGGGAGAGTCCAATAACCATGGACCTCCCTAGTCTGAGAATATCAGGCCTCAGCTGTCTGCTTTACTTTGGCTGGTGATCCAATTTTGGGGGACCCCTACGTGTTTTTTTTTTAAATTATTTATTTAATTTAAAATAACAGCGTGGGGTGCCCTCAGTTTTGGATTAACAGCCAAGGTGAGGTTGCCAGCTGTGGCCTGCAGGCTGCAGCCGTCTGCTTTACCCTAGCTGGCTACAAAACTAGGGGGAACTCTACGTCATTTTTTTTTAATTTTTTTGGCTAAATACAAAGCTAAGCACCCCTTAGTGCCACATGAAAGGCACCAAAGGGTGCTCCACTTTTTCTCCACTTTTTCTCCACTTTTTCTCCACTTCTCCACTTTTTCTCCACTTTTTATCCATTTTTTTCTCCACTTTTTCTCCACTTTATATCCATTTTTTCTCCACTTTTTCTCCACTTTTTCTCCACTTTTTCTCCACTTTTTCTTCACTTTTTCTCCACTTTTTATCCATTTTTTCTCCACTTTTTCTCCACTTTTTCACCACTTTTTCTCCGTTCTTTTTCTATGGTCGGTCTACCCATTAGCTCTGCCATGCATACTGTAGCTCTACACCTACTGCACATGTTACTTTATGATTGACATCTTTTTCGTACCAGAGCTGTCTAAGCCTACTCTGACGCCATATTTGTCATTACTATATTGTCCTTGTACTGTATTATGACATTTGTATCATGTGTTTCATTTCTTGCTGTGTTGTAATTTTTTTGCTGCATCCCAATTGTACCTCTACATTGTTCGAGTTTATGTTATTGTTCTCTCACTCTTATATGATACTGATTATTGTCATTTTTCATGATTACATGCAGATAAGTCCAATCTGACGAAGGCTCAGGCCGAAACGTCATTTGTAAATTGTTTTGGACAAAAACATATATGCTTCTGAAAAAATTTTTTTTCTTAATACGGACCAATAAAGAGTGATTTTGCATTACTATCCGTTGTGACTTACTGACTTAGTCTGGGAGATTTAGAGTGCCGAGGCTACTCACTAATTTTATCTATTATTACCTCTGAGCACCTATATACCAGTGAGCAGAGCTTCCTCTACAGTAGTTCTCCTGATTAGGCATGCCCTTACCTCATGAGCAGGGCATTGCAGCTTTGGTAGCAACCATTACGACATGGACTCTGCTGCTGTGGACCCGGGGAGAGTGAGTGCAGATTCATTGCACCCACACTCCTCACATGAAGGGTCCGCACTCCTAGAAAATGGGGGATACGTTCCCTGAGTGTCTCCCCCCCATATTATAGACGGTCCAGAGTCGTCGTGGGACCCCTTTATTTTTTTTCTTACAATAAATTGGTGAAAGAGGAAATGTTTTGGGGACTGTTTTTTCAAATAAATTTCTTTTGTCGATTTTTTTTTTTTTTTGTTACTACTGACAGTTTATGATGTTGGGTATCTAATAGACGCCATGACATCACAAACTGCTGGGCTTGATCTCAGGTGACTTTACAGCTAGTATCAACCCGATTTATTACCCCGTTTGCCACTGCACCAGGGCACGGGATGAGCTGGGGTGAAGCGCCAGGATTGGCGCATCTAGTGGATGCGCCACGTCTGGGGTGCCTGCGGCCTGCTATTTTTAGGCTGTGAAGGCCCAATAACTATGGACCTTCCCACCCTGAGAATACCAGACCACAGCTGTCCACTTTACCTTGGCTGGTGATCCAATTTGGGGGGGACCCTACTTTTATTGTGTAATTATTAATATTTATAAAATAATTATAAAAAAGAGCCTGAGGGGACCTCCACATTGGATCCCCAACCACGGTAAAGCTGCCAGCTGTGGTTTTCAGGCTACAGCCGTCTGCTTTACCCTAGCTGGCTATCAAAAATGGGGGGACCCAACGTCATTTTTTTTTTAACTATTTTTTAAATAGAAAAAATTAATGGGCTTCCCTGTATTTTGATTGCCAACCAAGGTAACGGCAGGCAGACTGGGGTGGCAACCCATAGCTGTCTGCTTTATCTGCGCTGAGAATCAAAAATACCGCGGAGCACTACGTCATTTTTTTAAAGATTTATTTTTACAGCACTGTGATGTCCAGCAATCAAAATACAGGGAAGCCCATTTTGTTTTTAGTTATGTAAATAAATAATTAAAAAAAATATATATGGGCTCCCGCTGCATTTTTTGTATTGCTAGGTAAGGGTAATCCAAGCAGCTACTGGCTGCTAACCCCCACTGCTTGGTGTTACCTTCACTGGCAATGGAAAATCCAGGAAAGCATTTTTTATTTTTTTTGCCAAAAAACTACAAAAAAAGGACGTGAGCTTCGCCATATTTTTGTATGCTAGCCAGGTATAGCAGGGCAGGTGCTGGAAGAGTTGGATACAGCGCCAGAAGATGGCGCTTCTATGAAAATGCCATTTTCTGAGGCGGCTGCAGACTGCAATTCGCAGCAGTGGGGCCCAGAAAGCTCAGGCCAACCTGTGCTGCGGATTCCAATCCCCAGCTGCCTAGTTGTACCTGGCTGGACACAAAAATGGGACGAAGCCTACGTCATTTGTTTTCTAATTATTTCATGAAATTCATGAAATAATAAAAAACGGGCTTCCCTTTATTTTTGGTTCCCAGCCGGGTACAAATAGGCAACTGGGGGTTGGGGGCAGCCGTACCTGCCTGCTGTACCTGGCTAGCATACAAAAATATGGCGAAGCCCACATAATTTTCTCAGTGGGCAAAAAACTTCTGCATACAGTCCTGGATGGAGTATGCTGAGCCTTGTAGTTCTGCAGCTGCTGTCTGTCTGTATGGAGAAGAGCAGACAGCAGCTGCAGAACTACAAGGCTCAGCATACTCCATCCAGGACTGTATGCAGAATTTTTTTGCCGACCAAAAAAATGACGTGGGCTTCGCCATATTTTTGTATGCTAGCCAGGTACAGCAGGCAACCACGGGCTGCCTCCAAACCCCAGTTGCCTATTTGTACCCGGCTGGGAACCAAAAATATAGGGAAGCCCGTTTCTTTTAATTATTTCACTTATTTCATGAAATAATTAAAAAACCAAATGACGTGGGCTTCGCCCCATTTTTGTGTCCAGCTGGGTACAACTAGGCAGCTGGTGATTGGAATCCGCAGCACAGGTTAGCCCGAGGTTTCTGGGCGCCTCTGCTGCGAATTTCAGTCCGCAGCCGTCCCAAAAAAAGGCGCTCTCATAGAAGCGTCATCATCTGGCGCTGTATCCAACTCTTCCAACAGCCCTGGAGCCGGGTGGCTTCTTGGGTAATCATGAGTTAATACTGGCTTTGTTTTACTAGCCAGTATTAAGCCAGAGATTCTTAATGTCAGGCACATTTGACCCGGCCATTAAGAATCTCCAATAAAGGGTTAAAAAAAACACCACACAGAGAAAAAATACTTTAATAGAAATAAATATACAGACACATTAGAGACTCCATCTTTATTACCCCCTGTCAGCCCTCCACGATCCTGCTCTTCTGTCTTCTTTCTTTCTAGTGTAGTAGTAGTGACGATTGCAGTGAGGATGAGGTTCACCATCTCATCACTTGGGGCTGGGGAACCTCATCCTCACTACAATCATCACTACAATCGGGAAGCAGCGTGCAGCCTTCACTCCGTGAGTGATCAGTGCTGGCTGTCAGCGGTAACAGCGGTAACGCTGACAGACGCGTTACCATAGCAACGGTGCTCTCGGAGCCGCGGTTAGCGGTGACGTCACCGCTAACTGCGTTGCTATGGCAACCTCCGTTAATGACCGGCTGTGTCAGCCGGTCCCTAACGGAACGGGGAGTCGACCGTGTGCTAGAGCATGTCGCCGGTACACGGCGATACACATATGTGCACCGTGTACCGGAGAGATGCACTCGCAGGTCCTACATGACGTGTCATAGTCATGTGACCAGTCTGTAGCCAATGAGATAATAGCCACGTGACTGGTCACATGGCTATTTTGACATCACGATAGGTCCTGCATCACTGCTGCAGTGCCAGTCACCGGGAGGATTCAGCGATCATCGGATGGAATAGCGGCAGGAGACAGAGTGCAGAAGGGATCGTGGGGACCGGTAAATGTTATGGCAATGTTTATTAACTGTTTGTGTACATTTATAATGCATTTTTATGTGTTTGTGATTGCCTCCCATTAAAGCCTATTGGTTCGGTTCGTCGAACGTTCGACGAACCGAACTCGAACGGGACCCCCGTTCGGCGAACTGACTCGAGCCGAACCGCGACCGGTTCGCTCATCTCTAGTGTTAAGCAGACGTGATGAGCACTACACTATGAAACCTGATGGAAAGTTACTGTGTATTGGCAAGCAGAGCAGAATTGTGACTGACGGGGCCTTTTTATTGCTGAAGGAAAGTATTTTTGGTAATGAACTATTTACAATTTTTATTATATATTTTACCAGTTTTATTCCTACAAAGGGATTTTGCTTAAATTGAAGTTTACATTGAATGTGTTACTTTTTTCTACATAGTTTAGTTGTTTGCTTTGGTATTTATGGGAACTATATATTTTAAAACAAATAGGATTTTCATAATATGGGATTATGTTTTCTGCTAAAATGGTCAATAAAAAAAAACCCCAAAATCGTAGTTCTCTTTGTGATGGAAGCCAAAATGTATTGTCATTTGGCAACGAAACCAAGAATTTTACATATTACAAGTCGATAGGAAATTACTTCAACACCAAACACAGATTGGTTTTACTGGGGATTGAACCCAGGACCTTCTGCGTGTGAAGCAGACGTGATGACCACTACACTATGAAACCTTTGAAATCCTGCAAAGTAATGACAATTAGAGACGAGTTTTGACCGCCAGGGGAAAAAAAACAAATTCGTAGCTCTGTTTGTGATGGAAGCTAAAACATCCCATTATTCGGCAACAAAGCCAAGAACTTTATATATTGCAGGTTTATAGGGTATTATTTCAACACCAAGAACACATGGGTCTCACTGGGGATTGAACCCAGGACCTTCTGCGTGTAAAGCAGACGTGATGACCACTACACTATGAAACCTTTGAAATCCTGCAAAGTAATGGCAATTAGAGACGAGTTTTGACCGCCACGATAAAAAAAAACAAATTCGTAGCTCTGTTGGTGATGGAAGCCAAAACATCCCATCATTCGGCAACAAACCAAGAACTTCATATATAGTAGTTTAATTGGGTATTATTTCAACAACAAGAACAGATTGGTTTTACTGGGGATTGAACGCAGGACCTTCTGCGTGTTAGGCAGACGTGATGACCACTACTCTATGAAACCTGTTGGAAAGTTACTGTGTATTGGCTAGCAGAGCAGAATTGTGACTGACGGGGCCTTTTAATTGCTGAAGGAAAGTATTTTTGGTAATGAAACATTTACAATTTTTATTACATATTTTACCAGTTTTATTCCTACAAAGGGATTTTGCTTAAATGGAAGTTTACATTGAATGTGTTACTTTTTTCTCCATAGTTTGGTCTTTTGCTTTTGTTTTTATGGGAACTATATATTTTGAAACAAACAGGAATTTTATAATATGGGATTATGTTTTCTGCTAAAATGGTCAATAAAAAAGAAACCCAAAATCATAGTTCTCTTGGTGATGGAAGCCAAAATGTATTGTCATTTGGCAACGAAACCAAGAATTTCATATATTACAAGTCGATAGGAAAATACTTCAACACCAAAAATGGATTGGTTTTACTGGGGTTGAACCCAGGACATTCTGCATATGAAGCAGACGTGATGACCTCTACACTATGAAATCTTTGAGATCCTGAAAAGTAATGGCAATTAGAGACGAGTTTTCACCGCCAGGGGAAAAAAAACAAATTCGTAGCTCTGTTGGTGATGGAAGCCAAAACATCCCGTCATTCGGCAACAAAGCCAAGAACTTCATATATTGCAGGTTGATAGGGTTTTATTTCAACACCATGAACAGATAGGTTTTACTGGGGATTCAACCTAGGACCTTCTGCGTGTTAAGCAGTCGTGATGAGCACTACACTATGAAACCTGATGGAAAGTTACTGTGTATTGGCTAGCAGAGCAGAATTGTGACTTACTGGGCCTTTTTATTGCTGAAGGAAAGTATTTTTGGTTAATGAAACATTTACAATTTTTATTATATATTTTACCAGTTTTATTCCTACAAAGGGATTTTGCTTAAATGGAAGTTTACATTGAATGTGTTACTTTTTTCTACATAGTTTAGTCGTTTGCTTTTGTATTTATGGGAACTATATATTTTAAAACAAATAGGATTTTTATAATATGGGATCATGTTTTCTGCTAAAATGGTCAATAAAAAAGAAACCCAAAATCGTGGTTCTCTTTGTGATGGAAGCCAAAATGTATTGTCATTTGGCAACGAAACCAAGAATTTCACATATTACAAGTCGATAGGAAATTACTTCAACACCAAAAGCAGATTGGTTTTACTGGGGATTGAACCCAGGACCTGCTGCGTGTGAAGCAGACATGATGACCACTACACTATGAAACCTTTCAAATCCTGCAAAGTAATGGCAATTAGAGACGAGTTTTGACCGCCAGGTGAAAAAAAACAAATTCGTAGCTCTGTTAGTGATGGAAGCTAAAACATCCCGTTATTCAGCAACAAAGCCAAGAACTTTATATATCGCAGGTTGATAGGGTATTATTTCAACATCAAGAACACATGGGTTTCACTGGGGATTGAACTCAGGACCTTCTGCGTGTAAAGCAGACGTGATTTCCACTACACTATGAAACCTTTGAAAGACTGCAAAGTAATGGCAATTAGAGACGAGTTTTGACCGCCAGGGAAAAAAAAAAAACAAATTCGTAGCTCTGTTGGTGATGGAAGCCAAAACATCCCATCATTCGGCAACAAAGCCAAGAACCTCATATATTGTAGTTTAATTGGGTATTATTTCAACACCAAGAACAGATTGGTTTTACTGGGGATTGAACGCAGGACCTTCTGCGTGTTAAGCAGACGTGATGACCACTACTCTATGAAACCTGATGGAAAGTTTCCGTGTATTGGCTAGCAGAGCAGAATTGTGACTGACGGGGCCTTTTTATTGCTGAAGGAAAGTATTTTTGGTTAAAGAAACATTTACAATTTTTATTACATATTTTACCAGATTTATTCCTACAAAGGGATTTTGCTTAAATGGAAGTTTACATTGAATGTGTTACTTTTTTCTACATAGTTTAGTCGTTTGCTTTTGTATTTAAAGGAACTATATATTTTGAAACAAACAGGATTTTTATAATATGGGATTATGTTTTCTGCTAAAATGGTCAATAAAAAAGAAACCCAAAATCGTAGATCTCTTGGTGATGGAAGCCAAAATATATTATCAGTTGGCAACGAAACCAAGAAATTCATATATTACAGGTTGAAAGCAAATTACTTCAACAGCGAAAACGGCTTGTTATTACTGGGGATTGAACCCAGGACCTTCTACGTGTGAAGTAGACGTGATGACCACTCCACTACGAAACCTGTGAAATCCTGCAAAGTAATGGCATTTAGAGACGAGTTTTGACCGGCATGGGAAAAAATAAATAATTTGTAGTTCTGTTTGTGATGGAAGCCAAAACACCCCGTTATTCGGCAACAAAGCTGAGAACTTCATATATTGTAGTTGGATAGCGTATTATTTCAACACTAAGAACAGATTGGTTTCACTTGGGATTGAACCCAGGACCTTCTGCGTGTTAAGCAGACGTGATGACCACTACACTATGAAACCTGACAAAAAGTTACTGTGTATTGGCTAGCAGAGCAGAATTGTGACTGACGGGGCCTTTTTATTGCTGAAGGAAAGTATTTTTGGTTAATGAAACATTTACAATTTTTATTATGTATTTTACCAGTTTTATTTCTACAAAGGGATTTTGCTTAAATTGAAGTTTACATTGAATGTGTTACTTTTTTCTACATAGTTTAGTCGTTTGCTTTTGTATTTATGGGAACTATATATTTTAAAACAAATAGGATTTTTATAATATGGGAATATGTTTTCTGCTAAAATGGTCAATAAAAAAGAAACCCAAAATCGTAGTTCTCTTTGTGATGGAAGCCAAAATGTATTGTCATTTGGCAACGAAACCAAGAATTTCATTTATCACTGGTTGATAGCAAATTACTTCAACAGCGAAAACGGCTTGTTTTTACTGGGGATTGAACCCAGGACCTTCTGCATGTGAAGCAGACGTGATGACCACTACACTATGAAACCTTTGAAATCCTGCAAAGTAATGTCAATTAGAGACGAGTTTTGACCGCCAGGGGAAAAAAAACAAATTCGTAGTTCTCTTTTTGATGGAAGCTAAAACATCCCATTATTCAGCAACAAAGCCAAGAACTTTATATATTGCAGGTTTATAGGGTATTATTTCAACACCAAGAACACATGGGTTTCATTGGGGATTGAACCCAGGACCTTCTGCGTGTAAAGCAGACGTGATTTCCACTACACTATGAAACCTTTGAAAACCTGCAAAGTAATGGCAATTAGAGACGAGTTTTGACTGCCAGGGAAAAAAAAAACAAATTCGTAGCTCTGTTGGTGATGGAAGCCAAAACATCCCATCATACGGCAACAACTTCATATATTGTAGTTTAATTGGGTATTATTTCAACACCAAGAACAGATAGGTTTTACTGGGGATTGAACGCAGGACCTTCTGCGTGTTAAGCAGACGTGATGACCACTACTCTATGAAACCTGATGGAAAGTTACTGTGTATTGGCTAGCAGAGCAGAATTGTGACTGACGGGGCCTTTTTATTGCTGAAGGAAAGTATTTTTGGTTAATGAAACATTTACAATTTTTATTACATATTTTACCAGTTTTATTCCTACAAAGGGATTTTGCTTAAATGGAAGTTTACATTGAATGTGTTACTTTTTTCTACATAGTTTAGTCGTTTGCTTTTGTATTTAAAGGAACTATATATTTTGAAACAAACAGGATTTTTATAATATGGGATTATGTTTTCTGCTTAAATGGTCAATAAAAAAGAAACCCAAAATCGTAGTTCTCTTGGTGATGGAAGCCAAAATATATTATCAGTTGGCAACAAAACCAAGAATTTCATATATTACAGGTTGATAGCAATTTACTTCAACAGCGAAAACAGTTAGTTTTTACTGGGGATTGAACCCAGGACCTTCTGCGTGTGAAGTAGACGTGATGACCACTCCACTAAGAAACCTATGAAATCCTGCAAAGTAATGGCATTTAGAGACGAGTTTTGACCGCCAGGGGAAAAAAAAAAAATAATTTGTAGTTCTGTTTGTGATGGAAGCCAAGAAATCCCGTCATTCGGCAACAAAGCCGAGAACTTCATATATTGTAGTTGGATAGCGTATTATTTCAACACTAAAAACAGATTGGTTTTACTGGGAATTGAACCCAGGACCTTCTGCGTGTTAGGCAGACGTGATGACCACTACACTTTGAAACCTGACGAAAAGTTTCTGTATATTGGCTAGCAGAGCAGAATTGGGACTGACGGGGCCTTTTTATTGCTGAAGGAAACTATTTTTGGTTAATGAATAGTGATGAGCGAGTACTAAAAAGCTCGGGTGCTCGAGGCTCGGGCCGAGCATCCCAAGATACTCGTGTACTCGGCCCGAGCACCGAGCCCAATGTTATCCTATGGGAGACCCGAGTATTTTTATGAAATGACCCCCGGCAGCATGTAGAAACTCTAAAAATGTCACAAAAGTCTCAGAAGAGTGCTCAAATGACATGGCAACAGCATGGGGAAGACCCCTTGAAGCATTTATCACTCAAAAGTCACAGCTGTGAACAATTTTGTCCGAGTTTTACGCCATTTTTACGGACTCACCAGAAAACCTTCCAAAATGACACCAAAATGAATTTTCATGGCGGAAATGTTAAGGGTACATACCCAATAGTGAGATAGAGCTGGTGTATGTTACTTTTTGAGATTAATACATGAAAGATTTTACGTAAAACATTGTGTGGCACTCCGATGTCCAAAACGCACGTTTTGTGCTTTTTACTAGCGATGTCGATCATTTTTTTTTTCATTCTATCTCCCGGCGGTCGGTCTCGCTCTGTCGGTCTCTCTCTCTCTTGTCTGTCCCCCTCTCACAGTCTGTCGGTCATTCTCCCCCTCTCTCTTACTTACCGTTCCCCGATCACTGCCGCGGCGCTGCACAGCTGTTCACTAAACTCCGGCGGCTTTTCCTCTTTTGAAAAAGCCGGCCGCTCATTAAACAATCTCGTATTCCCTGCTTTCCTGCTTTTCGGCGCCTATGATTGGTTGCAGTGAGACACGCCCCCACGCTGAGTGACAGGTGTCTCACTGCACCCAAACACAGCAGCCGGTGTGTGTGTGTGTATACTGTGCAGTGAAATAAATAATTAAATAATTTAAAAAAATGGCGTGCGGTCCCCCCAATTTTAATACCAGCCAGATAAAGCCATACGGCTGAAGGCTGGTATTCCCAGGATGGGGAGCTCCACGTTATGGGGAGCCCCCCAGCCTAACAATATCAGTCAGCAGCCGCCCAGAATTGCCGCATACATTATATGCGACAGTTCTGGGACTGTGCCCGGCTCTTCCCGATTTACCCCAGTGCGTTGGCAAATCGGAGTAATAAGGAGTAGAGTTGAGCGCGGTTCGCGGTTCGAGGTTCTCCAGTTCTAGGCTCGAGTGATTTTGGGGCCTGTTCTAGATCGAACTAGAACTCGAGCTTTTTGCAAAAGCTCGATAGTTCTAGAAACGTTCGAGAACGGTTCTAGCAGCAAAAAAACAGCTAATTCCTTGCTGGCTTTCCGCTGTAATAGTGTAAGTCACTCTGTGACTCACACTATTATGACATTTCAGTGTATAGTGTGCGTGAACAGCGCCTTCAGATCCCTGCTGTTTGTATAATGGCGATCGCCATTTTTTTTTTTTTTTCCTTGTCTTCCTTCCCTAAGCGCGCGCGTCTTGTGGGGCGGGCCAGCATGTCAGCCAATCCCAGACACACACACAGCTAAGTGGACTTTTAGCAAGAGAAGCAACGGCATGTGTGATAGGATGTCCATGTCACTGCATTATAAAAACGAGTATCTGCCCGTCCGGATGCCATTATCTCTTCTGCGTCCTTGGTGTCAGACATCACTGGCGCAGCTCCGTCCTTTGTCCTATCCCCGATACTGCTGAATGCGCTCCATACACAGCGCTAGACAGCTTAGGGAGAGCACTTTCTATCAGTCCTTTTAAGGGCTCGTACCGGCAGGGTCGGAGCCATAGGTGACAAGTCCTGAATACAGAGACAGCGTCTGTGTAGCCAAGGTCAGGGATTTTGTCGCTGCATTTCCACATTAGGAGGGAATAGAAAGGCAGGCTTCCATTCCTCTACCCAGAGCCCCACAATCCTGGCACTGTACCCTCCTGTCCTCTGCACACTCCAACTCATTATAACTAAGCCATTATACTAGCAAACAGTCAGTGTACCTAGTGGCATCCCAAACGTGGCTATTGGACTTTTGTGTAGTCACACTAGTGGAAAGATATTTGCAGCACGTCTGCCTGCATTGCACACTCAAACTCTTTTTAACTAAGCCATTATACTAGCAAACAGTCAGTGTACCTAGTGGCATCCTAAACGTGGCTATTGGACTTTTGTGTAGTCACACTAGTGCAAAGATATTTGCAGCACGTCTGCCTGCATTGCACACTCAAACTCTTTTTAACTAAGCCATCATACTAGCAAACAGTCAGTGTACCTAGTGGCATCCTAAACGTGGCTATTGTACTTTTGTCTAGTCACACTAGTGGAAAGATATTTGCAGCACGTCTGCCTGCATTGCACACTCAAACTCTTTTTAACTAAGCCATTATACTAGCAAACAGTCAGTGTACCTAGTGGCATCCTAAACGTGGCTATTGTACTTTTGTCTAGTCACACTAGTGGAAAGATATTTGCAGCACGTCTGCCTGCATTGCACACTCAAACTCTTTTTAACTAAGCCATTATACTAGCAAACAGTCAGTGTACCTAGTGGCATCCTAAACGTGGCTATTGGACTTTTGTCTAGTCACACTAGTGCAAAGATATTTGCAGCACGTCTGCCTGCATTGCACACTCAAACTCTTTATAACTAAGCCATTATACTAGCAAACAGTCAGTGTACCTAGTGGCATCCTAAACGTGGCTATTGTACTTTTGTCTAGTCACACTAGTGGAAAGATATTTGCAGCACGTCTGCCTGCATTGCACACTCAAACTCTTTTTAACTAAGCCATTATACTAGCAATCAGTCAGTGTACCTAGTGGCATCCTAAACGTGGCTATTGTACTTTTGTCTAGTCACACTAGTGGAAAGATATTTGCAGCACGTCTGCCTGCATTGCACACTCAAACTCTTTTTAACTAAGCCATTATACTAGCAAACAGTCAGTGTACCTAGTGGCATCCTAAACGTGGCTATTGGACTTTTGTGTAGTCACACTAGTGGAAAGATATTTGCAGCACGTCTGCCTGCATTGCACACTCAAACTCTTTTTAACTAAGCCATTATACTAGCAAACAGTCATTGTACCTAGTGGCATCCTAAACGTGGCTATTGGACTTTTGTCTAGTCACACTAGTGCAAAGATATTTGCAGCACGTCTGCCTGCATTGCACACTCAAACTCTTTTTAACTAAGCCATTATACTAGCAAACAGTCAGTGTACCTAGTGGCATCCTAAACGTGGCTATTGGACTTTTGTGTAGTCACACTAGTGCAAAGATATTTGCAGCACGTCTGCCTGCATTGCACACTCTAACTCTTTTTAACTAAGCCATTATACTAGCAGTCAGTGTACCTAGTGGCATCCTAAACGTGGCTATTGTACTTTTGTCTAGTCACACTAGTGGAAAGATATTTGCAGCACGTCTGCCTGCATTGCACACTCAAACTCTTTTTAACTAAGCCATTATACTAGCAAACAGTCAGTGTACCTAGTGGCATCCTAAACGTGGCTATTGTACTTTTGTCTAGTCACACTAGTGGAAAGATATTTGCAGCACGTCTGCCTGCATTGCACACTCAAACTCTTTTTAACTAAGCCATTATACTAGCAAACAGTCAGTGTACCTAGTGGCATCCTAAACGTGGCTATTGTACTTTTGTCTAGTCACACTAGTGCACAGATATTTGCAGCACCTCTGCCTGCATTGCACACTCAAACTCATTGTTACTAAACCATTATACTAGCAAACACTGAGTGAACTTAGTGTCATCCTAAACGTGGCTATTGGACTTTTGTATAGTCCCACTAGTGCACAGATATTTGCAGCACCTCTGCCTGCATTGCACACTCAAACTCATTGTTACTAAGCCATTATACTAGCAAACACTCAGTGAACTTAGAGGCATCCTAAACGTGGCTATTGGACTTCTGTATAGTCCCATCAGTGCACAGATATTTGCAGCACCTCTGCCTGCATTGCACACTCAAACTCATTGTTACTAAGCCAATATACTAGCAAACACTGAGTGAACTTAGTGTCATCCTAAACGTGGCTATTGGACTTCTGTATAGTCCCACTAGTGCACAGATATTTGCAGCACCTCTGCCTGCATTGCACACTCAAACTCATTGTTACTTAGCCATTATACTAGCAAACACTCAGTGTAGCTAGTGGCATACAAGAAGTGGCTGTTGTACTCCATTAGTGCCCCACTGGTGCAAATCTATGTGCAGCACCTCTGCATGACACCCTCCTGCTCTGTTTTTAATGAGCTATAATGATAGCAAAAAATACTGCCATTTAGTGGCATCATAGAACTGGCTGTTGTATTCCATTAGTGCCCCACTGGTGCCAAGCTATTTCTAGCACCTCTGCATGACACCCTCCTGCTCTGTTTTTAATAAGCTATAATGATAGCAAAAAATACTGCCATTTAGTGGCATCATAGAACTGGCTGTTGTATTCCATTAGTGCCCCACTGGTGCCAAGCTATTTCTAGCCCCTCTACATGACACCCTCATGCACATTTTGCTACGCTAATGTTATAGCAAACTCAGGGAATTCATTGCTGCATTTGATAATTCGGAGGGATAGAAAGTGAGGCTTCCTTTAGCTTTTCCTTCTGTTCATAGACAGCATCTCCAAGTTCACACCCGAAGAGCAATTTCTCCTCCACGTCTAAGTGTGGAGAGGCAGCTAGTGCGCATGTGTGTGCCGATTTACCCCAGCTGCAGCCTAACTACAGTGTTTCACCTAGTGAGTATGCTCAGCCTGACTGTGCCATTCCTGACGCTAAGTCTTCATTTCGGGATACAGCGCATGCTCCCACACTAAGTGTGAAAAGCCTCTTTGCACAGGTACTTGCATTCCGTGCCGGGTCTAAGTCCTGTTTTGTGATTAGACACCATGCTAAAGCTGATAGTTTTTTTTTCAGAGACTGTATTTCATGCTACTGAGCATGCTCAGGCACTTACTGCATCAGAGACTAGGTCCGGTAATGAACTCTTTGGCCCTGCCCCTGATGTGGGGGTCCCATATAGACCACAGGGCATCAGGTGTCCTCCCAAATGGCTTGCAGAGGCCCACCCCTATGACTTGTCACCGCATTATTGATGGTCAGACGATGACTGGTGAGGTGTTTGGGTCATGGCAGCCATGAGGTCATCATTGAAGTTGCGGTTCCAAATAGGACGCTAGTTATGCCACTCATGACGTGTCACTCTACTTTTGTCTCCAGGAGGTGCATTGTGGTTCACCCTGGTTTGGGGCGGACCCAGGTTATAAAAGGGGCTGGAGCCAACAAGGAGGTGCGCAGTCTTCTATTATGCTCCGAAAGAGCACACCTCCATGTGTTGAACCCATTGCGGCTTTAGGCCAGAGGTAGGCAGGGATAGGGTGTCGATGCAGGCCACCACCACAGTTGGTAACGCAGAACGGTTAAGACCAGCTCCTGTCCTACCAGTCCTGCTTGTGCAGCCCAGTGGCATTAACAGGCCTGCTGCTGCTGATGCGCCTGCTGTCCACAGGTGTGGCCCCTACGCACACGGTCAGCGTACTCAATGGCCCCTGTGTTGTTAACAGGGAGTTCCTGGGCTGGGTGGGCATGTGGACCCTGTGACGCTAACAGGGCTCACAGTCTCCAGATCCGAATGGCGTCTAACTCGGTTCAGGCTACTATTAGTTTCATAGCCACACAGCTCTGTATCCTCCACCAAACCTTCCAGTTGCCAACCTCTCCTTTTCCAACTGGGAGCACGGTGGACACTGACTGCTGATGGGGATATATACCTTTCTCTTTCTTTTCTTATTAATTTTCGTTATATAGCGGTAACATAGTATATACCACTTTATCCAAATCTGCCAGTCCCACTGTAACAGATGGTGTTTCTTCAGCAAATGTTACTGTTGCTTAACCACCAAATCCACGGACCAAAACTTTTTTCACCTTTCCAACACACCTGTTCCCCTTTCCACCAGCATCTGTCCTTTTTCAACTCATTTTGGTATATGACCAAAAGTGCAACTCTGCAGGGACACCGTACTCAACGCCATCTCAGCACAGCAGCCAGCCCTCGGTCCCTCAGATGTGGACAAGTAAAAGACCATTTCCTCCTATCCATGACAAAGCGTTTAGATTCACTCTGTGCAGCACTGGTGTTTAGTGGAAAAGCAGATCTAAGATTGCGTACCACATTCTGCAGATACTCCTGTATACGTGCGTCCATTTCTATGGCAGGAATTATTTCGCCAAATTTTGTCTTGTACCGGGGATCTAACAGTGTGGCAACCCAGTATTCAGGATTACTTTGAATTCGTACAATCCGAGGGTCATGTTGTAGGTAGTGCAGCAAGAAGGCGCTCATGTGTCTTGTGCATCCAGGAGGACCAAGTCCTTGGTGTGTTGGTGGCAGAGAGGTGAGAATCGTGCCTCCTTCCTCTGCCCTCTCCCCACAACCTCGCACAACCGAAATGTGAGCAAGCTCTCACTCATCTGCTGAGTCTTCCATGCCCATCGCCAGTTCGTCCTCCATTTCTTCATGGGCTCCTGCACCTTCCTCAACACTTTTTGCTGATACTATGCGCCCTTGTTAATCCCTCTCCCTCACCATGACTGCCGCATAGGTGCCGCTGACCATCTGGACCTCGTAGATCTTGTTATCCCTTCCGCATATGACTCCTCCTGTACTTCCTCCCCTTCCTCTTGTCCCAACACCTGACTCCGAATAATAATTACAGTGTGCTCCATCATGTAGATGACCAGAATTGTCACGCTGAGAATGACATTGCCAGTGCTAAACATCTTCGTCGACATTTGTAAACTGTGTAGCAGGGTGCATAGGTCCTTGATCTGACACCACTCCAGCAGCGTGATCTGCACCACCTCTGGATCAAGTTATCCCAGGCTATATGTGATAACGTATTGCAGCACGGTTCGGCGGTGCTGCCACAAACGCTGCAACATGTGCAGATTCAAATTCCTGCGTGTCGGCACATCGCATTTCAGGCGTTGAACCACCAGACCTAAAGACTTCTATAGCGACGAAAGTTGTTGAGCTGCTGTGTGCGCACGATGGAAGTGAGCACATAGCGAGCGTGCCCGCTGCACAAGGCCATGTAGGCCGTGATGGTGTTTTAAAAATTGCTGGAGAATTAGGTTCAACACGTGAGCCATACAAGGCACGTGTGTCACATTGCCCTGACGATGGCCCGCAGCCAGGTTTGCATCATTGCCGCACACGGCTGTTAAGTCACCAACGGAGTACGCGCCGTCAATTTGTACTCCGGTCGCCAGGTGACAACGTGTTCCTTTCATGCATAGTGCTGATGATGGGAGAGGAGTCGATGCCAGCGGCGCAGGTGGACGCAGGTTATGCTCACCCACTGGGCTGCATTACCTTGACAGATGCAGAATCTCTGGCTGAATGTAGCTGGTGGGTATCTCACAGATGAAATACCATCATTCAGCTACAACCAATGGGAAGACACCACACCATATTTTATGCCCATCCTGTCTGCAGACCACTGCCAGACATAGCTATGAACCTCTGGTTAATTTTACCCCCAGTTCAGTTTTATGATTTTGTGTGCTTGTTACCTGACTACTTTTCCTGCTTGCTGTTTATGTACCTTGTTGGCCGATCCGCATTTCACCTCTGCTTGTTTTCTGATTAAGTCCTGGCCGTCCCATTCTGTTCCTGTTCCTCAATTAATGTTTTGACCCTGCCTGACTACTATTCTCTGGAACTGCAGCCTTCCACAGGTATTAATCACCTTGGGCCCTGTGTAATTCCTAATCCATGTATAGGGGTTAAAGGGTTTCAGGGTTCTAGGGGTCCTGCTTGGTGAGTGGCTTCCCTCTAGCCTATCATTTACAGCCCATCTGAGTGTGTGGATCAAGGAAGGCGTTACACCGTGCTCTCTGCAGAAGGCCATGTGGGCCAGGATAGTGCTTTAAAAATTGCTGGACAACCAGGTTCAACACGTGAACCACACAAGGCACGTGTGTCACATTGTCACAGCGAAGGGCCGCACCCATGTTTGCATCATTGTCGCACCCGGCCTTCCCTGGCTGCTGGTTGAGTGGAGACAATCATTGATGAAACTCGGTCTCCAGAGCTAACCGTCCACAACTTCTCAGCGGTGTGACTCACATTTCCCATACATTTCAAAGTAAACCTTTGACCGCCTGTGGTATTCCTTCTGAGCAGTTACAAGGAAGGGTGGCCTGACCACACAGGGTTTGCGCCAAGGTGGAGGACCCACACGAGGTTGAAGAGGCAGAAGCAGTGTATTAACTTCTACATACAGAAGAAGGATTGAAACAACTCGTGGGGACGGCAAGACTTGTACAGCAGACCCTTCTCCATCTCTCCCCACAGTAACCCATTGCCCAGTCAGCGACATGTAACGCCCCTGTCCATGCTTACTGGGCCAATTATCTGTGGTGAAATGCACCCTGTCACACAGAGTTTCTCAAGGAATCAGTGATGTTTAGTGCGACATGCTGGTGTAGCGCGTGCACGCCTTTGTTGGAGAAGGAGTGGCGCCTGGGCATCGGCTCTTTGGGCACTGAGATGGGCATAGGGTCTCAAAAATCCTCGGTTGGAAAGGCAGCATTTTGGTAGCCAACAGTTTCCAGATGCTAAAAGTCAACCTCTAAGCCATGTCATGCCCTTCTAAAAGCATGTAAAACACAGTAAGGGGACTCCAACCACAGTCTCCCTCGTTTCCACTAACTGGGCCACACACACCCTTGACTGGCATCGGTTGAGCCCCCTTTTGAAAAAGATGCTTTGCATGAAGCACTCTCAAAAATACGCATGCCTTTCCCGTCCCCTGGCTGACCCAGGGGAAGAAAAGTCCTCTGAGAGCCATGACTTGTTCATCTTGGTTCTTTTAGAAACACAGCAAGGGGACTCCAACCACAGTCTCCCTCGTTGCCACTAATTGGGCCACACACACCCCACTTGACTGACATCAGTTGATTCCCCTTTTCAAAATGAAAAAGATGCTTTGCATGAAGCACTCTCAAAAATACGCGTGCCTTTCCCGTCCCCTGGCTGACCCAGGGGAAGAAAAGTCCTCTGAGAGCCATGACTTGTTCATCTTGGTTCTTTTAGAAACACAGCGAGGGGACTCCAACCACAGTCTCCCTCGTTGCCACTAATTGGGCCACACACACCCCACTTGACTGACATCAGTTGATTCCCCTTTTCAAAATGAAAAAGATGCTTTGCATGAAGCACTCTAAAAAATACGCGTGCCTTTCCCGTCCCCTGGCTGAGCCAGGGGAAGAAAAGTCCTCTGAGAGCCATGACTTGTTCATCTTGGTTCTTTTAGAAACACAGCGAGGGGACTCCAACCACAGTCTCCCTCGTTGCCACTAACTGGGCCACACACACCCCACTTGAATGGCATCGGTTGAGCCCCCTTTTGAAAAAGAAAAAGATGCTTTGCATGAAGCACTCTCAAAAATACGCGTGCCTTTCCCGTCCCGAGTGACCCAGGGGAAGAAAAGTCCTCTGAGAGCCATGACTTGTTCATCTTGGTTCTTTTAGAAACACAGCGAGGGGACTCCAACCACAGTCTCCCTCGTTGCCACTAACTGGGCCACACACACCCCACTTGACTGGCATCGGTTGAGCCCCCTTTTGAAAAAGAAAAAGATGCTTTGCATGAAGCACTCTCAAAAATACGCGTGCTTTTCCCGTCCCGAGTGACCCAGGGGAAGAAAAGTCCTCTGAGAGCCATGACTTGTTCATCTTGGTTCTTTTAGAAACACAGTGAGGGGACTCCAACCACAGTCTCCCTCGTTGCCACTAACTGGGCCACACACACCCCACTTGACTGGCATCGGTTGAGCCCCCTTTTGAAAAAGAAAAAGATGCTTTGCATGAAGCACTCTCAAAAATACGCGTGCCTTTCCCGTCCCCTGGCTCAACCAGGGGAAGTAAAGTCCTCTGAGAGCCATGATTTGCTCATTTTGGTTCTTTTAGAAACACAGCGAGGGGACTCCAACCACAGTCTCCCTCGTTGCCACTAATTGGGCCACACACACCCCACTTGACTGACATCAGTTGATTCCCCTTTTCAAAATGAAAAAGATGCTTTGCATGAAGCACTCTAAAAAATACGCGTGCCTTTCCCGTCCCCTGGCTGAGCCAGGGGAAGAAAAGTCCTCTGAGAGCCATGACTTGTTCATCTTGGTTCTTTTAGAAACACAGCGAGGGGACTCCAACCACAGTCTCCCTCGTTGCCACTAACTGGGCCACACACACCCCACTTGACTGGCATCGGTTGAGCCCCCTTTTGAAAAAGAAAAAGATGCTTTGCATGAAGCACTCTCAAAAATACGCGTGCCTTTCCCGTCCCGAGTGACCCAGGGGAAGAAAAGTCCTCTGAGAGCCATGACTTGTTCATCTTGGTTCTTTTAGAAACACAGCGAGGGGACTCCAACCACAGTCTCCCTCGTTGCCACTAACTGGGCCACACACACCCCACTTGACTGGCATCGGTTGAGCCCCCTTTTGAAAAAGAAAAAGATGCTTTGCATGAAGCACTCTCAAAAATACGCGTGCCTTTCCCGTCCCCTGGCTGACCCAGGGGAAGAAAAGTCCTCTGAGAGCCATGACTTGTTCATCTTGGTTCTTTTAGAAACACAGCGAGGGGACTCCAACCACAGTCTCCCTCGTTGCCACTAACTGGGCCACACACACCCCACTTGACTGGCATCGGTTGAGCCCCCTTTTGAAAAAGAAAAAGATGCTTTGCATGAAGCACTCTCAAAAATACGCGTGCCTTTCCCGTCCCGAGTGACCCAGGGGAAGAAAAGTCCTCTGAGAGCCATGACTTGTTCATCTTGGTTCTTTTAGAAACACAGTGAGGGGACTCCAACCACAGTCTCCCTCGTTGCCACTAACTGGGCCACACACACCCCACTTGACTGGCATCGGTTGAGCCCCCTTTTGAAAAAGAAAAAGATGCTTTGCATGAAGCACTCTCAAAAATACGCGTGCCTTTCCCGTCCCCTGGCTCAACCAGGGGAAGTAAAGTCCTCTGAGAGCCATGATTTGCTCATTTTGGTTCTTTTAGAAACACAGCGAGGGGACTCCAACCACAGTCTCCCTCGTTGCCACTAATTGGGCCACACACACCCCACTTGACTGACATCAGTTGATTCCCCTATTCAAAATGAAAAAGATGCTTTGCATGAAGCACTCTCAAAAATACGTGTGCCTTTCCTGTCCCCTGGCTGAGCCAGGGGAAGAAAAGTCCTCTGAGAGAAAATGACTTGTTCATCTTGGTTCTTTTAGAAACACAGCAAGGGGACTCCAACCACAGTCTCCCTCGTTGCCACTAACTGGGCCACACACACCCCACTTGACTGGCATCGGTTGAGCCCCCTTTTGAAAAAGAAAAAGATGCTTTGCATGAAGCACTCTCAAAAATACGCGTGCCTTTCCCGTCCCCTGGCTGACCCAGGGGAAGAAAAGTCCTCTGAGAGCCATGACTTGTTCATCTTGGTTCTTTTAGAAACACAGCGAGGGGACTGCAACCACAGTCTCCCTCGTTGCCACTAACTGGGCCACACACACCCCACTTGACTGGCATCGGTTGAGCCCCCTTTTGAAAAAGAAAAAGATGCTTTGCATGAAGCACTCTCAAAAATACGCGTGCCTTTCCCGTCCCCTGGCTGACCCAGGGGAAGAAAAGTCCTCTGAGAGCCATGACTTATTCATCTTGGTTCTTTTAGAAACACAGCGAGGGGACTCCAACCACAGTCTCCCTCGTTGCCACTAATTGGGCCACACACACCCCACTTGACTGACATCAGTTGATTCCCCTTTTCAAAATGAAAAAGATGCTTTGCATGAAGCACTCTCAAAAATACGTGTGCCTTTCCCATCCCCTGGCTGACCCAGGGGAAGAAAAGTCCTCTGAGAGCCATGACTTGTTCATCTTGGTTCTTTTAGAAACACAGCAAGGGGACTCCAACCACAGTCTCCCTCGTTGCCACTAACTGGGCCACACACACCCCACTTGACTGGCATCGGTTGAGCACCCTTTTGAAACAGAAAAAGATGCTTTGCATGAAGCACTCTCAAAAATACGCGTGCCTTTCCCGTCCCCTGGCTGACCCAGGGGAAGAAAAGTCCTCTGAGAGCCATGACTTGTTCATCTTGGTTCTTTTAGAAACACAGCGAGGGGACTCCAACCACAGTCTCCCTCGTTGCCACTAATTGGGCCACACACACCCCACTTGACTGACATCAGTTGATTCCCCTTTTCAAAATGAAAAAGATGCTTTGCATGAAGCACTCTAAAAAATACGCGTGCCTTTCCCGTCCCCTGGCTGAGCCAGGGGAAGAAAAGTCCTCTGAGAGCCATGACTTGTTCGTCTTGGTTCTTTTAGAAACACAGGGAGGGGACTCCAACCACAGTCTCCCTCGTTGCCACTAACTGGGCCACACACACCCCACTTGACTGGCATCGGTTGAGCCCCCTTTTGAAAAAGAAAAAGATGCTTTGCATGATGCACTCTCAAAAATACGCGTGCCTTTCCCGTCCCCTGACTGACCCAGGGGAAGAAAAGTCCTCTGAGAGCCATGACTTGTTCATCTTGGTTCTTTTAGAAACACAGCGAGGGGACTCCAACCACAGTCTCCCTCGTTGCCACTAACTGGGCCACACACACCCCACTTGACTGGCATCGGTTGAGCCCCCTTTTGAAAAAGAAAAAGATGCTTTGCATGAAGCACTCTCAAAAATACGCGTGCCTTTCCCGTCCCCTGGCTCAACCTGGGGAAGAAAAGTCCTCTGAGAGCCATGATTTGTTCATTTTGGTTCTTTTAGAAACACAGCGAGGGGACTCCAACTACAGTCTCCCTCGTTGCCACTAATTGGGCCACACACACCCCACTTGACTGACATCAGTTGATTCCCCTTTTCAAAATGAAAAAGATGCTTTGCATGAAGCACTCTCAAAAATACGCGTGCCTTTCCTGTCCCCTGGCTGAGCCAGGGGAAGAAAAGTCCTCTGAGATAAAATGACTTGTTCATCTTGGTTCTTTTAGAAACACAGCGAGGGGACTCCAACCACAGTCTCCCTCGTTGCCACTAACTGGGCCACACACAACCCCACTTGACTGGCATCGGTTGAGCCCCCTTTTGAAAAAGAAAAAGATGCTTTGCATGAAGCACTCTCAAAAATACGCGTGCCTTTCCCGTCCCCTGGCTGACCCAGGGGAAGAAAAGTCCTCTGAGAGCCATGACTTGTTCATCTTGGTTCTTTTAGAAACACAGCGAGGGGACTCCAACCACAGTCTCCCTCGTTGCCACTAACTGGGCCACACACAACCCACTTGACTGGCATCGGTTGAGCCCCCTTTTGAAAAAAAAAAAAGATGCTTTGCATGAAGCACTCTCAAAAATACGCGTGCCTTTCCCGTCCCCTGGCTGACCCAGGGGAAGAAAAGTCCTCTGAGAGCCATGACTTATTCATCTTGGTTCTTTTAGAAACATAGCGAGGGGACTCCAACCACAGTCTCCCTCGTTGCCACTAATTGGGCCACACACACCCCACTTGACTGACATCAGTTGATTCCCCTTTTCAAAATGAAAAAGATGCTTTGCATGAAGCACTCTCAAAAATACGCGTGCCTTTCCCTTCCCCTGGCTGACCCAGGGGAAGAAAAGTCCTCTGAGAGCCATGACTTGTTCATCTTGGTTCTTTTAGAAACACAGCGAGGGGACTCCAACCACAGTCTCCCTCGTTGCCACTAATTGGGCCACACACACCCCACTTGACTGACATCAGTTGATTCCCCTTTTCAAAATGAAAAAGATGCTTTGCATGAAGCACTCTAAAAAATACGCGTGCCTTTCCCGTCTCCTGGCTGAGCCAGGGGAAGAAAAGTCCTCTGAGAGCCATGACTTGTTCGTCTTGGTTCTTTTAGAAACACAGGGAGGGGACTCCAACCACAGTCTCCCTCGTTGCCACTAACTGGGCCACACACACCCCACTTGACTGGCATCGGTTGAGCCCCCTTTTGAAAAAGAAAAAGATGCTTTGCATGATGCACTCTCAAAAATACGCGTGCCTTTCCCGTCCCCTGACTGACCCAGGGGAAGAAAAGTCCTCTGAGAGCCATGACTTGTTCATCTTGGTTCTTTTAGAAACACAGCGAGGGGACTCCAACCACAGTCTCCCTCGTTGCCACTAACTGGGCCACACACACCCCACTTGACTGGCATCGGTTGAGCCCCCTTTTGAAAAAGAAAAAGATGCTTTGCATGAAGCACTCTCAAAAATACGCGTGCCTTTCCCGTCCCCTGGCTCAACCAGGGGAAGAAAAGTCCTCTGAGAGCCATGATTTGTTCATTTTGGTTCTTTTAGAAACACAGCGAGGGGACTCCAACTACAGTCTCCCTCGTTGCCACTAATTGGGCCACACACACCCCACTTGACTGACATCAGTTGATTCCCCTTTTCAAAATGAAAAAGATGCTTTGCATGAAGCACTCTCAAAAATACGCGTGCCTTTCCTGTCCCCTGGCTGAGCCAGGGGAAGAAAAGTCCTCTGAGATAAAATGACTTGTTCATCTTGGTTCTTTTAGAAACACAGCGAGGGGACTCCAACCACAGTCTCCCTCGTTGCCACTAACTGGGCCACACACAACCCCAATTGACTGGCATCGGTTGAGCCCCCTTTTGAAAAAGAAAAAGATGCTTTGCATGAAGCACTCTCAAAAATACGCGTGCCTTTCCCGTCCCCTGGCTGACCCAGGGGAAGAAAAGTCCTCTGAGAGCCATGACTTGTTCATCTTGGTTCTTTTAGAAACACAGCGAGGGGACTCCAACCACAGTCTCCCTCGTTGCCACTAACTGGGCCACACACAACCCCACTTGACTGGCATCGGTTGAGCCCCCTTTTGAAAAAGAAAAAGATGCTTTGCATGAAGCACTCTCAAAAATACGCGTGCCTTTCCCGTCCCCTGGCTGAGCCAGGGAAAGAAAAGTCCTCTGAGTGCCATGACTTGTTCATCTTGGTTCTTTTAGAAACACAGCGAGGGGACTCCAACCACAGTCTCCCTCGTTGCCACTAATTGGGCCACACACACCCCACTTGACTGACATCAGTTGATTCCCCTTTTCAAAATGAAAAAGATGCTTTGCATGAAGCACTCTAAAAAATACGCGTGCCTTTCCCATCCCCTGGCTCAACCAGGGGAAGAAAAGTCCTCTGAGAGCCATGATTTGTTCATTTTGGTTCTTTTAGAAACACAGCGAGGGGACTCCAACTACAGTCTCCCTCGTTGCCACTAATTTGGCCACACACACCCCACTTGACTGACATCAGTTGATTCCCCTTTTCAAAATGAAAAAGATGCTTTGCATGAAGCACTCTCAAAAATACGCGTGCCTTTCCCGTCCCCTGGCTGAGCCAGGGGAAGAAAAGTCCTCTGAGAGAAAATGGCTTGTTCATCTTGGTTCTTTTAGAAACACAGCGAGGGGACTCCAACCACAGTCTCCCTCGTTGCCACTAACTGGGCCACACACAACCCCACTTGACTGGCATCGGTTGAGCCCCCTTTTGAAAAAGAAAAGATGCTTTGCATGAAGCACTCTCAAAAATACGCGTGCCTTTCCCGTCCCCTGGCTGACCCAGGGGAAGAAAAGTCCTCTGAGAGCCATGACTTGTTCATCTTGGTTCTTTTAGAAACACAGCGAGGGGACTCCAACCACAGTCTCCCTCGTTGCCACTAACTGGGCCACACACAACCCCACTTGACTGGCATCGGTTGAGCCCCCTTTTGAAAAAGAAAAAGATGCTTTGCATGAAGCACTCTCAAAAATACGCGTGCCTTTCCCGTCCCCTGGCTGACCCATGGGAAGAAAAGTCCTCTGAGAGCCATGACTTGTTCATCTTGGTTCTTTTAAAAACACAGCGAGGGGACTCCAACCACAGTCTCCCTCGTTGCCATTAACTGGGCCACACACACCCCACTTGACTGGCATCGGTTGAGCCCCCTTTTGAAAAAGAAAAAGATGCTTTGCATGAAGCACTCTCAAAAATACGCGTGCCTTTCCCGTTCCCTGGCTGACCCAGGGGAAGAAAAGTCCTCTGAGAGCCATGACTTGTTCATCTTGGTTCTTTTAGAAACACAGCGAGGGGACTCCAACCACAGTCTCCCTCGTTTCCACTAACTGGGCCACACACACCCCACTTGACTGGCATCGGTTGAGCCCCCTTTTGAAAAAGAAAAAGATGCTTTGCATGAAGCACTCTCAAAAATACGCGTGCCTTTCCCGTTCCCTGGCTGACCCAGGGGAAGAAAAGTCCTCTGAGAGCCATGACTTGTTCATCTTGGTTCTTTTAGAAACACAGCGAGGGGACTCCAACCACAGTCTCCCTCGTTGCCACTAATTGGGCCACACACACTCCACTTGACTGACATCAGTTGATTCCCCTTTTCAAAATGAAAAAGATGCATTGCATGAAGCACTCTCAAAAATACGCGTGCCTTTCCCGTCCCCTGGCTCAACCAGGGGAAGAAAAGTCCTCTGAGAGCCATGATTTGTTCATTTTGGTTCTTTTAGAAACACAGCGAGGGGACTCCAACCACAGTCTCCCTCGTTGCCACTAATTGGGCCACACACACCCCACTTGACTGACATCAGTTGATTCCCCTTTTCAAAATGAAAAAGATGCTTTGCATGAAGCACTCTCAAAAATACGCGTGCCTTTCCCGTCCCCTGGCTGACCCAGGGGAAGAAAAGTCCTCTGAGAGCCATGATTTGTTCATTTTGGTTCTTTTAGAAACACAGCGAGGGGACTCCAACCACAGTCTCCCTCGTTGCCACTAACTGGGCCACACACACCCCACTTGACTGCTATCGGTTGAGCCCCCTTTTGAAAAAGAAAAAGATGCTTTGCATGAAGCACTCTCAAAAATACGCATGCCTTTCGCCTCCCCTGGCTGACCCAGGGGAAGAAAAGTCCTCTGAGAGCCATGTCCACATTGTCAGTGGACAGACACGTGTGCTTATCTGCCAGCAGACCCCCAGCAGCACTGAAGACAGGTTCCGAGAGAACGCTGGCTGCAGGACACGACAAGATCCCCAAGGCGTACGTGGCGAGCTCAGGCATTTTATCCAGATTGGAAGCTTAAAATGAGCAGGGCTCAAGTTGCACAGTAATGGCATCGATGTTTCCTTGCATATACTCATATATCTGTGTGTCCTCCTCTTTTTCCTTGTCCAGCTCTTTTGTTTTCGCATGAGTATATGTCCTTGTCACTTTCCCATGTGTTTGTGTTGTGTTGTGAGTTGTTTATCACCTTTTGGACACCTTTGAGGGTGTTTTCTAGGTGTTTTTATGTGTTTGTGATTGCCTGCCATTGTTTCCTATGCAGTTCGAGTTCGGTTCGTCGAACGTTCGACGAGCCGCACTCGAACGGGACCTCCGTTCGGCGAACCGACCTCGAGCCGAACCGGGACCGGTTCGCTCATCTCTAATAAGGAGTTAATGGCAGCCCATATCTGCCACTAAATCCTAGATTAATCATGTCAGGCGTCTCCCCGAGATTCCTTCCATGATTAATCTGTAAATTACAGTTAAAAAACACACACACCCTAAAAATCCTTTATTAGAAATAAAAAACACTAACAAAGTCCCTCATCACCAATTTATTAACCCCGACAAACCCTCCATGTCCGGCGTAATCCACGGACCTCCAGCGTCGCGTCCAGCTCTGCTGCATGGAGGTGACAGGAGCTGCAGAGGACACCGCCGCTCCGGTCAGCTTCACACAGCAACTGATGTGAGTATAGCGATCAGCTGAGCTTTCACTGAGGTTACCTGGATCCAGCGGTGGATGCGGGTAACCTCAGTGACAGCTCAGCTGATCGCGCTACTCACCGCCGCTCCGGTCAACTCCATGCAGCAACTGAGGTGAGTATAGCGATCAGCTGCTGTCACTGAGGTTAATCGCGGCACCGCTGGATCCAGCGGTGGCCGTGAGTTACCTGACTGACAGCAGCTGATGGCGCTACTCACCTCAGTTGCTGTGTGAAGCTGACAGAAGCGGCGGTGTATTCTGCAGCTCCTGTCACCTGAATGTAGCAGAGCTGGACGCGACGCTGGAGGACTGTGGATTACGCCGGACATGGAAGGTTTGTCGGGGTTAATAAATTGGTGATGAGGGACTTTGTTATTGTTTTTTATTTCTAATAAAGGATTTTTTCGGGTGTGTTTTTTAACTGTAATTTACAGATTAATCATGGAAGGAATCTCGGGGAGACGCCTGACATGATTAATCTAGGATTTAGTGGCAGCTATGGGCTGCCATTAACTCCTTATTACCCCGATTTGCCAACGCACTAGGGTAAATCGGGAAGAGCCGGGTACAGTCCCAGAACTGTCGCATCTAATGTATGCGGCAATTCTGGGCGGCTGCTGACTGATATTGTTAGGGTGGGGGGCTCCCCATAACGTGGGGTCCCCATCCTGAGAATACCAGCCTTCAGCTGTATGGCTTTATCTGGCTGGTATTAAAATTGGGGGGGACCGCACGCCGTTTTTTTTTAATTATTTATTTATTTATTTTACTGCACAGTATAGACACGCCCACCGACTGCTGTGATTGGGTGCAGTGAGACACCTGTCACTCAGCGTGGGGGCGTGTCTCACTGCAACCAATCATAGGCGCCTGTGGGCGTGGAAAGCAGGGAATATGAGATGGCTGTGTGCAGAGCACAGCGCGCCCGCCCTTATAAAGGCTCGGTCACGCTGTGCAGGCCGGCCAATCACTGCAATTCCACAACTAACAGGGCTGTGGCATTGCAGTGGTCTGCCAGCCAATCCCTGCATGAGGGCTGGCTCTCAAAAGAGCGCCAACATGCAAAGATGAAGACCACGAGTACAGCACGAGTATTGCAAAATTACTCGGTACCCGCCGAGTAGCCCGAGTACAGTGATACTCGTGCGAGTACCGAATAGTAACAAGCATACTCGCTTATCACTATTAATGAAACATTTACAATTTTTATTACATATTTTACCAGTTTTATTCCTACAAAGGGATTTTGCTTAAATGGAAGTTTACATTGAATGAGTTACTTTTTTCTACATAGTTTAGTTGTTTGCTTTTGTATTTAAAGGAACTATATATTTTGAAACAAACAGGATTTTTATAATATGGGATTATGTTTTCTGCTAAAATGGTCAATAAAAAAGAAACCCAAAATCGTAGTTCTCTTGGTGATGGAAGCCAAAATATATTATCAGTTGGCAACAAAACCAAGAATTTCATATATTACAAGTCGATAACACCAAAAATGGATTGGTTTCACTGGGTTTGAACCCAGGACCTTCTGCGTATGAAGCATACGTGATGACCTCTACACTATGAAACCTTTGAAATCCTACAAAGCTATGGCAATTAGAGATGAGTTTTCACCGCCAGGGGAAAAAAAAAAAAATTCGTACCTCTGTTGGTGATGGAAGCCAAAACATCCCGTCATTCGGCAGCAAAGCCAAGAACTTCATATATTGCAGGTTGGTAGGGTTTTATTTCAACACCATGAACAGATAGGTTTTACTGGGGATTCAACCTAGGACCTTCTGCGTGTTAAGCAGACGTGATGAGCACTACACTATGAAACCTGATGGAAAGTTACTGTGTATTGGCTAGCAGAGCAAAATTGTGACTGACGGGGCCTTTTTATTGCTGAAGGAAAGTATTTTTGGTTAATGAAACATTTACAATTTTTATTACATATTTTACCAGTTTTATTCCTACAAAGGGATTTTGCTTAAATGGAAGTTTACATTGAATGTGTTACTTTTTTCTACATAGTTTAGTCGTTTGCTTTTGTATTTAAAGGAACTATATATTTTGAAACAAACAGGATTTTTATAATATGGGATTATGTTTTCTGCTAAAATGGTCAATAAAAAAGAAACCCAAAATCGTAGTTCTCTTGGTGATGGAAGCCAAAATATATTCTCAGTTGGCAACAAAACCAAGAATTTTATATATTAAATGTTAATAGCAAATTACTTCAACAGCGAAAACGGCTTGTTTTTACTGGGGATTGAACCCAGGACCTTCTGCGTATGAAGCAGACGTGATGACCTCTACACTATGAAACCTTTGAAGTTCTGCAAAGTAATGGCAATTAGTGACGAGTTTTCACCGCCAGGGGAAAAAAAACAAATTCGTAGCTCTGTTGGTGATGGAAGCCAAAACATCCCGTCATTCGGCAACAAAGCCACGAACTTCATATATTGCAGGTTGATAGAGTTTTATTTCAACACCATGAACAGATAGGTTTTACTGGGGATTCAACCTAGGACCTTCTGCGTGTTAAGCAGACGTGATGAGCACTACACTATTAAACCTGATGGAAAGTTACTGTGTATTGGCTAGCAAAGCAGAATTGTGACTGACGGGGCCTTTTTATTGCTGGAGGAAAGTATTTTTGGTTAATGAAACATTTACAATTTTTATTATATATTTTACCAGTTTTATTCCTACAAAGGGATTTTGCTTAAATTGAAGTTTACATTAAATGTGTTACTTTTTTCTACATAGTTTAGTCGGTTTTTTTTTGTATTTATGGGAACTATATATTTTAAAACAAATAGGATTTTTATAATATGGGATTATGTTTTCTGCTAAAATGAGACATGCAGGCGAACGGAAAATCACAAAATCAAATCATTAGCAAGAACTCATATATGATGAGAACCAAGAGGAACAGAGTCTTTAAATTCACTTAGTAAAGAGCCCATACAAGCAAAATTATGAAAATATTAAATATTTTATTAAAGTGCTGTTGGGTACAAAAATATATAAATACATATGGACCAGAGGGAGCGGTGCTGAAGGGGAAAGAACCCTACATGTCCCAGAGTGAAAAAAGGAATCTTCCTCAGCTGTGATCTTGGAGGGTTTATGAGGGGTGACTATTAACCAAGAGTAAAGCTGCAGCACAAATTGTGGAAACGAATATACAAACAATATGTACAAATATTTCCTAAATATAAGCAACTCAACTCACTTCCTCAAATCAATTCAGATCACTGCACCACTGAGGTAACCAAGTGGGGACCGACGTCCCAACACGTGTTTCGCGTTTAGCTTCGTCGGGAGACGGGTCAACGGGTCAGGATTTTTATAATATGGGATTATGTTTTCTGCTAAAATGGTTAATAAAAAAGAAACCCAAAATCGTAGTTCTCTTTGTGATGGAAGCCAAAATGTATTGTCATTTGGAAACGAAAGCAAGAATTTCACATATTACAAGTCGATAGGAAATTACTTCAACACCAAAAACAGATTGGTTTCACTGCGGATTGAACCCAGGACCTTCTGCACGTGAAGCAGACATGATGACCACTACACTATGAAACCTTTGAAACCCTGCAAAGTAATGGCAATGAGAGACGAATTTTGACCGCCAGGGGAAAAAAAACAAATTCGTAGCTCTGTTGGTGATGGAAGCTAAAACATCCCGTTATTCGGCAACAAAGCCAAGAACTTTATATATTGCAGATTGATAGGATATTATTTCAGCACCAAGAACACATGGGTTTCTCTAGGGATTGAACCCAGGACCTTCTGCGTATAAAGCAGACATGATTTCCACTACACTATGAAACCTTTGAATGCCTGCAAAGTAATGGCAATTAGAGACGAGTTTTGACCGCAAGGGAAAAAAAAAAAAATTCGTAGCTCTGTTGGTGATGGAAGCCAAAACATCCCATCATTCGGCATCAAAGCCAATAAATTCATTTATTGTAGTTTAATTGGGTATTATTCCAACACCAAGAACAGCTTGGTTTTACTGGGGATTTAACGCAGGACCTTCTGCGTGTTAAGCAGACGTGATGACCACTACTCTATGAAACCTGATGGAAAGTTACTGTGTGTTGGCTAGCAGAGCAGAATTGTGACTGACGGGGCCTTTTTATTGCTGAATAAAAGTATTTTTGGTTAATGAAACATTTACAATTTTTATTATATATTTTACCAGTTTTATTCCTACAAAGGGATTTTGCTTAAATTGAAGTTTACATTGAATGTGTTACTTTTTTCTACATAGTTTAGTCGTTTGTTTTTGTATTTATGGGAACTATATATTTTAAAACAAATAGGATTTTTATAATATGGGATTATGTTTTCTGCTAAAATGAGACATGCAGGTGAACGAAAAATCACAAAATCAAATCATTAGCAACAACTCATATATGATGAGAACCAAGAGGAACAGAGTCTTTAAATTCACTTAGTAAAGAGCCCATACAAGCAAAATTATGAAAATATTAAATATTTTATTAAAGTGCTGTGGGGTACAAAAATATATAAATACATATGGACAAGAGGGAGCGGTGCTGAAGTGGAAAGAACCCCACATGTCCCAGAGTGTAAAGAGGAAACTTCCTCAGCCGTGATCTTGGAGGGTTTATGAGGGGTGACTATTAACCAAGAGTAAGGCTGCAGCACAAATTGTGGAAACGAATATACAAACAATATGTACAAATATTTCCTAAATACAAGCAGCTCAACTAACCTCCTCAAATCAATTCAGATCACTGCACCACCGGGGTAACCACATGGGGACCGACGTCCCAACACGTGTTTCGCGTTTAGCTTCGTCGGGAGACGGGTCAACGGGTCAGGATTTTTATAATATGGGATTATGTTTTCTGCTAAAATGGTTAATAAAAAAGAAACCCAAAATCGTAGTTCTCTTGGTGATGGAAGCCAAAATATATTATCAGTTGGCAACAAAACCAAGAATTTCATATATTACAGGTTGATAGCAAATTACTTCAACAGCGAAAATAGCTTGTTTTTACTGGGGATTGAACCCAGGATCTTATGCGTGTGAAGTAGACGTGATGACCACTCCATTATGAAACCTATATAATCCTGCAAAGTAATGGCATTTAGAGATGAGTATTGACCGCCAGGGAAAATAAAATAATAATTTGTAGTTCTGTTTGTGATGGAAGCCAAAACATCCCGTTATTCGGCAACAAAGCCGAGAACTTCATATATTGTAGTTGGATAGCGTATTATTTCAACACTAAGAACAGATTGGTTTCACTGGGGATTGAACCCAGGACCTTCTGCGTGTTAAGCAAACGTGATGACCACTACACTATGAAACCTGATGAAAAGTTACTGTGTATTGGCTAGCAGAGCAGAATTGTGACTGATGGGGCCTTTTTATTGCTGAAAGAAAGTATTTTTGGTTAATGAAACATTTACAATTTTTATTATATTTTTTACCAGTTTTATTCCTACAAAGGGAGTTTGCTTAAATTGAAGTATACATTGAATGTGTTACTTTTTTCTACATAGTTTAGTCGTTTGCTTTTGTATTTATGGGAACTATATATTTTAAAACAAATAGGATTTTTATAATATGGGATTATGTTTTCTGCTAAAATGGTCAATAAAAAAGAAACCCAAAATCGTAGTTCTCTTGGTGATGGAAGCCAAAATGTATTGTCATTTGGCAACGAAACCCAGAATTTCATATATTACAAGTCGATAGGAAAATACTTCAACACCAAAAACAGATTGATTTCACTGGGAATTGAACCCAGGACCTTCTGCAAGTGAAGCAGACGTGATGACCACTACACTATGAAACCTTTGAAATCCTGCAAAGTAATGGCAATTAGAGACGAGTTTTGACCGCCAGGGGAAAAGAAACAAATTCGTAGCTCTGTTGGTGATGGAAGCTAAAATATCCCGTTATTCGGCAACAAAGCCAAGAACTTTATATATTGCAGGTTGATAGGGTATTGTTTCAACATCAAGAACACATGGGATTCACTGGGGATTGAACCCAGGACCTTCTGCGTATAAAGCAGATGTGATTTCCACTACACCATGAAACCTTCAAAAGACTGCAAAGTAATGGCAATTAGAGACGAGTTTTGACCGCCAGGGAAAAAAAAACAAATTCGTAGCTCTGTTAGTGATGGAAGCCAAAACATCCCATCATTCGGCAACAAAGCCAAAAACTTCATATATTGCAGGATGATAGGGTATTATTTCAACACCAAGAACACATGGGTTTCACTGGGGATTCAACCTAGGACCTTCAGCGAGTTAAGCAGACATGATGAGCATTACACTATGAAACCTTTGAAAGACTGCAAAGTAATGGCAATTAGAGACGAGTTTTGACCGCCAGGGAAAAAAATAACAAATTCGTAGCTCTGTTGGTGATGGAAGCCAAAACATCCCGTCATTCGGCAGCAAAGCCAAGAACTTCATATATTGAAGGTTGATAGGGTTTTATTTCAACACCATGAACAGATAGGTTTTACTGGGGATTCAACCTAGGACCTTCTGCGTGTTAAGCAGACGTGATGAGCACTACACTATGAAACCTGATGGAAAGTTATTGTGTATTGGCTAGCAGAGCAGAATTGTGACTGACGGGGCCTTTTTATTGCTGAAGGAAAGTATTTTTGGTTAATGAAACATTTACAATTTTTATTATATATTTTACCAGTTTTATTCCTACAAAGGGATTTTGCTTATATTGAAGTTTACATTGAATGTGTTACTTTTTTCTACATAGTTTAGTCGTTTGCTTTTGTATTTATGGGAACTATATATTTTAAAACAAATAGGATTTTTATAATATGGGATTATGTTTTCTGCTAAAATGGTCAATAAAAAAGAAACCCAAAATCGTAGTTCTCTTTGTGATGGAAGCCAAAATTTATTGTCATTTGGCAACAAAACCAAGAATTTCACATATTACAAGTCGAAAGGAAATTACTTTAACACCAAAGACAGATTGGTTTCATTGTGGATTGAACCCAGGACCTTCTGCAAGTGAAGCAGACGTGACGACCACTACACTATGAAACCTTTGAAATCCTGCAAAGTAATGGCAATTAGAGACGAGTTTTGACCGCCAGGGGAAAAAAAAAATTTGTAGCTCTGTTGGTGATGGAAGCTAAAACATCCCTTTATTCGGCAACAAAGCCAAGAACTTTATATATTGCAGGTTGATAGGGTATTATTTCAACACCAAGAACACATGGGTTTCACTGGGGATTGAACCCAGGACCTTCTGCGTGTAAAGCAGACGCGATATCCACTACACTATGAAACCTTTGAAAGACTGCAAAGTAATGGCAATTAGAGACGAGTTTTGACCGCCAGGGAAAAAAACAAACAAATTCCTAGCTCTGTTGGTGATGGAAGCCAAAACATCCCATCATTTGGCAACAAAGCCAAGAACTTCATATATTGTAGTTTAATTGGGTATTATTTCAACACCAAGAACAGATTGGTTTTACTGGGGATTGAACGCAGGACCTTCTGCGTGTTAGGCAGACGTGATGACCACTACTCTATGAAACCTGATGGAAAGTTACTGTGTATTGGCTAGCAGAGCAGAATTGTGACTGACGGGGCCTTTTTATTGCTGAAGGAAACTATTTTTGGTTAATGAAACATTTACAATTTTTATTACATATTTTACCAGTTTTATTCCTACAAAGGGATTTTGCTTAAATGGAAGTTTACTTTGAATGTGTTACTTTTTTCTACATAGTTTAGTCGTTTGCTTTTGTATTTAATGGAACTATATATTTTGAAACAAACAGGATTTTTATAATATGTAATTATGTTTTCTGCTAAAATGGTCAATAAAAAAGAAACCCAAAATCGTAGTTCTCTTGGTGATTAGAGATGAGCGAACCGGTCCCGGTTCGGCTCGAGGCCGGTTCGCCGAACGGGGGTCCCGTTCGAGTTCGGTTCGTCGAACGTTCGACGAACCGAACTCGAACGTATAGGCTATAATGGGAGGCAATCACAAACACATAAAAATGCATTATAAATGTACACAAACAGTTAATAAACATTGCCATAACACTTACCGGTCCTCGCGATCCCTTCTGCACTCTGTCTCCTGCCGCTATTCCATCCGATGATCGCTGAATCCTCCCGGTGACCTGCACTGCCAGCAGAGAAGCAGGACCTATCGTGACGTCAAAATAGCCATGTGACCAGTCACGTGGCTATTATCTCATTGGCTACAGACTGGTCACATGACTATGACACGTCATGTAGGACCTGCGAGTGCATCTCTCCGGTACACGGTGCACATATGTGTATCGCCGTGTACCGGCGACATGCTCTAGCACACGGTCGACTCCCCGTTCCGTTAGGGACCGGCTGACACAGCCGGTCATTAACGGAGATCACCGTTGCCATAGCAACGCAGTTAGCGGTGACGTCACCGCTAACCGCGGCTCCGGGAGCACCGTTGCTATGGTAACGCGTCTGTCAGCGTTACCGCTGTTACCGCTAGCAGCCAGCAGTGATCACTCACGGAGTGAAGGCTGCACGCTGCTTCCCGATTGTAGTGAGCATTGTAGTTAGGATGGAGGTTCCCCAGCCCCAAGTGATGCCCCTCACTACAATCGTCACTACTACTACACTAGAAAGAAAGAAGACAGAAGAGCAGGATCGTGGAGGGCTGACAGGGGGTAATAAAGATGGAGTCTCTAATGTGTCTGTGTATTTATTTCTATTAAAGTATTTTTTCTCTGTGTGGTGTCTTTTTTTAACCCTTTATTGGAGATTCTTAATGGCCGGGTCAAACGTGCCTGACATTAAGAATCTCTGGCTTAATACTGGCTGGTAAAACAAAGCCAGTATTAACTCATGATTACCCAACAAGCCACCCGGCTCCAGGGCTGTTGGAAGAGTTGGATACAGCGCCAGATGATGGCGCTTCTATGAGAGCGCCATTTTCTGGGACGGCTGCGGACTGAAATCCGCAGCAGAGGCGCCCACAAACCTCGGGCTAACCTGTGCTGCGGATTCCAATCCCCAGCTGCCTAGTTGTACCCGGCTGGACACAAAAATAGGGCGAAGCCCACGTCATTTGTTTTTTAATTATTTCATGAAATAAGTGAAATAATTAAAAAAAACGGGCTTCCCTATATTTTTGGTTCCCAGCCGGGTACAAATAGGCAACTGGGGGTTGGAGGCAGCCCGTGGCTGCCAGCTGTACCTGGCTAGCATAGAAAAATATGGCGAAGCCCACGTCATTTTTTTGGTGGGCAAAAAACTTCTGCATGCAGTCCTGGATGGAGTATGCTGAGCCTTGTAGTTCTGCAGCTGCTGTCTGCTCTTCTCCATACAGACAGACAGCAGCTGCAGAACTACAAGGCTCAGCATACTCCATCCAGGACTGTATGCAGAAGTTTTTTGCCCCCTGAAAAAATTATGTGGCTTCGCCATATTTTTGTATGCTAGCCAGGTACAGCAGGCAGGTACGGCTGCCCCCAACCCCCAGTTGCCTATTTGTACCCGGCTGGGAACCAAAAATAAAGGGAAGCCCTTTTTTTATTATTTCATGAATTTCATGAAATAATTAGAAAACAAATGACGTAGGCTTTGCCCCATTTTTGTGTCCAGCCAGGTACAACTAGGCAGCTGGGATTGGAATCCGCACCACCGGTTGGCCTGAGCTTTCTGGGCCCCACTGCTGCGAATTGCAGTCTGCAGCCACCTCAGAAAATGGCATTTTCATAGAAGCGCCATCTTCTGGCGCTGTATCCAACTCTTCCAGCACCTGCCTGCTATACCTGGCTAGCATACAAAAATATGGCGAAGCTCACGTCCTTTTTTTGTAGCTTTTTGGCAAAAAAAAAAAAAAATGCTTCCCTGGATTTTCCATTGCCAGTGAAGGTAACACCAAGCAGTGGGGGTTAGCAGCCAGTAGCTGCTTGGATTACCCTTAGCTAGCAATACAAAAAATGCAGTGGGAGCTAACATATATTTTTTTTAATTATTTATTTAAATAACTAAAAATAAAATGGGCTTCCCTGTATTTTGATTGCTGGACATCACAGTGCTGTAAAAATAAATCTTTAAAAAAATGACGTAGCGCTCCGCGGTATTTTTGATTCTCAGCGCAGATAAAGCAGACAGCTATGGGTTGCCACCCCCATCTGCCTGCCGTTACCTTGGTTGGCAATCAAAATACAGGGAAGCCCATTAATTTTTTCTATTTAAAAAATAGTTAAAAAAAAAAAATTACGTTGGGTCCCCCCATTTTTGATAGCCAGCTAGGGTAAAGCAGACGGCTGTAGCCTGAAAACCACAGCTGGCAGCTTTACCGTGGTTGGGGATCCAATGTGGAGGTCCCCTCAGGCTCTTTTTTATAATTATTTTATAAATATTAATAATTACACAATAAAAGTAGGGGACCCCCCAAATTGGATCACCAGCCAAGGTAAAGCGGACAGCTGTGGTCTGGTATTCTCAGGGTGGGAAGGTCCATAGTTATTGGGCCTTCACAGCCTAAAAATAGCAGGCCGCAGGCACCCCAGACGTGGCGCATCCACTAGATGCGCCAATCCTGGCGCTTCACCCCAGCTCATCCCGTGCCCTGGTGCAGTGGCAAACGGGGTAATAAATCGGGTTGATACTAGCTGTAAAGTCACCTGAGATCAAGCCCAGCAGTTTGTGATGTCATGGCGTCTATTAGATACCCAACATCATAAACTGTCAGTACTAACAAAAACAAAAAATCGACAAAAGAAATTTATTTGAAAAAACAGTCCCCAAAACATTTCCTCTTTCACCAATTTATTGTAAGAAAAAAAATAAAGGGGTCCCACGACGACTCTGGACCGTCTAGAATATGGGGGGGAGACACTCAGGGAACGTATCCCCCATTTTCTAGGAGTGCGGACCCTTCATGTGAGGAGTGTGGGTGCAATGAATCTGCACTCACTCTCCCCGGGTCCACAGCAGCAGAGTCCATGTCGTAATGGTTGCTACCAAAGCTGCAATGCCCTGCTCATGAGGTAAGGGCATGCCTAATCAGGAGAACTACTGTAGAGGAAGCTCTGCTCACTGGTATATAGGTGCTCAGAGGTAATAATAGATAAAATTAGTGAGCAACCTCGGCACTCTATATCTCCCAGACTAAGTCAGTAAGTCACAACGGATAGTAATGCAAAATCACTCTTTATTGGTCCGTATTAAGAAATTTTTTTTTTCATAAGCATATATGTTTTTGTCCAAAACAAGTTACAAATGACGTTTCGGCCTGAGCCTTCGTCAGATTGGACTTATCTGCATGTAATCATGAAAAATGACAATAATCAGTATCACATAAGAGTGAGAGAACAATAACATAAACTCGAACAATGTAGAGGTACAATTGGGATGCAGCAAAAAAATTGCAACACAGCAAGAAATGAAACACATGATACAAATGTCATAATACAGTACAAGGACAATATAGTAATGACAAATATGGGGTCAGAGTAGACTTAGACAGCTCTGGTACGAAAGAGATGTCAATCATAAAGTAACATGTGCAGTAGGTGTAGAGCTACACTATGCATGGCAGAGCTAATGGGTAGACCGACCATAGAAAAAGTAGAGAAAAAGTGGAGAAAAAGTGGAGAATAAGTGGAACATAAGAGGAGAAAAAGTGGAGAAAAAGTGGAGAAAAAAGTGGAGAAAAAGTGGAGAAAAAGTGGAGAAAAAGTGGAGAAAAAGTGGAGAAAAAGTGGAGATTAAGAGGAGAAAAAGTGGAGAAAAAAGTGGAGAAAAAGTGGAGCATAAGTGGAGAAAAAGTGGAGAAAAAGTGGAGAAAAAGTGGAGAAAAAAGTGGAGAAAAAGTGGAGAAAAAGTGGAGAAAAAGTGGAGAAAAAGTGGAGAAAAAGTGGAGCATAAGAGGAGAAAAAGTGGAGAAAAAGTGGAGAAAAAAGTGGAGAAAAAGTGGAGAAAAAGTGGAGAAAAAGTGGAGAAAAAGTGGAGATTAAGAGGAGAAAAAGTGGAGAAAAAGTGGAGAAAAAGTGGAGCATAAGAGGAGAAAAAGTGGAGAAAAAAGTGGAGAAAACGTGGAGAAAACGTGGAGAAAACGTGGAGAAAAAGTGGAGAAAAAGTGGAGAAAAAGTGGAGCATAGGAGGAGAAAAAGTGGAGAAAAAAGTGGAGAAAACGTGGAGAAAAAGTGGAGAAAAAGTGGAGAAAAAGTGGAGCATAAGAGGAGAAAAAGTGGAGATTAAGAGGAGAAAAAGTGGAGAAAAAGTGGAGAAAAAGTGGAGAAAAAGTGGAGAAAAAGTGGAGCATAAGAGGAGAAAAAGTGGAGAAAAAAGTGGAGAAAAAGTGGAGAAAAAGTGGAGAAAAAGTGGAGATTAAGAGGAGAAAAAGTGGAGCATAAGAGGAGAAAAAGTGGAGAAAAAGTGGAGAAAAAAGTGGAGAAAAAGTGGAGAAAGTGGAGAAAAAAATGGAGAAAAAGTGGAGAAAAAGTGGAGAAAAAGTGGAGAATAAGAGGAGAAAAAGTGGAGAAAAAGTGGAGAAAAAGTGGAGAATAAGAGGAGAAAAAGTGGAGAATAAGTGGAGAAAAAAATGGAGAAAAAGTGGAGAAAAAGTGGAGAAAAAGTGGAGCATAAGAGGAGAAAAAGTGGAGAAAAAGTGGAGAAAAAGTGGAGAAAAAGTGGAGCATAAGAGGAGAAAAAGTGGAGAAAAAAGTGGAGAAAAAGTGGAGAAAAAGTGGAGCATAAGAGGAGAAAAAGTGGAGAAAAAGTGGAGCATAAGAGGAGAAAAAGTGGAGAAAAAGTGGAGAAAAAGTGGAGAAAAAGTGGAGAAAAAGTGGAGATTAAGAGGAGAAAAGTGGAGAAAAAGTGGAGAAAAAGTGGAGCATAAGAGGAGAAAAAGTGGAGAAAAAAGTGGAGAAAACGTGGAGAAAACGTGGAGAAAAAGTGGAGAAAAAGTGGAGCATAAGAGGAGAAAAAGTGGAGAAAAAAGTGGAGAAAAAGTGGAGAAAAAGTGGAGAAAAAGTGGAGCATAAGAGGAGAAAAAGTGGAGAAAAAGTGGAGAAAAAGTGGAGAAAAAGTGGAGCATAAGAGGAGAAAAAGTGGAGAAAAAGTGGAGAAAAAAGTGGAGAAAAAGTGGAGAAAAAGTGGAGCATAAGAGGAGAAAAAGTGTAGAAAAAGTGGAGAAAAAAGTGGAGAAAAAGTGGAGAAAAAGTGGAGAAAAAGTGGAGAAAAAGTGGAGAAAAAGTGGAGCATAAGAGGAGAAAAAGTGGAGAAAAAGTGGAGAAAAAGTGGAGAAAAAGTGGAGCATAAGAGGAGAAAAAGTAGAGAAAAAGTGGAGAAAAAAGTGGAGAAAAAGTGGAGAAAAAGTGGAGAAAAAGTGGAGAAAAAGTGGAGAAAAAGTGGAGATTAAGAGGAGAAAAAGTGGAGAAAAAGTGGAGAAAAAGTGGAGCATAAGAGGAGAAAAAGTGGAGAAAAAAGTGGAGAAAACGTGGAGAAAACGTGGAGAAAAAGTGGAGAAAAAGTGGAGAAAAAGTGGAGAAAAAGTGGAGAAAAAGTGGAGCATAGGAGGAGAAAAAGTGGAGAAAAAAGTGGAGAAAACGTGGAGAAAAAGTGGAGAAAAAGTGGAGAAAAAGTGGAGCATAAGAGGAGAAAAAGTGGAGATTAAGAGGAGAAAAAGTGGAGAAAAAGTGGAGAAAAAGTGGAGAAAAAGTGGAGCATAAGAGGAGAAAAAGTGGAGAAAAAAGTGGAGAAAAAGTGGAGAAAAAGTGGAGAAAAAGTGGAGATTAAGAGGAGAAAAAGTGGAGCATAAGAGGAGAAAAAGTGGAGAAAAAAGTGGAGAAAAAGTGGAGAAAGTGGAGAAAAAAATGGAGAAAAAGTGGAGAAAAAGTGGAGAGAAAGTGGAGAAAAAAATGGAGAAAAAGTGGAACACCCTTTGGTACCTTTCATGTGGCACTAAGGGGTGCTTAGCTTTGTATTTAGCCAAAAAAATGAAAAAAAAATGACATAGGGTTCCCCCTAGTTTTGTAGCCAGCTAGGGTAAAGCAGACGGCTGCAGCCTGCAGACCACAGCTGGCAACCTCACCTTGGCTGGTAATCCAAAACTGAGGGCACCCCACGCTGTTATTTTAAATTAAATAAATAATTGAAAAAAAAAACACGTAGGGGTCCCCCAAAATTGGATCACCAGCCAAGGTAAAGCAGACAGCTGGGGCCTGATATTCTCAGACTAGGGAGGTCCATGGTTATTGGAATCTCCCCAGCCTAAAAATAGCAGGCCGCAGCCGCCCCAGAAGTGGCGCATCCATTAGATGCGCCAATCCTGGTGCTTCGCCCCAGCTCATCCCGCGCCCTGGTGCGGTGGCAAACGGGGTAATATTTGGGGTTAATACCAGATGTGTAATGTCACCTGGCATCAAGCCCTGGGGTTGGTGAGGTCAGGCGTCTATCAGATACCCGACATCACCAACCCAGTCAGTAATAAAAAAAAAATACACGACAAACACATTTTTATTTGAAAAAACACTCCCCAAAACATTCCCTCTTTAACCAATTTATTAGATTGAAAAACAAATCCAGGTCTGGTGTAATCCAAGGGGTTGCCATGACGATGCACACTGTCCCAGTCAATGAAGAGCAGGATGTTCCCCATTGGCTGGGAGAGCAGTGCAGTGACCTGAGCTAACATCAATGGGTCAGCCCAGGTCACTGCAGGGGGGTGACAAGTGCTGCTGTCAGTGAGGTACATTACCTGCGCTGATCTCCAGCACACTGACAGCCCCTGTCACTGAGCTCAATGACCGCCCGGCGCCTTCACACCAAGTATCGCGAGAGGTCCGTGACGTCACCGCTAGTCAGTCTCGGGTCGGAAGCGATAGGTGATGTGACAAGCGGCGGCCATGGAGGACAGTGACAGCGCTGAGGTCGGGATGGCGGGACTTCATCACCGCAGGTAAGCCGAGCGAGCGAGCGAGCGGGCGGGCGGGGGGGGGGGATGTGGATGTGTGTGTGTGTGTTTGTGTATGTGTGTGTATGTGTACATGCCGCGGGCAGGAGGGGGTGGAGCGAGCTGAGCGGGAAAGTGTGGGCTTCCTGCACGTAACTAAGATAAACATCGGGTTACTAACCAAAGCGCTTTGCTTGGATACCCGATGTTTATCTTGGTTACCAGCTTGTGGCAGGCTGCCAGCGATGGCTCCTGCTCACTGTAGCTGTAAAAAGCCCTGCTTTTTGCTGCTAGAACCGTTCTCGAACGTATCTAGAACTAGCGAGCTTTTAGCAAAAAGCTTGAGTTCTAGTTCGATCTCGAACAGCCCAAAAATCACTCGAGCCGCGAACTGGAGAACCACGAACCACGAACCGCGCTCAACTCTATTGGTGATGGAAGCCAAAATATATTATCAGTTGGCAACAAAACCAAGAATTTCATTTATTACAGGTTGATAGCAAATTACTTCAACAGCGAAAACTGCTTGTTTTTACTGGGGACTGAACCCAGGACCTTATGCGTGTGAAGTAGACGTGATGACCACTCCACTATGAAACCTGTGAAATCCTGCAAAGTAATGGCATTTAGAGACGAGTCTTGACCGCCAGGGGAAAAAAAAAAAATAATTTGTAGTTCTGTTTGTGATGGAAGCCAAAACATCCCGTCTTTCGGCAACAAAGCCGAGAACTTCATATATTGTAGTTGGAGAGCGTATTATTTCAACACTAAGAACAGATTGGTTCCACTGGGGATTGAACCCAGGACTTTCTGCGTGTTAAGCAAACGTGATGACTAGAGTTGAGCGCGGTTCGTGGTTCGTGGTTCTCCAGTTCTAGGCTCGAGTGATTTTGGGGCATGTTCTAGATCGAACTAGAACTCGAGCTTTTTGCAAAAGCTCGATAGTTCTAGAAACGTTCGAGAACGGTTCTAGCAGCAAAAAAACAGCTAAATCCTAGCTTGGTTTCTGCTGTAATAGTGTAAGTCACTCTGTGAATCACACTATTATTTCATTTCAATGTATAGTGTGCGTGAACAGCGCCTTCAGATCACTGCTGTTTCTATAATGGCGATCGCCATTTTTTTTTTTTTTTTCTTGTCTTCCTTCCCTAAGCGCGCGCGTCTTGTGGGGCGGGCCAGCATGTCAGCCAATCCCAGACACACACACAGCTAAGTGGACATTTAGCCAGAGAAGCAACGGCATGTGTGATAGGATGTCCATGTCACATGTCCCTGCATTATAAAACCGGACATTTTCCTCCAGGACGCCATTATCTCTTCTGCGTCTTTGGTGTCAGACATCACTGTCGCAGCTCCTTCCTGAGTCCTATCGCTGATACAGCTGTATGCGCTCCATACACAGCGCTGGACAGCTTAGGGAGAGCACTTTCTAGCAGTCCTTTTAAGGGCTCAAACCGGCAGGGTCAGAGTTAAGGTGACAGGTCCTGAAAACAGCGCCAGCGTCTGTGTAGCCAAGGTCAGGGATTTCCTCGCTGCATTTCCCTATTAGGAGGGATAGAAAGGCAGGCTTCCATTCCTCTATCCAGAGCCCCAAAATCCTGGCACTGTACCCTCCGGTCCTCTGCACACTCCAACTCATAACTAAGCCATTATACTAGCAAACACTCAGTGTACCTAGTGGCATCCTATACGTGGCTATTGGACTTTGCTATAGTCCCACTAGTGCAAAGACATTTGCAGAGCGCGTCTGCCTGCATTGCACACATCAACTCATTATAACTAAGCCATTATACTAGCAAACACTCAGTGTACCTAGTGGCATCCTATACGTGGCTATTGGACTTTGCTATAGTCACACTAGTGCAAAGACATTTGCAGCACCTCTACCTGCATTGCACACTCCAACTCATGATAACTAAGCCATTATACTAGCAAACACTCAGTGTACCTAGTGGCATCCTATACGTGGCTATTGGACTTTGCTATAGTCACACTAGTGCAAAGACATTTGCAGAGCGCGTCTGCCTGCATTGCACATTCCAACTCATTATAACTAAGCCATTATACTAGCAAACACTCAGTGTACCTAGTGGCATCCTATACGTGGCTATTGGACTTTGCTATAGTCACACTAGTGCAAAGGCATTTGCAGAGCGCGTCTGCCTGCATTGCACACTCCAACTCATTATAACAAAGCCATTATACTAGCAAACACTCAGTGTACCTAGTGACATCCTATACGTGGCTATTGGACTTTGCTATAGTCACACTAGTGCAAAGACATTTGCAGCACCTAAACCTGCATTGCACACTCCAACTCATGATAACTAAGCCATTATACTAGAAAACACTCAGTGTACCTAGTGGCATCCTATACGTGGCTATTGGACTTTGCTATAGTCACACTAGTGCAAAGACATTTGCAGAGCGCGTCTGCCTGCATTGCACACTCCAACTCATTATAACTAAGCCATTATACTAGCAAACACTCAGTGTACCTAGTGGCATCCTATACGTGGCTATTGGACTTTGCTATAGTCACACTAGTGCAAAGACATTTGCAGCACCTCTACCTGCATTGCACACTCCAACTCATGATAACTAAGCCATTATACTAGCAAACACTCAGTGTACCTAGTGGCATCCTATACGTGGCTATTGGACTTTGCTATAGTCACACTAGTGCAAAGACATTTGCAGCACCTCTACCTGCATTGCACACTCCAACTCATTATAACTAAGCCATTATACTAGCAAACACTCAGTGTACCTAGTGGCATCCTATACGTGGCTATTGGACTTTGCTATTGTCACACTAGTGCAAAGACATTTGCAGCACCTCTACCTGCATTGCACACTACAACTCATGATAACTAAGCCATTATACTAGCAAACACTCAGTGTACCTAGTGGCATCCTATACGTAGCTATTAAACTTTGCTATAGTCACACTAGTGCAAAGACATTTGCAGAGCGCGTCTACCTGCATTGCACACTCCAACTCATGATAACTAAGCCATTATACTAGCAAACACTCAGTGTACCTAGTGGCATTCTATACGTGGCTATTGGACTTTGCTATAGTCACACTAGTGCAAAGACATTTGCAGAGCGCGTCTGCCTGCATTGCACACTCCAACTCATTATAACTAAGCCATTATACTAGCAAACACTCAGTGTACCTAGTGGCATCCTATATGTGGCTATTGGACTTTGCTATAGTCACACTAGTGCAAAGACATTTGCAGCACCTCTACCTGCATTGCACACTCCAACTCATGATAACTAAGCCATTATACTAGCAAACACTCAGTGTACCTAGTGGCACCCTAAACGTGGCTATTGGACATTTGTCTAGTCACACTAGTGCAAAGACATTTGCAGCACCTCTACCTGCATTGCACACTCCAACTCATTATAACTAAGCCATTATACTAGCAAACACTCAGTGTACCTAGTGGCATCCTATACGTGGCTATTGGACTTTGCTATAGTCACACTAGTGCAAAGACATTTGCAGCACCTCTACCTGCATTGCACACTCCAACTCATGATAACTAATCCATTATACTAGCAAACACTCAGTGTACCTAGTGGCATCCTAAACGTGGCTATTGGACTTTGCTATAGTCACACTAGTGCAAAGACATTTGCAGCACCTCTACCTGCATTGCACACTCCAACTCATGATAACTAAGCCATTATACTAGCAAACACTCAGTGTACCTAGTGGCATCCTATACGTGGCTATTGGACTTTGCTATAGTCACACTAGTGCAAAGACATTTGCAGAGCGCGTCTACCTGCATTGCACACTCCAACTCATTATAACTAAGTCATTATACTAGCAAACACTCAGTGTACCTAGTGGCATCCTATACGTGGCTATTGGACTTTGCTATAGTCACACTAGTGCAAAGACATTTGCAGCACCTCTACCTGCATTGCACACTCCAACTCATGATAACTAAGCCATTATACTAGCAAACACTCAGTGTACCTAGTGGCATCCTATACGTGGCTATTGGACTTTGCTATAGTCACACTGGTGCAAAGACATTTGCAGCACCTCTACCTGCATTGCACACTCCAACTCATGATAACTAAGCCATTATACTAGCAAACACTCAGTGTACCTAGTGGCATCCTATACGTGGCTATTGGACTTTGCTATAGTCACACTAGTGCAAAGACATTTGCAGAGCGCGTCTACCTGCATTGCACACTCCAAATCATGATAACTAAGCCATTATACTAGCAAACACTCAGTGTACCTAGTGGCATTCTATACGTGGCTATTGGACTTTGCTATAGTCACACTAGTGCAAAGACATTTGCAGAGCGCGTCTGCCTGCATTGCACACTCCAACTCATTATAACTAAGCCATTATACTAGCAAACACTCAGTGTACCTAGTGGAATCCTATACGTGGCTATTGGACTTTGCTATAGTCACACTAGTGCAAAGACATTTGCAGAGCGCGTCTGCCTGCATTGCACACTCCAACTCATTATAACTAAGCCATTATACTAGCAAACACTCAGTGTACCTAGTGGCATCCTATACGTGGCTATTGGACTTTGCTATAGTCACACTAGTGCAAAGACATTTGCAGAGAGCGTCTGCCTGCATTGCACACTCCAACTCATTATAACTAAGCCATTATACTAGCAAACACTCAGTGTACCTAGTGGCATCCTATACGTGGCTTTTGGACTTTGCTATAGTCACACTAGTGCAAAGACATTTGCAGCACCTCTACCTGCATTGCACACTCCAACTCATTATAACTAAGCCATTATTCTAGCAAACACTCAGTGTACCTAGTGGCATCCTATACGTGGCTATTGGACTTTGCTATAGTCACACTAGTGCAAAGACATTTGCAGCACCTCTACCTGCATTGCACACTCCAACTCATGATAACTAAGCCATTATACTAGCAAACACTCAGTGTACCTAGTGGCATCCTATACGTGGCTATTAAACTTTGCTATAGTCACACTAGTGCAAAGACATTTGCAGAGCGCGTCTACCTGCATTGCACACTCCAACTCATGATAACTAAGCCATTATACTAGCAAACACTCAGTGTACCTAGTGGCATTCTATACGTGGCTATTGGACTTTGCTATAGTCACACTAGTGCAAAGACATTTGCAGAGCGCGTCTGCCTGCATTGCACACTCCAACTCATTATAACTAAGCCATTATACTAGCAAACACTCAGTGTACCTAGTGGCATCCTATACGTGGCTATTGGACTTTGCTATAGTCACACTAGTGCAAAGACATTTGCAGCACCTCTACCTGCATTGCACACTCCAACTCATGATAACTAAGCCATTATACTAGCAAACACTCAGTGTACCTAGTGGCATCCTAAACGTGGCTATTGGACATTTGTCTAGTCACACTAGTGCAAAGACATTTGCAGCACCTCTACCTGCATTGCACACTCCAACTCATTATAACTAAGCCATTATACTAGCAAACACTCAGTGTACCTAGTGGCATCCTATACGTGGCTATTGGACTTTGCTATAGTCACACTAGTGCAAAGACATTTGCAGAGCGCGTCTACCTGCATTGCACACTCCAACTCATGATAACTAAGCCATTATACTAGCAAACACTCAGTGTACCTAGTGGCATCCTATACGTGGCTATTGGACTTTGCTATAGTCACACTAGTGCAAAGACATTTGCAGAGCGCGTCTGCCTGCATTGCACACTCCAACTCATTATAACTAAGCCATTATACTAGCAAACACTCAGTGTACCTAGTGGCATCCTATACGTGGCTATTGGACTTTGCTATAGTCACACTAGTGCAAAGACATTTGCAGAGCGCGTCTACCTGCATTGCACACTCCAACTCATGATAACTAAGCCATTATACTAGCAAACACTCAGTGTACCTAGTGGCATTCTATACGTGGCTATTGGACTTTGCTATAGTCACACTAGTGCAAAGACATTTGCAGAGCGCGTCTGCCTGCATTGCACACTCCAACTCATTATAACTAAGCCATTATACTAGCAAACACTCAGTGTACCTAGTGGCATCCTATACGTGGCTATTGGACTTTGCTATAGTCACACTAGTGCAAAGACATTTGCAGCACCTCTACCTGCATTGCACACTCCAACTCATGATAACTAAGCCATTATACTAGCAAACACTCAGTGTACCTAGTGGCATCCTAAACGTGGCTATTGGACATTTGTCTAGTCACACTAGTGCAAAGACATTTGCAGCACCTCTACCTGCATTGCACACTCCAACTCATTATAACTAAGCCATTATACTAGCAAACACTCAGTGTACCTAGTGGCATCCTATACGTGGCTATTGGACTTTGCTATAGTCACACTAGTGCAAAGACATTTGCAGCACATCTACCTGCATTGCACACTCCAACTCATGATAACTAAGCCATTATACTAGCAAACACTCAGTGTACCTAGTGGCATCCTATACGTGGCTATTGGACTTTGCTATAGTCACACTAGTGCAAAGACATTTGCAGCACCTCTACCTGCATTGCACACTCCAACTCATGATAACTAAGCCATTATACTAGCAAACACTCAGTGTACCTAGTGGCATCCTATATGTGGCTATTGGACTTTGCTATAGTCACACTAGTGCAAAGACATTTGCAGAGCGCGTCTACCTGCATTGCACACTCCAACTCATGATAACTAAGCCATTATACTAGCAAACACTCAGTGTACCTAGTGGCATTCTATACGTGGCTATTGGACTTTGCTATAGTCACACTAGTGCAAAGACATTTGCAGAGCGCGTCTGCCTGCATTGCACACTCCAACTCATTATAACTAAGCCATTATACTAGCAAACACTCAGTGTACCTAGTGGAATCCTATACGTGGCTATTGGACTTTGCTATAGTCACACTAGTGCAAAGACATTTGCAGAGCGCGTCTGCCTTCATTGCACACTCCAACTCATTATAACTAAGCCATTATACTAGCAAACACTCAGTGTACCTAGTGGCATCCTATACGTGGCTATTGGACTTTGCTATAGTCACACTAGTGCAAAGACATTTGCAGCACCTCTACCTGCATTGCACACTCCAACTCATGATAACTAAGCCATTATACTAGCAAACACTCAGTGTACCTAGTGGCATCCTATACGTGGCTATTGGACTTTGCTATAGTCACACTAGTGCAAAGACATTTGCAGCACCTCTACCTGCATTGCACACTCCAACTCATGATAACTAAGCCATTATACTAGCAAACACTCAGTGTACCTAGTGGCATCCTATACGTGGCTATTGGACTTTGCTATAGTCACACTAGTGCAAAGACATTTGCAGAGCGCGTCTACCTGCATTGCACACTGCAACTCATGATAACTAAGCCATTATACTAGCAAACACTCAGTGTACCTAGTGGCATTCTATACGTGGCTATTGGACTTTGCTATAGTCACACTAGTGCAAAGACATTTGCAGAGCGCGTCTGCCTGCATTGCACACTCCAACTCATTATAACTAAGCCATTATACTAGCAAACACTCAGTGTACCTAGTGGCATCCTATACGTGGCTATTGGACTTTGCTATAGTCACACTAGTGCAAAGACATTTGCAGCACCTCTACCTGCATTGCACACTCCAACTCATTATAACTAAGCCATTATACTAGTATTTTTGCTGCCAGTTTAAGGGCTGTAGTTGCATTGTCAGGGATATTTATTCTTTATTATTCTGCTGTTAATAAAGCTAGACCACCACTGCAATCTACACCACCTCTCAATTTTTACTACCACATTTTCAGTGCACAATCTTGTCGCAATCAACATGAGTGGCAAAATGTCAGATGCTGGTGGAAAGGGGAAGAGGCGTGGTGGAAAAGGCAAAAAAGGTTTTGTCCGTGGGGAAGGTGGCAAAGCTCCATTATCATCTGCTGAAGATAGACCATCTACCAGCAAAAGTAAGATGTCTACTACTTACCGTGGACAATCCGATGTGCTCCCTTTTTTACGGACACGAACAACAGGAACAAAGGTAGATGATGGCCAAAAAAGGAAAATGCTTGAATGGATCTCAAGTGGTCCAACAAGTGCCCTCTCAGCCACTTCAAGTACCGCATCCAAAAAACACCAGTCCTCTGAGTTGTCATCCCAATCAAACTTGCTTTCTCCCAGCTCTGAAGTCTCCATCAGCCCTGCACAGTATGGTGGAACTGAGATGGCTGAGTCTGCAGAGCTGTTCAGTCACACTATAGCCTGGGAATCAGAGGTCTGCTACCAAGCTACAGTGAGTACAGAACAGGAAATGGTCTGCAGTGATGCCCAGAACCTTTGTGACTCTGATTCAGGCCGTGAGGACCAAGTTTCTGAGCATAATGTTGACCCTTTGTCACAAACTGTAACACCTGTGGTTATAGACAATGAGGAACATACTGATGAAGATGAGACTCAGATACCCGATTGGGATGACAACTTAAATATTCGGTCAGGGCAAGAAGAGGCTCGGTCTGAGGGGGAGGGGACTGCAAACACAACAATTGATGATGAAGTTCTAGATCCCACCTACTGTCAACCCACAGTCAGGCACTCGAGGAGGTCAACAGAGGTGGTGGAGGAGGATGCAACTGATGACGAAGTTACCTTGCGCCTTCCTGGACACAGTCGGAGTACTGGTGGCACGTCTACAACTGCATCCTCAGCCACCATTCTGCCTCTGAGCATTATTCGGGGTGGATCAACAGGTCGCATGGCCTCTAAGCCTTGCCTAGCCTGGTCCTTTTTTGACATAGAAAAAGATCGGCCAAATTATGTGATCTGTAAAATTTGTCAGGGTTCTCTTAGTAGAGGTCAAAACCTCAGCTGTTTGACAACTTCTTGCATGAATCGTCACATGAATAAATATCATTTGGCCCGGTGGGAAGCTCACCGTGCTGCAATGCGGCCTAGCGGAGCGAACCATCCACCGCCTGCCCCTTCCATGGCATCCGCGCACTCGTCATCTTCTAGGACTGTGGGGACAGCTGTCACACCTGTTTTTCCACCCACAACTTCCACCACTGTAACCGCAACAGGCAGTTTGCTTGGTAGGTCATCAGTTGGTTTGGAAGGGGAAACAAGTGAGTGTGTACAGCTCTCTCAGACATCAATTGCACCAACGTTGGATGAAGGCAACATCATGTCTCCGCCTGCACTTTCCTCACAAACCTGCATTTTTCCAGGGACACCCTACTCAACACCGTCTACACACAGCAGCCAGATCTCTGTCCCTCAGATGTGGTCAAATAAAAGGCCACTTCCTGCGACCCATGACAAAGCTAAGAGGTTGACTCTATCCCTCTGTAAGCTGTTGGCTACCGAAATGCTGCCTTTCCGCCTAGTGGACACACAGGATTTTAGAGACCTTATGTCTGTCGCTGTGCCCCAGTACCAGATGCCTAGTCGCCACTACTTCTCTAAGAAAGGTGTGCCCGCGCTACACCAGCATGTCGCACACAACATCACCGCTTCCTTAAGAAACTCTGTGTGTCAACGGGTGCATTTCACCACCGATACTTGGACCAGTAAGCATGGACAGGGACGTTACATGTCGCTGACTGGGCACTGGGTAACTATGGTGATAGATGGTGAAGGGTCTGCTGCACAAGTCTTGCCGTCCCCACGACTTGTGTGTCAATCCTCTGTCTGTCCAAGTTCCGCCACTGCTTCTGCATCCTCCACCTCATCTGGGTCCTCCACCTCCGCCCCATGCCTGCCTGGTCAGGCCACCAGCGTTCTCACAGCGCAAAAGGAATCACGCACCCCTCATTACTATGCTGGCAGCAGAGCGCAACGGCATCAGGCGGTCTTTAGCTTGACATGTCTTGGTAATAAGAGTCACACAGCTGAGGAGTTGTGGTAAGCTCTGCGGTCCGAGTTTAATAAATGGTTGTCTCCACTCAACCTGCAGCCTGGTAAGGCCGTGTGCGACAATGCTGCAAACCTGGGTGCGGCCCTTCGCCTGGGCAAGGTGACACACATGCCTTGTATGGCTCACGTGTTGAACCTTGTCGTCCAGCAATTTTTAACACAGTATCCCGGCCTAGATGGCCTTCTGAACAGGGCAAGAAAACTGTCTGCTCACTTCCGCCGTTCAAGCGCCGCAGCTGAGCGACTTGCATCGCTCCAGAAGTCTTTCGGCCTGCCGGTTCATCGGCTGAAATGCGATGTGGCGACACGCTGGAATTCAACTCTCCACATGTTACAGCGACTGTGGCAGCACCGCCGTGCCCTGGTGCAATACGTCATGACGTATAGCCTGGGCCAACGAGATGCAGAGGTGGGTCAGATCACCCTGATGGAGTGGTCTCAGATCAAGGACCTATGCACCCTTCTGCACAGTTTCGACATGGCGACGAATATGTTTAGCGCTGACAATGCCATTATCAGCATGACGATTCCAGTCATTTACATGCTGGAGCAGACGCTAAACACTATTCGTAGTCAGGGGGTGGGACAACAGGAAGGGGAGGAACTACAAGAGGATTCACATGCGCAAGACACAACAACATCACCAAGGTCCAGACGTTCATCATCACCAAGGCGCCAGGCATGGGACCATGGGGGACAGGGATCAACAAGGGTGCATGGTAGCAGGCGAGATGTTGAGGAAGGTGCAGGAGGACATGAAGAAATGGAGGACGAAGTGTCCATGGACATGGAAGACTCAGCGGATGAGGGAGACCTTGGTCAAATTTCAGTTGAAAGAGGTTGGGGGGAGATGTCAGAGGAAGAAAGAACGGTTAGCACCTCTATGCCACAAACACAGCGTGGACTTGGTCCGCATGGCTGCGCAAGACACATGAGTGCCTTCTTGTTGCACTACCTCCAACATGACCCTCGTATTGTCAAAATTAGAAGTGATGATGACTACTGGCTTGCCACACTATTAGATCCCCGGTACAAGTCCAAATTTTGTGACATAATTCCAGCCATAGAAAGGGACGCACGTATGCAGGAGTATCAGCAGAAGCTGTTACTCGATGTTAGATCGGCTTTTCCACCAAACAACCGTGCAGGTTCAGGGAGTGATTCTCCCAGTTGTAACTTGACAAACATGGGACGGTCTCGTCATCTTCAACAGTCTACCCGTACCAGTAGGACCGTATCTGGTGCTGGTAACAGCAATTTTATGGAATCTTTTCATAATTTTTTTAGACCCTCCTTTGCAAGGCCACCAGAGACAACAAGTCTGACACATAGTCAACGGCTGGAGAGGATGATACAGGAGTATCTCCAAATGAACATCGATGCCATGACTTTGCAAATGGAGCCTTGCTCCTTTTGGGCTTCAAATCTAGAAAAATGGCCAGAGCTCTCCAGTTACGCCTTGGAGATTTTGTCGTGTCCAGCTGCCAGCGTTGTCTCTGAACGTGTCTTCAGTGCTGCTGGGTGTGTGCTGACAGATAAGCGCACGCGTCTGTCCAGTGACAATGTGGACAGACTGACGTTCATCAAAATGAACAAGTCATGGATCCAGAAGGAATTTACTACCCCTGTGTCATCCTGGGGAGACTAAATGCTTGTGGATTTGGAATGTGCTTGATGCAAATCAAAACATCCTGTTTGCAACTAGGGCACAACTGCTGCCACTGAAGGGGTGGGTGTGTGTGGGGCCCAATTTTTTTAAAAAAGGGAGACTCCGCTTGGAGTAACCCTTGCTTGATGTGTTTTTAAAAGAAGCCAAGATGAACAGAGCTGGGATCAGGAAAGACTTTGCTACCTATCCCGGTGTCATGCTGGGGACGGTTAAGAATAGCGTATTTTTGAATGTGCTTGATGCAAATCTAGCTGTGAAGTGTACAACTGGGGCACAACTGCTGCCACTGAAGGGGTGGGTGTGTGTGGGGCCCAATTTTTGGAAAAAAGGGAGACTCCGCTTGGAGTAACCCTTGCTTGATGTGTTTTTAAAAGAAGCCAAGATGAACAGAGCTGGGATCAGGAAAGACTTTGCTACCTATCCCGGTGTCATGCTGGGGACGGTTAAGAATAGCGTATTTTTGAATGTGCTTGATGCAAATCTAGCTGTGAAGTGTACAACTGGGGCACAACTGCTGCCACTGAAGGGGTGGGTGTGTGTGGGGCCCAATTTTTGGAAAAAAGGGAGACTCCGCTTGGAGTAACCCTTGCTTACATTGTTTTTAAAAGAAGCCAAGATGAACAAGTCATGGTTCAGCAAAGACTTTGCTACCTACCCTGGTGTCATCCTGGGGACGGTTAATTATGGCGTATTTTTGAATGTGCTTGATGCAAATCTAGCTGTGAAGTGTACAACTGGGGCACAACTGCTGCCACTGAAGGGGTGGGTGTGTGTGGGGCCCAATTTTTGGAAAAAAGGGAGACTCCGCTTGGAGTAACCCTTGCTTGATGTTTTTTTAAAAGAAGCCAAGATGAACAGAGCTGGGATCAGGAAAGACTTTGCTACCTATCCCGGTGTCATGCTGGGGACGGTTAAGAATAGCGTATTTTTGAATGTGCTTGATGCAAATCTAGCTGTGAAGTGTACAACTGGGGCACAACTGCTGCCACTGAAGGGGTGGGTGTGTGTGGGGCCCAATTTTTGGAAAAAAGGGAGACTCCGCTTGGAGTAACCCTTGCTTACATTGTTTTTAAAAGAAGCCAAGATGAACAAGTCATGGTTCAGCAAAGACTTTGCTACCTACCCTGGTGTCATCCTGGGGACGGTTAATTATGGCGTATTTTTGAATGTGCTTGATGCAAATCTAGCTGTGAAGTGTACAACTGGGGCACAACTGCTGCCACTGAAGGGGTGGGTGTGTGTGGGGCCCAATTTTTGGAAAAAAGGGAGACTCCGCTTGGAGTAACCCTTGCTTGATGTGTTTTTAAAAGAAGCCAAGATGAACAGAGCTGGGATCAGGAAAGACTTTGCTACCTATCCCGGTGTCATGCTGGGGACGGTTAAGAATAGCGTATTTTTGAATGTGCTTGATGCAAATCTAGCTGTGAAGTGTACAACTGGGGCACAACTGCTGCCACTGAAGGGGTGGGTGTGTGTGGGGCCCAATTTTTTGAAAAAAGGGAGATTCCGCTTGGAGTAACCCTTGCTTGATGTGTTTTTAAAAGAAGCCAAGATGAACAGAGCTGGGATCAGGAAAGACTTTGCTACCTATCCCGGTGTCATGCTGGGGACGGTTAAGAATAGCGTATTTTTGAATGTGCTTGATGCAAATCTAGCTGTGAAGTGTACAACTGGGGCACAACTGCTGCCACTGAAGGGGTGGGTGTGTGTGGGGCCCACTTTTTGGAAAAAAGGGAGACTACGCTTGGAGTAACCCTTGCTTGATGTTTTTTTAAAAGAAGCCAAGATGAACAGAGCTGGGATCAGGAAAGACTTTGCTACCTATTCCGGTGTCATGCTGGGGACGGTTAAGAATAGCGTATTTTTGAAAGTGCTTGATGCAAATCTAGCTGTGAAGTGTACAACTGGGGCACAACTGCTGCCACTGAAGGGGTGGGTGTGTGTGGGGCCCAATTTTTGGAAAAAAGGGAGACTCCGCTTGGAGTAACCCTTGCTTACATTATTTTTAAAAGAAGCCTAGATGAACAGAGCTGGGATCAGCAAAGACTTTGCTACCTACCCTGGTGTCATCCTGGGGACGGTTAATTATGGCGTATTTTTGAATGTGCTTGATGCAAATCTAGCTGTGAAGTGTACAACTGGGGCACAACTGCTGCCACTGAAGGGGTGGGTGTGTGTGGGGCCCAATTTTTGGAAAAAAGGGAGACTCCGCTTGGAGTAACCCTTGCTTGATGTGTTTTTAAAAGAAGCCAAGATGAACAGAGCTGGGATCAGGAAAGACTTTGCTACCTATCCCGGTGTCATGCTGGGGACGGTTAAGAATAGCGTATTTTTGAATGTGCTTGATGCAAATCTAGCTGTGAAGTGTACAACTGGGGCACAACTGCTGCCACTGAAGGGGTGGGTGTGTGTGGGGCCCACTTTTTGGAAAAAAAGGGAGACTACGCTTGGAGTAACCCTTGCTTGATGTTTTTTTAAAAGAAGCCAAGATGAACAGAGCTGGGATCAGGAAAGACTTTGCTACCTATTCCGGTGTCATGCTGGGGACGGTTAAGAATAGCGTATTTTTGAATGTGCTTGATGCAAATCTAGCTGTGAAGAGTACAACTGGGGCACAACTGCTGCCACTGAAGGGGTGGGTGTGTGTGGGGCCCAATTTTTGGAAAAAAGGGAGACTCCGCTTGGAGTAACCCTTGCTTACATTGTTTTTAAAAGAAGCCTAGATGAACAGAGCTGGGATCAGCAAAGACTTTGCTACCTACCCTGGTGTCATCCTGGGGACGGTTAATTATGGCGTATTTTTGAATGTGCTTGATGCAAATCTAGCTGTGAAGTGTACAACTGGGGCACAACTGCTGCCACTGAAGGGGTGGGTGTGTGTGGGGCCCAATTTTTGGAAAAAAGGGAGACTCCGCTTGGAGTAACCCTTGCTTGATGTGTTTTTAAAAGAAGCCAAGATGAACAGAGCTGGGATCAGGAAAGACTTTGCTACCTATCCCGGTGTCATGCTGGGGACGGTTAAGAATAGCGTATTTTTGAATGTGCTTGATGCAAATCTAGCTGTGAAGTGTACAACTGGGGCACAACTGCTGCCACTGAAGGGGTGGGTGTGTGTGGGGCCCAATTTTTTGAAAAAAGGGAGACTCCGCTTGGAGTAACCCTTGCTTGATGTGTTTTTAAAAGAAGCCAAGATGAACAGAGCTGGGATCAGGAAAGACTTTGCTACCTATCCCGGTGTCATGCTGGGGACGGTTAAGAATAGCGTATTTTTGAATGTGCTTGATGCAAATCTAGCTGTGAAGTGTACAACTGGGGCACAACTGCTGCCACTGAAGGGGTGGGTGTGTGTGGGGCCCACTTTTTGGAAAAAAGGGAGACTACGCTTGGAGTAACCCTTGCTTGATGTTTTTTTAAAAGAAGCCAAGATGAACAGAGCTGGGATCAGATAAGACTTTGCTACCTATTCCGGTGTCATGCTGGGGACGGTTAAGAATAGCGTATTTTTGAATGTGCTTGATGCAAATCTAGCTGTGAAGTGTACAACTGGGGCACAACTGCTGCCACTGAAGGGGTGGGTGTGTGTGGGGCCCAATTTTTGGAAAAAAGGGAGACTCCGCTTGGAGTAACCCTTGCTTACATTGTTTTTAAAAGAAGCCTAGATGAACAGAGCTGGGATCAGCAAAGACTTTGCTACCTACCCCGGTGTCATCCTGGGGATGGTTAAGAATAGCGTATTTTTGAATGTGCTTGATGCAAATCTAGCTGTGAAGTGTACAACTGGGGCACAACTGCTGCCACTGAATGGGTGGGTGTGTGAAGGGCCCAATTTTTGGAAAAAAGGGAGACTCCGCTTGGAGTAACCCTTGCTTACATTGTTTTTAAAAGAAGCCAAGATGAACAGAGCTGGGATCAGGAAAGACTTTGCTACCTATCCCGGTGTCATGCTGGAGACGGTTAAGAATAGCGTATTTTTGAATGTGCTTGATGCAAATCTAGCTGTGAAGTGTACAACTGGGGCACAACTGCTGCCACTGAAGGGGTGGGTGTGTGTGGGGCCCAATTTTTGGAAAAAAGGGAGACTCCGCTTGGAGTAACCCTTGCTTACATTGTTTTTAAAAGAAGCCAAGATGAACAAGTCATGGTTCAGCAAAGACTTTGCTACCTACCCTGGTGTCATCCTGGGGACGGTTAATTATGGCGTATTTTTGAATGTGCTTGATGCAAATCTAGCTGTGAAGTGTACAACTGGGGCACAACTGCTGCCACTGAAGGGGTGGGTGTGTGTGGGGCCCAATTTTTGGAAAAAAGGGAGACTCCGCTTGGAGTAACTCTTGCTTACATTGTTTTTAAAAGAAGCCAAGATGAACAAGTCATGGTTCAGCAAAGACTTTGCTACCTACCCTGGTGTCATCCTGGGGACGGTTAATTATGGCGTATTTTTGAATGTGCTTGATGCAAATCTAGCTGTGAAGTGTACAACTGGGGCACAACTGCTGCCACTGAAGGGGTGGGTGTGTGTGGGGCCCAATTTTTGGAAAAAAGGGAGACTCCGCTTGGAGTAACCCTTGCTTGATGTGTTTTTAAAAGAAGCCAAGATGAACAGAGCTGGGATCAGGAAAGACTTTGCTACCTATCCCGGTGTCATGCTGGGGACGGTTAAGAATAGCGTATTTTTGAATGTGCTTGATGCAAATCTAGCTGTGAAGTGTACAACTGGGGCACAACTGCTGCCACTGAAGGGGTGGGTGTGTGTGGGGCCCAATTTTTGGAAAAAAGGGAGACTCCGCTTGGAGTAACCCTTGCTTACATTGTTTTTAAAAGAAGCCAAGATGAACAAGTCATGGTTCAGCAAAGACTTTGCTACCTACCCTGGTGTCATCCTGGGGACGGTTAATTATGGTGTATTTTTTAATATGCTTGATGCAAATCTAGCTGTGAAGTGTACAACTGGGGCACAACTGCTGCCACTGAAGGGGTGGGTGTGTGTGGGGCCCAATTTTTGGAAAAAAGGGAGACTCCGCTTGGAGTAACCCTTGCTTGATGTGTTTTTAAAGGAAGCCAAGATGAACAGAGCTGGGATCTGGAAAGACTTTGCTACCTATCCCGGTGTCATGCTGGGGACGGTTAAGAATAGCGTATTTTTGAATGTGCTTGATGCAAATATAGCTGTGAAGTGTACAACTGGGGCACAACTGCTGCCACTGAAGGGGTGGGTGTGTGTGGGGCCCAATTTTTTGAAAAAAGGGAGACTCCGCTTGGAGTAACCCTTGCTTGATGTGTTTTTAAAAGAAGCCAAGATGAACAGAGCTGGGATCAGGAAAGACTTTGCTACCTATCCCGGTGTCATGCTGGGGACGGTTAAGAATAGCGTATTTTTGAATGTGCTTGATGCAAATCTAGCTGTGAAGTGTACAACTGGGGCACAACTGCTGCCACTGAAGGGGTGGGTGTGTGTGGGGCCCAATTTTTGGAAAAAAGGGAGACTCCGCTTGGAGTAACCCTTGCTTACATTGTTTTTAAAAGAAGCCAAGATGAACAAGTCATGGTTCAGCAAAGACTTTGCTACCTACCCTGGTGTCATCCTGGGGACGGTTAATTATGGCGTATTTTTGAATGTGCTTGATGCAAATCTAGCTGTGAAGTGTACAACTGGGGCACAACTGCTGCCACTGAAGGGGTGGGTGTGTGTGGGGCCCAATTTTTGGAAAAAAGGGAGGCTCCGCTTGGAGTAACCCTTGCTTACATTGTTTTTAAAAGAAGCCAAGATGAACAAGTCATGGTTCAGCAAAGACTTTGCTACCTACCCTGGTGTCATCCTGGGGACGGTTAATTATGGCGTATTTTTGAATGTGCTTGATGCAAATCTAGCTGTGAAGTGTACAACTGGGGAACAACTGCTGCCACTGAAGGGGTGAGTGTGTGTGGGGCCCAATTTTTGGAAAAAAGGGAGACTCCGCTTGGAGTAACCCTTGCTTGATGTGTTTTTAAAAGAAGCCAAGATGAACAGAGCTGGGATCAGGAAAGACTTTGCTACCTATCCCGGTGTCATGCTGGGGACGGTTAAGAATAGCGTATTTTTGAATGTGCTTGATGCAAATCTAGCTGTGAAGTGTACAACTGGGGCACAACTGCTGCCACTGAAGGGGTGGGTGTGTGTGGGGCCCAATTTTTGGAAAAAAGGGAGACACCGCTTGGAGTAACCCTTGCTTACATTGTTTTTAAAAGAAGCCAAGATGAACAAGTCATGGTTCAGCAAAGACTTTGCTACCTACCCTGGTGTCATCCTGGGGACGGTTAATTATGTTGTATTTTTGAATGTGCTTGATGCAAATCTAGCTGTGAAGTGTACAACTGGGGCACAACTGCTGCCACTGAAGGGGTGGGTGTGTGTGGGGCCCAATTTTTGGAAAAAAGGGAGACTCCGCTTGGAGTAACCCTTGCTTGATGTGTTTTTAAAAGAAGCCAAGATGAACAGAGCTGGGATCAGGAAAGACTTTGCTACCTATCCCGGTGTCATGCTGGGGACGGTTAAGAATAGCGTATTTTTGAATGTGCTTGATGCAAATCTAGCTGTGAAGTGTACAACTGGGGCACAACTGCTGCCACTGAAGGGGTGGGTGTGTGTGGGGCCCAATTTTTGGAAAAAAGGGAGACTCCGCTTGGAGTAACCCTTGCTTACATTGTTTTTAAAAGAAGCCAAGATGAACAAGTCATGGTTCAGCAAAGACTTTGCTACCTACCCTGGTGTCATCCTGGGGACGGTTAATTATGGCGTATTTTTGAATGTGCTTGATGCAAATCTAGCTGTGAAGTGTACAACTGGGGCACAACTGCTGCCACTGAAGGGGTGGGTGTGTGTGGGGCCCAATTTTTGGAAAAAAGGGAGGCTCCGCTTGGAGTAACCCTTGCTTACATTGTTTTTAAAAGAAGCCAAGATGAACAAGTCATGGTTCAGCAAAGACTTTGCTACCTACCCTGGTGTCATCCTGGGGACGGTTAATTATGGCGTATTTTTGAATGTGCTTGATGCAAATCTAGCTGTGAAGTGTACAACTGGGGCACAACTGCTGCCACTGAAGGGGTGAGTGTGTGTGGGGCCCAATTTTTGGAAAAAAGGGAGACTCCGCTTGGAGTCACCTTGCGGTGTTTTACATGACTTTAGAAGGGCGTGCCATGCCTATATCTGTGTGTCCTCCTCTTTTTCCTTGTCCAGCTGTTTTGTTTTCGCATGAGTACATGTCCTTGTCACTTTCCCATGTGTTTGTGTTGTGTTGTGAGTTGTTTGTCACCTTTTGGACACCTTTGAGGGTGTTTTTTAGGTGTTTTTCTGTGTTTGTGATTGCCTGCCATTGTTTCCTATGCAGTTCGAGTTCGGTTCGTCGAACGTTCGACGAACCGAACTCGGACGGGACCTCCGTTCGGCGAACCGACCTCGAGCCGAACCGGGACTGGTTTGCTCATCTCTAGTGATGACCACTACACTATGAAGCCTGACGAAAAGTTACTGTGTATTGGCTAGCAGAGCAGAATATGACTGACGGGGCCTTTTTATTGCTGAAGGAAAGTATTTTTGGTTAATGAAACATTTACAATTTTTATTACATATTTTACCAGTTTTATTCCTACAAAGGGATTTTGCTTAAATTGAAGTTTATATTGAATGTGTTACTTTTTTCTCGATAGTTTGGTCTTTTGCTTTTGTATTTATGGGAACTATATATTTTGAAACAAACAGGATTTTTATAATATAGGATTATGTTTTCTGCTAAAATGGTCAATAAAAAAGAAACCCAAAATCGTAGTTCTCTTGGTGATGGAAGCCAAAATGTATTGTCATTTAGCAACGAAACCAAGAATTTCATAAATTACAAGTCGATAGGAAAATACTTCAACACCAAAAATGGATTGGTTTCACTGGGGTTGAACCCAGGACCTTCTGCTTAAGAAGCAGACGTGATGACCTCTACACTATGAAACCTTTGAAACCCTGCAAAGTAATGGCAATTAGAGACGAGTTTTCACCGCCAGGGGAAAAAAAACAAATTCGTAGCTCTGTTGGTGATGGAAGGCAAAACATTCCGTCATTCGGCAACAAAGCCTAGAACTTTATATATTGCAGGTTGAAAGGGTTTTATTTCAACACCATGAACAGATAGGTTTTACTGGAGATTCAACCTAGGACCTTCTGCGTGTTAAGCAGATGTGATGAGCACTACACTATGAAACCTGATGGAAAGTTACTGTGTATTGGCTAGCAGAGCAGAATTGTGACTGACGGGGCCTTTTTATTGCTGAAGGAAAGTATTTTTGGTTAATGAAACATTTACAATTTTTATTATATATTTTACCAGTTTTATTCATACAAAGAAATTTTGCTTAAATTGAAGTTTACATTGAATGTGTTACTTTTTTCTACATAGTTTAGTCGTTTGCTTTTGTATTTATGGGAACTATATATTTTAAAACAAATAGGATTTTTATAATATGGGATTATGTTTTCTGCTAAAATGGTCAATAAAAAAGAAACCCAAAATCGTAGTTCTCTTTGTGATGGATGCCAAAATGTATTGTCATTTGGCAACGAAACCAAGAATTTCACATATTACAAGTCGATAGGAAATTACTTCAACAACAAAAACAGATTGGTTTCACTGGGGATTGAACCCAGGACCTTCTGCGTGTGAAGCAGACATGATGACCACTACACTATGAAACCTTTGAAATCCTACAAAGTAATGGCAATTAGAGACCAGTTTTGACCGCCAGGGGAAAAAAAACAAATTCGTAGCTCTGTTGGTGATGGAAGCTAAAACATCCCGTCATTCGGCAACAAAGCCAAGAACTTCATATATTGCAGGTTGATAGGGTTTTATTTCAACAACATGAACAGATAGGTTTTACTGGGGATTCAACCTAGGACTTTCTGCGTGTTAAGCAGACGTGATGAGCACTACACTATGAAACCTGATGGAAAATTACTGTGTATTGGCTAGCAGAGCAGAATTGTGACTGACGGGGCCTTTTTATTGCTGAAGGAAAGTATTTTTGGTTAATGAAACATTTACAATTTTTATTATATATTTTACCAGTTTTATTCCTACAAAGGGATTTTGCTTAAATTGAAGTTTACATTGAATTTGTTACTTTTCTCTACATAGTTTGGTCTTTTGCTTTTGTATTTATGGGAACTATATATTTTAAAACAAATAGGATTTTTATAATATGGGATTATGTTTTCTGCTAAAATGGTCAATAAAAAAGAAACCCAAAATCGTAGTTCTCTTTGTGATGGAAGCCAAAATATATCGTCATTTGGCAAGGAAGCCAAGAACTTCACATATTACAAGTCGATAGGAAATTACTTCAAGACCAAGAACAGATGGGTTTCTCTGGGGATTGAACCCCAGACTTTCTGCGTGTGAAGCAGATGTGATGACCACTACACTATGAAACCTTTGAAACCCTGAAAAGTTATGGCAATTAGAGACGAGTTTTGACCGCCAGGGGAAAAAAAACAAATTCGTAGCTCTGTTGGTGATGGAAGCTAAAACATCCCGTTATTCGGCAATAAAGCCAAGAACTATATATATTGCAGGTTGATAGTGTATTATTTCAACACCAAGAACACATGGGTTTCACTGGGGATTGAACCCAGGACCTTCTGCGTGGAAAGCAGATGTGATTTCCACTACACTATGAAACTTTTGAAAACCTGCAAAGTAATGGCAATTAGAGACGCGTTTTGACCACCAGGGAAAAAAAGACAAATTCGTAGCTCTGTTGATGATGGAAGCCAAAACATCATATCATTCGGCAACAAAGCCAAGAACTTCATATATTGTAGTTTAATTAGGTATTATTTCAACACCAAGAACAGATTGGTTTGACTGGGGATTGAACGCAGGACCTTCTGCGTGTTAAGCAGACGTGATGACCACCACTCTACGAAACCTGATGGAAAGTTACTGTGTATTGGCTAGCAGAGCAGAATTGTGACTGACGGGGCCTTTTTATTGCTGAAGGAAAGTATTTTTGGTTAATGAAACATTTACAATTTTTATTACATATTTTACCAGTTTTATTCCTACAAAGGGATTTTGCTTAAATTGAAGTTTATATTGAATGTGTTACTTTTTTCTCCATAGTTTGGTCTTTTGCTTTTGTATTTATGGGAACTATATATTTTGAAACAAACAGGATTTTTATGATATGGGATTATGTTTTCTGCTAAAATGGTCAATAAAAAAGAAATCCAAAATCGTAGTTCTCTTGGTGATGGAAGACAAAATGTATTGTCATTTGGCAACGAAACCAAGAATTTCATATATTACAAGTAGAGTTGAGCACGGTTCGAGGTTCTCCAGTTAGCGGCTCGAGTTATTTTGGGGGCTGTTCTAGATCGAACTAGAACTCGAGCTTTTTGCAAAAGCTCGATAGTTCTAGCTACGTTCGAGAACGGTTCTAGCATCAAAAAACACAGCTAATTCCTAGCTGGCTTTCCGCTGTAATAATGTGAGTCACTCTGTGACTCACACTATTATGACATTTTAGTGTATAGTGTGCGGGAATAGCGCATTCAGATCACTGCTGTATGGATAATGGCGATCGCCATTTTTTTTTTTTCCTTGTCTTCCTTCCCTAAGCGCGCGCGTGTAGTGGGGCGGGCAGCATGTCAGCCAATCCCAGACACACACACAGCTAAGTGGACTTTTAGCCAGAGAAGCAACGGCATGTGTGATAGGATGTCCATGTCACATGTCCCTGCATTATAAAACCGGAAATTTTCCTCCAGCATGCCATTATCTGCCTTGTGCATCCTTGGTGTCAGACATCACTGGCGCAGCTCCATCCTGAGTCCTATCGCCGATACTGCTGTATGCGCTCCATACACAGCGCTAGACAGCTTAGGGAGAGCACTTTCTATCAGTCCTTTTAAGGGCTTGTACCGGGAGGGTCAGAGCCATAGGTGACAGGTCCTGAAAGCAGAGTTTAATAGCTACACAAGATGACAGCGTCTGTGTAGCTAAGGTCAGGGATTTAGTCGCTGCATTTCCCCATTAGGAGGGATAGAAAGGCAGGCTTCCATTCCTCTACCCAGAGACCCACAACCCTGGCACTGTACCCTCCTGTCCTGTGCACACTCCAACTCCAACCCAGTAGTGCACAGATATTTGCAGCACGTCTGCCTGCATTGCACACTCCAACTCATTATAACTAAGCCATTATACTAGCAAACACTGAGTGTACCTAGTGGCATCCTAAACGTGGCTGTTGGACTTCTGTATAGTCCCAGTAGTGCACAGATATTTGCAGCACGTCTGCCTGCATTGCACACTCCAACTCATTATAACTAAGTCATTATACTAGCAAACACTGAGTGTACCTAGTGGCATCCTAAACATGGCTGTTGGACTTCTGTATAGTCCCAGTAGTGCACAGATATTTGCAGCACGTCTGCCTGCATTGCACACTCCAACTCATTATAACTAAGCCATTATACTAGCAAACACTGAGTGTACCTAGTGGCATCCTAAACGTGGCTATTGGACTTCAGTATAGTCCCACTAGTGCACAGATATTTGCAGCACGTCTGCCTGCATTGCACACTCCAACTCATTATAACTAAGCCATTATACTAGCAAACACTGAGTGTACCTAGTGGCATCCTAAACGTGGCTATTGGACTTCTGTATAGTCCCACTATTGCACAGATATTTGCAGCACGTCTGCCTGCATTGCACACTCCAACTCATTATAACTAAGATATTATACTAGCAAACACTGAGTGTACCTAGTGGCATCCTAAACGTGGCTGTTGGACTTCTGTATAGTCCCAGTAGTGCACAGATATTTTCAGCACGTCTGCCTGCATTGCACACTCCAACTCATTATAACTAAGCCATTATACTAGCAAACACTGAGTGTATCTAGTGGCATCCTAAACGTGGCTATTGGACTTCTGTATAGTCCCACTAGTGCACAGAGATTTGCAGCACGTCTGCCTGCATTGCACACTCCAACTCATTATAACTAAGCCATTATACTAGCAAACACTGAGTGTACCTAGTGGCATCCTAAACGTGGCTGTTGGACTTCTGTATAGTCCCAGTAGTGCACAGATATTTGCAGCACCTCTACCTGCATTGCACACTCCAACTCATTATAACTAAGCCATTATACTAGCAAACAATGAGTGTACCTAGTGGCATCCTAAACGTGGCTGTTGGACTTCTGTATAGTCCCAGTAGTGCACAGATATTTGCAGCACGTCTGCCTGCATTGCACACTCCAACTCATTATAACTAAGCCATTATACTAGCAAACACTGAGTGTACCTAGTGGCATCCTAAACGTGGCTGTTGGACTTCTGTATAGTCCCAGTAGTGCACAGATATTTGCAGCGCGTCTGCCTGCATTGCACACTCCAACTCATTATAACTAAGCCAGTATACCAGCAAACACTGAGTGTACCTAGTGGCATCCTAAACGTGGCTATTGGACTTCTGTATAGTCCCACTAGTGCACAGATATTTGCAGCACGTCTGCCTGCATTGCACACTCCAACTCATTATAACTAAGCCATTATACTAGCAAACACTGAGTGTACCTAGTGGCATCCTAAACGTGGCTGTTGGACTTCTGTATAGTCCCAGTAGTGCACAGATATTTGCAGCACGTCTGCCTGCATTGCACACTCAAACTCATTATAACTAAGCCATTATACTAGCAAACACTGAGTGTACCTAGTGGCATCCTAAACGTGGCTATTGGACTTCTGTATAGTCCCACTAGTGCACAGATATTTGCAGCACGTCTGCCTGCATTGCACACTCCAACTCATTATAACTAAGCCATTATACTAGCAATTTATGCTGCCAGTTTAAGGGCTGTAGTTGCATTGTCAGGGATATTTATTCTTTATTATTCTGCTGTTAATAAAGCTAGACCACCGCTGCAATCTACACCACCTCTCAATTTTTACTACTTATTTTCAGTGCACAATCTTGTTGCAATTAACATGAGTGGCAAAATGATAGATGCTGGTGGAAAGGGGAAGAGGCGTAGTGGAAAAGGAAAAAAAGGGTTTGTCCGTGGGGAAGGTGGCAAAGGTCAACAGAGGCGGTGGAGGAGGATGCAACCGACGACGAAGTTACCTTGCGCCTTCCTGGACAGAGTCGGAGCACTGGTAGCACGTCTACAACTGCATCATCAGCCACCACTCTGCCTCTGAGCACTAGTCGGGGGGGGGTCAGCAGGTCACATGCCCTCTAAGCCTTGCCTAGCCTGGTCCTTTTTTGACATAGAAAAAGATCGCCCAAATTATGTGATCTGTAAAATTTGTCGTGATTCTGTTAGTAGAGGTCAAAACCTCAGCAGTTTGACAACTTCTTCCATGAATCGTCACATGAATAAATATCATATGTCCCAGTGGGAAGCTCACCGTGCTGCAATGCGGCCTAGCGGAGTGAACCATCCACCGCCTGCCCCTTCCAGTGCATCCGCGCGCTCTTCCTCTTCTAGGACTGTGGGGACAGCTGTCACACCTGGTTTTCCACGCACAACTTCCACCACTGTAACCGCAACAGGCAGTTTGCTTGGTAGGTCGTCAGTTGGTTTGGAAGGGGAAACAAGTGAGTGTGTACAGCTCTCTCAGACATCGATAGCACCAACGTTGGATGAAGGCAACATCATGTCTCCGCCTGCACTTTCCTCACAAACCTGCATTTTTCCAGGGACACTCTACTCAACACCGTCTACACACAGCAGCCAGATCTCTTTCCCTCAGATGTGGTCAAATAAAAGGCCACTTCCTGCGACCCATGACAAAGCTAAGAGGTTGACTCTATCCCTCTGTAAGCTCTTGGCTACCGAAATGCTGCCTTTCCGCCTAGTGGACACAGAGGATTTTAGAGACCTTATGTCTGTCGCTGTGCCCCAGTACCAGATGCCTAGTCGCCACTACTTCTCTAAGAAAGGTGTGCCCGTGCTACACCAGCATGTCGCACACAACATCATCGCTTCCTTGAGAAACTCTGTGTGTGAACGGGTGCATTTCACCACCGATACTTGGACCAGTAAGCATGGACAGGGACGTTACATGTCGCTGACTGGGCACTGGGTAACTATGGTGATAGATGGTGAAGGGTCTGCTGCACAAGTCTTGCCGTCCCCACGACTTGTGTGTCAATCCTCTGTCTGTCCAAGTTCCGCCACTGCTTCTGCCTCCTACACCTCATCTGGGTCCTCCACCTCCGCCCCAAGCCTGCCTGGTCAGGCCACCAGCGTTCTCACTGCGCAGAAGGAATCACGCACCCCTCATTACTATGCTGGCAGCAGAGCGCAATGGCATCAGGCGGTCTTTAGCTTGACATGTCTTGGGAATAGGAGTCACACAGCTGAGGAGTTGTGGTCAGCTCTGCGGTCTGAGTTTAATAAATGGTTGTCTCCACTCAACCTGCAGCCTGGTAAGGCCGTGTGCGAGAATGCTGCAAACCTGGGTGCGGCCCTTCGCCTAGACAAGGTGACACACGTGCCTTGTATGCCTCACGTGTTGAACCTTGTTGTCCAGCAATTCTTAACACACTATCCCGGCCTAGATGGCCTTCTGACCAGGGCACGAAAACTGTCTGCTCACTTCCGCCGTTCAACCGCCGCAGCTGAGCGGCTTGCATCTCTCCAGAAGTCTTTCGGCCTGCTGGTTCATCGCCTGAAATGCGATGTGCCGACACACTGGAATTCGACTCTCCACATGTTACAGCAACTGTGGCAGCACCGCCGAGCCCTGGTGCAATACGTCATGACGTATAGCCTGGGCCAACGAGATGCAGAGGTGGGACAGATCACCCTGATGGAGTGGTCTCAGATCAAGGACCTATGCACCCTTCTGCACAGTTTCGACACGGCGACGAATATGTTTAGCGCTGACAATGCCATTATCAGCATGACAATTCCAGTCATTTACATGCTGGAGCACACGCTAAACACTATTCGGAGTCAGGGGGTGGGACAACAGGAAGGGGAGGAACTACAGGAGGATTCATATGCGCAAGGGACAACAACATCACCAAGGTCCAGACGTTCATCATCACCAACGCAGCAGGCATAGGACCATGGGGGACAGGGATCAACAAGGGCGCATGGTAGAAGGCGAAATGTTGAGGAAGGTGCAGGAGAACATGAAGAAATGGAGGACGAACTGTCCATGGACATGGAAGACTCAGCAGATGAGGGAGACCTTGGTGAAATTTCAGTTGAAAGAGGTTGGGGGGAGATATCAGAGGAAGAAAGAAAGGGTAGCACCTCTATGCCACAAACACAGCGTGGACTTGGTCCGCATGGCTGCGCAAGACACATGAGTGCCTTCTTGTTGCACTACCTCCAACATGACCCTCGTATTGTCAAAATTAGAAGTGATGATGACTACTGGCTTGCCACACTATTGGATCCCCGGTACAAGTCCAAATTTTGTGACATAATTCCAGCCATAGAAAGGGACGCACGTATGCAGGAGTATCAGCAGAAGCTGTTACTCGATCTTAGCTCGGCTTTTCCACCAAACAACCGTGCAGGTGCAGGGAGTGATTCTCCCAGTTGTAACTTGACAAACATGGGACGGTCTCGTCATCTTCAACAGTCTACCCGTACCAGTAGGACTGTATCTGGTGCTGGTAACAGCAATTTTATGGAATCTTTTCATAATTTTTTTAGACCCTCCTTTGCAAGGCCACCAGAGACAACAAGTCTGACACATAGTCAACGGCTGGAGAGGATGATACAGGAATATCTCCAAATGAACATCGATGCCATGACTTTGCAAATGGAGCCTTGCTCATTTTGGGCTTCAAATCTAGAAAAATGGCCAGAGCTCTCCAGTTACGCCTTGGAGATTTTGTCGTGTCCAGCTGCCAGCGTTGTCTCTGAACGTGTCTTCAGTGCTGCTGGGTGTGTGCTGACAGATAAGCGCACGCGTCTGTCCAGTGACAATGTGGACAGACTAACGTTCATCAAAATGAACAAGTCATGGATCCACAAGGAATTTACTACCCCTGTGTCATCTTGGGGAGAGTAAATGCTTGTGGATTTGAAATGTGCTTGATGCAAATCAAAACATCCTGTTTGCAACTAGGGCACAAGTGCTGCCACTGATGGGGTGTCTGTGTGGCACAATTTTTGGAAAAAAGGGAGACTCCGCTTGGAGTAACCCTTGCTTACATTGTTTTTAAAAATGATCCAAGATGAACAAGTCATGGTTCAGCAAAGACTTTGCTACCTACCCCGGTGTCATCCTGGGGACGGTTAACAATGGCGTATTTTTGAATGTGCTTGATGCAAATCTAGCTGTGAAGTGTACAACTGGGGCACAACTGCTGCCACTGAATGGGTGGGTGTGTGTGGGGCCCAATTTTTGGAAAAAAGGGAGACTCCGCTTGGAGTAACCCTTGCTTACATTGTTTTTAAAAGAAGCCAAGATGAACAAGTCATGGTTCAGCAAAGACTTTGCTTCCTAACCCGGTGTCATCCTGGGGACGGTTAAGAATAGCGTATTTTTGAATGTGCTTGATGCAAATCTAGCTGTGACGTGTACAACTGGGGCACAACTGCTGCCACTGAATGGGTGGGTGTGTGTGGGGCACAATTTTTGGAAAAAAGAAGACTCCGCTTGGAGTAACCCTTGCTTACATTGTTTTTAAAAGAAGCCAAGATGAACAGAGCTGGGATCAGCAAAGACTTTGCTACCTACCCCGGTGTCATCCTGGGGACGGTTAACAATGGCGTATTTTTGAATGTGCTTGATGCAAATCTAGCTGTGAAGTGTACAACTGGGGCACAACTGCTGCCACTGAATGGGTGGGTGTGTGTGGGGCCCAATTTTTGGAAAAAAGGGAGACTCCGCTTGGAGTAGCCCTTGCTTACATTGTTTTTAAAAGAAGCCAAGATGAACAGAGCTGGGATCAGCAAAGACTTTGCTACGTACCCCGGTGTCATCCTGGGGACGGTTAAGAATAGCGTATTTTTGAATGTGCTTGATGCAAATCTAGCTGTGAAGTGTACAACTGGGGCACAACTGCTGCCACTGAATGGGTGGGTGTGTGTGGGGCCCAATTTTTGGAAAAAAGGGAGACTCCGCTTGGAGTAACCCTTGCTTACATTGTTTTTAAAAGAAGCCTAGATGGACAGAGCTGGGATCAGCAAAGACTTTGCTACCTACCCCGGTGTCATCCTGGGGATGGTTAAGAATAGCGTATTTTTGAATGTGCTTGATGCAAATCTAGCTGTGAAGTGTACAACTGGGGCACAACTGCTGCCACTGAATGGGTGGGTGTGTGTGGGGCCCAATTTTTGTAAAAAAAGGGAGACTCCGCTTGGAGTAACCCTTGCTTACATTGTTTTTAAAAGAAGCCAAGATGAACAGAGCTGGGATCAGCAAAGACTTTGCTACCTACCCCGGTGTCATCCTGGGGACGGTTAACAATGGCGTATATTTGAATGTGCTTGATGCAAATCTAGCTGTGAAGTGTACAACTGGGGCACAACTGCTGCCACTGAATGGGTGGGTGTGTGTGGGGCACAATTTTTGGAAAAAAGGGAGACTCCGCTTGGAGTAACCCTTGCTTACATTGTTTTTAAAAGAAGCCAAGATGAACAAGTCAAGGTTCAGCATAGACTTTGCTGCCTACCCCGGTGTCATCCTGGGGACGGTTAAGAATAGCGTATTTTTGAATGTGCTTGATGCAAATCTAGCTGTGAAGTGTACAACTGGGGCACAACTGCTGCCACTGAATGGGTGGGTGTGTGTGGGGCCCAATTTTTGGAAAAAAGGGAGACTCCGCTTGGAGTAACCCTTGCTTACATTGTTTTTAAAAGAAGCCAAGATGAACAGAGCTGGAATCAGCAAAGACTTTGCTACCTACCCCGGTGTCATCCTGGGACGGTTAAGAATAGCGTATTTTTGAATGTGCTTGATGCAAATCTAGCTGTGAAGTGTACAACTGGGGCACAACTGCTGCCACTGAATGGGTGGGTGTGTGTGGGGCCCAATTTTTGGAAAAAAGGGAGACTCCGCTTGGAGTAACCCTTGCTTACATTGTTTTTAAAAGAAGCCAAGATGAACAAGTCATGGTTCAGCAAAGACTTTGCTGCCTACCCCGATGTCATCCTGGGGACGGTTAAGAATAGCGTATTTTTGAATGTGCTTGATGCAAATCTAGCTGTGAAGTGTACAACTGGGGCACAACTGCTGCCACTGAATGGGTGGGTGTGTGTGGGGCCCAATTTTTGGAAAAAAGGGAGACTCCGCTTGGAGTAACCCTTGCTTACATTGTTTTTAAAAGAAACCAAGATGAACAGAGCTGGGATCAGCAAAGACTTTGCTACCTACCCCGGTGTCATCCTGGGGACGGTTAAGAATAGCGTATTTTTGAATGTGCCTGATGCAAATCTAGCTGTGAAGTGTACAACTAGGGAACAAGTGCTGCCACTGAAGGGGTGGGTGTGTGTGGGGCCCAATTTTTGGAAAAAAGGGAGACTCCGCTTGGAGTAACCCTTGCTTACATTGTTTTTAAAAGAAGCCAAGATGAACAGAGCTGGGATCAGCAAAGACTTTGCTACCTACCCCGGTGTCATCCTGGGGACCGTTAAGAATAGCGTATTTTTGAATGTGCTTGATGCAAATCTAGCTGTGAAGTGTACAACTGGGGCACAACTGCTGCCACTGAATGGGTGGGTGTGTGTGGGGCCCAATTTTTGGAAAAAATGGAGACTCCGCTTGGAGTAACCCTTGCTTACATTGTTTTTAAAAGAAGCCAAGATGAACAGAGCTGGGATCAGCAAAGACTTTGCTACCTACCCCGGTGTCATTCTGGGGACGGTTAGGAATAGCGTATTTTTGAATGTGCTTGATGTAAATCTATCTGTGATGTGTACAACTGGGGCACAACTGCTGCCACTGAATGGGTGGGTGTGTGTGGGGCCCTATTTTTGGAAAAAAGGAAGACTCCGCTTGGAGTCACCTTGCGGTGTTTTACATGATTTTAGAAGGGCATGCCATGCCTATATCTGTGTCTCGTCCTCTTTTTCCTCGTAACGCTGTTTTGTTTTCACATGAGAATTTGTCCTTGTCACTTTCCCATGTGTTTGTGTTGTGAGTTGTTTGTCACCTTTTGGACTCCTTTGAGGGTCTTTTCTTTGTGTTTTTATGTGTTTGTGATTGCCTGTCATAGTTTCCTATGCAGTTCGAGTTCGGTTCGTCGAATGTTCGACGAACCGAACTTGAACGGGACCTCCGTTCGGTGAACCGAACTCGAGCCGAACCGCGACCAATTCGCTCATCTCTAATTACAAGTCGATAGGAAAATACTTCAACACCAAAAATGGGTTGGTTTCACTGGGGTTGAACACAGGACCTTCTGCGTATGAAGCAGACGTGATGACCTCTACACTATGAAACATTTGAAATCCTGCAAAGTAGTGGCAATTAGAGACGAGTTTTCACCGCTAGGGGAAAAAAAAAAATTCGTAGCTCTGTTGGAACCAAGAACTTCATATATTGCAGGTTGATAGAGTTTTATTTCAACACCATGAACAGATAGGTTTTACTGGGGATTCAACCTAGGACCTTCTGCGTGTTAAGCAGACGTGATGAGCACTACACAATGAAACCTGATGGAAAGTTACTGTGTTTTGGCTAGAAGAGCAGAATTGTGACTGACGGGGCCTTTTTATTGCTGAAGGAAAGTATTTTTGGTTAATGAAACATTTAAAATTTTTAGTAAATATTTTACCAGTTTTATTCCTACAAAGGGATTTTGCTTAAATTGAAGTTTATATTGAATGTGTTACTTTTTTCTCCATAGTTTGGTCTTTTGCTTTTGTATTTATGGGAACAATATATTTTGAAACTAACAGGATTTTTATAATATGGGATTATGTTTTCTGCTAAAATGGTCAATAACAAAGAAACCCAAAATCGTAGTTCTCTTGCTGATGGAAGCCAAAATGTATTGTCATTTGGCAACGAAACCAAGAACTTCATATATTACAAGTCGATAGGAAAATACTTCAACACCAAAAATGGATTGGTTTCACTGGGGTTGAACCCAGGACCTTCTGCGTATGAAGCAGACGTGATGACCTCTACACTATGAAACCTTCGGAATCCTGCAAAATAATGGCAATTAGAGACGAGTTTTCACCGCCAGGGAAAAAAAAACAAATTCGTAGCTCTGTTGGTGATGGAAGCCAAAACATCCCGTCATTCGGCAACAAAGCCAAGAACTTCATATATTGCAGGTTGATAGGGTTTTATTTCAACACCATGAACAGATAGGTTTTTCTAGGGATTCCAACCTAGGACCTTCTGCGTGTTAAGCAGACGTGATGCCCACTACACTATGAAACCTGATAGATAGATACTGTGTATTGGCTAGCAGAGCAGAATTGTGACTGACGGGGCCTTTTTATTGCTGAAGGAAAGTATTTTTGGTTAATGAAACATTTACAATTTTTATTGCATATTTTACCAGTTTTATTCCTACAAAGGGATTTTGCTTAAATTGAAGTTTATATTGAATGTGTTACTTTTTTCTCCATAGTTTAGTTGTTTGCTTTTGTATTTATGGGAACTATATATTTTAAAACAAATAGGATTTGTATAATATGGGATTATGTTTTCTGCTAAAATGGTCAATAAAAAAGAAACCCAAAATCGCAGTTCTCTTTGTGATGGAAGCCAAAATGTATTGTCATTTGGCAACGAAACCAAGAATTTCACATATTACAAGTCGATAGGAAATTACTTCAACACCAAAAGCAGATCGGTTTCACTGGGAATTGAACCTAGGACTTTCTACGTGTGAAGCAGACGTGATGACCACTACACTATGAAACCTTTGAAATCCTGCAAAGTAATGGCACTTAGAGACGAGTTTTGACCGCCAGGGGAAAAAAAACAAATTCGTAGCTCTGTTGGTGATGGAAGCTAAAACATCCCGTTATTCGGCAACAAAGCCAAGAGCTTTATATATTGCAGGTTGATAGGGTACTATTTCAACACCAAGAACACATGGGTTTTACTGGGGATTGAACCCAGGACCTTCTGCATGTAAAGCAGATGTGATGACCACTACACTATGAAACCTTTGAAAGCCTGCAAAGTAATGGCGATTAGAGATGAGTTTTGACCGCCAGGGGAAAAAAAACAAATTCGTAGCTCTGTTGGTGATGGAAGCTAAAACATCCCATTATTCGGCAACAAAGCCAAGAACTTTATATACTGCTGGTTGATAGGGTATTATTTCTACACCAAGAACACATGGGTTTCACTGGGGATTGAAGCCAGGACCTTCCGCATGTAAAGCAGACATGATTTCCACTACACTATGAACCCTTTGAAATCCTGCAAAGTATTGGCAATTAGAGACAAGTTTTGACCGCCAGGGAAAAAAAAACAAATTCGTAGCTCTGTTGGTGATGGAAGCTAAAACATCCTGTTATTCGGCAACAAAGCCAAGAACTTTATAGATTGCAAGTTGATAGGGTATTAATTCTACACCAAGAACACATGGGTTTCACTGGGGATTGAACCCAGGACCTTCTGTGTGTAAAGCAGACGTGATTTCCACTACACTATGAAACCTTTGAAAGCCGGCAATGTAATGGCAATTAGAGACGAGTTTTGACCGCCAGGGAAAAAAAAACAAATTCGTAGCTCTAATGGTGATGGAAGCCAAAACATCCCATCATTCGGCAAAAAAGCCAAGAACTTTATATATTGTAGTTTAATAGGGTATTATTTCAACACCAAGAACAGATTGGTTTTACTGGGGATTGAACGCAGGACCTTTTGCGTGTTAAGAAGACGTGATGACCAGTATGCAATGAAACCTGATGAAAGGTTACTGTGTATTGGCTAGCAGAGCAGAATTGGGACTGACGGGGCCTTTTTATTGCTGAAGGAAAGTATTTTTGGTTAACGAAACATTTACAATTTTTATTACATATTTTACCAGTTTTATTCCTACAAAGGGATTTTGCGTAAATGGAAGTTTACATTGAATGTGTTACTTTTTTCTACATAGTTTAGTCGTTTGCTTTTGTATTTATGGGAACTATATATTTTAAAACAAACAGGATTTTTATAATATGGGATTATGTTTTCTGCTAAAATGGTCAATAAAAAAGAAACCCAAAATCGTAGTTCTCTTTGTGATGGAAGCCAAAATGTATTGTCATTTGGCAACGAAACCAAGAATTTCACATATTACAAGTCGATAGGAAATTACTTCAACACCAAAAACAGATTGGTTTCACTGGGGATTGAACCCAGGACCTTCTGCGTGTGAAGCAGACGTGATGACCACTACACTATGAAACTTTGAAATCCTGCAAAGTAATGGCAATTAGAGACGAGTTTTGACCGCTAGGGGAAAAAAAACAAATTCGTAGCTCTGTTGGTGATGGAAGCTAAAACATCCCGTTATTCGGCAACAAAGCCATGAACTTTATATATTGCAGTTTGATAGTGTATTATTTCAACACCAAAAACAGATGGGTTTTACTGGTAATTGAACCCAGTACTTTCTGCGTGTAAAGCAGACGTGATTATCACTACACTATGAAACCTTTGAAAGCCTGCAAAGTAATGGCAATTAGAGACGAGTTTTGACCGCCAGGGGAAAAAAAAACAAATTCGTAGCTCTGTTGATAATGGAAGCTAAAACATCCCGTCATTCGGCAACAAAGCCAAGAACTTCATATATTGCAGGTTGATAGGGTTTTATTTCAACCAGTAATATATCTCAGCTCACCGCTCCCCGTGTGTAGGCTCACTCCTGGTTGTCCCCTGGAGCACGGACAGGCACTGCCACAGCCTAATATTGCAGATAAAAAAGAAGGGATGTCCAGCTCTTCAGGCAGAGAAACCAAGGTCTTTAATTCATCATGCAGATACAACGAAAAACATGACCAGCACTACGCGTTTCAGGTGAAAAACTCACCCTTAATCATGATGCTGGAAAGGAGGCGCTACAGAGTTTATATACAATTACCATTTGGCAAAGCAGGTGTTTAGAACACTTGAGCACCATACGCATTTTAAGTGAGGCTTCCATAATGATTATAATATAATACAAACAAGATTTTTTTTAGATTTTTTGGATTTTCTTAAAAATATCTCGACTAAATATAGATATATTACAGCATACTGGTTATGGTGCACCAATATACAGTGCAAATATGCATACTTGAAAATACACGCACATATTAGTACATAAATATACATAAACATGCACAATTACAATCACACCTATAAACCTGCACATGGAAATATTTGTTTTTTTCTGTGATTTTTCACTTTTTATTTTAATTATTTAATAGTGACACCTTATATAAGATTTAATTCAAAAACAAAATGTTCTTTAAATTGAATGATGTCCTACATTTATGTGCAGTTGGTGATCATGCTTTTGTTGAATATATTTCTGAATATAAAACTACCCATTTCTATGTAGCTCATCTATAATACTGGATTCGTATTGAGAAAAAAAATTATCAGTTCTTAAAATTTTAATAATTTATTTGGTGATTTTTTGGCTGTGTCTGCCTAGATATAATACAAAGTACAATTAATAGTAAGCAAATGTTGTTGAGATTGTATTTTAAATTGCAGCCATTCATGTCAAGCTGTTATCTGTGATATAATTATTGCTTTTGTTTAACTCAGCATGTGGAAAATTGTCCGTACACCTCCACGGCAAACTATCAGATTAGCACTAAAGGCCACTTCACACATAACGAGATCGTGAACGAGATCGTTACTACGTCACAGTTTCTGTGATGCAAGAACGACTTTAATAGCGATCTCGTCACGTTTGACACGTACCAACGATTCACCCCCTGCTGCGAAATCGCTGATCGATGCCGAACAGCTTGGGCCATTTTTGGCTCGTTGGAGTCCTGCTGGGCTGAATGAATCTGTATGTTTGACACCCTACTAACGATTTCGTTGACGACCTAGATGAGATGCACGAAGGCGTGTAGTTGCGTCCCCGTTTCCACGCCCCTTCTGCACCAATTGGATGGCGCTGAGAACCATAGCGTGTAGTGAAAGTGCGTGGAGTCGCAGGTTCTATCTCAAAGCAAAGCTCAAAAGAAGTGACAAAGGGTGACGCGATACAAAATTTAACCACTAGATACGCCCCCTGCCAGCCCAATCAGAACGCAGTATTGGCCACCAATCAGAGCGGAGGGTGTGGAAAAGGCGACGCCCACCCGGCCCCCCAATCAGAACGCAGTATTGGCCACCAATGAAAGCGGAGGGGGGTATGGAAAAGGCGACGCAAATGCACGCCTACGTGGCTCACTGCATTTCACTACGCCCCTAATGGGATCGGAATCGTTAACATAGTTGCTGTGTGACAGGGTCCCAACGATTTGAAAGATCGTTATACGGGACGCATGCTCGTTCCTAAAATCGTTACGTGTGACACCCAACACGCGATTTCAACAACGACTCATAAACGATCCAGGAAGTGTGACGTAGTAGCGATCTCGTTCACGATCTCGTTATTAGAGTTGAGCGCGGTTCGCGGTTCGCGGTTCTCCAGTTCTAGGCTCGAGTGATTTTGGGGGCTGTTCGAGATCGAACTAGAACTCGAGCTTTTTGTAAAAGCTCGATAGTTCTAGATACGTTCGAGAACGGTTCTAGCAGCAAAAAGCAGGGCTTTTTACAGCTACAGTGTGCAGGAGCCATCGCTGGCAGCCTGCCAGAAGCTGGTAACCAAGATAAACATCGGGTATCCAACCAAAGCGCTTTGGTTAGTAACCCGATGTTTATCCTAGTTACGTGCAGGAAGCCCACACTTCCCCGCTCAACTCACTCCGCCCCCTCCTGCCCGAGGCATGTATTGTACACACGTACACACACACAAACACACACACACACACACACATGGTCCCGCTCGGCTTACCTGCGGTGATGAAGTCCTGCCATCCCGACCTCAGCGCTGTCACTGTCCTCCATGGCCGCCGCTTGTCACATCACCTTCTCTCGCTTCCGACCCGAGACTGACTAGCGGTGACGTCACGGGCCTCTCGCGATTCTTGGCTGTGAAGGTGGCGGTCATTGAACTCAGTGACAGGGGCTGTCAGTGTGCTGGAGATCAGCGCAGGTAATGTACCTCGCTGACAGCAGCACTTGTCATGCCCTGCAGTGACCTGGGCTGACCCATTGATGTTAGCTCAGGTCACTGCACTGCTCTCCCAGCCAATGGGGAACATCCTGCTCTTCATTAACTGGGACAGTGTGGATCGTCATGGCAACCCCTTGGATTACAGCAAACCTGGATTTGTTTTTCATTCTAATAAATTGGTTAAAGAGGGAATGTTTTGGGGAGTGTTTTTTCAAATAAAAATGTGTTTGTCGTCTACTTTTTCTTATTACTGACTGGGTTGGTGATGTCGGGTATCTGATAGACGCCTGACCTCACCAACCCCAGGGCTTAATGCCAGGTGACATTACACATCTGGTATTAACCCCTAATATTACCCTGTTTGCCACCGCACCAGGGCGCGGGATGAGCTGGGGCGAAGCACCAGGATTGGCGCATCTAATGGATGCGCCACTTCTGGGGCGGCTGCGGCCTGCTATTTTTAGGCTGGGGAGAGTCCAATAACCATGGACCTCCCTAGTCTGAGAATATCAGGCCCCAGCTGTCTGCTTTACCTTGGCTGGTGATCCTTTTTTGGGGTACCCCTACGAGTTTTTTTTTTTAATTATTTATTTAATTTAAAATAACAGCGTGGGGTGCCCTCAGTTTTGGATTACCAGCCAAGGTGGAGTTGCCAGCTGTGGTCTGCAGGCTGCAGCCGTCTGCTTTACCCTAGCTGGCTACAAAACTAGGGGGAACCCTACGTCATTTTTTTTTTCATTTTTTTGGCTAAATACAAAGCTAAGCACCCCTTAGTGCCACATGAAAGACACCAAAGGGTGCTCCACTTTTTCCTCTTTTTCTACATTTTTTCTCCACTTTTTCTCCACTTTTTCTCCACTTTTTCTCCACTTTTTCTCCACTTTTTCTCCACTTTTTCTCCATTTTTTTCTCCACCTTTTCTCCACCTTTTCTCCATTTTTTCTCCACCTTTTCTCCACCTTTTCTCCACTTTTTCTCCATTTTTTCTCCATTTTTTCTCCACTTTTTCTCCACTTTTTCTCCACTTTTTCTCCACTTTTTCTCCACTTTTTCTCCACCTTTTCTCCACCTTTTCTCCACCTTTTCTCCACCTTTTCTCCACTTTTTCTCCACTTTTTCTCCACTTTTTCTCCACTTTTTCTCCACTTTTTCTCCACTTTTTTCTCCACTTTTTCTCCATTTTTTTCTCCATTTTTTCTCCATTTTTTCTCCACTTTTTCTCCACTTTTTCTCCACTTTTTCTCCATTTTTTCTCCACTTTTTCTCTGCTCTTTTTCTATGGTCGGTCTACCTAATAGCTCTGCCATGCATACTGTAGCTCTACACCTACTGCACATGTTACTTTATAATTGACATCTCTTTCGTACCAGAGCTGTCTAAGCCTACTCTGACGCCATATATGTCATTACTATATTGTCCTTGTACTGTATTATGACATTTGTATCATGTGTTTCATTTCTTGCTGTGTTGCAATTTTTTTGCTGCATCCCAATTGTACCTCTACATTGTTCGAGTTTGTGTTATTGTTCTCTCACTCTTATGTGATACTGATTATTGTCATTTTTCATGATTACATGCAGATAAGTCCAATCTGACGAAGGCTCAGGCCGAAACGTCATTTGTAACTTGTTTTGAACAAAAACATATATGCTTATGAAAAAAAAATTTTTCTTAATACGGACCAATAAAGAGTGATTTTGCATTACTATCCGTTGTGACTTACTGACTTAGTCTGGGAGATTTAGAGTGCCGAGGTTACTCACTAATTTTATCTATTATTACCTCTGAGCACCTATATACCAGTGAGCATAGCTTCCTCTACAGTAGTTCTCCTGATTAGGCATGCCCTTACCTCATGAGCAGGGCATTGCAGCTTTGGTAGCAACCATTACGACATGGACTCTGCTGCTGTGGACCCGAGAAGAGTGAGTGCAGATTCATTGCACCCACACTCCTCACATGAAGGGTCCGCACTCCTAGAAAATGGGGGATACGTTCCCTGAGTGTCTCCCCCCCCATATTCTAGACGGTCCAGAGTCGTCGTGGGACCCCTTTATTTTTTTTCTTACAATAAATTGGTGAAAGAGGAAATGTTTTGGGGACTGTTTTTTCAAATAAATTTCTTTTGTCGATTTTTTTTTTTTGTTAGTACTGACAGTTTATGACGTTAGGTATCTAATAGACGCCATGACATCACAAACTGCTGGGCTTGATCTCAGGTGACTTTACAGCTAGTATCAACCCGATTTTTTACCCCGTTTGCCACTGCACCAGGGCACGGGATGAGCTGGGGTGAAGCGCCAGGATTGGCGCATCTAGTGGATGCGCCACGTCTGGGGTGCCTGCGGCCTGCTATTTTTAGGCTGTGAAGGCCCAATAACTATGGACCTTCCCACCCTGAGAATACCAGACCACAGCTGTCCGCTTTACCTTGGCTGGTGATCCAATTTGGGGGGGACCCTACTTTTATTGTGTAATTATTAATATTTATAAAATAATTATAAAAAAGAGCCTGAGGGGACCTCCACATTGGATCCCCAACCACGGTAAAGCTGCCAGCTGTGGTTTTCAGGCTACAGCCGTCTGCTTTACCCTAGCTGGCTATCAAAAATGGGGGGACCCAACGTCATTTTTTTTTTAACTATTTTTTAAATAGAAAAAATTAATGGGCTTCCCTGTATTTTGATTGCCAACCAAGGTAACGGCAGGCAGATGGGGGGGCAACCCATAGCTGTCTGCTTTATCTGCGCTGAGAATCAAAAATACCGCGGAGCGCTACGTCATTTTTTTAAAGATTTATTTTTACAGCACTGTGATGTCCTGCAATCAAAATACAGGGAAGCCCATTTTATTTTTAGTTATTTAAATAAATAATTAAAAAAAATATATATGGGCTCCCGCTGCATTTTTTGTATTTCTAGCTAAGGGTAATCCAAGCAGCTACTGCCTGCTAACCCCCACTGCTTGGTGTTACCTTCACTGGCAATGGAAAATCCAGGGAAGCATTTTTTATTTTTTTTGCCAAAAAACTACAAAAAAAGGACGTGAGCTTCGCCATATTTTTGTATGCTAGCCAGGTATAGCAGGCAGGTGCTGGAAGAGTTGGATACAGCGCCAGAAGATGGCGCTTCTATGAAAATGCCATTTTCTGAGGCGGCTGCAGACTGCAATTCGCAGCAGTGGGGCCCAGAAAGCTCAGGCCAACCTGTGCTGCGGATTCCAATCCCCAGCTGCCTAGTTGTACCTGGCTGGACACAAAAATGGGGCGAAGCCTACGTCATTTGTTTTCTAATTATTTCATGAAATTCATGAAATAATAAAAAACGGGCTTCCCTTTATTTTTGGTTCCCAGCCGGGTACAAATAGGCAACTGGGGGTTGGGGGCAGCCGTACCTGCCTGCTGTACCTGGCTAGCATACAAAAATATGGCGAAGCCCACATAATTTTTTCAGGGGGCAAAAAACTTCTGCATACAGTCCTGGATGGAGTATGCTGAGCCTTGGAGTTCTGCAGCTGCTGTCTGTCTGTATGGAGAAGAGCAGACAGCAGCTGCAGAACTACAAGGCTCAGCATACTCCATCCAGGACTGTATGCAGAATTTTTTTGCCCACCAAAAAAATGACGTGGGCTTCGCCATATTTTTGTATGCTAGCCAGGTACAGCAGGCAGCCACGGGCTGCCTCCAACCCCCAGTTGCCTATTTGTACCCGGCTGGGAACCAAAAATATAGGAATCCCGTTTTTTTTTAATTATTTCACTTATTTCATGAAATAATTAAAAAACAAATGACGTGGGCTTCGCCCCATTTTTGTGTCCAGCCGGGTACAACTAGGCAGCTGGGGATTGGAATCCGCAGCACAGGTTAGCCCGAGGTTTCTGGGCGCCTCTGCTGCGAATTTCAGTCCGCAGCCGTCCCAGAAAATGGCGCTCTCATAGAAGCGCCATCATCTGGCGCTGTATCCAACTCTTCCAACAGCCCTGGAGCCGGGTGGCTTGTTAGGTAATCATGAGTTAATACTGGCTTTGTTTTACTAGCCAGTATTAAGCCAGAGATTCTTAATGTCAGGCACGTTTGACCCGGCCATTAAGAATCTCCAATAAAGGGTTAAAAAAAAACACCACAGAGAAAAAATACTTTAATAGAAATAAATACACAGACACATTAGAGACTCCATCTTTATTACCCCCTGTCAGCCCTCCACGATCCTGCTCTTCTGTCTTCTTTCTTTCTAGTGTAGTCGTAGTGACGATTGTAGTGATGATGAGGTTCACCAGCTCATCACTTGGGGCTGGGGAACCTCATCCTCACTACAATCCTCACTACAATCGGGAAGCAGCGTGCAGCCTTCACTCCGTGAGTGATCAGTGCTGGCTGTCAGCGGTAACAGCGGTAACGCTGACAGACGCGTTACCATAGCAACGGTGCTCTCGAAGCCGCGGTTAGCGGTGACGTCACCGCTAACTGCGTTGCTATGGCAACGGTGATCTCTGTTAATGACCGGCTGTGTCAGCCGGTCCCTAACGGAACGGGGAGTCGACCGTGTGCTAGAGCATGTCGCCGGTACACGGCGATACACATATGTGCACCGTGTACCGGAGAGATGCACTCGCAGGTCCTACATGACGCGTCATAGTCATGTGACCAGTCTGTAGCCAATGAGATAATAGCCACGTGACTGATCACATGGCTATTTTGACGTCACGATAGGTCCTGCATCTCTGCTGGCAGTGCTGGTCACGGGGAGGATTCAGCGATCATCGGATGGAATAGCGGCAGGAGACAGAGTGCAGGAGGGATCGCGGGGACCGGTAAGTGTTATGGCAATGTTTATTAACTGTTTGTGTACATTTATAATGCATTTTTATGTGTTTGTGATTGCCTCCCATTATAGCCTATTGGTTCGAGTTCGGTTCGTCGAACGTTCGACGAACCGAACTCGAACGGGACCCCCGTTCGGCGAACCGACCTCGAGCCGAACTGCGACCGGTTCGCTCATCTCAACTCGTTGTGTGACTGGACCTTAACAGATCAAAGCCGCAAGTTGTAATCAGTGCCATTAAGACTGTAGCACGATCTTCCATAAACTTCACATGGGAGAACTTCTGTTGTGAACACTGGGAGATAAGCCCCAAGCTTTTTTCTAGGGACATGAGCACACCCTACTACCAATAGGATCATTGTGAATCACAGGATCGCAGGTAGTATAAAGCAGACTTGTGGGGGAGCTCCATTGTTTAGGCACCTCAGGGGGTCTTCAAACCCGACATGGCGTCCGCTAATGAGTGCAGCTAATTTTGCGTTCAAAAATTCAAATGGCACTCCTTGCCTTTCGACCTCTGCCGTGCACCCAAACAATTGATTTTTACCCCATATGGGGTATCAGCGTACTCAGGAGAAAATGCACAATAAATTGTAGGGTGCACTTTCTCTTTTCTCCCTTGTAAAAATGAAAATTTTATGGCTAAAGTAACATTTTTGTGTTAAAAAGTAAAATTTTCAGGGTTAATAAACTTCTTGGATATGGTTTTGAGCAGTGTGAAGGGTGCAGTTTTTAGAATGGGGTCACTTTTGGGTATTTTCTGTCACCTCGGCCTCTCAAAGTCACTTCAATTGTGATGTGGTCCCTAAAAAAATTATTTTGTACATTTTGTTGGAAAAATTAGAAATTGCTGATGAACTTTGACCCCTTCTAACTTCCTAACGAAAAACAAAATTTCTTTCGAAAATTGCGCTGATGTAAAGTAGACAAATGGGAAATGTTATTTAGTAACTATTTTGTGTGACATATCTCTCAGATTTATGGGCATACATTTTCAAAGTTTGAAAATTGCTAAATTTTCGCACAATTTCCTAAATTTTCACAAATAAACGCAAAAAGTATCGGCCTAAATTTACAACTGACATGAAGTACAATATGTCACGAAAAAACAATGTCAGAATCGCCAGGATCCGTTGAAGCGTTCCAGAGTTATAACCTGTCAAAGTGACACTGGTCACAATTGCAAAAAATGGCCAATGTCATTAGGGTGTTTTAGTGGCCGGGGGTGAAGGGGTTAATATATATTTTATAATAATGAATCATGAGGTCTCTGCAAAGATTTATTTGATGATTTGTTTGATGATTTTTGGCTGTGTCTGCCTAGATGTAGTACAAAGTACAAGGATTGTTGAGATTATAATTTAAATTATGACTATTCATGTCAAACTGTTATCTATGGTATAATTAATGCTTTTGTTCTGCTCAGTGTGTGGAAAATCGGCCACACACCTCCACGGCAAGCTGTCAGATTAACACTATCAGATCAAAACCGCATGTTGTAATCAGTGCCATTAAATCAGTAGCACGATCATTCATAAACTTCACATAGGAAAACCTCTGTTATGAACACTGGGAAACCAGCCCCAAGCTTTTTTTTAGGGACGTGAACACACCCTGCTAACAATAGGATCATTGTGAATCATACGATCGCAGATAGTATAAAGCAAACTTGAAAGTTCACCATTACAGAAGCAGACCTAGGGGTAAGTTCACACAGTGCGTTTTTCGCGGCGTTTTTGCGCAGTTTTCGGGTGCGTTTTTGCTCAGAAAACTGCATGACTTTGCTTCCCCAGCAAAGTCTATGAGTTTTCATTTTTGCTGTCTGCACACAGCGTTTTTTTTCAGCTGCGTTTTTGTGGTGCCACAAAAACGCAGCCTGTCAATTATTCCCGCGTTTTTCACTGCGCTTTTCATCCATTGAGTGCAATGGGATGTTGAAAGACGCAATGAGAAACGCAAATTGTTATTATAGCTGCGTTTTGCTGTGCTTCTAAGACCAAAAGCGCAGCTATAAACGCAGGAGGTGGGTAGTAAAGTGACATGTACAGGACAAGGATTCCTTCTGTCAGTAAACACAGAAGCGTGAATCCTCCCGGTACCGTCACCGCCGCTTCCACCTCCAGTCCTGTGCATGTATGCTGCCGTGCGGCGCCATGTACGGGCAGGAGGTGGAAGCGGCTGCTAAATCAAAAGTGAACAGTAGAAAGAAAAAAAAATCATACTCACCTGTCTGCAGGGTCCCGGTGCCATGCCCGCTCCCTGTACCGCCACTACGGGTGTGTGCAGTCTCCCCGGGTACGTATGCCTGCAGGATGCAGGACCTGGCAATGGATCACCTGATGCAGTCACCTGACGCATCAGCTGATCTTAAGTCTCGGGCTGACGCCAGCGGCCGGCCGGTTTAACCTATCAGCGGATGCGTCAGGAGACTTCATCCCTGATTACCGGCAGCTGCTGCAGCGATCGGACGGGATCAGATTCCCGCCCCATCGCTCCAGGAGCTGCCGGGTAATTAGCACATAAGTGAGTATTTTTTTTTTGCACCGATGCATCTGCTGATTGTATAAACGGCGTTTATACAATCAGCTGATGTGTGATGTGATTCAGGCACTTGATCCTGACACATCATCTGATCGCTTTGCCTTCCAGCAAACCGATCAGATGATATTGGATCCGGATTGGACGGCGCGGGACCCTGACCCAGGATTACTGCGGAGGGGGGATTCTTTATTTCAATAAAGATGGAGTCACTAATTGTGTTGTGTTTTATTTCTAAAAAAAATATTTTTCTGTGTGTTGTGGTTTTTTTATCTTTACTAGAAATTCATGGTGGCCATGTCTAATATTGGCGTGACACCATGAATTTCGGGCTTAGGGCCAGCTGATAATATACAGCTAGCCCTAACCCCAATATTACCCAGTGAGCCACCCAGCATCAGAGCAATTAGAGACGAGTTTTGACCGCCAGGGGAAAAAATAAAATAATTCGTAGTTCTGTTGGTTATGGAAGCCAAAACATCCCATTATTCGGCAACAAAGCCAAGAACTTTATATATTGCAGGTTGATAGAGTATTATTTCAACACCAAGAAAAGATGGGTTTCACTGTGGATTAAACCCAGGACCTTCTGCGTGTAAAGCAGACGTGATTACCACTACACTATGAAACCTGACAGAAAATGATAGAGTATTGGCTATCGGAGCAGAATTGTAACTAACGGGGCCTTTTTATTGCTGAAGAAAAGTGTTTTTGGTTAATGGAACATTTACAATATTTTTTACATATTTTACTAGTTTTATTCCTACAAAGGGACTTTGCTTAATTTAAAGTTTATATTGAATATGTTACTTTTTTCTACATAGTTTGGTCTTTTGCTTTTGTATTTATGGGAACTATATTTTTTGAAACAAACAGGATTTTTATAATATGGGATTATGTTTTCTGCTAAAATGGTCAATAAAAAAGAAACCCAAAATCGTAGTTCTCTTGGTGATGGAAGCCAAAATGTATTGTCATTTGGCAACGAAACCAAGAATTTCATATATTACAAGTCGATAGGAAATTACTTCTACACCAAAAACGGATTGGTTTCACTGTGGATTGAAACCTGGGAAATACTGCAAAGTAATGGCAATTAGTAATGGCAATTAGAGACAAGTTTTGACCGCCAGGGGAAAAAAAAAATAATTCGAAGTTCTGTTGGTGATGGAAGCCAAAACATCCCATCACTCGGCAACAAAGCCAAGAACTTCATACATCATAGTGTGATAGGGTATTATTTTAACAACAAGAACAGACGATTTTCACTGGGGATTGAACCCAGGACCTTCTGCCTGTAAAGCAGACGTGATGACCACTAAACTATGAAACCTGAGGGAAAGTTTCTGTGTATTGGCTAGCAGAGCAGAATTGTGACTGATGGGGCCTTTTATATTGCTAAAGGAAAGTATTTTTGGTTAATGAAACATTTACAATTTTTATTACATATTTTACCAGTTTAATTCCTACAAAGGGATTTTGCTTAAATTGAAGTTTACATTGAATGTGTTACTTTTTTCTACATAGTTTGTTCTTTTGCTTTTATATTTATGGGAACTATATATTTTGAAACAAACAGGATTTTTATAATATGGGATTATGTTTTCTGCTAAAATGGTCAATAAAAAAGAAACCCAAAATAGTAGTTCTCTTGGTGATGGAAGCCAAAATGTATTGTCATTTGGCAACGAAACCAAGAATTTCATATAATACAGGTTGATAGCAAATTTCTTCAACAGCGAAAACAGCTTGTTTTTACTGGGGATTGAACCTAGGACCTTCTGCGTGTGAAGTAGACGTGATGAACACTCCACTATGAAACCTGTGAAATCTTGCAAAGTAATGGCATTTAGAGACGAGTTTTGACCGCCAGGGGAAAAAATAAAAATAATTTGTATTTCTGTTTGTGATGGAAGCCAAAACATCCCGTCATTCGGCAACAAAGCTGAGAACTTCATATATTGTAGTTGGATAGCATATTATTTCAACACTAACAACAGATTGGTTTCACTGGGGATTGAACCCAGAACCTTCTGCATGTGAAGCAGACGTGATGACCACTACACTATGAAACCTTTGAAATCCTGCAAAGTAATGGCAATTAGAGAATAGTTTTGACCGCCAGGGGAAAAAAAAATAAATTCGTAGCTCTGTTGGTAATGGAAGCGAAAACATCCCGTTATTCGGCAACAAAGCCAAGAACTTTATATTTTGCATGTTGATAGGGTATTATTTCAACACCAAGAACAGATGGCTTTCACAGGGAATTGAACCCAGGACCTTCTGCGTGTAAAGCAGACGTGATGACCACTACTCTATGAAACCTGAGGGAAAGTTTCTGTGTATTGGCTAGCAGAGCAGAATGTGACTGACGGGGCCTTTTTTATTGCTAAAGGAAAGTATTTTTGGTTAATGAAACATTTACAATTTTTATTACATATTTTACCAGTTTTATTCCTACAAAGGGATTTTGCTTAAATTGAAGTTTATATTGAATGTGTTACTTTTTTCTCCATAGTTTGGTCTTTTGCTTTTGTATTTATGGGAACTATATATTTTGAAACAAACAGGATTTTTATAATATGGGATTATGTTTTCTGCTAAAATGGTCAATAAAAAAGAAACCCAAAATCGTAGTTCTCTTTGTGATGGAAGCCAAAATATATTGTCAGTTGGCAACAAAACCAAGAATTTCATATATTACAGGTTGATAGCAAATTACTTCAACAGCAAAAACGGCTTGTTTTTACTGGGGATTGAACCCAGGACCTTCTGCGTGTGAAGTAGACATGATGCCCACTCCACTATGAAACCTGTGAAATCCTGCAAAGTAATGGCAATTAGAGACGAGTTTTGATAGCCAGGGGAAAAAAAAATAATAATTCGCAGTTCTGTTTGTGATGGAAGCCAAAACATCCCGTCATTCGGCAACAAAGCCGAGAACTTCATATATTGTAGTGGGATAGGGTATTATTTCAACACTAAGAACAGATTGGTTTCACTGGGGATTGAACCCAGGACCTCCTGCGTGTTAAGCAGACGTGATGACCACTACACTATGAAACCTGAGGAAAAGTTATAGAGTATTGGCTATCGGAGCAGAATTGTGACTGACGGGGCCTTTTTATTGCTGAAGGAAAGTATTTTTGGTTAATGAAACATTTACAATTTTTATTACATATTTTACCAGTTTTATTTCTACAAAGGAATTTTGCTTAAATTGAAGTTTATATTGAATGTTTTACTTTTTTCTCCATAGTTTGGTCTTTTGCTTTTCTATTTATGGGAACTATATATTTTGAAACAAACAGGATTTTTATAATATGGGATTATGTTTTCTGCTAAAATGGTCAATAAAAAAGAAACCCAAAATCGTAGTTCTCTTGGTGATGGAAGCCAAAATGTATTGTCATTTGGCAACGAAACCAAGAATTTCATATTTTACAAGTCAATAGGAAATTACTTCAACACCAAATATGGATTGGTTTTACTGGGGATTGAACCCAGGACCTTCTGCGTGTGAAGCAGACGTGATGACCACTACACTATGAAACCTTTGAAATCCTGCAAAGTAATGGCAATTAGAGACTAGTTGGGGAAAAAAAACAAATTCGTAGCTCTGTTGGTGATGGAAGTCAAAACATCCCGTCATTCGGCAACAAAGCCAAGAACTTCCTATATTGCAGGTTGATAGGGTTTTATTTCAACACCATGAACAGATTGTTTTTACTGGGGATTCAACCTAGGACCTGCTGCGTGTTAAGCAGACATGATGAGCACTACACTATGAAACCTAATGGAAAGTTACTGTGTATTGGCTAGCAGAGCAGAATTGTGACTGACGGGGCCTTTTTATTGCTGAAGGAAAGTATTTTTGGTTAATGAAACATTTACAATTTTTATTATATATTTTACCAGTTTTACTCCTACAAAGGGATTTTGCTTAAATTGAAGTTTACATTGAATGTGTTACTTTTTTCTACATAGTTTAGTCGTTTGCTTTTGTATTTATGGGAACTATATATTTTGAAACAAACAGGATTTTTATAATATGGGATTATGTTTTCTGCTAAAATGGTCAATAAAAAAGAAACCCAAAATCGTAGTTCTCTTGGTGATGGAAGCCAAAATGTATTGTCATTTGGCAACGAAACCAAGAACTTCATATTTTACAAGTCAATAGGAAATTACTTCAACATTAAAGATGGATTGGTTTCACTGGGGATTCAACCCAGGACCTTCTGCGTGTGAAGCAGACGTGATGACTAGAGTTGAGCGCGGTTCGTGGTTCGTGGTTCTCCAGTTCGCGGCTCGAGTGATTTTTGGGCTGTTCGAGATCGAACTAGAACTCGAGCTTTTTGCTAAAAGCTCGATAGTTCTAGATACGTTCGAGAACGGTTCTAGCAGCAAAAAGCAGGGCTTTTTACAGCTACAGTGAGCAGGAGCCATCGCTGGCAGCCTGCCACAAGCTGGTAACCAAGATAAACATCGGGTATCCAAGCAAAGCGCTTTGGTTAGTAACCCGATGTTTATCTTAGTTACGTGCAGGAAGCCCACACTTTCCCGCTCAGCTCGCTCCACCCCCTCCTGCCCGCGGCATGTACACATACATACACACACACACACACATCCACATCCCCCCCCCTGCCCGCCCGCCCGCCCGCCCGCTCGCTCGCTCGCTCGGCTTACCTGCGGTGATGAAGTCCCGCCATCCCGACCTCAGCGCTGTCACTGTCCACCATGGCCGCCGCTTGTCACATCACCTATCGCTTCCGACCCGAGACTGACTAGCGGTGACGTCACGGACCTCTCGCGATACTTGGTGTGAAGGCGCCGGGCGGTCATTGAGCTCAGTGACAGGGGCTGTCAGTGTGCTGGAGATCAGCGCAGGTAATGTACCTCACTGACAGCAGCACTTGTCACCCCCCTGCAGTGACCTGGGCTGACCCATTGATGTTAGCTCAGGTCACTGCACTGCTCTCCCAGCCAATGGGGAACATCCTGCTCTTCATTGACTGGGACAGTGTGCATCGTCATGGCAACCCCTTGGATTACACCAGACCTGGATTTGTTTTTCAATCTAATAAATTGGTTAAAGAGGGAATGTTTTGGGGAGTGTTTTTTCAAATAAAAATGTGTTTGTCGTGTATTTTTTTTTTATTACTGACTGGGTTGGTGATGTCGGGTATCTGATAGACGCCTGACCTCACCAACCCCAGGGCTTGATGCCAGGTGACATTACACATCTGGTATTAACCCCAAATATTACCCCGTTTGCCACCGCACCAGGGCGCGGGATGAGCTGGGGCGAAGCACCAGGATTGGCGCATCTAATGGATGCGCCACTTCTGGGGCGGCTGCGGCCTGCTATTTTTAGGCTGGGGAGATTCCAATAACCATGGACCTCCCTAGTCTGAGAATATCAGGCCCCAGCTGTCTGCTTTACCAATTTTGGGGGACCCCTACGTGTTTTTTTTTTTCAATTATTTATTTAATTTAAAATAACAGCGTGGGGTGCCCTCAGTTTTGGATTACCAGCCAAGGTGAGGTTGCCAGCTGTGGTCTGCAGGCTGCAGCCGTCTGCTTTACCCTAGCTGGCTACAAAACTAGGGGGAACCCTATGTCATTTTTTTTTCATTTTTTTGGCTAAATACAAAGCTAAGCACCCCTTAGTGCCACATGAAAGGTACCAAAGGGTGTTCCACTTTTTCTCCATTTTTTTCTCCACTTTTTCTCCACTTTTTCTCCTCTTAATCTCCACTTTTTCTCCACTTTTTCTCCACTTTTTCTCCACTTTTTCTCCACTTTTTTCTCCACTTTTTTCTCCACTTTTTCTCCACTTTTTCTCCACTTTTTCTCCACTTTTTTCTCCACTTTTTCTCCACTTTTTCTCCACTTTTTCTCCTCTTATGCTCCACTTTTTCTCCACTTTTTCTCCACTTTTTCTCCTCTTATGCTCCACTTTTTCTCCACTTTTTCTCCACTTTTTTCTCCACTTTTTCTCCTCTTATGCTCCACTTTTTCTCCACTTTTTCTCCACTTTTTCTCCACTTTTTCTCCTCTTATGCTCCACTTTTTCTCCACTTTTTCTCCACTTTTTCTCCATTTTTTTCTCCACTTATTCTCCACTTTTTCTCCTCTTATTCTCCACTTTTTCTCCACTTTTTCTCCTCTTATTCTCCACTTTTTCTCCACTTTTTCTCCACTTTTTCTCCATTTTTTTCTCCACTTTCTCCACTTTTTCTCCACTTTTTTCTCCACTTTTTCTCCTCTTATGCTCCACTTTTTCTCCTCTTAATCTCCACTTTTTCTCCACGTTTTCTCCACGATTTCTCCACTTTTTTCTCCACTTTTTCTCCTCTTATGCTCCACTTTTTCTCCACTTTTTCTCCACTTTTTCTCCTCTTAATCTCCACTTTTTCTCCACTTTTTCTCCACTTTTTCTCCACTTTTTCTCCACTTTTTTCTCCACTTTTTCTCCACTTTTTCTCCTCTTATGCTCCACTTTTTCTCCACTTTTTCTCGACTTTTTCTCCACTTTTTCTCCTCTTATGCTCCACTTTTTCTCCACTTTTTCTCCACTTTTTCTCCACTTTTTCTCCACTTTTTCTCCACTTTTTCTCCACTTTTTTCTCCACTTTTTCTCCACTTTTTCTCCTCTTATGCTCCACTTTTTCTCCACTTTTTCTCCACTTTTTCTCCACGTTTTCTCCACGTTTTCTCCACTTTTTTCTCCACTTTTTCTCCACTTTTTCTCCTCTTAATCTCCACTTTTTCTCCACTTTTTCTCCACTTTTTCTCCTCTTAATCTCCACTTTTTCTCCACTTTTTCTCCACTTTTTCTCCACTTTTTCTCCACTTTTTCTCCACTTTTTTCTCCACTTTTTCTCCACTTTTTCTCCTCTTATGCTCCACTTTTTCTCCACTTTTTCTCCACTTTTTCTCCACTTTTTCTCCTCTTATGCTCCACTTTTTCTCCACTTTTTCTCCACTTTTTCTCCACTTTTTCTCCACTTTTTCTCCACTTTTTCTCCACTTTTTTCTCCACTTTTTCTCCACTTTTTCTCCTCTTATGCTCCACTTTTTCTCCACTTTTTCTCCACTTTTTCTCCACGTTTTCTCCACGTTTTCTCCACTTTTTTCTCCACTTTTTCTCCTCTTATGCTCCACTTTTTCTCCACTTTTTCTCCACTTTTTCTCCTCTTAATCTCCACTTTTTCTCCACTTTTTCTCCACTTTTTCTCCACTTTTTATCCACTTTTTTCTCCACTTTTTCTCCACTTTTTCTCCTCTTATGCTCCACTTTTTCTCCACTTTTTCTCCACTTTTTCTCCTCTTATGCTCCACTTTTTCTCCACTTTTTCTCCACTTTTTCTCCTCTTATGCTCCACTTTTTCTCCACTTTTTCTCCACTTTTTTCTCCACTTTTTCTCCTCTTATGCTCCACTTTTTCTCCACTTTTTCTCCACTTTTTCTCCACTTTTTCTCCTCTTATGCTCCACTTTTTCTCCACTTTTTCTCCATTTTTTTCTCCACTTATTCTCCACTTTTTCTCCTCTTATTCTCCACTTTTTCTCCACTTTTTCTCCACTTTTTCTCCTCTTATTCTCCACTTTTTCTCCACTTTTTCTCCACTTTTTCTCCATTTTTTTCCCCACTTTCTCCACTTTTTCTCCACTTTTTTCTCCACTTTTTCTCCTCTTATGCTCCACTTTTTCTCCTCTTAATCTCCACTTTTTCTCCACTTTTTCTCCACTTTTTCTCCACTTTTTTCTCCACTTTTTCTCCTCTTATGCTCCACTTTTTCTCCACTTTTTCTCCACTTTTTCTCCACTTTTTCTCCTCTTAACCTCCACTTTTTCACCTCTTATGCTCCACTTTTTCTCCACTTTTTCTCCACTTTTTCTCCACTTTTTCTCCACTTTTTCTCCTCTTATGCTCCACTTTTTCTCCACTTTTTCTCCTCTTAATCTCCACTTTTTCTCCTCTTATGCTCCACTTTTTCTCCACTTTTTCTCCACTTTTTCTCCTCTTATGCTCCACTTTTTCTCCACTTTTTCTCCACTTTTTCTCCTCTTATGCTCCACTTTTTCTCCACTTTTTCTCCACTTTTTTCTCCACTTTTTCTCCTCTTATGCTCCACTTTTTTCTCCACTTTTTCTCCTCTTATGCTCCACTTTTTCTCCACTTTTTCTCCACTTTTTCTCCACTTTTTCTCCACTTTTTCTCCTCTTAATCTCCACTTTTTCTCCTCTTATGCTCCACTTTTTCTCCACTTTTTCTCCACTTTTTCTCCACTTTTTCTCCTCTTATGCTCCACTTTTTCTCCTCTTATGCTCCACTTTTTCTCCACTTTTTCTCCTCTTAATCTCCACTTTTTCTCCACTTTTTCTCCACTTTTTCTCCACTTTTTCTCCACTTTTTCTCCACTTTTTTCTCCACTTTTTCTCCTCTTATGCTCCACTTTTTCTCCACTTTTTCTCCACTTTTTCTCCACTTTTCCTCCTCTTATGCTCCACTTTTTCTCCACTTTTTCTCCACTTTTTCTCCTCTTATGCTCCACTTTTTCTCCACTTTTTCTCCACTTTTTTCTCCACTTTTTCTCCTCTTATGCTCCACTTTTTCTCCACTTTTTCTCCACTTTTTCTCCACTTTTTCTCCTCTTATGCTCCACTTTTTCTCCACTTTTTCTCCACTTTTTCTCCATTTTTTTCTCCACTTATTCTCCACTTTTTCTCCTCTTATTCTCCACTTTTTCTCCACTATTTCTCCACTTTTTCTCCTCTTATTCTCCACTTTTTCTCCACTTTTTCTCCACTTTTTCTCCATTTTTTTCTCCACTTTCTCCACTTTTTCTCCACTTTTTTCTCCACTTTTTCTCCTCTTATGCTCCACTTTTTCTCCTCTTAATCTCCACTTTTTCTCCACTTTTTCTCCACTTTTTCTCCACTTTTTTCTCCACTTTTTCTCCTCTGATGCTCCACTTTTTCTCCACTTTTTCTCCATTTTTTTCTCCACTTATTCTCCACTTTTTCTCCTCTTATTCTCCACTTTTTCTCCACTTTTTCTCCACTTTTTCTCCTCTTATTCTCCACTTTTTCTCCACTTTTTCTCCACTTTTTCTCCATTTTTTCCCCACTTTCTCCACTTTTTCTCCACTTTTTTCTCCACTTTTTCTCCTCTTATGCTCCACTTTTTCTCCTCTTAATCTCCACTTTTTCTCCACTTTTTCTCCACTTTTTCTCCACTTTTTTCTCCACTTTTTCTCCTCTTATGCTCCACTTTTTCTCCACTTTTTCTCCACTTTTTCTCCACTTTTTCTCCTCTTAATCTCCACTTTTTCTCCTCTTATGCTCCACTTTTTCTCCACTTTTTCTCCACTTTTTCTCCACTTTTTCTCCACTTTTTCTCCTCTTATGCTCCACTTTTTCTCCACTTTTTCTCCTCTTAATCTCCACTTTTTCTCCTCTTATGCTCCACTTTTTCTCCACTTTTTCTCCACTTTTTCTCCTCTTATGCTCCACTTTTTCTCCACTTTTTCTCCACTTTTTCTCCTCTTATGCTCCACTTTTTCTCCACTTTTTCTCCACTTTTTCTCCTCTTAATCTCCACTTTTTCTCCTCTTATGCTCCACTTTTTCTCCACTTTTTCTCCACTTTTTCTCCTCTTATGCTCCACTTTTTCTCCACTTTTTCTCCACTTTTTCTCCTCTTATGCTCCACTTTTTCTCCACTTTTTCTCCACTTTTTTCTCCACTTTTTCTCCTCTTATGCTCCACTTTTTCTCCACTTTTTCTCCACTTTTTCTCCACTTTTTCTCCTCTTAATCTCCACTTTTTCTCCTCTTATGCTCCACTTTTTCTCCACTTTTTCTCCACTTTTTCTCCACTTTTTCTCCACTTTTTCTCCTCTTATGCTCCACTTTTTCTCCACTTTTTCTCCTCTTAATCTCCACTTTTTCTCCTCTTATGCTCCACTTTTTCTCCACTTTTTCTCCACTTTTTCTCCTCTTATGCTCCACTTTTTCTCCCCTTTTTTCTCCACTTTTTCTCCTCTTATGCTCCACTTTTTCTCCACTTTTTCTCCACTTTTTCTCCACTTTTTCTCCTCTTAATCTCCACTTTTTCTCCTCTTATGCTCCACTTTTTCTCCACTTTTTCTCCACTTTTTCTCCACTTTTTCTCCACTTTTTCTCCTCTTATGCTCCACTTTTTCTCCACTTTTTCTCCTCTTAATCTCCACTTTTTCTCCTCTTATGCTCCACTTTTTCTCCACTTTTTCTCCACTTTTTCTCCTCTTATGCTCCACTTTTTCTCCACTTTTTCTCCACTTTTTCTCCTCTTATGCTCCACTTTTTCTCCACTTTTTCTCCACTTTTTCTCCACTTATGCTCCACTTTTTCTCCACTTTTTCTCCACTTTTTTCTCCACTTTTTCTCCTCTTAATCTCCACTTTTTCTCCACTTTTTCTCCACTTTTTCTCCACTTTTTTCTCCACTTTTTCTCCACTTTTTCTCCTCTTATGTTCCACTTATTCTCCACTTTTTCTCCACTTTTTCTCTACTTTTTCTATGGTCGGTCTACCCATTAGCTCTGCCATGCATAGTGTAGCTCTACACCTACTGCACATGTTACTTTATGATTGACATCTCTTTCGTACCAGAGCTGTCTAAGTCTACTCTGACCCCATATTTGTCATTACTATATTGTCCTTGTACTGTATTATGACATTTGTATCATGTGTTTCATTTCTTGCTGTGTTGCAATTTTTTTGCTGCATCCCAATTGTACCTCTACATTGTTCGAGTTTATGTTATTGTTCTCTCACTCTTATGTGATACTGATTATTGTCATTTTTCATGATTACATGCAGATAAGTCCAATCTGACGAAGGCTCAGGCCGAAACGTCATTTGTAACTTGTTTTGGACAAAAACATATATGCTTATGAAAAAAAAAATTTCTTAATACGGACCAATAAAGAGTGATTTTGCATTACTATCCGTTGTGACTTACTGACTTAGTCTGGGAGATATAGAGTGCCGAGGTTACTCACTAATTTTATCTATTATTACCTCTGAGCACCTATATACCAGTGAGCAGAGCTTCCTCTACAGTAGTTCTCCTGATTAGGCATGCCCTTACCTCATGAGCAGGGCATTGCAGCTTTGGTAGCAACCATTACGACATGGACTCTGCTGCTGTGGACCCGGGGAGAGTGAGTGCAGATTCATTGCACCCACACTCCTCACATGAAGGGTCCGCACTCCTAGAAAATGGGGGATACGTTCCCTGAGTGTCTCCCCCCCATATTCTAGACGGTCCAGAGTCGTCGTGGGACCCCTTTATTTTTTTTCTTACAATAAATTGGTGAAAGAGGAAATGTTTTGGGGACTGTTTTTTCAAATAAATTTCTTTTGTCGATTTTTTGTTTTTGTTAGTACTGACAGTTTATGATGTTGGGTATCTAATAGACGCCATGACATCACAAACTGCTGGGCTTGATCTCAGGTGACTTTACAGCTAGTATCAACCCGATTTATTACCCCGTTTGCCACTGCACCAGGGCACGGGATGAGCTGGGGTGAAGCGCCAGGATTGGCGCATCTAGTGGATGCGCCACGTCTGGGGTGCCTGCGGCCTGCTATTTTTAGGCTGTGAAGGCCCAATAACTATGGACCTTCCCACCCTGAGAATACCAGACCACAGCTGTCCGCTTTACCTTGGCTGGTGATCCAATTTGGGGGGTCCCCTACTTTTATTGTGTAATTATTAATATTTATAAAATAATTATAAAAAAGAGCCTGAGGGGACCTCCACATTGGATCCCCAACCACGGTAAAGCTGCCTGCTGTGGTTTTCAGGCTACAGCCGTCTGCTTTACCCTAGCTGGCTATCAAAAATGGGGGGACCCAACGTAATTTTTTTTTTTTAACTATTTTTTAAATAGAAAAAATTAATGGGCTTCCCTGTACTTTGATTGCCAACCAAGGTAACGGCAGGCAGATGGGGGTGGCAACCCATAGCTGTCTGCTTTATCTGCGCTGAGAATCAAAAATACCGCGGAGCGCTACGTCATTTTTTTAAAGATTTATTTTTACAGCACTGTGATGTCCAGCAATCAAAATACAGGGAAGCCCATTTTATTTTTAGTTATTTAAATAAATAATTAAAAAATATATATGTTAGCTCCCACTGCATTTTTTGTATTGCTAGCTAAGGGTAATCCAAGCAGCTACTGGCTGCTAACCCCCACTGCTTGGTGTTACCTTCACTGGCAATGGAAAATCCAGGGAAGCATTTTTTTTTTTTTTTGCCAAAAAGCTACAAAAAAAGGACGTGAGCTTCGCCATATTTTTGTATGCTAGCCAGGTATAGCAGGCAGGTGCTGGAAGAGTTGGATACAGCGCCAGAAGATGGCGCTTCTATGAAAATGCCATTTTCTGAGGTGGCTGCAGACTGCAATTCGCAGCAGTGGGGCCCAGAAAGCTCAGGCCAACCGGTGGTGCGGATTCCAATCCCAGCTGCCTAGTTGTACCTGGCTGGACACAAAAATGGGGCAAAGCCTACATCATTTGTTTTCTAATTATTTCATGAAATTCATGAAATAATAAAAAAAGGGCTTCCCTTTATTTTTGGTTCCCAGCCGGGTACAAATAGGCAACTGGGGGTTGGGGGCAGCCGTACCTGCCTGCTGTACCTGGCTAGCATACAAAAATATGGCGAAGCCACATAATTTTTTCAGGGGGCAAAAAACTTCTGCATACAGTCCTGGATGGAGTATGCTGAGCCTTGTAGTTCTGCAGCTGCTGTCTGTCTGTATGGAGAAGAGCAGACAGCAGCTGCAGAACTACAAGGCTCAGCATACTCCATCCAGGACTGCATGCAGAAGTTTTTTGCCCACCAAAAAAATGACGTGGGCTTCGCCATATTTTTGTATGCTAGCCACGTACAGCTGGCAGCCACGGGCTGCCTCCAACCCCCAGTTGCCTATTTGTACCCGGCTGGGAACCAAAAATATAGGGAAGCCCGTTTTTTTTAATTATTTCACTTATTTCATGAAATAATTAAAAAACAAATGACGTGGGCTTCGCCCTATTTTTGTGTCCAGCCGGGTACAACTAGGCAGCTGGGGATTGGAATCCGCAGCACAGGTTAGCCCGAGGTTTGTGGGCGCCTCTGCTGCGGATTTCAGTCCGCAGCCGTCCCAGAAAATGGCGCTCTCATAGAAGCGCCATCATCTGGCGCTGTATCCAACTCTTTCAACAGCCCTGGAGCCGGGTGGCTTGTTGGGTAATCATGAGTTAATACTGGCTTTGTTTTACCAGCCAGTATTAAGCCAGAGATTCTTAATGTCAGGCACGTTTGACCCGGCCATTAAGAATCTCCAATAAAGGGTTAAAAAAAGACACCACACAGAGAAAAAATACTTTAATAGAAATAAATACACAGACACATTAGAGACTCCATCTTTATTACCCCCTGTCAGCCCTCCACGATCCTGCTCTTCTGTCTTCTTTCTTTCTAGTGTAGTAGTAGTGACGATTGTAGTGAGGGGCATCACTTGGGGCTGGGGAACCTCCATCCTAACTACAATGCTCACTACAATCGGGAAGCAGCGTGCAGCCTTCACTCCGTGAGTGATCACTGCTGGCTGCTAGCGGTAACAGCGGTAACGCTGACAGACGCGTTACCATAGCAACGGTGCTCCCGGAGCCGCGGTTAGCGGTGACGTCACCGCTAACTGCGTTGCTATGGCAACGGTGATCTCCGTTAATGACCGGCTGTGTCAGCCGGTCCCTAACGGAACGGGGAGTCGACCGTGTGCTAGAGCATGTCGCCGGTACACGGCGATACACATATGTGCACCGTGTACCGGAGAGATGCACTCGCAGGTCCTACATGACGTGTCATAGTCATGTGACCAGTCTGTAGCCAATGAGATAATAGCCACGTGACTGGTCACATGGCTATTTTGACGTCACGATAGGTCCTGCTTCTCTGCTGGCAGTGCAGGTCACCGGGAGGATTCAGCGATCATCGGATGGAATAGCGGCAGGAGACAGAGTGCAGAAGGGATCGCGAGGACCGGTAAGTGTTATGGCAATGTTTATTAACTGTTTGTGTACATTTATAATGCATTTTTATGTGTTTGTGATTGCCTCCCATTATAGCCTATTGGTTCTAGTTCGGTTCGTCGAACGTTCGACGAACCGAACTCGAACGGGACCCCCGTTCGGCGAACCGGCCTCGAGCCGAACCGGGACCGGTTCGCTCATCTCTAGTGATGACCACTACACTATGAAACCTTTGAAATCCTGCAAAGTAATGGCAATTAGAGACTAGTTTTGACCGCCAGGGGAAAAAAAACAAATTCGTAGCTCTGTTGGTGTTTGAAGTCAAAACATCCCGTCATTCGGCAACAAAGCCAAGAACTTCCTATATTGCAGGTTGATAGGGTTTTATTTCAACACCATGAACAGATTGTTTTTACTGGGGATTCAACCTAGGACCTTCTGCGCGTTAAGCAGACATGATGAGCACTACACTATGAAACCTAATGGAAAGTTACTGTGTGTTGTCTAGCAGAGCAGAATTGTGACTGATGGGGCCTTTTTATTGCTGAAGGAAAGTATTTTTGGTTAATGAAACATTTACAATTTTTATTATATATTTTACCAGTTTTATTCCTACAAAGGGATTTTGCTTAAATTGAAGTTTACATTGAATGTGTTACTTTTTTCTACATAGTTTAGTCGTTTGCTTTTGTATTTATGGGAACTATATATTTTGAAACAAACAGGATTTTTATAATATGGGATTATGTTTTCTGCTAAAATGGTCAATTAAAAAGAAACCCAAAATCGTCGTTCTCTTGGTGATGGAAGCCAAAATGTGTTGTTATTTGGCAACGAAACCAAGAATTTCATATCTTACAGGTTGATAGGAAATTACTTCAACACCAAAATTCGATTGGTTTCACTTGGGATTGAACCCAGAATGTTCTGCATGTGAAGCAGACTTGATGACCACCACACTAGAAAACCTTTTAAATCCTGCAAAGTAATGGCAATTAGAGACGAGTTTTGACCACCAGGGGAAAGAAAAAATAATTCGTAGTTCTGTTGGTGATGGAAGCCAAAGCATCCCATTATTCCGCAACAAAGCCAAGAACTTTATACATTGCAGGTTGATAGGGTATTATTTCAACACCAAGAACAGATGGGTTTCAATTGGGGTTTGAACCTAGGACCTTCTGTGTGCAAAGCAGACGAGATTACCACTACACTATGAAACCTAACAAAGAATTATAGAGTATTGGCTATCAGAGCAGAATTGTAACTGATGGGGCCTTTCTATTGCTCAAGGAAAGTATTTTTGGTTAATGAAACATTTACAATTTTTATTACATATTTTACCAGTTTTATTCCTACAAACGGATTTTGCTTAAATTGAAGTTTATATTGAATGTGTTACTTTTTTCTCCATAGTTTAGTCGTTTACTTTTGTATTTATGGGAACTATATATTTTGAAACAAACAGGATTTTTATAATATGGGATTATGTTTTCTGCTAAAATGGTCAATAAAAAATAAACCCAAAATCGTAGTTCTCTTTGTGATGGAAGCCAAAATATATTGTCAGTTGGCAACGAAACCAAGAATTTCATATTTTACAGGTTGATAGCAAATTACTTTAACAGCGAAAATGGCTTGTTTTTACTGGGGATTGAACCCAGGACTTTGAGCATGTGAAGCAGACGTGCTGACCACTACACCATGAAACCTGTGAAATCCTGCAAAGTAATGGCAAGTAGAGATGAGTTTTGACTGCCAGGGGAAAAAAAAAATAATAATTTGTAGTTTTGTTGGTGATGGAAGCCAAAACATCCCGTCATTCGGCAACAAAGTTGAGTACTTCATATATTTTAGTTGGATAGGGTATTATTTCAACACCAAGAACAGATTCGTTTCATTGGGGATGGAACCCAGGACCTTCTGCGTGTTAAGCAGACGTGATGAACACTGCACTATGAAACCTATGAAACCTGTGAAATACTGCAAAGTAATGGCATTTAGAGACGAGTTTTGACCGCCAGGGGAAAAAAAACAAATTCGTAGCTCTGTTGGTGATGGAAGCCAAAACATCCCGTCATTCGGCAACAAAGCCAAGAACTTCATATATTGCAGGTTGATAGGGTTTTATTTCAACCAGTAATATATAGCAGCTCACTGCTCACCGTGTGTAGGCTCACTCCTGGTTGTCCCCTGGAGCATGGACAGGCACTGCCACAGCCCAATATTGCAGATAAAAAAGAAGGGATGTCCAGCTCCTCAGGCAGAGAAACCAAGGTCTTTAATTCATCACGCAGATACAACGAAAAACATGACCAGCACTACGCGTTTCAGGTGAAAAACTCACCCTTAATCATGATGCTGGAAAGGAGGCGCTACAGAGTTTATATACAATTACCAATTGGCAAAGCAGGTGTTTAGAACACTTGAGCACCCTACACATTTTAAGTGAGGCTTCCATAATGATTATAATATAATACAAACAAGATTTTTTTTAGATTTTTTGGATTTTCTTAAAAATATCTGGACTAAATATAGATATCTTACAGCATACTGGTTATATTGCACCAAGATACAGTGCAAATATGCATACTTGAAAATACACGCACATATTAGTACATAAATATACATAAACATGCACAATTAAAATCACACCTATAAACCTGCACATGGAAATATTTGTTTTTTTTCTGTGATTTTTCACTTTTTATTTTAATTATTTAATAGTGACACCTTATATAAGATTTAATTCAAAAACAAAATGTTCTTTAAATTGAATGATGTCCTACATTTATGTGCAGTTGGTGATCATGCTTTTGTTGAATATATTTCTGAATATAAAACTACCCATTTCTATGTAGCTCATCTATAATACTGGATTCGTATTGAGAAAAAAAATTATAAGTTATTAAAATTTTAATAATTTATTTGGTGATTTTTTGGCTGTGTCTGCCTAGATATAATACAAAGTACAATTAATATTAAGCAAAGGTTGTTGAGATTGTATTTTGAATTGCAGCCATTCATGTCAAGCTGTTATCTGTGTTATTTTATTGCTTTTGTTTAACTCAGTGTGTGGAAAATCGGCTGTACACCTCCACTGCAAACTATCAGATTAGCACTAACAGATCAAAGCCACAAGTTGTAATCAGTGCCATTAAGATTGTAGCATGATCATCCATAAACTTCACATGGGAGAACTTCTGTTGTGAACACTGGGAGATAAGCCCCAAGCTGTTTCTGGGGACATGAACACACCCTGCTATCAATAGGATCATTGTGAATCACACTATTGCAGGTAGAATAAAGCAGACTTAAAAGTTCCACATTGCAGAAGCAGACCTACATGTTGCAAATGTTCGTTTACTATCAGTCATTATGAAGTCACAGTATCCACACATTATCCACACACGGCGTCAAAGTTAACAACAATGGTAACTGGCAGTTAATTTATATATTGTGGAAAATTATATGTGCCACAATATGGTGGCAAGGGAGACTTATTTAATATATATTTTTTAATAATGAATCATAAGGTCTCTGCAAAGATTTATTTGAAGATTTTTTTGATGATTTTTGGCTGTGTCTGCCTAGATGTAGTACAAAGTACAAGGATTGTTGAGATTATAATTTAAATTGTGACTATTCATGTCAAACTGTTATCTATGGTATAATTAATGCTTTTGTTCTGCTCAGTGTGTGGAAAATCTGACACACACCTCCACGCCAAGCTGTCAGATTAACACTATCAGATCAAAACCACATGTTGTAATCAGTGCCATTAAATCAGTAGCAGGATCATTCATAAACTTCACATAGGAAAACCTCTGTTGTGAACACTGGGAAACCAGCCCCAAGCTTTTTTTTAGGGACGTGAACACACCCTGCTAACAATAGGATCATTGTGAATCACACGTTCGCAGATAGTATAAAGCAAACTTGAAAGTTCACCATTACAGAAGCAGACCTAAGTGTTGCAAATGTTCGTTTACTACTAGACATTATAAAATCAAATTATCCACACACTGAGTCAAGATTGATAACAATGGTAACTGGCAATCGATTTATACATTGTGGAAAATTCTATAAGCCACAATATGACAGCAAAAGAGACTTATTTAATATATATTTTTTTAATAATAAATCATGAGGTCTCTGCGGAGATTCAGACCATGAGGGAAAGTAGTTCCTAGTCTGAATATCCACCAGACCTCTCTTTTACGTAAACATTTTTCTAAGTTACCCCCTCTATAAGACTTCTGTATTTTTTCTATGCCATATACTCGTAGGGTGTCAAATTGTCCATTGTGTTTATTAATGAAGTGTTTTGATAATTGGGAGGTGCCTCTGGAAGTTTTTTTGTGTTATGTCGTACAGATGTTCCTTAATGCGTATATGCAGTTCCCGTTTAGTACTACCTATATATTTTAATTTGCAGATTGTGCATTCTGCCAAGTAGATAATATATGTACTTCTACAGTTTATAAAGGTTTTAATTGCATAGCTACTACTGGCATTACTATTATCAAAGGATGTGACTTTTTTTAGAAGTTAATGGACATAATTTGCAATGTTTCCTGGCACATTGGTAGAAACCTTTTAAGGATAACTAGTTAGTGCTTATAAGGCTCAATTTCCTACTGATAATTTCACTTGGGGATAATTTGTCACCCAGAGAGGTTGCTCGTTTAGCAACCACTCTATAGTTGTTATCGAGAATTTTTTTCAGAACTCTGTCTGTTTTTAATGTATTTAAATTACGATAAAAGATTTTACGTATATCATTAAATTGGTTGCTGTATTGTAATGCAAGGGTAATGACTGAATTAGTGGTAGATCGATTCTTAGATGAATTATGGGGATGAACTTTAGTCGGAGTGATTCGAGATTTTACGATTTTTTGTGCTCTATTGAGCATCCAGTTCTTATATCCTCTGTTTCTAAGTCTAGAATTAATTGTTTTTATTTCAGTTTGTAAGGTTGTTTGTGAATTACAATTCCTATAAGCACGTTGAGTTTCCCCTACTGGTATAGCTTTAATAGTATGTATTGGGTGATAGCTTGCTGCATGCAATATGGTGTTACCTGATACTTCTTTTCTAAGGGTGCATGTTTCAATGTAACTATTACTATGCCCCGTCAGCCGCAAATCAAGGAACTCCACAGCAAATTGCTGGAAGTTAACTTTAAATTTTATGTTTAGAGGATTATTGTTTAAATAGGTAATGAGGTCTGATACGAGAGACTCACCGGCCGCCCACACCAGGAGGACGTCATCGATGAATCTCCCGTACCAGACCACACACTCTACAAATGGATTGTCATCGCTGTAAATATACATATACATATACATATATATTTCCTCCCACCAACTCATAACTAGGTTTGCGACTGACGGGGAATATTTAGCACCCATAGATACTCCTACCCTTTGGATGAAAAATTCAGAATCAAATAGAAAGTAGTTATTAGCCATAAGAAACTTAATGGTGTCCAATATGAACAACACCTTTTCATTGTCAAAATTCGAATATTTTACCAAATGATGTTGAACCGTCATTAATGCTACCTGCTGGGGTATTGAAGTATATAAAGAGATGACCTCTGCTGTTATCCACCCATAACCATTCTGCCATTTGATGTTTTTGATTCCATCCAAGACACTGATAGTGTCTCTAAGGTAACCTGGGACTCGACGGGCCAGAGGCTGCAACACCGAATCAATCCATTGTCCAAGCCTCTCACCCACCGAGCTAATACCTGACTCTATAGGCCGCATGGGAGGTGGATTTTCCCCTTTGTGTGTTTTAGGTAACCCGTATAAAATGGGTATTTTGGGGGTATCAATTTTGAAATATTTTGCATGTTTTTCACTATAACCAAGGGAGGCCCCTTCACTTATTAACTTGTGAATTTTTTTGTTGATGGTAAGGGTGGGATCGGTGGCAACAGGGGCATATGTATTATTATCTGATAACAAAAGATACATCCAATCGATATAATCAGTCCTATCTATTAGTACCACCGATCCCCCCTTATCAGATTTTGTGATGATAATATTACTATTATTTTCTAGTTGATGTAGTGCCTCCCTCTGCTGGACATTCAAGTTATTGAGATTGGTGTTTTTTCCCGAATCATGCAGTAATCTCAAATCCCTTTCCATATTTTTTTGAAAATCAACTATGGCTTCACATCTTTCATTTATGGGATAAAAATCTGGATTGGGGACTCGAGCTGCAATATTGCTATCAAAGGGGGACTCTGGTTTGTGTTGATTATCTAGGTCTTCCAATGACAATAATGCAAGTTGTTCTCTAAAATCAAAATTTGCATACACATTTTCATGCTTAGCCTTATAAGTGTTTAATTGTGCATCAGCCTCATCACAAAAGTGTTTCTTTATAACAACATTACGAACAAATCTATTGATATCCCACAATGTACCAAAAAATCAAAATTGTTCATTGGGGCAAAATTTAAACCTAGTGCAAGAAGTGCTCTTTGTGTTTCTGACACATTATGTGACGACAAATTAATGACATCAAAATTGGCATCTAGGTCTAAGTCCTTTTTGGACGTAGGGCATAACCTTTTGGATTTATGCTTCCTACCTCCTCTTCTACATTTCTTTTGAAATGTTTCTGTTTTCTGTAGTAGTTTTTTGAAGGTTGAAATGTTGATTCAACAGATGATTCATCAGTAGTGTATCCCATAGAAGTGTCCAGATCAGAGGAACCAAATGAGACTTTAGATTTCATTTTGGGAGTTTTTAGTATGGAGCGCAGGCTTTTCCATTTATTTGCATTCTCCCATCTGCCCCATTCATAGACTTGGTTAGATGAATAGTCATGTAAGTCCCTATTAAGCTTGCGTTTTTTCATGTCCATAATACTTGATTCAATTTTATCAACAGATACTTGTATGCGATTAATAGTTTCCAGAAAATCTTCTTCCGAAACAGTAGATTTAAATGTAGATATTGCTTCATCCAAACTTGTCTGGGTCTCTTTAAGTGTGATCTCTTCATGTTCGATAATTAGACCCATGAGTTTCAGAGAGCATAAAGATAATATATCATTCCATTTGGAGACAAATTCTTCAGAATAGACTGTGTTGGGATTTTTTTTCAGGCGTAAGCCCCTTGGAATAATAGACTTTTCAGCATAGTTCTTTAAGGTGGTTACATTCCACCAAATTCTAATTTCTTTTTCTGCCAATTTTTGCAATGTTTTCACAGATTCATCGCTTGATACAGAAATGGCAGGTGCATGCATGTTTGTAGCACCAAATAGTAACTTTGCTTTATCTAGGCGCTAGCTACGGCCATTCATCTTACTGGTTAGATGAACAAAATGGGTTAAGTCCAGAAAGGTGACAATGTTGTCTGCTCAATTAGTATAGAGAGCAAAGCCATGGGAGTCCCTAAAGGCAGAAAATAATCCAGTAATATATATCAGCTCACCGTGTGTAGGCTCACTCCTGGTTGTCCCCTGGAGAACGGGCAGGCACTGCCACAGCCTAGTATTGCAGATAAAAAAGAAGGGATGTCCAGCTCTTCAGGCAGAGAAACCAAGGTCTTCATCACGCAGATACAACGAAAAACATGACCAGCACTACGCGTTTCAGGTGAAACACTTATTTCAAAACCATGAAAATATTGGTTTTACTGGGGATTAAACCTAGGACCTTCTACATGTTAAGCAAACGTGATGACCACTACACTATGAAACCAGATGGAAAGTTACTGTGTATTGGCTAGCAGAGCAGAATTGTGACTGACGGGGCCTTTTTATTACTGAAGGAAAGTATTTTTGGTTAATGAAACATTTACAATTTTTATTACATATTTTACCAGTTTTATTCCTACAAAGGGATTTTGCTTAAATTGAAGTTTACATTGAATGTGTTACTTTTTTCTACATAGTTTAGTCGTTTGCTTTTATATTTATGGGAACTATATATTTTGAAACAAACAGGATTTTTATATGGGATTATGTTTTATGCTAAAATGGTCAATAAAAAAGAAATCCAAAATCGTAGTTCTCTTTGTGATGGAAGCCAAAATGTATTGTCATTTGGCAACGAAACCAAGACTTTCATATATTACAGGTTGATAGAGCAAATTACTTTAACAGCGAATATGGCTTGTTTTTACTGGGGATTGAACCCAGGACCTTCTGCGTGTGAAGCAGACGTGATGACCACTACACTATGAAACCTGTGAAATCCTGCAAAGTAATGGCAATTAGAGAATGGTTTTGACCGCCAGGGGAAAAAAAACATAATTCGTAGTTCTGTTGGTGATGGAAGCCAAAACATCCCGTCATTCAGCAACAAAGCCAAGAACGTCATATATTGTAGTTGGATAGGGTAATATTTCAACACCAACAACAGATTGGTTTCACTGAGGATTGAACCCAGGACCTTCTGCATGTGAAGCAGATGTGATGACCACTACACTATGAAACATGTGAAATCCTGTAAAGTAATGGAAATTAGAGAATGGTTTTGACCGCCAGGGGAAAAAAAAAATAATTCGTAGTTCTGTTGGTGATGGAAGCCAAAACATCCCGTCATTCGGCAACAAAGCCAAGAATTTCATATATTGTAGTTGGATAGGATATTATTTCAACACCAAGAACAGATTGGTTTCATTGGGGATTGAACCCAGGGGCTTCTGCGTGTTAAGCATACGTGATGACAAGAGATGAGCGAACCGGCCGTGGTTCGGCTCGAGTTCGGTTCGTCTAACGGGGGTCCCGTTCGAGTTCGGTTCGGCGAACGTTCGACGAACCGAACTCGAACCGCAGAGGAAACAATGGCGGGCAATCACAAACACATAAAAACACCTAGAAAACACCCTCAAAGGTGTCCAAAAGGTGACAAACAACTCACAACACAACACAAACACATGGGAAAGTGACAAGGACATATACTCATGCGAAAACAAAAGAGCTGGACAAGGAAAAGAGGAGGAGACACAGATATAGGCATGGCACGCCCTTCTAAAATCATGTAAAACACCACAAGGTGACTCCAAGCGGAGTTCTCCCTTTTTTCCAAAAATTGGGCCACAGACACACCCACCCCTTCTGTGGCCGCACTTGTGCCCCAGTTGTACACTTCACAGCTAAATTTGCATCAAGCACAATCAAAAATACACCATACTTAACCGTTCCCAGGATGACCCCGGGGTAGGTAGCAAAGTCTTTCCTGGTCCCAGATCTGTTCATCTTGGCTCCTTTTAAAAAACACAGCAAGCAAGGGTTATTGCAAGCGGAGTCTCCGTTTTTTCCAAAAATTGGGCCACACAGACACTCACCCCTTCAGTGGCAGCACTTGTGCCCCAGTTGTACACTTCACAGGTAGATTTGCATCAAGCACATTCAAAAATACGCCATACTTAACCATCCCCAGGGGGACACCGGGATAAGTAGCAAAGTCTTTCCTGATCCCAGATCTGTTCATCTTGGATCATTTTTAAAAACAATGTAAGCAAGGGTTACTCCAAGCAAAGTCTCCCTTTTTTCCAACAATTGTGCCCCACACACACCCACCCCTTCAGTGGCAGCACTTGTGCACTAGTTGTACACTTCACAGGTAGATTTGGATCAAGCACAATCAAAAATACGCCATACTTAACCGTTCCCAGGATGACCCCGGGGTAGGTAGCAAAGTCTTTGCTGAACCATGACTTGTTCATCTTGGCTCCTTTTAAAAAACACAGCAAGCAAGGGTTACTCAAAGCAGAGTCTCCCTAGTTTCCAAAAATTGGGCCACACAGACACTCACCTCTTCAGTGGCAGCACTTGTGTCCCAGTTGTATATAGAGTTGAGCGCGGTTTGCGGTTCGAGATTCTCCAGTTCGGGGCTCGAGTGATTTTGGGGGCTGTTCTAGATCGAACTAGAACTCGAGCTTTTTGCAAATGCTCGATAGTTCTAGATACGTTTGAGATCGGTTCTAGCAGCAAAAAGCAGGGCTTTTTACAGCTACAGTGTGCAGGAGCCATCGCTGGTAGCCTGCCACAAGCTGGTAACCAAGCAAGGCGCTTTGGTTAGTAACCCGAGGTTTATCCTAGTTACATGCAGGAAGCCCACACTTCCCCACTCAGCCCCCTCCTGCCCGCGGCATGTACACACGTACACACACACACTCTGCACACATGGCCCCGCTCAGCTTACCTGCGGTGATGAAGTCCTACCATCCTGACCTCAGCGCTGTCACTGTCCTCCATGGCCGCCGCTCGTCACATCACCTTCTCTCGCTTCCGACCCGAGACTGACTAGCGGTGACGTCACGGGCCTCTCGCGATACTTGGCTGTGAAGGCGGCGGTCATTGAACTCAGTGACAGGTGCTGTCAGTGTGCTGGAGATCAGCGCAGGTAATGTACATCGCTGACAGCAGCACTTGTCATGCCCTGCAGTGACATGGGCTGACCCATTGATGTTAGCTCAGGTCACTGCATTGCTCTCCCAGCCAATGGGGAACATCCTGCTCTTCATTGACTGGGACAGTGTGGATCGTCATGGCAACCCCTTGGATTACACCAGACCTGGATTTGTTTTTCATTCTAATAAATTGGTTAAAGAGGGAATGTTTTGGGGAGTGTTTTTTCAAATAAAAATGTGTTTGTCGTCTATTTTTTTTTATTACTGACTGGGTTGGTGATGTCGGGTATCTGATAGACGCCTGACCTCACCAACCCCAGGGCTTGATGCCAGGTGACATTACACATCTGGTATTAACCCCATATATTACCCCATTTGCCACCGCACCAGGGCGCGGGATGAGCTGGGGCGAAGCACCAGGATTGGCGCATCAAATAAATGCGCCACTTCTGGGGCGGCTGCGGCCTGCTATTTTTAGGCTGGGGAGAGTCCAATAACCATGGACCTCCCTAGTCTGAGAATATCAGACCCCAGCTGTCTGCTTTACCTTGGCTGGTGATCCAATTTTGGGGGGACCCCTACGTGTTTTTTTTTTTAATTATTTATTTAATTTAAAATAACAGCGTGGGGTGCCCTCAGTTTTGGATTACCAGCCAAGGTGAGGTTGCCAGCTGTGGTCTGTAGGCTGCAGCCGTCTGCTTTACCCTAGCTGGCTACAAAACTAGGGGGAACCCTACGTCATTTTTTTTTTTTCATTTTTTTTGGCTAAATACAAAGCTAAGCACCCCTTAGTGCCACATGAAAAGCACCAAAGGGTGCAAAATTACAAAATGCAGGAGAGTGGGACATTATGTGTCTTTCTGCCATTATAATGACAGAAAAGACTGCAGTACACAAAAAAAACGGAAGGCACACGGATGACAAACATATGACATACGGACCGTCTACGGAACGGAAACGAATACCACACGGATGCACCCATGAAAAAAAACGGACTGTTTCTTGCAGACCGCAAAAATGGATCGGTCGTGTTAATGTAGCCTTATTCTGATCTGCCGTTTATAAACAGCAGGCAGAAATAAGTGAATAACGCCCCCCAACATCAGAAAATCTCCGGGGTTTCAGGGCTAGCTGACACCCTGGAGATCATGATTCAGGACGGTTTTTCCATTCCCCGCTCACGTGATCACAGGTATACACTGTACACCGATAATTAGAGATGAGCGAACAGGTCGCGGTTCGGCTCGAGTCAGTTCGCCGAACGGGGGTCCCGTTCGAGTTCGGTTCGTCCAACGTTCGACGAACCGAACTCGAACCAATAGGCTATAATGGGAGGCAATCACAAACACATAAAAATGCATTATAAATGTATACAAACAGTTAATAAACATTGCCATAACACTTACCGGTCCCCACGATCCCTTCTGCACTCTGTATCCTGCCGCTATTCCATCCGATGATCGCTGAATCCTCCCGGTGACTGGCACTGCAGCAGTGATGCAGGACCTATCGTGACGTCAAAATAGCCATGTGACCAGTCACGTGGCTATTATCTCATTGGCTACAGACTGGTCACATGACTATGACACGTCATGTAGGACCTGCGAGTGCATCTCTCCGGTACACGGTGCACATATGTGTATCGCCGTGTACCGGCGACATGCTCTAGCACACGGTCGACTCCCCGTTCCGTTAGGGACCGGCTGACACAGCCGGTCATTAACGGAGGTTGCCATAGCAACGCAGTTAGCGGTGACGTCACCGCTAACCGCGGCTCCGAGAGCACCGTTGCTATGGTAACGCGTCTGTCAGCGTTACCGCTGTTACCGCTGACAGCCAGCACTGATCACTCACGGAGTGAAGGCTGCACGCTGCTTCCCGATTGTAGTGATGATTGTAGTGAGGATGAGGTTCCCCAGCCCCAAGTGATGAGCTGGTGAACCTCATCCTCACTACAATCGTCACTACTACTACACTAGAAAGAAAGAAGACAGAAGAGCAGGATCGTGGAGGGCTGACAGGGGGTAATAAAGATGGAGTCTCTAATGTGTCTGTGTATTTATTTCTATTAAAGTATTTTTTCTCTGTGTGGTGTTTTTTTTTAACCCTTTATTGGAGATTCTTAATGGCCGGGTCAAACGTGCCTGACATTAAGAATCTCTGGCTTAATACTGGCTAGTAAAACAAAGCCAGTATTAACTCATGATTACCCAACAAGCCACCCAGCTCCAGGGCTGTTGGAAGAGTTGGATACAGCGCCAGATGATGGCGCTTCTATGAGAGCGCCATTTTCTGGGACGGCTGCGGACTGAAATTCGCAGCAGAGGCGCCCAGAAACCTCGGGCTAACCTGTGCTGCGGATTCCAATCCCCAGCTGCCTAGTTGTACCCGGCTGGACACAAAAATGGGGCGAAGCCCACGTCATTTTTTTTTTAATTATTTCATGAAGTAAGTGAAATAATTAAAAAAAACGGGCTTCCCTATATTTTTGGTTCCCAGCCGGGTACAAATAGGCAACTGGGGGTTGGAGGCAGCTCGTGGCTGCCTGCTGTACCTGGCTAGCATACAAAAATATGGCGAAGCCCACGTCATTTTTTTGGTGGACAAAAAATTTCTGCATACAGTCCTGGATGGAGTATGCTGAGCCTTGTAGTTCTGCAGCTGCTGTCTGCTCTTCTCCATACAGACAGACAGCAGCTGCAGAACTACAAGGCTCAGCATACTCCATCCAGGACTGTATGCAGAAGTTTTTTGCCCCCTGAAAAAATTATGTGGGCTTCGCCATATTTTTGTATGCTAGCCAGGTACAGCAGGCAGGTACGGCTGCCCCCAACCCCCAGTTGCCTATTTGTACCCGGCTGGGAACCCAAAATAAAGGGAAGCCCGTTTTTTATTATTTCATGAATTTCATGAAATAATTAGAAAACAAATGACGTAGGCTTTGCCCCATTTTTGTGTCCAGCCAGGTACAACTAGGCAGCTGGGGATTGGAATCCGCAGCACAGGTTGGCCTGAGCTTTCTGGGCCCCACTGCTGCAAATTGCAGTCTGCAGCCGCCTCAGAAAATGGCATTTTCATAGAAGCGCCACCTTCTGGCGCTGTATCCAACTCACGTCCTTTTTTGTAGTTTTTTGGCAAAAAAAATAAAAAATGCTTTCCTGGATTTTCCATTGCCAGTGAAGGTAACACCAAGCAGTGGGGGTTAGCAGCCAGTAGCTGCTTGGATTACCCTTACCTAGCAATACAAAAAATGCAGCGGGAGCCCATATATATTTTTTTTAATTATTTATTTACATAACTAAAAACAAAATGGGCTTCCCTGTATTTTGATTGCTGAACATCACAGTGCTGTAAAAATAAATCTTTAAAAAAATGACGTAGCGCCCCGCGGTATTTTTGATTCTCAGCGCAGATAAAGCAGACAGCTATGGGTTGCCACCCCAGTCTGCCTGCCGTTACCTTGGTTGGCAATCAAAATACAGGGAAGCCCATTAATTTTTTCTATTTAAAAATAGTTAAAAAAAAAAATGACGTTGGGTCCCCCCATTTTTGATAGCCAGCTAGGGTAAAGCAGACGGCTGTAGCCTGAAAACCACAGCTGGCAGCTTTACCGTGGTTGGGGATCCAATGTGGAGGTCCCCTCAGGCTCTTTTTTATAATTATTTTATAAATATTAATAATTACACAATAAAAGTAGGGTCCCCCCCAAATTGGATCACCAGCCAAGGTAAAGCGGACAGCTCTGGTCTGGTATTCTCAGGGTGGGAAGGTCCATAGTTATTGGACCTTCACAGCCTAAAAATAGCAGGCCGCAGGCACCCCAGACGTGGCGCATCCACTAGATGCGCCAATCCTGGCGCTTCACCCCAGCTCATCCCGTGCCCTGGTGCAGTGGCAAACGGGGTAATAAATCGGGTTGATACTAGCTGTAAAGTCACCTGAGATCAAGCCCAGCAGTTTGTGATGTCATGGCGTCTATTAGATACCCAACATCATAAACTGTCAGTACTAACAAAAAAAAAAAAATCGACAAAAGAAATTTATTTGAAAAAACAGTCCCCAAAACATTTCCTCTTTCACCAATTAATTGTAAGAAAAAAAATAAAGGGGTCCCACGACGACTCTGGACCATCTAGAATATGGGGGGGAGACACTCAGGGAACGTATCCCCCATTTTCTAGGAGTGCGGACCCTTCATGTGAGGAGTGTGGGTGCAATGTATCTGCACTCACTCTCCCCGGGTCCACAGCAGCAGAGTCCATGTCGTAATGGTTGCTACCAAAGCTGCAATGCCCTGCTCATGAGGTAAGGGCATGCCTAATCAGGGGAACTACTGTAGAGGAAGCTCTGCTCACTGGTATATAGGTGCTCAGAGGTAATAATAGATAAAATTAGTGAGTAGCCCCGGCACTCTAAATCTCCCAGACTAAGTCAGTAAGTCACAACGGATAGTAATGCAAAATCACTCTTTATTGGTCCGTATTAAGAAAAACATTTTTTTCATAAGCATATATGTTTTTGTCCAAAACAAGTTACAAATGACGTTTCGGCCTGAGCCTTCGTCAGATTGGACTTATCTGCATGTAATCATGAAAAATGACAATAATCAGTATCACATAAGAGTGAGAGAACAATAACATAAACTCGAACAATGTAGAGGTACAATTGGGATGCAGCAAAAAAATTGCAACACAGCAAGAAATGAAACACATGATACAAATGTCATAATACAGTACAAGGACAATATAGTAATGACAAATATGGGGTCAGAGTAGGCTTAGACAGCTCTGGTACGAAAAAGATGTCAATCATAAAGTAACATGTGCAGTAGGTGTAGAGCTACAGTATGCATGGCAGAGCTAATGGGTAGACCGACCATAGAAAAAGAACGGAGAAAAAGTGGAGAAAAAGTGGAGAAAAAGTGGAGAAAAAATGGATAAAAAGTGGAGAAAAAGTGAAGAAAAAGTGGAGAAAAAATGGATAAAAAGTGGAGAAAAAGTGAAGAAAAAGTGGAGAAAAAGTGGAGAAAAAGTGGAGAAAAAGTGGAGAAAAAAATGGATAAAAAGTGGAGAAAAAGTGGAGAAAAAGTGGAGAAAAAAAGGATAAAAAGTGGAGAAAAAGTGGAGAAAAAGTGGAGAAGTGGAGAAAAAGTGGAGAAAAAGTGGAGAAAAAGTGGAGCACCCTTTGGTGCCTTTCATGTGGCACTAAGGGGTGCTTAGCTTTGTATTTAGCCAAAAAAATGAAAAAAAAATGACGTAGGGTTCCCCCTAGTTTTGTAGCCAGCTAGGGTAAAGCAGACGGCTGCAGCCTACAGACCACAGCTGGCAACCTCACCTTGGCTGGTAATCCAAAACTGAGGGCATCCCACGCTGTTATTTTAAATTAAATAAATAATTTAAAAAAAAAACACGTAGGGGTCCCCCAAAATTGGATCACCAGCCAAAGTAAAGCAGACAGCTGAGGCCTGATATTCTCAGACTAGGGAGGTCCATGGTTATTGGACTCTCCCCAGCCTAAAAATAGCAGGCTGCAGCCGCCCCAGAAGTGGCGCATCCATTAGATGCGCCAATCCTGGTGCTTCGCCCCAGCTCATCCCGTGCCCTGGTGCGGTGGCAAACGGGGAAATATATATGGGGTTAATACCAGATGTGTAATGTCACCTGGCATTAAGCCCTGGGGTTGGTGAGGTCAGGCGTCTATCAGATACCCGACATCACCAACCCAGTCAGTAATAAAAAAAAATAGACGACAAACACATTTTTATTTGAAAAAACACTCCCCAAAACATTCCCTCTTTAACCAATTTATTAGAATGAAAAACAAATCCAGGTCTGGTGTAATCCAAGGGGTTGCCATGACGATCCACACAGTCCCAGTCAATGAAGAGCAGGATGTTCCCCATTGGCTGGGAGAGCAGTGCAGTGACCTGAGCTAACATCAATGGGTCAGCCTAGGTCACTGCAGGGGATGACAAGTGCTGCTGTCAGCGAGGTACATTACCTGCGCTGATTTCCAGCACTGCTGACAGCCCCTGTCACTAAGTTCAATGACCGCCGCCTTCACAGCCAAGAATCGCGAGAGGCCCGTGACGTCACCGCTAGTCAGTCTCGGGTCGGAAGCGAGAGAAGGTGATGTGACAAGCGGCGGCCATGGAGGACAGTGACAGCGCTGAGGTCGGGATTGCGGAACTTCATCACCGCAGGCAGGGCCGGCTCCAGGTTTTTGTGGGCCCCGGGCGGAAGAGTCCCAGTGGGTCCCATACACACACAGACACACACACATACACAGATACATACACGTACATATACATATTTAAAGACAAACTCACAAAAATACATATAAACAGACAAATCTATACAGTCATATACACTGACATACATAGATACACATCATACATGCATACATACAGAGACACACACTGCTATGCTGCATACATACATACAGACACACACATACTGCTCTGCATGCATACATACATATAGACAGACACACACACTGCTCTGCTACATACATACATATAGACAGACACACACATACTGCTCTGCTGCATACATACATACAGACACACACACACACTGCTCTGCTGCATACATACATACAGACAGACACGCATACTGCTCTGCTGCATACATACATACATACATACATACAGACAGACACGCATACTGCTCTGCATGCATACATACAGACACGCATACTGCTCTGCTGCATACATACATGCATACATACAGACAGACACGCATACTGCTCTGCATGCATACATACAGACATGCATACTGCTCTGCTGCATACATACATGCATACATACAGACACGCATACTGCTCTGCATGCATACATACATGCATACATACAGACAGACACGCATATTGCTCTGCTGCATATATATACATACATACAGACACGCATACTACTCTGCTACATATATACATACATACATAGACACGCATACTGCTCTGCTGCATATATACATACATACATACAGACACGCATACTGCTCTGCTGCATACATACATGCATACATACAGACAGACACGCATATTGCTCTGCTGCATATATATATACATACATACAGACACGCATACTACTCTGCTACATATATACATACATACATAGACACGCATACTGCTCTGCTGCATATATACATACATACATACAGACACGCATACTGCTCTGCTGCATATATACATACATACAGACATGCATACTGCTCTGCTGCATATATACATACATACATACATACAGACACATATACTGCTCTGCTGCATACATACATGCATACATACAGACAGACACGCATATTGCTCTGCTGCATATATACATACATACAGACACGCATACTGCTCTGCTGCATATATACATACATACATACAGACACGCATACTGCTCTGCTGCATATATACATACATACATACAGACACGTATACTGCTCTGCTGCATACATACATGCATACATACAGACACGCATACTGCTCTGATGCATACATACATGCATACATACAGACACGCATACTGCTCTGCTGCATACATACATGCATACATACAGACAGACACGTATATTGCTCTTCTGCATATATATATACATACAGACACACATACTACTCTGCTACATATATACATACATACAGACACGTATACTGCTCTGCTGCATACATACATGCATACATACAGACAGACACGCATATTGCTCTGCTGCATATATATACATACAGACACGCATACTTCTCTGCTACATATATACATACATACATACAGACACGCATACTGCTCTGCTGCATATATACATACATACACGCATACTGCTCTGCTGCATATATACATACATACATACAGACACGCATACTGCTCTGCTGCATATATACATACATACATACAGACACGCATACTACTCTGCTGCATATATACATACATACATACAGACACGTATACTGCTCTGCTGCATACATACATGCATACATACAGACAGACACGCATATTGCTCTGCTGCATATATACATACATACACGTATACTGCTCTGCTGCATACATACATGCATACATACAGACAGACACGCATATTGCTCTGCTGCATATATATATACAGACAGACACGCATACTACTCTGCTACATATATACATACATACAGACACGTATACTGCTCTGCTGCATACATACATGCATACATACAGACAGACACGCATATTGCTCTGCTGCATATATATATACATACATACAGACACTCATACTACTCTGCTACATATATACATAGATACATACAGACACGCATACTGCTCTGCTGCATATATACATACATACAGACACGCATACTGCTCTGCTGCATATATACATACATACAGACACGCATACTGCTCTGCTGCATATATACATACATACAGACACGCATACTGCTCTGCTGCATATATACATACATACAGACACGCATACTGCTCTGCTGCATATATACATACATACAGTCACGCATACTGCTCTGCTGCATATATACATACATACAGACACGCATACTGCTCTGCTGCATATATACATACATACATACAGACACGCTTACTGCTCTGCTGCATATATACATACATATAGACACGCATACTGCTCTGCTGCATGCATACATACAAACACACACCTTACTCTGCGGGGCCCACACACGCGGCTCCGGGGGTCACACACACGGCTCTGCGGGGCCCACACACGCATGGGGGGACAGGGAGGGGCGGGGAGGGAGTGATGTCCCACATACTGATCAGGTCACGGTGCAGATGGGGCCCACACAGCGCCGGAGGGAAGCGATGTGCTGGGGGTCGCTGGCAGGCACTGTAACTCCTTCATCTGTGCGACCGAGCAGGACGCCGGGCGGTAGCTCCGCCCACAGATGATGCTCAATGCAGGAGAACACAGTGAACGCTGTGGTCTGCGGGCCTTAAAGGGCCGGCAGCCACAGTTTCCAGTGCCAAGGACTGCTGCCCTCGGGCCGACCGCAGGTAAGCCGAGCGGGACCGTGTGTGTGTGTGTGTGTGTGTGTGTGTGTGTGTATGTATGTATGTATGTGTGTGTGTGTGTGTGTGTGTTTGAGTGTGTACATGCCGCGGGCAGGAGGGGGCGTAGCGAGCTGAGCGGGGAAATGTGGGCTTCCTGCACGTAACTAGGATAAACATCGGGTTACTAACCAAAGCGCTTTGGTTGGATACCCGATGTTTATCTTGGTTACCAGCTTCTGGCAGGCTGCCAGCGATGGCTCCCGCTCACTGAAGCTATAAAAAGCCTTGCTTTTTGCTGCTAGAACCGTTCTCGAACGTATCTAGAACTATCGAATTTTAGCAAAAAGCTCGAGTTCTAGTTCGATCTAGAACACCCCCCAAAATCACTCGAACCGCGAACTGGAGAACCGCGAACCGCGCTCAACTCTACCGATGATCACGTTACAGTAAATGACAGCGCCGGTAAAAAATTATTTATCTCCCATCTGGCATGAACAAACTCTTCTCCACTTTTTCTCCACTTTTTCTCCACTTTTTCTCCCCTTCTTCTCCACTTCTTCTCTACTTCTTCTCCACTTTTTCTCCACTTTTTCTCCACTTTTTCTCCACTTTTTCTCCACTTTTTCTACATTTTTTTCTCCACTTTTTCTCCACTTTGTCTCCACTTTTTCTCCACTTTTTCTCCACTTTTTCTACATTTTTTTCTCCACTTTTTATACATTTTTTCTTCACTTCTTCTCCACTTCTTCTCCACTTTTTCTCCACCTTTTCTCCACTTTTTCTCCACTTTTTCTACATTTTTTTCTCCACTTTTTTTCCACTTTTTCTACATTTTTTTTCTCCACTTTGTCTCCACTTTTTCTCCACTTTTTCTACATTTTTTCTCCACTTTTTCTCCACCTTTTCTCCACTTTTTATCCATTTTTTCTCCACTTTTTTTCCACTTTTTCTCCATTTTTTTCTCAATTTTTTCTCCACTTTTTCTCCACTTTTTAACCACTTTTTCTACATTTTTTCTCCACTTTTTCTCCACTTTTTCTCCACTTTTTCTACATTTTTTCTCCACTTTTTCTCCACTTTTTCTCCACTTTTTCTCCATTTTTTCTCCACTTTTTCTCCACTTTTTCTCCATTTTTTTCTCAATTTTTTCTCCACTTTTTCTCCACTTTTTCTCCACTTTTTCTACATTTTTTCTCCACTTTTTCTCCACTTTTTCTCCACTTTTTCTCCATTTTTTCTCCACTTTTTCTCCACTTTTTCTCCACTTTTTTCTCAATTTTTTCTCCACTTTTTCTCCACTTTTTCTCCACTTTTTCTATGGTCGGTCTACCCATTAGCTCTGCCATGCATACTGTAGCTCTACACCTACCGCACATGTTACTTTATGATTGACATCTTTTTCGTACCAGAGTTGTCTAAGCCTTCTCTGACCCCATATTTGTCATTACTATATTGTCCTTGTACTGTATTATGACATTTGTATCATGTGTTTCATTTCTTGCTGTGTTGCAATTTTTTTGCTGCATCCCAATTGTACCTCTACATTGTTCGAGTTTATGTTATTGTTTTCTCACTCTTATGTGATACTGATTATTGTCATTTTTCATGATTACATGCAGATAAGTCCAATCTGACGAAGGCTCAGGCCGAAACGTCATTTGTAACTTGTTTTGGACAAAAACATATATGCTTATGAAAAAAATGTTTTTCTTAATACGGACCAATAAAGAGTGATTTTGCATTACTATCCGTTGTGACTTACTGACTTAGTCTGGGAGATTTAGAGTGCCGAGGTTACTCACTAATTTTATCTATTATTACCTCTGAGCACCTATATACCAGTGAGCAGAGCTTCCTCTACAGTAGTTCTCCTGATTAGGCATGCCCTTTCCTTTATGAGCAGGGCATTGCAGCTTTGGTAGCAACCATTACGACATGGACTCTCCTGGGCTGCTGTGGACCCGGGGAGAGTGAGTGCAGATTCATTGCACCCACACTCCTCACATGAAGGGTCCGCACTCCTAGAAAACAGGGGATACGTTCCCTGAGTGTCTCCCCCCCATATTCTAGATGGTCCAGAGTCGTCGTGGGACCCCTTTATTTTTTTTCTTACAATAAATTGGTGAAAGAGGAAATGTTTTGGGGACTGTTTTTTCAAATAAATTTCTTTTGTCGATTTTTTTTTTTTGTTAGTACTGACAGTTTATGATGTTGGGTATCTAATAGACGCCATGACATCACAAACTGCTGGGCTTGATCTCAGGTGACTTTACAGCTAGTATCAACCCGATTTATTACCCCGTTTGCCACTGCACCAGGGCACGGGATGAGCTGGGGTGAAGCGCCAGGATTGGCGCATCTAGTGGATGCGCCACGTCTGGGGTGCCTGCGGCCTGCTATTTTTAGGCTGTGAAGGCCCAATAACTATGGACCTTCCCACCCTGAGAATACCAGACCACAGCTGTCCGCTTTACCTTGGCTGGTGATCCAATTTGGGGGGGACCCTACTTTTATTGTGTAATTATTAATATTTATAAAATAATTATAAAAAAGAGCCTGAGGGGACCTCCACATTGGATCCCCAACAACGGTAAAGCTGCCAGCTGTGGTTTTCAGGCTACAGCCGTCTGCTTTACCCTAGATGGCTATCAAAAATGGGGGGACCCAACGTCATTTTTTTTTAACTATTTTTTAAATAGAAAAAATTAATGGGCTTCCCTGTATTTTGATTGCCAACCAAGGTAACGGCAGGCAGATGGGGGTGGCAACCCATAGCTGTCTGCTTTATCTGCGCTGAGAATCAAAAATACCGCGGAGCGCTACGTCATTTTTTTAAAGATTTATTTTTACAGCACTGTGATGTCCAGCAATCAAAATACAGGGAAGCCCATTTTATTTTTAGTTATTTAAATAAATAATTAAAAAAAATATATATGGGCTCCCGCTGCATTTTTTGTATTGCTAGCTAAGTGTAATCCAAGCAGCTACTGGCTGCTAACCCCCACTGCTTGGTGTTACCTTCACTGGCAATGGAAAATCCAAGGAAGCATTTTTTATTTTTTTTGCCAAAAAACTACAAAAAAAGGACGTGAGCTTCGCCGTATTTTTGTATGCTAGCCAGGTATAGCAGGCAGGTGCTGGAAGAGTTGGATACAGCGCCAGAAGATGGCGCTTCTATAAAAGGGCCATTTTCTGAGGCGGCTGCAGACTGCAATTCTCAGCAGTGGGGCTCAGAAAGCTCAGGCCAACCTGTGCTGCGGATTCCAATCCAAGCTGCTAAGTTGTACCTGGCTGGACACAAAAATGGGGCGAAGCCTACGTCATTTGTTTTCTAATTATTTCATGAAATTCATGAAATAATAAAAAAAGGGCTTCCCTTTATTTTTGGTTCCCAGCCGGGTACAAATAGGCAACTGGGGGTTGGGGGCAGCCGTACCTGCCTGCTGTACCCGGCTAGCATACAAAAATATGGCGAAGCCCACATAATTTTTTCAGGGGGCAAAAAACTTCTGCATACAGTCCTGGATGGAGTATGCTGAGCCTTGGAAGTTCTGCAGCTGCTGTCTGTCTGTATGGAGAAGAGCAGACAGCAGCTGCAGAACTACAAGGCTCAGCATACTCCATCCAGGACTGTATGCAGAAATTTTTTGCCCACCAAAAAAATGACGTGGGCTTCGCCATATTTTTGTATGCTAGCCAGGTACAGCAGGCAGCCATGGGCTGCCTCCAACCCCCAGTTGCCTATTTGTACCCGGCTGGGAACCAAAAATATAGGGAAGCCCGTTTTTTTTAATTATTTCACTTATTTCATGAAATAATTAAAAAAAAAAACCACGTGAGCTTCGCCCCATTTTTGTGTCCAGCCGGGTACAACTAGGCAGCTGGGGATTGGAATCCGCAGCACAGGTTAGCCCGAGGTTTCTGGGCGCCTCTGCTGCGAATTTCAGTCCGCAGCCGTCCCAGAAAATGGCGCTCTCATAGAAGCGCCATCATCTGGCGCTGTATCCAACTCTTCCAACAGCCCTGGAGCCGGGTGGCTTGTTGGCTAATCATGAGTTAATACTGGCTTTGTTTTACTAGCCAGTATTAAGCCAGAGATTCTTAATGTCAGGCACGTTTGACCCGGCCATTAAGAATCTCCAATAAAGGGTTAAAAAAAAGACACCACACAGAGAAAAAATACTTTAATAGAAATAAATACACAGACACATTAGAGACTCCATCTTTATTACCCCCTGTCAGCCCTCCACGATCCTGATCTTCTGTCTTTCTCGTTCAACAAATGCAGCTCTGCTACATCACATGGGGGAAGACGCTGCTTCCCGTGGAGCATTCACTCCGTGAAAGCTGCACGAGAAGCAGCGTGCAGCCTTCACTCCGTGAGTGATCAGTGCTGCTAGCGGTAACGCTGACAGATGCGTTACCATAGCAACGGTGCTCCCCGAGCCGCGGTAAGCGGTGACGTGTTACACCTCGTGGCTCTCCTGTGGCAAGGAATGAGACAGTCTCCTTGCCTGCCACGAGCGCTCCTCCTCAGCAGCTCCGAAGGTCTGCCAGACTGCGCAGAGTGCAGGAGAAACATCCTCAGAGAGGCAGCACAAGAGTGACACCTAGTGGTACTCCTGTTACAAGAAATGAGGCGGTCTCCCATTTCTTGCCTGCCGCAGCTCCTCCTGCTCAGCAGCCTTGAAGGTCTGTGAGGTTGCGCAATGTGCAGAGATTTGCTGCTCAGGGAAGCAGTGAGACTTCCGTTATCTCTACACATTGTGAGACCGAGGATCCCGCCTCTATTTCCCAGAGGCAGGAGGGTGAGCATGTGCTATGCTTGGTGGATCCTGATTCGCCCACTGACGTCACACGGCTTGATGACAAGGCTGGTGACGTGGTGAATCCTGACTGGCCAGGCTGGGATGTCGTGGATCCTGATTGGGTCAAGTCCGTCATCTCCGCCTCGCGCCCGCCCTTGGCTGGAGCTACACCTCCTTAAAAAGCTCCTCCTGCCATCATGGCGGCGCGCGACCGTCCTTCTATGTTTGGATGTCTGGCAGCGTGCTGCCACGCCACTGCTCAGGCATTATCTTCTTCTGTGGGCTTGGCCCTTGCTGCTTAGGCAGCCCCTGGTTTGCAGGCCGTGTCCCTGCCTTGCTGCTCCGGCAGTAGCTCCTTCTACAGGCCGTGTTCCTGTCCCAGGTGAGCTCCTCGAGTCTCCACTGGACTCACCTGGTTATTGAAAGCACACGTGCGTGGGCACCTCTGTGCTACCCTCGTGCCATATTCTCGTGACTTCCACTGGCACACGTGCGTGGGCACCTCTGTGCTTCCCTGTGCAACAGGTACACCGAGCCGTGTGATCCCTGCCATACAACCCACACGGGTTAGGGCAGACTGGTGTACATAGATCGTCTGTGACATTCCAGACGATCGCTAGCAGCAACCCGCTCACTCTTCACCCACCATAGCAGCGGTCCCTTACACCGCACAGTGGACCTTGACCGGCGGAAGCTGTCCATTCCCCATCTTGGCACGCTTCCCCGGGTCCCCCTCGTAACATTACGGTCACGCCAAAGGTCTGGCTATGGCTGAAGAGCAGCAGCAGTTGCTGAGTTATGTGCAGCAGTTGGAATCACGTTTGGCAGCAGTGGAGCAGTCTTCCTCCGACAAGACTGCTCTGACGACAGTCGCCACCCAGGCGTCTACCCAGGCTGTGCTATTGGGCGGAAGGTCTCCTCGCCTTGCGCTTCCAGAGCACTTTAGCGGGGACAGCTCCGAGTGCCGTGGGTTTATAAACCAAGTTACCACCTACTTAGAGCTGTCCGCGACTCTTTACGCTACCGAGAAGGCGAAGGTAGCCTTCGTCCAGTCCCTGCTCACAGGGAGAGCGCTGAAGTGGTCCACGCCGTTGTGGGAGCGCGGAGATCGTGTGGTGAATAACTTACCAGCTTATCTTGGGGCCATGAGAATGGTGTTCCTCGGGCCTCAAGTCACCCACGACTCCGCGCTGCGCCTCCTACGACTTCGGCAAGGGTCCGCTTCAGTCGGGGACTTTGCCGTACACTTTAGGACACTTGCCGCAGAGCTGGACTGGCCCGATAAGGTCCTTGTCCCTGTGTTCTGGGAGGGCCTGGCAGGGTTCGTCAAAGACGCACTGGCCACGCGTGAGGTGCCTGCTACTTTAGAGTCCTTGATTGTGGTTGCCTCTCGCATAGACATCCGCCAGGCGGAGCGGAGGCTCGAGGTCTCTTCAGCACCCACGTCCTCACGGCCTAAAAAGCGTCTGGCTTCCATCTTCCACCAGACAGGTCTCCCAGCCAGCTCTGTAGGCGACTCCGTGGAGTCAATGGAGGTGTCCAAAGCGGTCTCCTCTACCCCAGGTTCTCGGTCTGGTGTCATCTGCTTTTCCTGTGGGCAGAGGGGACACATAGCTACCCGATGTCCCAAACCGTCGGGAAAAGACAGCGTCTAGTTTCCATCAGAGGGGGGTTACTAGACGCTGCTTCTCCCTCTAGGTTGACTATCAGCGCCCAGTTGCAGTTTGGCACTACTCTCTTCTCTGCTCTGGCCTGCCTGGACTCAGGCGCTGATGGCAATTTCATTTCAACCTCCCTGGCAACCCGATACTCAGTTCCCCTGGTTCTCTTACCCAAGCCACTCAGGGTTCGGGTAGTCAACGGGTCCCTACTAGTCGATCCCATCACCCAGATCACCATCCCTCTCAGGATGGAAGTACCACCAGGACACCATGAGCAGGTGTCCTTCCTGGTGCTTCCAGGGGAGACGGAGGAGATCCTACTGGGCCTCCCCTGGTTGAGACAGCATGCTCCTATACTCAACTGGGCAACAGGGGAGATCTCATCATGGGCAGGATCCTGTAGGGAGCACCTCGTGACTACCGAACCACCCGCTACCAATAGGTCGGTTGGGTCCTCAGGGAATACAGGGGAGCCAGGTTTACCGACACCTTATGAGGCCTACAGGGACGTCTTCTCCAAGAGGGCCGCAGATACCCTTCCTCCCCACCGGCCATACGATTGCCGAATAGACCTGAAGCCAGGCTCCGAGCCCCCTAGGGGCAGAGTGTATCCCCTCTCTGCTCCAGAGACGGAGGCTATGTCCAAATATATTCAGGACAGCCTGGCAAAAGGGTTCATTCGCAAGTCTATTTCACCGGCCGGTGCGGGGTTCTTCTTCGTGCAAAAGAAGGAAGGGGATCTACGCCCCTGTATCGATTACAGGGGATTAAATGCAATCACGATCAAAATCAAATACCCTTTGCCCCTCATTACGGAGTTATTTGATCGATTCCGCGGGGCAAAGATCTTCACGAAGCTGGATCTACGCGGGGCGTATAATCTAGTGCGAGTCCGAGAGGGCGATGAGTGGAAGACCGCCTTCAACACCAGGGACGGTCACTACGAGTATCTCGTAATGCCCTTCGGACTCTGCAATGCCCCCGCCGTATTTCAAGACTTTGTGAATGATGTTTTCCGGGATTTGTATCTTTCCGTGGTTGCATACCTGGATGATATCCTTATCTTCTCCCCCGATCTTGCCACCCATCGGAGGGATGTCATCCGAGTACTTAAGAGGCTCCGCACTCATTCGTTATATGCTAAGCTAGAAAAGTGCGTTTTTGAACGTGAATCCTTGCCGTTCCTGGGGTATATCGTGTCCAGTCAGGGGTTAGCAATGGATCCGGGGAAGTTGGAGACAGTGATGAAATGGCCTGAGCCCCGCTCGCTGAAAGCGATCCAGCGATTCTTGGGGTTTATCAATTATTATCGCCAGTTCATTCCCAACTTCTCGACGGTGGCAGCACCCATCATTGCCCTTACCCGCAAGGGCGCTAATCCCAAAGCATGGACACGGGAAACGGTAGAGGCATTTCACACTCTCAAAACTTACTTCTCCAGAGCTCCCATCCTTCATCGTCCAGACATCTCCAAACCCTTTCTACTAGAGGTAGACGCCTCTTCGGTCGGTGCTGGTGCAGTCCTGTACCAGAAAGACGAACGAGGAAGGAAGCATCCTTGTTTCTTTTTCTCCAAGACCTTTTCTCCAGCCGAGAGGAACTACTCCATAGGGGATAGGGAGTTACTGGCGATGAAACTAGCATTCCAGGAATGGCGGCATCTCCTGGAGGGTGCGAAGCATCCATTTGAAGTATTTTCCGACCATAAAAATCTCACATACCTCCAGACAGCACAACGCCTGAACCCAAGGCAGGCCCGTTGGTCCTTGTTCTTCTCCCGGTTCCGCTTTATTATCCGCCACCTGGCCGGTGAGAAGAACGTACGGGCCGATGCCTTGTCACGTTGTATGGTTGTGTTGGAGGAGGACGAGGAGGAGCCTCGTCTTATACTACCCCCGGACAGCTTGAGGATGGTCACTCCCACTTCTTTGGACCAGGTGCCACCTGGCAAGACCCTCGTTCCCCCTGAACTACGGAATGAGGTGCTATCGTGGGCCCATGCCTCCAAGGTCGGGGGTCACTTTGGGGTCAAAAGGACCAGAGACCTTGTGACTAGGCACTATTGGTGGCCGAGACTACCCCAGGACATACAGGAGTATGTGGGAGCCTGTATGTCGTGTGCACGGAATAAGCCGTCCCGGCAGAGACCGGCAGGTCTTCTTCACCCACTGCCAGTGCCGGATCGTCCCTGGGAAGTGGTGGGAATGGACTTCCTGGGAGATCTGCCCAAGTCAGCAGGTCACAAGGTCGTATGGGTCATCACGGATCACTTCTCTAAAATAGTCCACTTGGTGCCTCTCCCACGACTCCCGACGTCACGTGCTCTCGCCACCTTATTCATTAGGCATGTATTTAGGCTGCATGGCATGCCTGACAAGGTGGTGAGCGACCGGGGTCCCCAGTTCGCGTCTCGCTTCTGGAGAGAGCTCTGTAAGCTCCTGCAGATAGAGCTGAACATCTCCTCCGCATACCATCCCGAAACCAATGGACTGGTAGAGAGGACCAATCAGACCTTGGTAACTTACCTCCGCCATTTTATCTCCGCACACCACGACAACTGGGCTAACCTCCTTCCTTGGGCCGAATTTGCCATTAATAATTCGGTCCATGAATCCTCTGGTCAGACTCCGTTCCTGCTCAATAACGGACAACATCCCAGAATCCCGGTTCCGATGCCCATTACGTCACTCGATCCTAGAGTGGAGGATTAGGCGACCGAGGCCCGGGAGATCTGGGATAACACCCAAGAGGCCCTTAAGAGGGCTAAAGACCGGATGGTGACAACGGCTGATGAGCGCCGCCGCCCTGCACCAGCCTTCGCCCCTGGTGACCTAGTGTGGCTGTCCTCTAAGAATGTTAACCTACGGGTACAGGCAGCCAAGTTCGCCCCTAGGTACCTGGGTCCGTTTAAAGTGCTAGAGCAGGTGAACCCGGTGGCATACCGACTCCAGCTCCCTCCACGCTGGGCTATAGCCAACACCTTTCACGTGTCCCTCCTGAAACCCGTACGACTTAATAAGTTCTCGGGGTCCCTGACGCCTCAAACTGACTCCCCGCCCGACGACTCTGAGGTGGCGAAGCTTGTGGAGACAAAAGTTATACGGGGCAGGAGGTACTACCTCGTGGAGTGGGTCGGCCGTGGTCCGGAGCATAGATCCTGGGAATTGGAGGATCATATCCACGCCCCGGGTTTGATAGCGGCCTTTGAGCACGGGCAGGGGGGGGGCCTAATGTTACACCTCGTGGCTCTCCTGTGGCAAGGAATGAGACAGTCTCCTTGCCTGCCACGAGCACTCCTCCTCAGCAGCGCCGAAGGTCTGCCAGACTGCGCAGAGTGCAGGAGAAACCTCCTCAGAGAGGCAGCACAAGGGTGACACCTAGTGGTACTCCTGTTACAAGAAATGAGGCGGTCTCCCATTCCTTGCCTGCCGCAGCTCCTCCTGCTCAGCAGCCTTGAAGGTCTGTGAGGTTGCGCAATGTGCAGAGATTTGCTGCTCAGGGAAGCAGTGAGACTTCCGTTATCTCTACACATTGTGAGACCGAGGATCCCGCCTCTATTTCCCAGAGGCAGGAGGGTGAGCATGTGCTATGCTTGGTGGATCCTGATTCGCCCACTGACGTCACACGGCTTGATGACAAGGCTGGTGACGTGGTGAATCCTGACTGGCCAGGCTGGGATGTCGTGGATCCTGATTGGGTCAAGTCCGTCATCTCCGCCTCGCGCCCGCCCTTGGCTGGAGCTACACCTCCTTAAAAAGCTCCTCCTGCCATCATGGCGGCACGCGACCGTCCTTCTATGTTTGGATGTCTGGCAGCGTGCTGCCACGCCACTGCTCAGGCATTATCTTCTTCTGTGGGCTTGGCCCTTGCTGCTTAGGCAGCCCCTGGTTTGCAGGCCGTGTCCCTGCCTTGCTGCTCCGGCAGTAGCTCCTTCTACAGGCCGTGTTCCTGTCCCAGGTGAGCTCCTCGAGTCTCCACTGGACTCACCTGGTTATTGAAAGCACACATGCGTGGGCACCTCTGTGCTACCCTCGTGCCATATTCTCGTGACTTCCACTGGCACACGTGCGTGGGCACCTCTGTGCTTCCCCGTGCAACAGGTACACCGAGCCGTGTGATCCCTGCCATACAACCCACACGGGTTAGGGCAGACCGGTGTACATAGATCGTCTGTGACATTCCAGACGATCGCTAGCAGCAACCCGCTCACTCTTCACCCATCATAGCAGCGGTCCCTTACACCGCACAGTGGACCTTGACCGGCGGAAGCTGTCCATTCCCCATCTTGGCACGCTTCCCCGGGTCCCCCTCGTAACAGTGACGTCACCGCTAACTGCGTTGCTATGGCAACGGTGATCTCCGTTAATGACCGGCTGTGTCAGCCGGTCCCTAACGGAACGGGGAGTCGACCGTGTGCTAGAGCATGTTGCCGGTACATGGCGATACACAAATGTGCACCGTGTACCGGAGAGATGCACTCGCAGGTCCTACATGACTCGTCATAGTCATGTGACCAGTCTGTAGCCAATGAGATAATAGCCACGTGACTGGTCACATGGCTATTTTGACGTCACGATAGGTCCTGCATCTCTGCTGGCAGTGCTGGTCACCGGGAGGATTCAGCGATCATCGGATGGAATAGCGGCAGCAGACAGAGTGCAGGAGGGATCGCGGGGACCTGTAAGTGTTATGGCAATGTTTATTAACTGTATGTGTACATTTATAATGCATTTTTATGTTTGTGATTGCCTCCCATTATAGCCTATTGGTTCGAGTTCGGTTCGTCGAACGTTCGACGAACAGAACTCGAACGGGACCTCGGCTCGGCGAGCCGACCTCGAGCCGAACCACGACCGATTCACTCATCTCTAGTTGTACACTTCACAGCTAGATTTGCATCAAGCACAATCAAAAATACGCCATACTTAACCGTTTCCAGGATGACCCCGGGGTAGGTAGCAAAGTCTTTGCTGAACCATGACTTGTTCATCTTGGCTCCTTTTAAAAAACACAGCAAGCAAGGGTTACTCCAAGCTGAGTCTCCCTTTTTCAAAAAATTGGGCCACACAGACACTCCCCTCTTCAGTGGCAGCACTTGTGCCCCAGTTGTACACTTCACAGCTAGATTTACATCAAGCACATTCAAAAATACGCCATACTTAACCGTCCCCAGGAGGACACCGGGGTAGGTAGCAAAGTCTTTCCTGATCCCAGATCTGTTCATCTTGGATCATTTTTAAAAACAATGTAAGCAAGGGTTACTCCAAGCGGAGTCTCCCTTTTTTCCAAAAATTAGGCCACACAGACACCCACCCCTACAGTGGCAGCACTTGTGCCACAGATATACACTTCACAGGTAGATTTGCATCAAGCACAATCAAAAATACGCCATACTTAACCGTTCCCAGGATGACCCCGGGGTAGGTAGCAAAGTATTTGCTGAACCATGACTTGTTCATCTTGGCTCCTTTTAAAAAACACAGCAAGCAAGGGTTACTCCAAGCGGAGTCTCCCTTTTTTCCAACAATTGGGCCACACAGACACCCACCCCTTCAGTGGCAGCACTTGTGCCCTAGTAGTGCACTTCACAGGTAGGTTTGTATCAAGCACATTCAAAAATACGCCATACTTAACCGTCGCCAGGAGGACACCGGGGTAGGTAGCAAAGTCTTTGCTTAACCATGACTTGTTCATCTTGGCTCCTTTTAAAAAACACAGCAAGCAAGGGTTACTCCAAGTGGACTCTTCCTTTTTTCCAACAATTGGGCCACACAGACACCCACTTCTTCAGTGGCAGCACTTGTGCCCTAGTTGTACACTTCACAGCTAGATTTGCATCAAGCACATTCAAAATCCACAAGCATTTACTCTCCCCAGGATGACACAGGGGTAGTAAATTCCTTGTGGATCCATGACTTGTTATTCTGTCCACATTGTCACTGGACAGACGCGTGCGCTTATCTGTCAGCACACACCCAGCAGCACTGAAGACACGTTCAGAGACAACGCTGGCAGCTGGACACGACAAAATCTCCAAGGCGTAAGTCGAGAGCTCTGGCCATTTTTCAAGATTTGAAGCCCAAAATGACCAAGGCTCCATTTGCAATGTCATGGCATCGATGTTCATTTGGAGATACTCCTGTATCATCCTCTCCAGCCGTTGACTATGTGTCAGACTTGTTGTCTCTGGTGGCCTTGCAAAGGACGGTCTAAAAAAATTATGAAAAGATTCAATAAAATTGCTGATACCAGCACCAGATACGGTGCTACTGGTACGGGTAGACTGTTGAAGATGACGAGACCGTCCCATGTTTGTCAAGTTACAACTGGTAGATTCACTCACTGCACCTGCACGGTTGTTTGGTGGAAAAGCCAAGCCAAGATCGAGTAACAGCATCTGCTGATACTCCTGTATACATGCGTCCCTTTCTATGGCTGGAATTATGTCACAAAATTTGGACTTGTACCGGGGATCTAATAGTGTGGCAAGCCAGTAGTCATCATCACTTCTAATTTTGACAATACGAGGGTCATGTTGGAGGTAGTGCAGCAAGAAGGCGCTCATGTGTCTTGCGCAGCCATGCGGACCAAGTCCACGCTGTGTTTGTGGCATAGAGGTGCTAACCGTTCTTTCTTCCTCTGACATCTCCCCCAACCTCTTTCAACTGAAATTTGACCAAGGTCTCCCTCATCGGCTGAGTCTTCCATGTCCATGGACAGTTCGTCCTCCATTTCTTCATGTTCTCCTGCACCTTCCTCAACATTTCACCTGCTACCATGTTCCCTTGTTGATCCCTGTCACCCATGGTCCCATGCCTGCCACGTTGGTGATGATGAACGTCTGGAACTTGGTGATGTTGTTGTGTTTTGCGCATATGAATCCTCCTGTAGTTCCTCCCCTTCCTGCTGTCCCACCCCCTGACTCCGAATAGTGTTTAGCGTGTGCTCCAGCATGTAAATGACTGGAATTGTCATGCTGATAATGGCATTGTCAGCGCTAAACATATTCGTCGCCATGTCGAAACTGTGCAGAAGGGTGCATAGGTCCTTGATCTGAGACCACTCCATCAGGGTGATCTTCCCCACCTCTGCATCTCGTTGGCCCAGGCTATACGTCATGACGTATTGCACCAGGGCTCGGCGGTGCTGCCACAGTCGCTGTAACATGTGGAGAGCTGAATTCCAGCGTGTCGCCACATCGCATTTCAGGCGATGAACCGGCAAGCCAAAAGACTCCTGGAGCGATGCAAGTCGCTCAGCTGCGGCGGTTGAACGGCGGAAGTGAGCAGACAGTTTTCGTACCCTGGTCAGAAGGCCATCTAGGCCGGGATAGTGTGTTAAAAATTGCTGGACAACAAGGTTCAACACGTGAGCCATACAAGGCACGTGTGTCACCTTGCCCAGGCGAAGGGCCGCACCCAGGTTTGCAGCATTGTCGCACACGGCCTTACCAGGCTGCAGGTTAAGTGGAGACAACCATTTACCAAACTCAGTCTCCAGAGCTGCCCACAACTCTGCCACTGTGTGACTCCTATTTCCAAGACATGTCAAGCTAAAGACCACCTGATGCCGTTGCGCTCTGCTGCCAGCATAGTAATGAGGGGTGCGTGATTCCTTCTGCGCAGTGAGAATGCTGGTGGCCTGACCAGGCAGGCTTGGGGTGGAGGTGGAGGACCCAGATGAGGTGGAGGAGGCAGAAGCAGTGGCAGAACTTGGACAGACAGAGGATTGACATACAAGTCGTGGGGACAGAAAGACTTGTGCAGCAGACCCTTCACCATCTATCACCATTGTTACCCAGTGCCTAGTCAGCGACATGTAACGTCCCTGTCCATGCTTACTGGTCCAAGTATCGGTGGTGAAATGCACCCGTTCACACACAGAGTTTCTCAAGGAAGCGATGATGTTGTGTGCGACATGCTGGTGTTGCGCGGGCACACCTTTCTTAGAGAAGTAGTGGCGACTGGGAATCTGGTACTGGGGCACAGCGACAGACATAAGGTCTCTAAAATCCTGTGTGTCCTCCAGGCGGAAAGGCAGCATTTCGGTAGCCAAGAGCTTACAGAGGGATAAAGTCAACCCCTTAGCTTTGTCGCAGGAAATGGCCTTTTATTTGTCTATATCTAAGGGACAGAGATCTGGCTGCTGTGTGTAGACGGTGTAGAGTAGGGTGTCCCTGGAAAAATGCAGGTTTGTGAGGAAAGTGCAGGCGTAGACATGATGTTGCCTTCATCCAACGTTGGTGCTATCGATGTCTGAGAGAGCTGTACACACGCACTTGTTTCCCCTTCCAAACCAACTGACGACCTACCAAGCAAACTACCTGTTGCGGTTACAGTGGTGGAAGTTCTGCGTGGAAAACCAGGTGTGACAGCTGTCCCCACAGTCCTAGAAGATGAAGAGCGTGCGGATGCACTGGAAGGGCCAGGCGGTGGATGGTTTGCTCCGCTAGGCCGCATTGCAGCATGGTGTGCTTCCCACTGGGACATATGATATTTATTCATGTGACAATTCATGGAAGAAGTTGTCAAACTGCTGAGATTTTGCCCTCTACTAACAGAATCACGACAAATTGTACAGATCACATAAGTTGGCCGATCTTTTGCTATATCAAAAAAAGACCAGGCTAGGCAAGGCCTAGAGGGCATGCAACCTGCTGAGCCACCCCGACAAGTGCTCAGAGGCAGAGTGGTGGCTGAGGATGCAGTTGTAGACGTGCTACCAGTGCTCCGACTCTGTCCAGGAAGGCGCAAGGTAACTTCGTCGTCGGTTGCATCCTCCTCCACCGCCTCTGTTGACCTCCTCGAGTGCCTGACTGTGGGTTGACAGTAGGTGGGATCTAGAACTTCCTCATTAATTGTTGTGTTTGCACTCCCCTCACCCTCAGACCGAGCCTCTTCTTGCCCTGACCGAATATTTAAGTTGTCATCCCAATCTGGTATCTGCGTCTCATCGTCATCAGTATGTTCCTCATTGTCTATAGCAACAGGTGTTACAGTTTGTGAAAAAGGGTCAACATTATGCTCAGAAACTTGGTCCTCATGGCCTGAATCAGAGTCACAAAGGTTCTGGGCATCACTGCAGAACATTTCCTGGTCTGTACTCACTGTAGCTTGGGAGCAAACTTCTGATTCCCAGGCTATAGTGTGACTGAACAGCTCTGCAGACTCAGCCATCTCAGTTCCACCATACTGTGCAGGGTGGATGGAGACTTCAGAGCTGGGAGATTGCAAGTGTGATTGGGCTGACAACTCAGAGGACTGGTGTTTTTTGGATGCGGTAGTTGAGGTGGCGGAGAGGGCACTTGTTGGACCACTTGACATCCATTCAAGCATTATCCTTTTTTGGCCATCATCTACCTTTGTTCCAGTTGTTCGTGTCTGTAAAAAAGGGAGCACATCGGATTGTCCACGGTAAGTAGTAGACATCTTACTTTTGCTGGAAGATGGTCTATCTTCAGCAGATGTTAATGGAGCTTTGCCACCTTCCCCACGGACAAACCCCTTTTTTTCCTTTTCCAACACGCCTCTTCCCCTTTCCACCAGCATCTGTCATTTTGCCACTCATGTTGATTGCGACAAGATTGTGCACTGAAAATGTGGTAGTAAAAATTGAGAGGTGCTGTAGATTTCAGCGGTGGTCTAGCTTTATTAACAGCAGAATAAACAACAATAATTATCCCTGACAATGCAACTACGGCCCTTAAACTGGAAGCATAGTTTGCTAGTATGATGGCTTAGTAACAATGAGTTTGAGTGTGCAATGCAGGCAGACGTGCTGCAAATATCTTTGCACTAGTGGGACAATAATGAAGTCCAACAGCCACATTTAGGATGCCACTAAGTTTCCTCAGTGTCTGCTAGTATAATGGCTTAGTAACAATCAGTTTGAGTGTGCAATGCAGGCAGACGTGCTGCAAATATCTTTGCACTAGTGGGACAATAATGAAGTCCAACAGCCACTTTTAGGATGCCACTAAGTTTCCTCAGTGTTTGCTAGTATAATCGCTTAGTAACAATGAGTTTGAGTGTGCAATGCAGGCAGACGTGCTGCAAATATCTTTGCACTAGTGGGACAATAATGAAGTCCAACAGCCACTTTTAGGATGCCACTAAGTTTCCTCAGTGTCTGCTAGTATAATGGCTTAGTAACAATGAGTTTGAGAGTGCAATGCAGGCAGACGTGCTGCAAATATCTTTGCACTAGTGGGACAATAATGAAGTCCAACAGCCACTTTTAGGATGCCAGTAAGTTTCCTCAGTGTTTGCTAGTATAATTGCTTAGTAACAATGAGTTTGAGTGTGCAAAGGGCAGGAGGGTACAGTGGCAGGGTTGTGGGTCAGGGTAGAGGAAAAGAATCCTCCCTTTCTATCCCTCCTAATGGGGAAATGCAGCTAGGAAATCCCTGACCTTAGCTACACAGATGCTGTCATCTTGTGTAGCTGTTAAAATCTGTTTTCACGGACGTGACTGTCACCTATGGCTCTGACCCTGCCGGTATTAGCCCTTACAAGGACTGAAAGAAATTTCTATCCCTATTCTGTATAGCGCTGTGTATAGAGCGTACACAGCAGTATCGGATACAGGAGCTACGCCAGCGGTGACTGACACCAAGACGCAGAAGGCAGATAATGGCGTGCTGGAGGAAAATGTCCGTTTTTATAATGCAGGGACATGTGACATGGACATCCTATCACACATGCCGTTGCTTCTCTGGCTAAAAGTCCACTTAGCTGTGTGTGTGTCTGGGATTGGCTGACATGCTGGCCCGCCCCACTACACGCGCACGCTTAGGGAAGGAAGACAAGGAAAAAAAAAAAAAAAATGGCGATCAAACAGCAGTGATCTGAATGCGCTGTTCCCGCACACTATACACTGAAATTTCATAATAGTGTGAGTCACAGAGTGACTTACACTATTACAGCGGAAAGCCAGCTAGTAATTAGCTTGTCTTTTTGCTGCTAGAACCATTCTCGAATGTATCTAGAACTATCGAGCTTTAGCAAAAAGCTCAAGTTCTAGTTCGATCTAGAACAGCCCCCAAAATCACTCAAGCCGCGAACTGGAGATCCTCGAACCGCGAACCGCGCTCAACTCTAGTGATGACCACTACACTATGAAACCTGACAAAAAGTTATAGAGTATTGGCTATCGGAGCAGAATTGTGACTGACGGGGCCTTTTCATTGCAGAAGGAAAGTATTTTTGGTTAATGATACATTTACAATTTTTATTACATATTTTACCAGTTTTCTTCCTACAAAGGGATTTTGCTTAAATTGAAGTTTATATTGAATGTGTTACTTTTTTCTCTTTAGTTTGTCATTTGGCAATGAAACCAAGAATTTCATATATTACAAGTCGATAGGAAATTACTTCAACACCGAAAATGGATTGGTTTCACTGGGGATTGAACCCAGGACCTTCTGCATGTGAAGCAGACGTGATGACCACTACACTATGAAACCTGTGAAATCCTGCATAGTAATGGCAATTGGAGACGAGTTTTGACCGCCAGGGGAAAAAAATAATAATTCGCAGTTCTGTTGGTGATGGAAGCAAAAACATCCCATCATTCGGCAAGAAAGTCAAGAACTTCATATATTGTAGTTTGATAGGGTATTATTTCAACACCAAGAACAGATTGGTTTTACTGGGGATGGAACCCAGGACCTACTGTGTGTTAAGCAGACGTGATGACCACTACACTATGAAACCTGATGGAAATTACTGTGTATTGGCTAGCAGAGCAGAATTGTAACTGACGGGGCCTTTTTATTGGTGAAGGAAAGTATTTTTGGTTAATGAAACATTTACAATTTTTTTTACATATTTTACCAGTTTTATTCCTACAAAGGGATTTTGCTTAAATTGAAGTTTATATTGAATGTGTTACTTTTTTTCTACATAGTTTGGTCAATTGCTTTTGTATTTATGGGAACTATATTTTTTGAAACAAACAGGATTTTTATAATATGGGATTATGTTTTCTGCTAAAATGGTCAATAAAAAAGAAACCCAAAATCGTAGTTCTCCTTGTAATAGAAGCCAAAATGTATTGTCATTTGGCAACGAAACCAAGAATTTCATATTTTACAGGTTGATAGGAAATTATTTCAACACTGAAAACAGATTGGTTTCACTGGGGATTGAACCCAGGACCTTCTGCGTGTGAAGCAGACGTGATGACCACTACACTATGAAACCTGTGAAATCCTGCAAAGTAATGGCAATTAGAGACGAGTTTTGACCGCCAGGTAAAAAAAAATAATTCGTAGTTCTATTGGTGATGGAAGCCAAAACATGCCATCATTCGGCACCAAAGCCAAGAAATTCATATATTGTAGTTTGATAGGGTATTATTTCAACACCAAGAACAGATTGGTTTTACAGGGGATTGAATCCAGGACCTTCTTCATGTTAAGCAGACGTGATGAGCACTATACTATGAAACCTTTGAAATATTGCAAAGTAATGGCAATTAGAGACGAGTTTTTATATGGGCGGGCAAACCAGTACGCTTAAAGAGAACCACCCTATTTAGATCCAAATGCAGAGGCGGGATCGGGCTGCCAGATATGAAACGTTACCATTTAGCGGGCCATCTCACCAGGATAATTGCTTGGTGCAGGAACGGTACACAGAAGATGTGGGTTCAAACTGAACAGTCTTTTTCTCAAATACCTTTAAATAAATTGCCTTGGGTGCTCCCGGAGGCTCCTGCGGGGCTGAAGGTACATTCAACTATTGGTCCTACGGTGACGTATTGCAATATGGGTCTGGTGCGTGCAGAATTGATCCCCCTTCACTCCCGCATGATGCCTATCTTGAGCCATCCCTCTCTTGAGCCAGGAAGAACGGACCCCATATTTCAGTTGTGGATACACAATGGGATGGATCGGGCAGAAGACTTCGGAGACCGAGAGGGTTGGCCCTCGATTGCCAATTTGGAGGCTAGACAAACCCCAGCCCCGTTGGGACGATGGAGATGTTTACAGCTGGCACATTTTCTCAGTAAAATTCCAAATAGGGCCTATTTCCAACAGCCCAAGACACGATTTGAAATTATCTGTGGGGGAACAGGCCCGACTCGACACTCGTTATCGGCGGTATATTCTTTGTTATCCTCGCCTTCAGACCAACCTCCTCCTTCATTTGTAGTGAAGTGGGAGAGTGACCTCGGCGTGAGCGTCTCCTCTGACCAATGGTAACGTATCTGTTCGCTTGCAAACAGCTCATCCATTAGCTCTAGATTCCAGGAAGCCAGTTACAAATTACTGTCCAGATGGTACATTGTGCCATCTGGAATTCATGCCATTTTTCCAGGAGTGGATCCTACTTGCTGGAGATGTGGTGGGGAGGAGGGCACTCTCTTCCACGTGTTTTGGGAGTGCGAGGCGATCCAGCCATTCTGGAAAGGTGTGTCTGACATCATCCGGTTGGTTCAGGAACCACTGAGGAAATGGGTCTAGCCATCTTCCTGTTGCATCCCTGCGAGACCCCACTAAAAACATACAAAGCATCCCTGAGGAAGTTCCTCATAATGGAAGCGAGACTATGTATCCCGGAGAGATGGAGATCTCTGACCCCCCCATGGTGGCACAGTGGATCACTAAGGTCAATGACCTAATGCATATGGAGGATCTGACCTCCTCATTGCAAGACTCATATGTGAAATTCTGGGCCACCTGGCGGGGGTGGATGGACTTCCAACAAACAGGGGACTATAGAGAGCTGGTGGGAGACGGCACAGGAACCAACGAATCCGCAATTCTGTAAGTGTGCTCATAAGCGGCGGGTATGAATGTCCGCCGACTCTCACCCTACCTCCTACCTCCTACCTCACCTCCTCCCGTCCCATCTCTCTCCTGCTCATCCTCTTATGCCTCTCCTATATTCTTTTTCTTTTTCTATCTTATCTTCTTTTTCTTTTCTTCTTTCAAGCTTGAGTATCTTAATATCTTAAGGCACAATGTGCATTTTCACTTAAATAAATAAAAAAGAAAAACCTTACGGGAACCTTGCATAGTTAGATGTTCGGGATGGGATGTACGTCTGCTACACCCTACCTAGTTGTGCATAAGAATGGTTTCAATGTACTCTCTATTCGGAGCAGACTGTGATTTTTGCAGATGGGCCGTTAGGTCCATGGACCTGTATTTGTTTTGTTATGACGGTTTCTAAATAAATAAAGAATTTAAAAAAAAAAAGAGACGAGTTTTGACCGCGAGGTAAAAAAAACAAATTTGTAGCTCTGTTGTGAATGGAAGCCAAAACATCCCGTCATTCGGCAACAAAGCCAAGAACTTCATATATTGCAGGTTGATAGGGTTTTGTTTCAACACCATGAACAGATTGGTTTTACTGCTGATTGAACCCAGGATCATCTGCAAGTTAAGGAGACGTTATAACCACTACACTATGAAACCTAATGGAAAGTTACTGTGTATTGGCTAGCAGAGCAGAATTGTGACTAACGGGACCTTTTTATTGCTGAAGGAAAGTGTTTTTGGTTAATGAAACATTTAAAATTTTTATTACATATTTACCAGTTTTATTCCTACAAAGAAATTTTGCTTAAATTGAAGTTTACATTGAATGTGTTACTTTTTTCTACATAGTTTAGTCGTTTGCTTTTGTATTTATGGGAACTATATATTTTGAAACAAACAGGATTTTTATAATATGGGATTATGTTTTCTGCTAAAATGTTCAATAAAAAAGAAACCCAAAATCGTAGTTCTCTTGGTGATGGAAGCCAAAATGTATTGTCATTTGGCAACGAAACCAAGACTTTCATATCTTACAAGTCGATAGGAAATTACTTCAACACCAAAAACAGATTGGTTTCACGGTGGATTGAACCCAGAACGTTCTGCATGTGAAGCAGACTTGATGATCACCACACTAGAAAACCTGTGATATCCTGCAAAGTAATAGCAATTAGAGACGAGTTTTGACCGCCAGGGGAAATAAAAATAATTCGTAGTTCTGTTGGTGATGGAAGCTAAAACATCCCATTGTTCGGGAACAAAGCCAAGAACTTTATATATTGCAGGTTGATAGGATATTATTTTAACAGCAATAATAGCTTGGTTTCACTAGTGATTGAACCCAGGACCTTCTGCATGTAAAGCGGACGTGATTACCACTACACTATGAAACCTGAGAAAAAATTATAGAGTATTGGCTATCGGAGCAGAATTGTGACTGACGGGGCCTTTTTTTTGCTGAAGAAAAGTGTTTTTGGTTAATGAAACATTTACAATTTTTTTTACATATTTTACCAGTTTTATTCCTACAAAGGGATTTTGCTTAAATTGAAGTTTATATTGAATGTGTTACTTTTTTTCTACATAGTTTGGTGTTTTGCTTTTGTATTTATGGGAACTATATATTTTGAAACAAAAAGGATTTTTATAATATGGGATTATGTTTTCTGCTAAAATGGTCAATAAAAAAGAAACCCAAAATCGTAGTTCTCTTGGTGATGGAAGCCAAAATGTATTGTCATTTGGCAACGAAACCAAGAATTTCATATTTTACAGGTTGATAGGAAATTACTTCAACACCGAAAACGGATTGGTTTCACTGGGGATTGAACCCAAGAACTTCTGGGTGTGAAAAAGAAAAGTTTTTGATTTCTTCTGGTGGACCAACCCAAATCAGCAGCATGTCATCTGGGTATCTGCCATACCAAAGGATGCTGCTGCTGCTGCTGCTGTTGAATGGGTTTGCATCACCATATAAAAACTGTTCCTCCCACCTCGCCATGACAATATTAGCCAGCGAGGGGGAGAATCGAGCCCCCATACTGACTCACCTACACTGCAAATAATACTGTCCATCAAAGGTAAAATAATTGTGTTGTAAAAGAGAAACTGTACAGCCATCAAAATAAAATCCTTAAGTTCAGTTTCATAAGTGCTGAATCTGTCCAGATGTTGTGACAGAGATCTTAATGCTATATTGTGTGGTATTGAAGGGTACAATGAAATTACATCGCATGAGATCCATCAATAGTTTTTTTGCCAATGAAATTTATCCAATGCTTTGACAATTTCTTTCGTGTTTTTGATAAAACCTGGGATGTTATAAACCAATGGTTGCAAAAATTGATCCACCCAACCTCCTAATTTTTCCCCCAAAGACCCTATACCGGAGACAATGGGCCTGAGGGGGGGGGAGGAAAAATGTTTTTATGTATTTTAGGTAATGAATGGTAAATTGGTACCACAGGAAATGACACATATAGATAGTCTTTTATTTTACTATCAATGGCTCCCATACAAACACCCTTTTCCAAGATTTTTAACATAAGATTATTGTAATGGTCAGTAGGATCATTTTGTAGTTCCATATAGGTATCCGGTCCTGTAGATCAGAGAGAGTTAATTTGTTATATATGCCAGAGTCGAGCAGGACGATCAACCCCCCTTTATCTGCTTGTCTGATCACTATGTTAGTATTATGAATTAGTTCAGACAATGCGGTTCTTTCTCCTTTTGTGAGATTATCTCTGTGGGGGGAGAGTGTCCTGCTCAGCTCTGTTAATTTTTGGACTATCAGTTCTTGAAAAGTGTCCATTATCATTGGTCGGGATTGAACTGGATAATATGTCTGATTAGACAACTGAATTTTTGATCTAATGTCTTCAGAGTAATATTGCTGATTCTGGTCCGACTGGAGTAGACGGAGGTCCATGATGGCTTTTTGTTCTTGGAACAATGGGTAGTCATTTGCAATATAAGGTTTATCAGTTGGTACAATAGTCTCTTGGATATTTTCTGTTGTCTCTGTATCTTGAAAGAAGTGTCGCTTTAATGTTATATTTCAGGCAATTTTTTTCAGGTCTAAGATGGTATGGAAGACAACAAAATTAGTATTAGGTGATAATCCCAAGCCCTTGCTTAATAGTGAAATTTGATTCTCTGAAAGGATATAAGCAGAAAGGTTCCAGACTGGCACATTATCGGGCTCTAATTGTAATTTCGGGCTCCTTTTATGTTTTTTCTATGAAATTCTGCGAAGTAATGGCAATTAGAGACAAGTTTTGACCACCAGGAAAAAAAAAAAAAAAATCGTAGTTCTAATGGTGATGGAAGCCAAAACATCCCGTCATTCGGCAACAAAGCCAAGAACTTTATATATTGCAAGTTGATAGGGTGTTATTTCAACACAAAGAACAGATTGGTTTTACAGGGGATTGAAACCAGGACCTTTTGCATGTTAAGTAGACGTGATGACCACTACATTATGAAACCTAACGGAAAGTTACCGTGTATTGGCTAGCAGAGCAGAATTGTGACTGACAGGGCCTTTTTATTGCTGAAGGAAAGTATTTTTGTTAATGAAACATTTACAATTTTTATTACATATTTTACCAGTTTTATTCCTACAAAGAAATTTTGCTTAAATTGAAGTTTATATTGACTGTGTTACTTTTTTCTACATAGTTTGGTCTTTTGCTTTTGTATTTATGGGAACTATATATTTTGAAACAAGGAGGATTTTTATAATATGGGATTATGTTTTCTGCTAAAATGGTCAATAAAAAAGAATCCCAAAATCGTAGTTCTCTTGGTGATAGAAGCCAAAATGTATTGTCATTTGGCAACGAAACCAAGAATTTCATATATTACAGGTTGATAGGAAATTACTTCAACACTGAAAATGGATTGGTTTCACTGGGGATGGAGTCTAGGACATTCTGCGTGTGAAGCAGACGTGATGACCACTACACTATAAAACCTTTGAAATCCTGCAAAGTAATGGCAATTAGAAACTAGTTTTGACCGCCAGGGGAAAAAAAAATAAATTCATAGTTCTGTTGGTGATGAAAGCCAAAATATCCCGTCATTCGGCAACAAAGCCAAGAACTTCAAATATTGCAGGTTGATAGGGTATTAGTTCACCACCAAGAACAAATTGGTTTTACCATTGAACCCAGGACCTTCTGCGTGTTAAGCAGACGTGTTGACCACTACACTACGAAACCTGATAGAAGGTTATAGTGTCTTGGCTAGCAGAGCAGAATTGTGATTGACGGGGCCTTTTTATTGCTGAAGGAAAGTATTTTTGGTTAATGAAACATTTACAATTTTTATTACATATTTTACCAGTTTTATTCCTACAAAGGGATTTTGCTTAAATTGAAGTTTACATTGAATGTGTTTCTTTTTTCTACATAGTTTAGTCTTTTGCTTTTGTATTTATGGGAACTATATATTTTGAAACAAACAGGATTTTTATAATATGGGATTATGTTTTCTGCTAAAATGGTCAATTAAAAAAGAAACCCAAAATCGTAGTTCTCTTGGTGATGGAAGCCAAAATGTGTTGTCATTTGGCAACGAAACCAAAAATTTCATATATTACAAGTCGATAGGAAATTACATCAACACGGAAAACGGATTGGTTTCACTGGGGATTGAACCCAGGACCTTCTGCGTGTGAAGCAGACATGATGACCACTACTCTATGAAACCTATGAAATCCTGCAAAGTAATGGCAATTAGAGACGAGTTACGACTGCCAGGGACCTAAACCAAAATTTGTAGTTCTCTTGGTGATGGAAGCCTAAACGTACTGTTATCCGGCTATGAAGCTAAGAACTTCATATGTAGAGATGAGCGAACCGGCCGCGGTTCAGCTATAGTTCGGTTCGCCGAACCGAGTTCGGTTCGGTGAACCGCTCGAACCCCATAGGAAACAATGGGAGGCAATCACAAGCACATAAAAACATATTATAAATGTACACATACAGTAAATAAACATTGCCATAACACTTACCTGTCCCCGTGATCCGTCCTGCACTCTGTTTCCTGCCGCCATTCCATCCGATGATCGCTGAATCTTCCCGGTTACCAGCACTGCCAGCAGTGATGCAGGACCTATCGTGACGTCAAAATAGCCTTGTGACCAGTCACATGTCTATTATCTCATTGGCTACAGACTGGTCACATGACTTTGACACTGACATGCTAGGACCTGTCATTGCATCTCTCTGTTACGCTCCAGCAATCCCACTAGCAACCTGACCTGGCAGGGATCGCTGGAGCGTCGCTACACGGGTTGTTGGTGAGCTGTCAGACAGATCTCAGCAGCAACCAGTGACCAGGCCCTAGCCAGCAGCGACGCGTGGAAGCGATGCTGCGCTTCGTAACTAAGGTAAATATCGGGTAACCAACCTGATATTTACCTTGGTTAACAGTGCACACTGCTTAGCGCTGTCTCCATGCACTCCTAGCCAGAGTACACATCGGTTTAATTTTACCCGATGTGTAGTCTGGCTATGTGTGCACGGAGCAGGGAGCCGGCACTGTGACAGCAGCGGATGCTGGTAACGAAGGTAACCAAGGAAAGGGCTTCTTGGTTACCCGATGTTTACCGTGGTTACCAGCGTCTGCAGAAGCCGGCTCCTGACCGGTGACACAGCCAGTTAATAACGGAGCTCAACATTGCCATAGCAACGAGCTTGGTAGCGGTGACGGGGACGTCTCGCTACCAGCACGCAGCAGCACTGGAATTACGTGATCGGAGCACCGTTGCTATGGCAACCCGTGCCACCGCTTAGAGCTGGGAGCCTGTGGTCACTCTCATAGAGTGATTTCTGCACGGAGCACAGCGTCTTCCCCCATTAAGCTGTGCAGTCTGATGGAGCAGACAGAGCTGCATGTGTTGAAGGGGAAAGAAGACAGAAGATCATGGATCGTGGAGGAATGACAGGGGGTAATAAAGATGGAGTCTCTAAGTGTGTCTGTGTATTTATTTCTATTAAAGTATTTTTTCTCTGTGTGGTGTTTTTTTTAACCCTTTATGGGAGATTCTTAATGGCTGGGCCAAACGTGCCTGACATTAAGAATCTCTGGCTTATTACTAGCTAGTAAAACATAGCTAGTATTAACTCATTATTACCCAGCAAGCCACCCGGCTTCAGGGCTGCTGGAAGAGTTGGATACAGCGCCAGAAGATAGCGATTCTATGAGAGCGCCATTTTCTGGGGCAGCTGCGGACTGCAATTTGCAGCAAAGGGGCCCAGAAACCTCGGGCTAACCTGTGCTGTGGATTCCAATCCCCAGCTGCCTAGTTGTACCCGGCTGGACACAAAAATGGGGCGAAGCCCACGTCGTTTTTTTTTTTAATTATTTCATGAAATTCATGAAATAATTAAAAAAGGGCTTCCCTATATTCTTAGTTCACAAGCCGGGTACAAATAGGCAGCTGGGGGTTGGGGGCAGCCCGTACCTGCCTGCTGTACCTGGCTAGCATACAAAAATATGGCGAAGCCCACGACATTTTTTTTTAGTTTTTTGGCAAAAAAAATGTTTTCCTGGTTTTTCAATTGCCAGTGAAGGTAACACCAAGCAGTAGGGGTTAGCAGCTAGTAGCTGCTTGGATTACCCTTAGCTAGCAATACAAAAAATGCAGCGGGAGCCCATATATATATTTTTTTAATTATTTATTTAAATAACTAAAAAAAAAAAGGGCTTCCCTGTATTTTGATTGCCTGACATGACAGTGCTGTAAAAAAAAATAATAAAAAAAAAATGACATAGCACTCCGCGATATTTTTGATTCTCAGCGCAGATAAAGCAGACAGCTACGGGTTGCCACCCCCATCTGCCTGGCGTTACCTTGGCTGGCAATCAAAATACAGGGAAGCCCATTAATTTTTTTTATTTAAAAAAATAGTTAAAAAAAATGACGTGGGGTCTCCCCATTTTTGATAGCCAGCTAGGGTAAAGCAGAAGGCTGCAGGCTGAAAACCACAGCTGGCAGCTTTACCGTGGTCAGGGATCCAATGTGGAGGTCACCCCAGGCTCTTTTTATAATTATTTTATAAATAATAATAATTACAAAAAAAAGTAGGGTCCCCCCAAATTGGATCACCAGCCAAGGTAAAGCGGACAGCTGTGGTCTGGTATTCTCAGGGTGGGAAGGTCCATAGTTATTGGCCCTTCACAGCCTAAAAATAGCAGGCCGCAAGCGCCCCAGAATTGGCGCATCCACTAGATGCGCCAATCCTGGCGCTTCACCCCAGCTCATCCCGTGCCCTGGTGCAGTGGCAAACGGGATAATAAATGGGTTTGATACTAGCTGTAAAGTCACCTGACATCAAGCCCAGCAGTTTGTGATGTCATGGCGTCTATCAGATACCCGACATCACAAACTGTCAGTACTAACAAAACAAATAGACGAAAAAAAATGTATTTGAAAAAACACTCCCCAAAACATTCCCTCTTTCACCAATTTTTTGTAAGGAAAAAAGATAAAGGGGTCCCACAATGACTCTGGACCGTCTAAAATATGGGGGGACACGCTCAGGGAACGTATCCCCCATTATCTAGGAGTGCAGACCCTCCATGTGAGGAGTGTGGGTGCAATGAATCTACACCCACTCTCCCCAGGTCCACAGCAGCAGAGTCCATGTCGTAACTGTTGCTACCAAAGCTGCAATGCCCTGCTCATGAGGTAAGGGCATGCCTAATCAGGAGAACTATTCTACATTTCCAAATATTGGTATTTGCTGATATTATTGCTATTCCACCTACTATATATTGGGGATAGGATCTTGGAGATGGAATACCCCTTTAAGTCCAGTTATCCAGCTGAATGAATACTAAACAACAGAGCTCGCTATTTAGACATGTTTTCTTGTGGCGTATAATGGACTCTCATGTTTGGTAGTCATTCAGCAGGGCAACTATAAAATCAAATCCCTCCAATTGGAAAAGTAGTATAGCTCTCCTGATCAACTATGTTCCTTACCTCATGAGCAGGGCATTGCAGTAGCTTACAGATGCATGGTTACCATCACTCACTGTGTCTGAACACAGGAACTTGAGCTGACAGCCGCTCTGTGCATGCGGCAGCGTCTATTGTGAAGGAAGGGGCCGCGGGGGATCAACGCTGCACAGGTACCGTGGGACACCGGGGAACACCTAGTGAGGTTATAGGGGGTGACCTGGCAGGGCCTGGGGAGGAGTTCTCTGTCGCGTGTGTCATGGCACATGTGACAGAAATCAGAGGAGTAGGGTGAATGTGGCCGGCGCGCTGCTGTGCGCGCGGCCATCTTGGATTTTCCGGGAGGGGGTCGGGGGGCGCTTTAGCGACACCGGGGAGGAGATTTATCTCCCATCTGACATGTTTGTTCATGCCAGATGGGAGATAAATAATTTTACTGTAACGTGATCACCGGTATACGGTGTATACCGGTGATCACGTGAGCGGGGACCGGACAAACTGACCTGAATTATAATCTCCAGGGTCTCAGCTACCCCTGAAACCCTGGAGATTTTCTGACGCTGGGGAACACTATTCACTTATTTCTGCCTGCTGTTTATAAATGGCAGATTAGAATAAGACTACATTCACACGACCGATCCGTTTTTGCGGTTTGCAAAAAACGGTCCGTTTTTTTTTCACTGGTGCATCCGTGTGGCATCCGTTTCCGTTCCGTATTGTTAGGTCCGGGAGGTGGATCCACTGGGCCGTGCACCCCACCGGAGGCCTGGGTGCACAGTAGCCGGAGCACTAGCATGGCAGGGGATGGGTAGAACAGTCACTGGGGCTTCAGAGTTCCTGGAGACAGTGCAGGCAATAGTATTGATCACAGGACACGGCACAACAGGGACCTGAGCACCTAGCTTTCAAGACAAGGCTTACAAGACACGTTGATCAGGCCCCACCCACATGGCAAGGCCAGTCTTATATACCCAGCACAGCCTCATGTCATATTCTGCTGTAGCAGTGCTTGGCCCATAAGACCAGGTGAGTGGGTGCGGCCCGACCCTATACAGAAGCATGAGTCAGACACATGAGACTGGGGACAGGACACAGGAGAGCACGAGCTGGAGCGGCAGCCATGACCAGTAGACACGTGGACCGGATCAGTGGTTAAGGAGAGGTGCCATGCAGGTGCGACCGGATCAGTGGGTAAGGAGCAGTGCCGAGGCATCGGAAGCGTGACATGTATACGGTGCGTATCTCATCTGTTTGTCATCCGTGTGCCTTCCATTTTTTTGGCGTACTGACAAAAAACTGAAGGAGGGAATATACATAAATTTATCCAGGATCCATAGCTTCAACCTACATGAGGCGGTCACATGTTCACTCCAGTGCCATTTTCTACTGCTTTTCACAGCGTAGAGCGCTCTGGTGATTTTCCTTTGCTTGTACACTTCATATCAGTCTTTTCTGTCATTATAATGGCAGAAAGACACATAATGTCCCACTCTACTGCATTTTGTAATTTTGCACCCTTTGGTGCCTTTCATGTGGCACTAAGAGGTGCTTAGCCTTGTAGTTACCAAAAAAAATAAATACATTTTAAAAAAAAAATGACGTGGGATTCCCCCTATTTTTGTAGCCAGCTAGGGTAAAGCAGACGGCTGCAGCCTGCAGACCACAGCTGGCAGCTTCACCTTGGCTGGTAATCCAAAACTGGGGGCACCCCACGCTGTTGTTTTAAATTAAATAAATAATTTAAAAAAAAAAAGGGGTCCCCCCAAAATTTAACCACCAGCCCAGGTAAAGCAGACAGCTGGGGTCTGATATTCTCAGACTAGGGAGGTCCACTGTTATTGGACACTCCCCAGCCTAAAAATATCAGGCCGCAGCTGCCCCAGAAGTGGCACATCCATTAGATGCGCCAATCCTGGTGCTTCGCCCCAGCTCATCCCGTGCCCTGATGCGGTGGCAAACGGGGTAATATATATGGGGTTAATACCAGATGTGTAATGTCACCTGGCATCAAGCCCTGGGGTTGGTGAGGTCAGGCGTCTATCAGATACCCGACATCACCAACCCAGTCAGTAATAAAAAAAAAAAATAGACGACAAACACATATTTATTTGAAAAAACACTGCCCAACTCATTGCCTCTTTCACCAATTTATTAGAAAGAAAAACAAATCCAGGTCTGCTGTAATCCAAGCGGTTCCCATGATGATCCATACCATAGTCACTGTCCCAGTCAATGAAGAACAGAATGTTCCCCATTGGCTGGGAGAGCAATGCAGTGACCTGAGCTAACATCAGAAGGTCAGCCCAGGTCACTGCAGGGCATGACAAGTGTTGCTGTCAGCGAGGTACATTACCTGCGCTGATCTCCTGCACTGTTGATACTGCACACTGACTTCAATCACCTCCACAGCCAAGTATCGCGAGCGGCCCGTGACGTCACCGCTAGTGACAGTCTCGAGCCGCAGTGACAGATGTGAAGCGGCAGCCATGGAGGACAGTGTCAGCACTGAGGTCGGGAGGGCAGGACTTCATCACCGCAGGTAAGCCGAGCAGGGCCATGTGTGCGGTGCGAGGTGGGCGGAGCCTAGCGAGGTAATGTGTGCGGGTGCAAGGTGGGTGGAGCCTAGCAAGGTAATGTGTGTGGGTGCGAGGTGGGCGGAGCCTAGCGGGGTAATGTGTGCGGGTGCGAGGAAGGCGGAGCCTAGCAAGGTAATGTCTACGGGTGCGAGGTGGGCGGAGCCTAGCGGGGCTATGTGTGTGGTGCGAGGTGGGCGGAGCGTAGCGGGGTAATGTGTGCAGGTGCGAGGTGGGCGGAGCCTAGCGGAGTAATGTGTGTGGGAGCAAAGTGGGCGGAGCCTAGCAGGGCTTTGTGTGCGTGTGAGGTGGGCAGAGCCTAGCGGGGTAATCTGTGCATGTGTGAGGTGGGCAGAGCCTAGCGGGGTAAATGTGTAATGCGAGGTGGGCGGAGCCAAGCAGGGCTATGTGTGCGGTGCAAAGTGGGCGGAGCCTAGCGGAGTAATGTGTGCGGGTGCGAGGTGGGCGGAGCCTAGCGGGGTAATGTGTGCGGGTGCGAGGTCTGCGGAGCCAATCGGGGCCATGTGTGCGGTGCGTGGTGGGCAGAGCCTAGCAGGGCTATGTGTGCGGTGCGAGGTGGGCGGAGCCTAGCGGGGTAATGTGTGTGGTGCGAGGTGGGCAGAGCCTAGCGGGGTAATGTGTGCGGTGCGAGGTGGGCGGAGCCTAGCAGGACTTTGTGTTTGGTGCAAGGTGGGCGGAGCCTAGTGGGGTAATGTGTGCAGGTGCGAGGTAGGCGGAGCCTAGCAGGGCTATGTGTGCGGGTGTGAAGTGGGGGAGCCTAGCGGGGCCATGTGGCGCTGGGGACATCAGTGTCGGGGACTGCAAGGCTTGGGATAGGTGAGTGTGAGTGAGGGTACTTTCACACATCCGGATTTTTGCTCTGCGGCACAATGCGGCGTTCTGCAGAAAAACCGCAACCGGCTTTTGTAACGCCGGGTGCGGGGTTTTTTGCATAGACTTACATTAGTGCCGCATTGTGCCGCAAGAACTTGCGTTCGGTCCGGTTTTTGCCGCATGCGGCAGATTTAGCCGATGCCGCGCCCGGATCGAACGTTCCCTGCAACATTTTTTGCTCCGGCAAAAAACACCGCATCGCGCCGCATCCGGCCGCTGCGGCGCATTTTTCAATGCATCCCTATGGAGGCCGGATGCGGCGCGATGCGGAAAAAATCGCATCCGGCCGCCGCATGCGGTTTTTTCCACTGCGCATGCTCAGTAGCATGCCGCAACCGGAAAAAACCGGACCGGCCGCATGTAAAAACGTATGCAAAGGATGTGGTGTTTTCGCCGCATCCGTTGCATAGTTTTCACAGCCGGATTGAGCCGCAGTGCTCAAACCGGAAGTGTGAAAGTAGCCTAAGTGTGTGTGTACATGCTAAGTGCAGAAGGAGGCGGAGCCTAGCAGAGAAGTGTCGGCTCCCTGCACACATGTAACCAGGGTAAATATCGGGTTACTAACCAAAGCGCTTTGGATACCAGATGTTTATCTTAGTTACCAGCTTCTGGCAGGCTGCCAGCGATGGCTCCCTGCACTCTGTAGCTGTAAAAAGCCATGCTTTTGCTGATAGAACCGTTCTCGAACGTAACTCAAACTGTCGAGCTTTTAGCAAAAGGCTCGAGTTCTAGTTCGATCTAGAACCCCCCCCAAAAATCACTCGTACCGCGAACTGGCGAACCTTGCTCAACTCTATTCATTTATTGCTGGTTGATACGGAATTATTTCAACACCAAGAACAGATTGGATTCACTGAAGGTAGAACCCAGGACCTTCTGCGTGTAAAGCAGATGTGATTACCACTAAACTATGAAACCTTACAAAAAGTTATAGAGTATTGGCTATCGGAGCAGAATTGTGACTGACGGGGCCTTTTTATTGCTGAAGGAAAGTATTTTTGGTTAATGAAACATTTACAATTTTTATTACATATTTTACCAGTTATAGTCCTACAAAGGGATTTTGTTAAATTGAACTTTATATTGAATGTGTTACTTTTTTCTACATAGTTTGGTCTTTTGCTTTTGTATTTATGAGAACTATATATTTTGAAAAAAAGAGGATTTTTATAATATGGGATTATGTTTTCTGCTAAAATGGTCAATTAAAAAGAAACCCAAAATCGTAGTTCTCTTGGTGATGAAAGCCAAAATGTATTGTCATTTGGCAACGAAACCAAGAATTTCATATATTACAGGTTGATAGGAAATTACTTTAACACCGAAAATAGATTGTTTTTTACTGGGGATTGAACCCAGGACCTTCTGCATGTAAAGCAGACGTGATTACCACTAAACTATGAAACCTTACAAAAAGTTATAGAGTATTGGCTATCGGAGCAGAATTGTGACTGACGGGGCCTTTTTATTGCTGAAGGAAAGTATTTTTGGTTAATGAAACATTTACAATTTTTATTACATATTTTACCAGTTATATTCCTACAAAGGGATTTTGTTAAATTGAACTTTATATTGAATGTGTTACTTTTTTCTACACAGTTTGGTCTTTTGCTTTTGTATTTATGAGAACTATATATTTTGAAAAAAAGAGGATTTTTATAATATGGGATTATGTTTTCTGCTAAAATGGTCAATTAAAAAGAAACCCAAAATCGTAGTTCTCTTGGTGATGAAAGCCAAAATGTATTGTCATTTGGCAACGAAACCAAGAATTTCATATATTACAGGTTGATAGGAAATTACTTTAACACTGAAAATAGATTGTTTTTTACTGAAGATTGAACCCAGGACCTTCTGTGTGTGAAGCAGACGTGATGACGACTACACTATGAAACCTGATGGAAAGTTATAGTGTATTGGCTAGCAGAGAAGAATTTTACTGCTGAAGGAAAGTATTTTTGGTTAATGAAACATTTACAATTTAGTGCGTGTGAAGCAGATGTGATGACTAGAGTTGAGCGTTGTTCGTGGTTCGTGGTTCTCCAGTTCGCGGTTAGAGTGGTTTTGGGGGCTGTTTGGGGGCTGGGGGCGGAGCCTAGCAGGGCTTTGTGTTTGGTGCAAGGTGGGCGGAGCATAGCGGGGTAATGTGTGCGGGTGCAAGGTGGGCGGAGCCTAGCGGGGTAATGTGTGTGGGTGCATGGTGGGCGGAGCCTAGCGAGGTAGTGTGTGCAGGTGCGAGATGGGCGGAGCCTAGCAGGGCTATGTGTGCGGGTGCGAGGTGGGCGAGCCTAGCGGGGCCATGTGGCGCTGGGGACATCAGTGTCGGGGACTGCATGGCTGGGGATAGGTGAGTGTGAGTAAGTGTGTGTGTACATGCTGAGTGCAGGAGGAGGCGGAGCCTAGCAGAGAAGTGTCGGCTCCCTGCACACGTGTAACCAGGGTAAATATCGGGTTACTAACCAAAGCGCTTTGGATACCAGATGTTTATCTTAGTTACCAGCTTCTGGCAGGCTGCCAGCGATGGCTCCCTGCACACTGTAGCTGTAAAAAGCCATGCTTTTGCTGATAGAACCGTTCTCGAACGTAACTCGAACTGTCGAGCTTTTAGCAAAACGCTCGAGTTCTAGTTCGATCTAGAACACCCCCCAAAATCACTCTTACCGCGAACTGGTGAACCTCGCTCAACTCTATTCATTTATTGCTGGTTGATACGGTATTATTTCAACACCGAGAACAGATTGGATTCACTGAAGGTAGAACCCAGGACCGTCTGCATGTAAAGCAGACGTGATTACCACTAAACTATGAAACCTTACAAAAAGTTATAGAGTATTGGCTATCGGAGCAGAATTGTGACTGACGGGGCCTTTTTATTGCTAAAGGAAAGTATTTTTGGTTAATGAAACATTTACAATTTTTATTACATATTTTACCAGTTATATTCCTACAAAGGGATTTTGTTAAATTGAACTTTATATTGAATGTGATACTTTTTTCTACACAGTTTGGTCTTTTGCTTTTGTATTTATGAGAACTATATATTTTGAAAAAAAGAGGATTTTTATAATATGGGATTATGTTTTCTGCTAAAATGGTCAATTAAAAAGAAACCCAAAATCGTAGTTCTCCGAAAATAGATTGTTTTTTACTGGGGATTGAACCCAGGACTTTCTGCGTGTGAAGCAGACGTGATGACGACTACACTATGAAACCTGATGGAAAGTTATAGTGTATTGGCTAGCAGAGCAGAATTTTACTGCTGAAGGAAAGTATTTTTGGTTAATGAAACATTTACAATTTAGTGCGTGTGAAGCAGATGTGATGACTAGAGTTGAGCGTGGTTCGTGGTTCTCCAGTTCGCGGTTAGAGTGGTTTTGGGGGCTGTTCTAGATCGAACTAGAACTCGAGGTTTTTGCTAAAGCTCGATAGTTCTAGTTACGTTCGAGAACGGTTCTCGCAGCAAAAAGCCAAGCTAATTACTAGCTGGCTTTCCGCTGTAATAGTGTAAGTCACTCTGTGACTCACACTATTATGAAATTTCAGTGTATAGTGTGCAGGAACAGCGCATTCAGATCACTGCTGCTGGGATAATAGCGATTGCCATTTTTTTTCCTTGTCTTCCTTCCCTAAGCGCGCGCATGTAGTGGGGCGGGCCATTATGTCAGCCAATCCCAGACACACACACAGCTAAGTGGACTTTTAGCCAGAGAAGCAACGGCATGTGTGATAGGATGTCCATGTCACATGTCCCTGCATTATAAGAACGGGTATCTGCCCGTCCGGACGCCATTATCTCTTCTGCGTCTTGGTGTCAGTCACCGCTGGCATACCTCCTGTCTATGATACTGCTGTGTACGCTCTACACACAGCGCTATACAGAATAGGGATAGAAGTTTCTATTAGCTCTTGTAAGGGCAGCAGGCTCAGAGCCATAGGTGACAGTCAGGTCCGTGGAAACAGATTTTAACAGCTACAGATAACAGCGTCTGTGTAGCTATTGTCAGGGACTTCCTCACTGCAATTCCCCATTAGGAGGGATAAAAAGTGAGGCTTCCTTTCCTGTACACTGACTTCCATTAGTGTCCCACTAGTGCAAAGCTATTTGCAGCACCTCTGCATTGCACACTCAAACTCATTGTTACTAAGCCATTATACTAGCAAACTTTGAGTAAACTTAGTGGCATCCTAAAAGTGGCTGTTGGACTTCCATTAGTGTCCCACTAGTGCAAATCTATTTGCAGCACCACTGCATTGCACACTCAAGCTTATTGTTACTAAGCCATTATACTAGCAAACACTGAGTAAACTTAGTGGTATCCTAAAAGTGGCTGTTGGACTTCCATTAGTGTCCCACCGGTGCAAAGCTATTTGCAGCACCACTGCATTGCACACTCAAACTCATTGTTACTAAGCCATTATACTAGCAAACACTGAGTAAACTTAGTGGCATCCTAAAAGTGGCTGTTGGACTTCCATTATTGTCCCACTGGTGCAAAGCTGTTTGCAGCACCACTGCATTGCACACTCAAGCTCATTGTTATTAACCCATTCTAATAGCAAACTATGCTGCCAGTTTAAGGACCGTAGTTGCATTGTCAGGGATAGTTATTGTTGTTTATTCTGCTATTAATAAAGCTAGACCACCGCTGCAATCTACACCACCTCTCAATTTTTACTACCACATTTTAAGTACCCAATCTTGTCGCAATCAAAATGAGTGGCAAAATGACAGATGCTGGTGGAAAGGGGAAGAGGCGTGTTGGAAAAGGAAAAAAAGGGTTTGTCCGTGGGGAAGGTGGCAAAGCTACATTAACATCTGCTGAAGATAGACCATCTTCCAGCAAAAGTAAGATGTCTACTACTTACTATGGACAATCCAATGTGCTCCCTTTATAACGGACACGAACAACTAGAACAAAGGTTGATGATGGCCAAAAAAAGAAACCCTGACTAGTGCTCAGAGGCAGAGTGGTGGCTGAGGATGCAGTTTTAGACGTGCTACCAGTACTACTCCTCTGTCCAGGAAGGCGCAAGGTAACTTCGTCGTCAGTAGCATTCTCCTTTACCGCCGCTGTTGACCTCCTCGAGTGCCTGACTGTGGGTTGACAGTAGGTGGGATCTAGAACTTCCTCATCAAGCGTTGTGTTTGCACTCCCCTCACCCTCAGACCGAGCCTCATCCTGACGTGAACCAATATTTAAGTTGTCATCCCAATCTGGTATCTGTGTCTCATCATCATCAGTATGTTCCTCATTGTCTATAACAACAGGTGTTACAGTTTGTGAATAAGGGTCAACATTCTGCTCAGAAACTTGGTCCTCACGGCCTGAATCAGAGTCACAAAGGTTCTGGGCATCACTGCAGACCATTTCCTGGTCTGTACTCACTGTAGCTTGGGAGCAGACCTCTGATATTCAGGCTATAGTGTGACTGAACAGCTCTACAGACTCAGCCATCTCAGTTCCACCATACTGTGCAGGGCGGATGGAGACTTCAGAGCTGGGAGAAAACAATGAGAAATGTGAAAAGTTCATATTAATACATATTTCACTATGATACTCATGGATATAAAAATCTTTTTTGAACATTCGCTTAAACAAGAAACAAGAAAAGAGAAGAAGAAGGCGAACAGAGTCCAATTTCCATACAAAAACAGTATTTATTGTTACAATAATTTTTTTTATATATAAAGATAATGCATATAGAGCGGTAGGTGAATATACACAATAAAGATCAGTGATGAACAATAATTATATCCTGCTAAGTATCGCACGTGAACAACAATGTAACAATGTATATATTCATATATATATGTAGAACATAGGGACATAGGGACAATTGAGTAGTTGAAAATAGCAACCACAACCATGTCAAAAGACAAAATCCTTGCAAATGCTGGAGTTATACAGTCAAATATATATATAAGTATCCAGGCTATGGACAAAAGTTACATAGGCACCCAGAAAACTATTGCGACCACCAATATGGGGTATATAATACTAATTAATATAATCAATGAAGTCAATTTAAATATAGTCCATAATTGACCACATTGGTGTAATAACAAGGTCTAATGGATGCCCATAAGTATACACAAATATCAGCATACACTGCACTACATACATATACTGTACAAACCATCAGCATCTGATTCATTGGCACAATTACCCATTAAGATTAAATGGACAACCACCCACAACCTGGGTATGCAACAGCATACAGAAACTGCAAAGATACTACAGCCTGAATTGCATAGTGTGTAGTGATGAGCGAGTATGCTTGTTACTACTCGGTACTCGCACGAGTATCACTGTACTCGGGCTACTCGGCGGGGACCGAGTAATTTCACGATACTCGTGCTGTACTCGTGATTTTCATGTTGGCGCTCTTTTTAGAGCCAGCCCTTATGCAGGGATTGGCTGGCAGATCACTGCAATGCCACAGCCATGTTACTTGAGGAATTGCAGTGATTGGCCGGCCCTCACAGCATGACCGTGCCTTTAGCCCGACACTTCCCCGCTCGGCTACGGCCCCTCCCGCACTCCACTCCGCGTGTATATATATATACACGCTTACACACACACGCACGTTTTTTTTTTTAATTTACAGTTTTATGGTTTATACATGCTGCCGGGGGACATTTCATAAAAATACTCGGGTCTCCCATAGGTTAACATTGGGCTCGGTGCTCGGGCCGAGTACAAGAGTATCTTGGGATGCTCGGCCCGAGCCTCGAGCACAGGAGCATTTTAGTACTCGCTCATCACTAATAGTGTGTAATCCCTTGTTTCAACTAATTAGCATACAATGACTAACCAGCTAGTTGGCAAAAAAGGTTTGGCAAGGAACATAATAAGGACTTCCCAAGGATTACTGCATCACAAGATACTATATTTACATAGCCAAACCAAGGGGTTATTATCATACCTCAGCATACAGAAACTGCAAAGATACTACAGCCTGAATTGCATAGTGTGTAATCCCTAGTTTTAACTAATTAGCATACAATGACTGAACAGAAGTTTAGCAAACAAGGTTTGGCAGGGAACTTAATAAGGACTTCCCAAGGATTGCTGCATCACAAGATACCATATTTACATGGCCAAATCAAAGGGTTATTATCATACCTAGAGAGATGAACAAACAAGTGGCAGATATGCGGCAGGAAGCAGCCGGACAGCTGTTTTGGAGACTTGAGAGCAGGGAGAAAGCAAGTGTGATTGGGATGACAACTCAGAGGATTGGTGTTTTTTAGATGCGGTAGTTGAGGTGGCGGAGAGAGCACTTGTTGGACCACTTGAGATACATTCAAGCATTGTTGTACACGTGCGATACTTAGCAGGATATGATTATTGTTCATCACTGATCTTTATTGTGTATATTCACCTACCGCTTTATATGCATTATCTTTATATATAAAAAAAATTATTGTAACAATAAATACTGTTTTTGTATGGAAATTGGACTCTGTTCGCCTTCTTCTCTTTTCTTGTTTCTTGTTTAAGCGAATGTTCAAAAAAGATTTTTATATCCATGAGTATCATAGTGAAATATGTATTAATATGAACTTTTCACATTTCTCAGTTTTCTCCCAGCTCTGAAGTCTCCATCCGCCCTGCACAGTATGGTGGAACTGAGATGGCTGAGTCTGTAGAGCTGTTCAGTCAGACTATAGCCTGAAAATCAGAGGTCTGCTCCCAAGCTACAGTGAGTACAGACCAGGAAATGGTCTGCAGTGATGCCCAGAACCTTTGTGACTCTGATTCAGGCCCTGAGGACCAAGTTTCTGAGCAGAATGTTGACCCTTATTCACAAACTGTAACACCTGTTGTTATAGACAATGAGGAACATACTGATGACGATGAGACACAGATACCAGATTGGGATGACAACTTAAATATTGGTTCACGTCAGGATGAGGCTCGGTCTGAGGGTAAGGGGAGTGCAAACACAACGCTTGATGAGGAAGTTCTAGATCCCACCTACTGTCAACCCACAGTCAGGCACTCGAGGAGGTCAACAGCGGCGGTGGAGGAGGATGCTACTGACGACGAAGTTACCTTGCGCCTTCCTGGACAGAGGAGTAGTACTGGTAGCACTTCTACAACTGCATCCTCAGCCACCACTCTGCCTCTGAGCACTAGTCGGGGTGGCTCAGCAGGTCGCATGCCCTCTAAGGCTTGTCTAGCCTGGTCCTTTTTTGACATAGCAAAAGATCACCCAAATCATGTGATATGTAAAATTTGTCGTGATTCTGTTAGTAGAGGTCAAAACTAGAGATGAGCGAACCGGTCCCGGTTCGGCTCGAGGCGGTTCGCCGAACGGGGGGTCTGGCTCGAGTTCGGCTCGTCGAACGTTCGACGAACCGAACTCGAGCCCATAGGAAACAATGGCAGGCAATCACAAACACAGTAAAACACCTAGAAAACACCCTGAAAGGTGTCCAAAAGGTGACAAACAACTCACAACATAACACAAACACATGGGAAAGTGACAAGGACATATACTCATGTGAAAACAAAACAGCTGGACAAGGAAAAAGAGGGAGACACACAGATATATGAGTATATGCAAAGAAACATCGATTCCATTATTGTGCAACTTGAGCCCTGCTCATTTTAGGCTTCCAATCTGGATAAATTGCCTGAGCTCGCCACGTACGCCTTGAGGATCTTGTCGTGTCCTGCAGCCAGCGTTCTCTCGGAACCTGTCTTCAGTGCTGCTGGGGGTCTGCTGGCAGATAAGCACACGTGTCTGTCCACTGACAATGTGGACCTGGCTCTCAGAGGACTTTTCTTCCCCTGGGTCAGCCAGGGGAGGCGAAAGGCACGCGTATTTTTGAGAGTGCTTCATGCAAAGCATCTTTTTCTTTGTCAAAAGGGGGGCTCAACCGATGCCAGTCAAGTGGGGTGTGTGTGGCCCAGTTAGTGGCAACGAGGGAGACTGTGGTTGGAGTCCCCTCGCTGTGTCTCTAAAAGAACCAAGATGAACAAGTCATGGCTCTCAGAGGACTTTTCTTCCCCTGGGTCAGCCAGGGGACGGGAAAGGCACACGTATTTTTGAGAGTGCTTCATGCAAAGCATCTTTTTCTTTTTCAAAAGGGGGCTCAACCGATGCCAGTCAAGTGGGGTGTGTGTGGCCCAGTTAGTGGCAACGAGGGAGACTGTGGTTGGAGTCCCCTCGCTGTGTCTCTAAAAGAACCAAGATGAACAAGTCATGGCTCTCAGAGGACTTTTCTTCCCCTGGGTCAGCCAGGGGACGGGAAAGGCACGCGTATTTTTGAGAGTGCTTCATGCAAAGCATCTTTTTCTTTGTCAAAAGGGGGGGTCAACCGATGCCAGTCAAGTGGGGTGTGTGTGGCCCAGTTAGTGGCAACGAGGGAGACTGTGGTTGGAGTCCCCTCGCTGTGTCTCTAAAAGAACCAAGATGAACAAGTCATGGCTCTCAGAGGACTTTTCTTCCCCTGGGTCAGCCAGGGGACGGGAAAGGCACGCGTATTTTTGAGAGTGCTTCATGCAAAGCATCTTTTTCTTTGTCAAAAGGGGGGGTCAACCGATGCCAGTCAAGTGGGGTGTGTGTGGCCCAGTTAGTGGCAACGAGGGAGACTGTGGTTGGAGTCCCCTCGCTGTGTCTCTAAAAGAACCAAGATGAACAAGTCATGGCTCTCAGAGGACTTTTCTTCCCCTGGGTCAGCCAGGGGACGGGAAAGGCACGCGTATTTTTGAGAGTGCTTCATGCAAAGCATCTTTTTCTTTTTCAAAAGGGGGCTCAACCGATGCCAGTCAAGTGGGGTGTGTGTGGCCCAGTTAGTGGCAACGAGGGAGACTGTGGTTGGAGTCCCCTCGCTGTGTCTCTAAAAGAACCAAGATGAACAAGTCATGGCTCTCAGAGGACTTTTCTTCCCCTGGGTCAGCCAGGGGACCGGAAAGGCACGCGTATTTTTGAGAGTGCTTCATGAAAAGCATCTTTTTCTTTGTCAAAAGGGGGGGTCAACCGATGCCAGTCAAGTGGGGTGTGTGTGGCCCAGTTAGTGGCAACGAGGGAGACTGTGGTTGGAGTCCCCTCGCTGTGTCTCTAAAAGAACCAAGATGAACAAGTCATGGCTCTCAGAGGACTTTTCTTCCCCTGGGTCAGCCAGGGGACGGGAAAGGCACGCGTATTTTTGAGAGTGCTTCATGCAAAGCATCTTTTTCTTTGTCAAAAGGGGGGCTCAACCGATGCCAGTCAAGTGGGGTGTGTGTGGCCCAGTTAGTGGCAACGAGGGAGACTGTGGTTGGAGTCCCCTCGCTGTGTCTCTAAAAGAACCAAGATGAACAAGTCATGGCTCTCAGAGGACTTTTCTTCCCCTGGGTCAGCCAGGGGACGGGAAAGGCACGCGTATTTTTGAGAGTGCTTCATGCAAAGCATCTTTTTCTTTTTCAAAAGGGGGCTCAACCGATGCCAGTCAAGTGGGGTGTGTGTGGCCCAGTTAGTGGCAACGAGGGAGACTGTGGTTGGAGTCCCCTCGCTGTGTCTCTAAAAGAACCAAGATGAACAAGTCATGGCTCTCAGAGGACTTTTCTTCCCCTGGGTCAGCCAGGGGACGGGAAAGGCACGCGTATTTTTGAGAGTGCTTCATGCAAAGCATCTTTTTCTTTGTCAAAAGGGGGGGTCAACCGATGCCAGTCAAGTGGGGTGTGTGTGGCCCAGTTAGTGGCAACGAGGGAGACTGTGGTTGGAGTCCCCTCGCTGTGTCTCTAAAAGAACCAAGATGAACAAGTCATGGCTCTCAGAGGACTTTTCTTCCCCTGGGTCAGCCAGGGGACGGGAAAGGCACGCGTATTTTTGAGAGTGCTTCATGCAAAGCATCTTTTTCTTTTTCAAAAGGGGGCTCAACCGATGCCAGTCAAGTGGGGTGTGTGTGGCCCAGTTAGTGGCAACGAGGGAGACTGTGGTTGGAGTCCCCTCGCTGTGTCTCTAAAAGAACCAAGATGAACAAGTCATGGCTCTCAGAGGACTTTTCTTCCCCTGGGTCAGCCAGGGGACGGGAAAGGCACGCGTATTTTTGAGAGTGCTTCATGCAAAGCATCTTTTTCTTTTTCAAAAGGGGGCTCAACCGATGCCAGTCAAGTGGGGTGTGTGTGGCCCAGTTAGTGGCAACGAGGGAGACTGTGGTTGGAGTCCCCTCGCTGTGTCTCTAAAAGAACCAAGATGAACAAGTCATGGCTCTCAGAGGACTTTTCTTCCCCTGGGTCAGCCAGGGGACCGGAAAGGCACGCGTATTTTTGAGAGTGCTTCATGAAAAGCATCTTTTTCTTTGTCAAAAGGGGGGGTCAACCGATGCCAGTCAAGTGGGGTGTGTGTGGCCCAGTTAGTGGCAACGAGGGAGACTGTGGTTGGAGTCCCCTCGCTGTGTCTCTAAAAGAACCAAGATGAACAAGTCATGGCTCTCAGAGGACTTTTCTTCCCCTGGGTCAGCCAGGGGACGGGAAAGGCACGCGTATTTTTGAGAGTGCTTCATGCAAAGCATCTTTTTCTTTGTCAAAAGGGGGGCTCAACCGATGCCAGTCAAGTGGGGTGTGTGTGGCCCAGTTAGTGGCAACGAGGGAGACTGTGGTTGGAGTCCCCTCGCTGTGTCTCTAAAAGAACCAAGATGAATAAGTCATGGCTCTCAGAGGACTTTTCTTCCCCTGGGTCAGCCAGGGGACGGGAAAGGCACGCGTATTTTTGAGAGTGCTTCATGCAAAGCATCTTTTTCTTTTTCAAAAGGGGGCTCAACCGATGCCAGTCAAGTGGGGTGTGTGTGGCCCAGTTAGTGGCAACGAGGGAGACTGTGGTTGGAGTCCCCTCGCTGTGTCTCTAAAAGAACCAAGATGAACAAGTCATGGCTCTCAGAGGACTTTTCTTCCCCTGGGTCAGCCAGGGGACGGGAAAGGCACGCGTATTTTTGAGAGTGCTTCATGCAAAGCATCTTTTTCTTTGTCAAAAGGGGGGGTCAACCGATGCCAGTCAAGTGGGGTGTGTGTGGCCCAGTTAGTGGCAACGAGGGAGACTGTGGTTGGAGTCCCCTCGCTGTGTCTCTAAAAGAACCAAGATGAACAAGTCATGGCTCTCAGAGGACTTTTCTTCCCCTGGGTCAGCCAGGGGACGGGAAAGGCACGCGTATTTTTGAGAGTGCTTCATGCAAAGCATCTTTTTCTTTGTCAAAAGGGGGGCTCAACCGATGCCAGTCAAGGGGGGTGTGTGTGGCCCAGTTAGTGGCAACGAGGGAGACTGTGGTTGGAGTCCCCTCGCTGTGTCTCTAAAAGAACCAAGATGAACAAGTCATGGCTCTCAGAGGACTTTTCTTCCCCTGGGTCAGCCAGGGGACGGGAAAGGCACGCGTATTTTTGAGAGTGCTTCATGCAAAGCATCTTTTTCTTTTTCAAAAGGGGGCTCAACCGATGCCAGTCAAGTGGGGTGTGTGTGGCCCAGTTAGTGGCAACGAGGGAGACTGTGGTTGGAGTCCCCTCGCTGTGTCTCTAAAAGAACCAAGATGAACAAGTCATGGCTCTCAGAGGACTTTTCTTCCCCTGGGTCAGCCAGGGGACGGGAAAGGCACGCGTATTTTTGAGAGTGCTTCATGCAAAGCATCTTTTTCTTTGTCAAAAGGGGGGGTCAACCGATGCCAGTCAAGTGGGGTGTGTGTGGCCCAGTTAGTGGCAACGAGGGAGACTGTGGTTGGAGTCCCCTCGCTGTGTCTCTAAAAGAACCAAGATGAACAAGTCATGGCTCTCAGAGGACTTTTCTTCCCCTGGGTCAGCCAGGGGACGGGAAAGGCACGCGTATTTTTGAGAGTGCTTCATGCAAAGCATCTTTTTCTTTGTCAAAAGGGGGGGTCAACCGATGCCAGTCAAGTGGGGTGTGTGTGGCCCAGTTAGTGGCAACGAGAGAGACTGTGGTTGGAGTCCCCTCGCTGTGTCTCTAAAAGAACCAAGATGAACAAGTCATGGCTCTCAGAGGACTTTTCTTCCCCTGGGTCAGCCAGGGGACGGGAAAGGCACGCGTATTTTTGAGAGTGCTTCATGCAAAGCATCTTTTTCTTTGTCAAAAGGGGGGGTCAACCGATGCCAGTCAAGTGGGGTGTGTGTGGCCCAGTTAGTGGCAACGAGGGAGACTGTGGTTGGAGTCCCCTCGCTGTGTCTCTAAAAGAACCAAGATGAACAAGTCATGGCTCTCAGAGGACTTTTCTTCCCCTGGGTCAGCCAGGGGACGGGAAAGGCACGCGTATTTTTGAGAGTGCTTCATGCAAAGCATCTTTTTCTTTTTCAAAAGGGGGCTCAACCGATGCCAGTCAAGTGGGGTGTGTGTGGCCCAGTTAGTGGCAACGAGGGAGACTGTGGTTGGAGTCCCCTCGCTGTGTCTCTAAAAGAACCAAGATGAACAAGTCATGGCTCTCAGAGGACTTTTCTTCCCCTGGGTCAGCCAGGGGACGGGAAAGGCACGCGTATTTTTGAGAGTGCTTCATGAAAAGCATCTTTTTCTTTGTCAAAAGGGGGGGTCAACCGATGCCAGTCAAGTGGGGTGTGTGTGGCCCAGTTAGTGGCAACGAGGGAGACTGTGGTTGGAGTCCCCTCGCTGTGTCTCTAAAAGAACCAAGATGAACAAGTCATGGCTCTCAGAGGACTTTTCTTCCCCTGGGTCAGCCAGGGGACGGGAAAGGCACGCGTATTTTTGAGAGTGCTTCATGCAAAGCATCTTTTTCTTTTTCAAAAGGGGGCTCAACCGATGCCAGTCAAGTGGGGTGTGTGTGGCCCAGTTAGTGGCAACGAGGGAGACTGTGGTTGGAGTCCCCTCGCTGTGTCTCTAAAAGAACCAAGATGAACAAGTCATGGCTCTCAGAGGACTTTTCTTCCCCTGGGTCAGCCAGGGGACGGGAAAGGCACGCGTATTTTTGAGAGTGCTTCATGAAAAGCATCTTTTTCTTTGTCAAAAGGGGGGGTCAACCGATGCCAGTCAAGTGGGGTGTGTGTGGCCCAGTTAGTGGCAACGAGGGAGACTGTGGTTGGAGTCCCCTCGCTGTGTCTCTAAAAGAACCAAGATGAACAAGTCATGGCTCTCAGAGGACTTTTCTTCCCCTGGGTCAGCCAGGGGACGGGAAAGGCACGCGTATTTTTGAGAGTGCTTCATGCAAAGCATCTTTTTCTTTTTCAAAAGGGGGCTCAACCGATGCCAGTCAAGTGGGGTGTGTGTGGCACAGTTAGTGGCAACGAGGGAGACTGTGGTTGGAGTCCCCTCGCTGTGTCTCTAAAAGAACCAAGATGAACAAGTCATGGCTCTCAGAGGACTTTTCTTCCCCTGGGTCAGCCAGGGGACGGGAAAGGCACGCGTATTTTTGAGAGTGCTTCATGAAAAGCATCTTTTTCTTTGTCAAAAGGGGGGGTCAACCGATGCCAGTCAAGTGGGGTGTGTGTGGCCCAGTTAGTGGCAACGAGGGAGACTGTGGTTGGAGTCCCCTCGCTGTGTCTCTAAAAGAACCAAGATGAACAAGTCATGGCTCTCAGAGGACTTTTCTTCCCCTGGGTCAGCCAGGGGACGGGAAAGGCACGCGTATTTTTGAGAGTGCTTCATGCAAAGCATCTTTTTCTTTTTCAAAAGGGGGCTCAACCGATGCCAGTCAAGTGGGGTGTGTGTGGCCCAGTTAGTGGCAACGAGGGAGACTGTGGTTGGAGTCCCCTCGCTGTGTCTCTAAAAGAACCAAGATGAACAAGTCATGGCTCTCAGAGGACTTTTCTTCCCCTGGGTCAGCCAGGGGACGGGAAAGGCACGCGTATTTTTGAGAGTGCTTCATGCAAAGCATCTTTTTCTTTGTCAAAAGGGGGGGTCAACCGATGCCAGTCAAGTGGGGTGTGTGTGGCCCAGTTAGTGGCAACGAGGGAGACTGTGGTTGGAGTCCCCTCGCTGTGTCTCTAAAAGAACCAAGATGAACAAGTCATGGCTCTCAGAGGACTTTTCTTCCCCTGGGTCAGCCAGGGGACGGGAAAGGCACGCGTATTTTTGAGAGTGCTTCATGCAAAGCATCTTTTTCTTTGTCAAAAGGGGGGGTCAACCGATGCCAGTCAAGTGGGGTGTGTGTGGCCCAGTTAGTGGCAACGAGGGAGACTGTGGTTGGAGTCCCCTCGCTGTGTCTCTAAAAGAACCAAGATGAACAAGTCATGGCTCTCAGAGGACTTTTCTTCCCCTGGGTCAGCCAGGGGACGGGAAAGGCACGCGTATTTTTGAGAGTGCTTCATGCAAAGCATCTTTTTCTTTTTCAAAAGGGGGCTCAACCGATGCCAGTCAAGTGGGGTGTGTGTGGCCCAGTTAGTGGCAACGAGGGAGACTGTGGTTGGAGTCCCCTCGCTGTGTCTCTAAAAGAACCAAGATGAACAAGTCATGGCTCTCAGAGGACTTTTCTTCCCCTGGGTCAGCCAGGGGACGGGAAAGGCACGCGTATTTTTGAGAGTGCTTCATGAAAAGCATCTTTTTCTTTGTCAAAAGGGGGGGTCAACCGATGCCAGTCAAGTGGGGTGTGTGTGGCCCAGTTAGTGGCAACGAGGGAGACTGTGGTTGGAGTCCCCTCGCTGTGTCTCTAAAAGAACCAAGATGAACAAGTCATGGCTCTCAGAGGACTTTTCTTCCCCTGGGTCAGCCAGGGGACGGGAAAGGCACGCGTATTTTTGAGAGTGCTTCATGCAAAGCATCTTTTTCTTTGTCAAAAGGGGGGCTCAACCGATGCCAGTCAAGTGGGGTGTGTGTGGCCCAGTTAGTGGCAACGAGGGAGACTGTGGTTGGAGTCCCCTCGCTGTGTCTCTAAAAGAACCAAGATGAACAAGTCATGGCTCTCAGAGGACTTTTCTTCCCCTGGGTCAGCCAGGGGACGGGAAAGGCACGCGTATTTTTGAGAGTGCTTCATGCAAAGCATCTTTTTCTTTTTCAAAAGGGGGCTCAACCGATGCCAGTCAAGTGGGGTGTGTGTGGCCCAGTTAGTGGCAACGAGGGAGACTGTGGTTGGAGTCCCCTCGCTGTGTCTCTAAAAGAACCAAGATGAACAAGTCATGGCTCTCAGAGGACTTTTCTTCCCCTGGGTCAGCCAGGGGACGGGAAAGGCACGCGTATTTTTGAGAGTGCTTCATGCAAAGCATCTTTTTCTTTGTCAAAAGGGGGGGTCAACCGATGCCAGTCAAGTGGGGTGTGTGTGGCCCAGTTAGTGGCAACGAGGGAGACTGTGGTTGGAGTCCCCTCGCTGTGTCTCTAAAAGAACCAAGATGAACAAGTCATGGCTCTCAGAGGACTTTTCTTCCCCTGGGTCAGCCAGGGGACGGGAAAGGCACGCGTATTTTTGAGAGTGCTTCATGCAAAGCATCTTTTTCTTTGTCAAAAGGGGGGGTCAACCGATGCCAGTCAAGTGGGGTGTGTGTGGCCCAGTTAGTGGCAACGAGGGAGACTGTGGTTGGAGTCCCCTCGCTGTGTCTCTAAAAGAACCAAGATGAACAAGTCATGGCTCTCAGAGGACTTTTCTTCCCCTGGGTCAGCCAGGGGACGGGAAAGGCACGCGTATTTTTGAGAGTGCTTCATGCAAAGCATCTTTTTCTTTTTCAAAAGGGGGCTCAACCGATGCCAGTCAAGTGGGGTGTGTGTGGCCCAGTTAGTGGCAACGAGGGAGACTGTGGTTGGAGTCCCCTCGCTGTGTCTCTAAAAGAACCAAGATGAACAAGTCATGGCTCTCAGAGGACTTTTCTTCCCCTGGGTCAGCCAGGGGACGGGAAAGGCACGCGTATTTTTGAGAGTGCTTCATGAAAAGCATCTTTTTCTTTGTCAAAAGGGGGGGTCAACCGATGCCAGTCAAGTGGGGTGTGTGTGGCCCAGTTAGTGGCAACGAGGGAGACTGTGGTTGGAGTCCCCTCGCTGTGTCTCTAAAAGAACCAAGATGAACAAGTCATGGCTCTCAGAGGACTTTTCTTCCCCTGGGTCAGCCAGGGGACGGGAAAGGCACGCGTATTTTTGAGAGTGCTTCATGCAAAGCATCTTTTTCTTTTTCAAAAGGGGGCTCAACCGATGCCAGTCAAGTGGGGTGTGTGTGGCACAGTTAGTGGCAACGAGGGAGACTGTGGTTGGAGTCCCCTCGCTGTGTCTCTAAAAGAACCAAGATGAACAAGTCATGGCTCTCAGAGGACTTTTCTTCCCCTGGGTCAGCCAGGGGACGGGAAAGGCACGCGTATTTTTGAGAGTGCTTCATGAAAAGCATCTTTTTCTTTGTCAAAAGGGGGGGTCAACCGATGCCAGTCAAGTGGGGTGTGTGTGGCCCAGTTAGTGGCAACGAGGGAGACTGTGGTTGGAGTCCCCTCGCTGTGTCTCTAAAAGAACCAAGATGAACAAGTCATGGCTCTCAGAGGACTTTTCTTCCCCTGGGTCAGCCAGGGGACGGGAAAGGCACGCGTATTTTTGAGAGTGCTTCATGCAAAGCATCTTTTTCTTTTTCAAAAGGGGGCTCAACCGATGCCAGTCAAGTGGGGTGTGTGTGGCCCAGTTAGTGGCAACGAGGGAGACTGTGGTTGGAGTCCCCTCGCTGTGTCTCTAAAAGAACCAAGATGAACAAGTCATGGCTCTCAGAGGACTTTTCTTCCCCTGGGTCAGCCAGGGGACGGGAAAGGCACGCGTATTTTTGAGAGTGCTTCATGCAAAGCATCTTTTTCTTTTTCAAAAGGGGGCTCAACCGATGCCAGTCAAGTGGGGTGTGTGTGGCCCAGTTAGTGGCAACGAGGGAGACTGTGGTTGGAGTCCCCTCGCTGTGTTTTACATGCTTTTAGAAGGGCATGAAATGGCTTGGAGGTTGACTTTCATCATATGCAAACTGTTGGCTACCAAAATGCTGCCTTTCCAACAACTGTGGTTATAGGCAATGAGGAACATACTGATGAAGATGAGACGCAGATACCCGATTGGGATGACAACTTAAATATTCGGTCAGGGCAAGAAGAAACTCGGTCTGAGGGGTAGGGGAGTGCAAACACAACAATTGATGATTAAGTTCTAGATCACACCTACTGTCAACCCACAGTCAGACACTCGAGGAGGTCAACAGAGGCGGTGGAGGAGGATGCAACCGACGTCGAAGTAACCTGGCGCCTTCCTGGACACAGTCGGAGCACTGGTAGCACGTCTACAACTGCATCCTCAGCCACCACTCTGCCTCTGAGCATTATTCGGGGTGGATCAACAGGTCGCATGGCCTCTAAGCCTTGCCTAGCCAGGTCCTTTTTTGACATAGAAAAAGATCGCCCAAATTATGTGATCTGTAAAATTTGTCATGGTTCTCTTAGTAGAGGTCAAAACCTCAGCAGTTTGACAACTTCTTCCATGAATCGTCACATGAATAAATATCATATGGCCCGATGGGAAGCTCACCGTGCTGCAATGCGGCCTAGCGGAGCGAACCATCCACCGCCTGCCCCTTCCAGTGCATCCGCGCGCTCGTCATCTTCTAGGACTGTGGGGACAGCTGTCACACCTGTTTTTCCACCCACAACTTCCACCACTGTAACCGCAACAGGCAGTTTGCTTGGTAGGTCGTCAGTTGGTTTGGAAGGGGAAACAAGTGAGTGTGTACAGCTCTCTCAGACATCGATAGCACCAACTTTGGATGAAGGCAACATCATGTCTCCGCCTGCACTTTCCTCACAAAGCTGCATTTTTCCAGGGACACCCGACTCAACACCGTCTACACACAGCAGCCAGATCTCTGTCCCTCAGATGTGGTCAAATAAAAGGCCACTTCCTGCGACCCATGACAAAGCGAAGAGGTTGACTCTATCCCTCTGTAAGCTGTTGACTACAGAAATGCTGCCTTTCCGCCTAGTGGACACACAGGATTTTAGAGACCTTATGTCTGTCGCTGTGCCCCAGTACCAGATGCCTAGTCGCCACTACTTCTCTAAGAAAGGTGTGCCCGCGCTACACCAGCATGTCGCACACAACATCACCGCTTCCTTGAGAAACTCTGTGTGTGAACGGGTGCATTTCACCACCGATACTTGGACCAGTAAGCATGGACAGGGACGTTACATGTCGCTGACTGGCCACTGGGTAACTATGGTGATAGATGGTGAAGGGTCTGCTGCACAAGTCTTGCCGTCCCCACGACTTGTGTGTCAATCCTCTGTCTGTCCAAGTTCCGCCACTGCTTCTGCATCCTCCACCTCATCTGGGTCCTCCACCCCCGCCCCAAGCCTGCCTGGTCAGGCCACCAGCGTTCTCACTGCGCAGAAGGAATCACGCACCCCTCATTACTATGCTGGTAGCAGAGCGCAACGGCATCAGGCGGTCTTTAGCTTGACATGTCTTTGAAATAGGAGTCACACAGCGACTGAGTTGTGGGCAGCTCTGGAGACTGATTTTGATAAATGGTTGTCTCCACTCAACCTGCAGCCTGGTAAGGCCGTGTGCGACAATGCTGCAAACCTGGGTGCGGCCCTTCGCCTGGGCAAGGTGACACACGTGCCTTGTATGGCTCACGTGTTTAACCTTGTTGTCCAGCAATTTTTAACACACTATCCCGGCCTAGATGGCCTTCTGACCAGGGCACGGAAACTGTCTGCAGTGCTCACTTCCGCCGTTCAACCGCCGCACCTGAGCGACTTGCATCGCTCCAGAAGTCTTTCGGCCTGCCGGTTCATCGCCTGAAATGCGATGTGGCGACACGCTGGAATTCAACTCTCCACATGTTACAGCGACTGTGGCAGCACCGGCGAGCCCTGGTGCAATACGTCATGATGTATAGCCTGGGCCAACGAGATGCAGAAGTGGGGCAGATCACCCTGATGGAGTGATCTCAGATCAAGGACCTATGCACCCTTCTGCACAGTTTCGACATGGCGACGAATATGTTTAGCGCTGACAATGCCATTATCAGCATGACGATTACAGTCATTTACATGCTGGAGCACACGCTAAACACTATTCGTAGTCAGGGGGTGGGACAACAGGAAGGGGAGGAACTACAGGAGGATTCATATGCGCAAGACACAACAACATCACCAAGGTCCAGACGTTCATCATCACCAACGCGGCAGGCATGGGACCATGGGGGACAGGGATCAACAAGGGCGCATGGTAGCAGGTGAGATGTTGAGGAAGGTGCAGGAGGACATGAAGATATGGAGGACGAACTGTCCATGGACATGGAAGACTCAGCAGATGAGGGGGACCTTGGTCAAATTTCAGTTGAAAGAGGTTGGGGGGAGATGACAGAGGAAGAAAGAACGGTTAGCACCTCTATGCCACAAACACAGCGTGGACTTGGTGCGCATGGCTGCGCAAGACACATGAGTGCCTTCTTGTTGCACTACCTCCAACATGACCCTCGTATTGTCAAAATTAGAAGTGATGATGACTACTGGCTTGCCACACTATTAGATCCCCGGGACAAGTCCAAATTTTGTGACATAATTCCACCCATAGAAAGGGACGCACGTATGCAGGAGTATCAGCAGAAGCTGTTAATCGATCTTAGCTCGGCTTTTCCACCAAACAACCGTGCAGGTGAAGGGAGTGATTCTCCCAGTTGTAACTTGACAAACATGGGACGGCCTCGTCATCTTCAACAGTCTACCCGTACCAGTAGGACCGTATCTGGTGCTGGTAACAGCAATTTTATTGAATCTTTTCATAATTTTTTTAGACCCTCCTTTGCAAGGCCACCAGAGACAACAAGTCTGACACATAGTCAACGGATGGAGAGGATGATACAGGAGTATCTCCAAATGAACATCGATGCAATGACTTTGCAAATGGAGCCTTGCTCCTTTTGTGCTTCAAATCTAGAAAAATGTCAAGAGCTCTCCAGTTACGCCTCGAAGATTTTGTCGTGTCCAGCTGCCAGCGTTGTCTCTGAACGTGTCTTCAGTGCTGCTGGGTGTGTGCTGACAGATAAGCGCACGCGTCTGTCCAGTGACAATGTGGACAGACTGACGTTCATCAAAATGAACAAGTCATGGATCCAGAAGGAATTTACTACCCCTGTGTCATCCTGGGGAGAGTAAATGCTTGTGGATTTGGAATGTGCTTGATGCAAATCAAAACATCCTGTTTGCAACTAGGGCACAAGTGCTGCCACTGATAAGGTGTCTGTGTGGGGCCCAATTTTTGGAAAAAAAGGGAGACTCCGCTTGGAGTAACCCTTGCTTGCTGTGTTTTTTAAAAATGATACAAGATGAACAGATCTGAAGGCAAGATGAAGCCAACATCATGTCTCCGCCTGCACTTTTCTCACAAACCTGCATTTTTCCAGGGACACCCTACTCAACACCGTCTACAGACAGCAGCCAGATCTCTGTCCCTCAGATGTGGTCAAATAAAAGGCCACTTACTGCGACCCATGACAAAGCTAAGTGGTTGACTCTATCCCTCTGTAAGCTGTTGGCTACCGAAATGCTGCCTTTACGCGTAGTGGACACACAGGATTTTACAGACCTTATGTCTGTCGCTGTGCCCCAGTACCAGATGCCCAATCACCACTGCTTCTCCAAGAAAAGCATGCCCGCGCTACACCGGCATGTCGCACACAACATCACCACTTCCTTGAGAAAATCTGTGTGCGACAGGGTGCATTTCAACACAGATACTTGGACCAGTAAGCATAGACAGGGTCATTACATGTCACTGACTGGGCACTGGCAAACTATGGTGAGAGATGGAGAAGGGTCTGCTGTACAAGTCTTGCCGTCCCCACGAGTTGTTTCAATCCTTGTTCTGTATGTAGAAGTTAATACACTGCTTCTGCCTCTTCAACCTCGTGTGGGTCCTCTACCTTTGCGCAAACCCTGTGTGGTCAGGCCACCCTTCCTTGCAACTGCGCACAAGGACTACCACACACCTCCTTACTATGCTGGCAGCAGAGCTCAATGCCATCAGGCGGTCAAAGTTTTACTTTGAAATGTATGGGAAATGTGAGTCACACCGCTATTACAGAGAATAGTAGTCAGGCAGGGTCAAAACATTAATTGAGGAACAGGAACAGAATGGGACGGCCAGGACTTAATCAGAAAACAAGCAGAGGTGAAATGCGTATCGGCCAACAAGGTACATAAACAGCAAGCAGGAAAAGTAGTCAGGTAACAAGCACACAAAATCATAAAACTGAACTGGGGGTAAAATTAACCAGAGGTTCATAGCTATGTCTGGCAGTGGTCTGCAGACAGGATGGGCATAAAAAAGGGTGTGGTGTCTTCCCATTGGTTGTAGCTGAATGATGGTATTTCATCTGTGAGATACCCACCAGCTACATTCAGCCAGAGATTCTGCATCTGTCAAGGTAATGCAGCCCAGTGGGTGAGCATAACCTGCGTCCACCTGCGCCGCTGGCATCGACTACTCTCCCATCATCAGCACTATTCATGAAAGGAACACGTTGTCACCTGGCGACCGGAGTACAAATTGACGGAGCGGACTCCGTTGGTGACTTAACAGCCGTGTGCGGCAATGATGCAAACCTGGCTGCGGGCCATCCTCAGGGCAATGTGACACACGTGCCTTTTATGGCTCACGTGTTGATCCGAATTCTCCAGCAATTTTTAAAACACCATCACGGCCTACATGGCCTTGTGCAGCGGGCACGCTCGCTATGTGCTCACTTCCATCGTGCGCACACAGCAGCTCAACAACTTTCATCACTCCGGAAGTCTTAGGGTCTGGCAGTTAAACGCCGGAAATGCGATGTTCCGACACGCAGGAATTGGAATCTGCACATGTTGCAGCGTGTGTGGCAGCACCGCAGAGCCCTGCTGAAATACGGTAAGACATATAGCCTGGGATAAGTTGATCCAGAGGTGGTGCAGATCACGCTGCTGGAGTGGTGTCAGATCAAGGACCTATGCACCCTGCTACACAGTTTTGAAATGTCGACGAAGATGTTTAGCACTGGCAATGTCATTCTCAGCGTGACAATTCTGGTCATCTACATGATGGAGCACACTGTAATTATTATTCGGAGTCAGGTGTTGGGACAAGAGGAAGGGGAGGAAGTACAGGAGGAGTCATATGCGGAAGGGATAACAAGATCTACGAGGTCCAGATGGTCAGCGGCACCTATGCGGCAGTCATGGTGAGGGAGAGGGATTAACAAGGGCGCATAGTATCAGCAAAAAGTGTTGATGAAAGTGCAGGAGCCCATGAAGAAATGGAGGACGAACTGGCGATGGGCATGGAAGACTCAGCAGATGAGTGAGAGCTTGCTCACATTTCGGTTGTGCGAGGTTGTGGGTAGAGGGCAGAGGAAGGATGCACGATTCTCACCTCTCTGCCACCAACACACCAAGGACTTGGTCCTCCTGGATGCACAAGACACATGAGCGCCTTCTTGCTGCACTACCTACATGACCCTCGGATTGTATGAATTTGAAGTAATCCTGAATACTGGGTTGCCACACTGTTAGATCCCCGGTACAAGACAAAATTTGGCGAACTAATTCCTGCCATAGAAATAGACGCACGTATACAGGAGTATCTGCAGAATGTGGTACGCAATCTTAGATCTACTTTTCCACTAAACACCAGTGCTGCACAGAGTGAATCTCAACACTTTGTCATGGATAGGAGGAAATGGTCTTTTACTTGTCCACATCGGAGGGACCGAGGGATGGCTGCTGTGCTGAGATGGCGTTGAGTACGGTGTCCCTGCACAGTTGCACTTTTGGTCATATCCCAAAATGAGTTGAAAAAGGACAGATGCTGTTGGAAAGGGGAACAGGTGTGTTGGAAAGGGGAAAAAAATTTTGGTCCGTGGATTTGGTGGTTAAACAACTGTAACATTTGCTGAAGAAACAACATCTGTTACAGTGGGGCTGGCAGATTTGGATAAAGTGGTATATAATCTGTGACCGCTATATAACAAAAATTAATAAGAAAAGAAAGAGAAAGGTATATATCACCTTCAGCAGTCAGTGTCCACCGTGCTCCCAGTTGGAAAAGGAGAGGTTGGCAACTTGAAGGTTTGGTGGAGGATACAGAGCTGTGTGGCTATGAAACTAATAGTAGCCTGAACCGAGTTAGACGCCATTCGGATCTGGAGACTGTGAGCCCTGTTAGCGTCACAGGGTCCACATGCCCACCCAGCCCAGGAACTCCCTGTTAACAACACAGGGGCCATTGAGTACGCTGACCGTGTGCGTAGGGGCCACACCTGTGGACAGCAGGCGCATCAGCAGCAGCAGGCCTGTTAATGCCACTGGGCTGCACAAGCAGGACTGTTAGGACAGGAGCTGGTCTTAACCGTTCTGCGTTACCAACTGTGTTGGTGGCCTGCATCCACCACCCTATCCCTGCCTACCTCTGGCCTAAAGCCGCAATGGGTTCAACACATGGAGGTGTGCTCTTTCGGAGCATAATAGAAGACTGCGCACCTCCTTGTTGGCTCCAGCCCCTTTTATAACCTGGGTCCGCCCCAAACCAGGGTGAACCACAATGCACCTCCTGGAGACAAAAGCAGAGTGACACGTCATGAGTGGCATAACTAGCGTCCTATTTGGAAACGCAACTTCAATGATGACCTCATGGCTGCCATGACCCAAACACCTCACCAGTCATCGTCTGACCATCAATAATGCGGTGACAAGTCATAGGTGTGGGCCTCTGCAAGCCATTTGGGAGGACACCTGATGCCCTGTGGTCTATATGGGACCCCCACATCAGGGCCAGGGCCAAAGAGTTCATTACCGGACCTAGTCTCTGATGCAGGAAGTGCCTGAGCATGCTCAGTAGCATGAAATACAGTCTCTGAAAAAAGACTATCAGCTTTAGCATGGTGTCTAGGCACAAAACAGGACTTAGACCCGGCACAGAATGCAAGCACCTGTGCAAAGAGGCTTTTCACACTTAGTGTGGGAGCATGCGCTGTATCCCGAAATGAAGACTTAGCGTCAGGAATGGCACAGTCAGGCTGAGCATACTCACTAGGCGAAACACTGTAATTATGCTGCAGCTGGGGTACATCGGCACACGCATGCGCACTAGCTGCCTCTCCACACTTAGACGTGGAGGGGAAATTTGTCTTGGAGATGCTGTCTATGAACAGAAGGAAAAGCTAAAGGAAGCCTGACTTTCTATCCCTCCGAATTATGAAATGCAGCAATGAATTCCATGAGTTTGCTATAACATTAGCGTAGCTAAATGTGCATGAGGGTGTGATGTAGAGGTGCTAGAAATAGCTTGTCACCAGTGGGGCACTAATGGAATACAACAGCCAGTTCTATGATGCCACAAAATGGCAGTATTTTGTGCTATCATTATAGCTTATTAAAAACAGAGCACGAGGTTGTCATGCAGAGGTGCTGCACATAGATTTGCAGTAGTGTGAATAGACAAAAGTACAATAGCCACGTTTAGGATACAACTAGGTACAGTGAGTGTTTGCTAGTATAATGGCTGAGTTTAAAAAAGTTTGAGTGTGCAATGCAGGCAGACGTGCTGCAAATAACGTTCCAATACTGTGAATAGACAAAAGTACAATAGCCACGTTTAGGATACAACTAGGTACACTGAGTGTTTGCTACTATAAATGGCTGAGTTTAAAAAAGTTTGAGTGTGCAATGCAGGCAGACGTGCTGCAAATAACGTTCCAATACTGTGAATTGACAAAAGTACAATAGCCACGTTTAGGATACAACTAGGTACAGTGAGTGTTTGCTAGTATAATGGCTGAGTTTAAAAAAGTTTGAGTGTGCAATGCAGGCAGACGTGCTGCAAATAACGTTCCAATACTGTGAATTGACAAAAGTACAATAGCCACGTTTAGGATACAACTAGGTACAGTGAGTGTTTGCTAGTATAATGGCTGAGTTTAAAAAAGTTTGAGTGTGCAATGCAGGCAGACGTGCTGCAAATAACGTTCCAATACTGTGAATTGACAAAAGTACAATAGCCACGTTTAGGATACAACTAGGTACAGTGAGTGTTTGCTAGTATAATGGCTGAGTTTAAAAAAGTTTGAGTGTGCAATGCAGGCAGACGTGCTGCAAATAACGTTCCAATACTGTGAATTGACAAAAGTACAATAGCCACGTTTAGGATACAACTAGGTACAGTGAGTGTTTGCTAGTATAATGGCTGAGTTTAAAAAAGTTTGAGTGTGCAATGCAGGCAGACGTGCTGCAAATAACGTTCCAATACTGTGAATTGACAAAAGTACAATAGCCACGTTTAGGATACAACTAGGTACAGTGAGTGTTTGCTAGTATAATGGCTGAGTTTAAAAAAGTTAGAGTGTGCAATGCAGGCAGACGTGCTGCAAATATCGTTCCAATACTGTGAATAGACAAAAGTAAAATAGCCACGTTTAGGATACAACTAGGTACACTGAGTGTTTGCTAGTATAATGGCTGAGTTTAAAAAAGTTAGAGTGTGCAATGCAGGCAGACGTGCTGCAAATAACGTTCCAATACTGTGAATAGACAAAAGTACAATAGCCACGTTTAGGATACAACTAGGTACACTGAGTGTTTGCTACTATAAATGGCTGAGTTTAAAAAAGTTTGAGTGTGCAATGCAGGCAGACGTGCTGCAAATAACGTTCCAATACTGTGAATTGACAAAAGTACAATAGCCACGTTTAGGATACAACTAGGTACACTGAGTGTTTGCTACTATAAATGGCTGAGTTTAAAAAAGTTTGAGTGTGCAATGCAGGCAGACGTGCTGCAAATAACGTTCCAATACTGTGAATTGACAAAAGTACAATAGCCACGTTTAGGATACAACTAGGTACACTGAGTGTTTGCTAGTATAATGGCTGAGTTTAAAAAAGTTAGAGTGTGCAATGCAGGCAGACGTGCTGCAAATATCGTTCCAATACTGTGAATAGACAAAAGTACAATAGCCATGTTTAGGATACAACTAGGTACACTGAGTGTTTGCTACTATAAATGGCTGAGTTTAAAAAAGTTAGAGTGTGCAATGCAGGCAGACGTGCTGCAAATATCGTTCCAATACTGTGAATAGACAAAAGTACAATAGCCACGTTTAGGATACAACTAGGTACACTGAGTGTTTGCTAGTATAATGGCTTAGTAACAATGAGTTGTAGTGTGCAATGCAGGCAGACGTGCTCTGCAAATGTCTTTGCACTAGTGGGACTATAGCAAAGTCCAATAGCCACGTTTAGGATGCCACTAGGTACACTGAGTGTTTGCTAGTAAAATTGCTTAGTTTAAAAAAGTTGGAGTGTGCAATGCAGGCAGATGTGCTCTGCTAATATCTTTGCACTAGTGGGACTATAGCAAAGTCCAATAGCCACGTATAGGATGCCACTAGGTACACTGAGTGTTTGCTAGTATAATGGCTTAGTTAAAATGAGTTTGAGTGTGCAATGCAGGCAGACGCGCTATGCAAATGTCTTTGCACTAGTGGGACTATAGCAAAGTCCAATAGCCACGTATAGGATGCCACTAGGTACACTGAGTGTTTGCTAGTATAATGGCTTGGTTTTAATGAGTTGGAGTGTGCAATGCAGGCAGACGCGCTCTGCAAATGTCTTTGCACTAGTGGGACTATAGCAAAGTCCAATAGCCACGTATAGGATGCCACTAGGTACACTGAGTGTTTGCTAGTATAATGGCTTGGTTAGAATGAGTTGTAGTGTGCAATGCAGGCAGATGTGCTCTGCTAATGTCTTTGCACTAGTGGGACTATAGCAAAGTCCAATAGCCACGTATAGGATGCCACTAGGTACACTGAGTGTTTGCTAGTATAATGGCTGAGTTTAAAAAAGTTAGAGTGTGCAATGCAGGCAGACGTGCTGCAAATATCGTTCCAATACTGTGAATAGACAAAAGTACAATAGCCACGTTTAGGATACAACTAGGTACACTGAGTGTTTGCTACTATAAATGGCTGAGTTTAAAAAAGTTTGAGTGTGCAATGCAGGCAGACGTGCTGCAAATAACGTTCCAATACTGTGAATTGACAAAAGTACAATAGCCACGTTTAGGATACAACTAGGTACACTGAGTGTTTGCTACTATAAATGGCTGAGTTTAAAAAAGTTAGAGTGTGCAATGCAGGCAGACGTGCTGCAAATATCGTTCCAATACTGTGAATAGACAAAAGTACAATAGCCACGTTTAGGATACAACTAGGTACACTGAGTGTTTGCTAGTATAATGGCTTAGTAACAATGAGTTGTAGTGTGCAATGCAGGCAGACGTGCTCTGCAAATGTCTTTGCACTAGTGGGACTATAGCAAAGTCCAATAGCCACGTTTAGGATGCCACTAGGTACACTGAGTGTTTGCTAGTAAAATTGCTTAGTTTAAAAAAGTTGGAGTGTGCAATGCAGGCAGATGTGCTCTGCTAATATCTTTGCACTAGTGGGACTATAGCAAAGTCCAATAGCCACGTATAGGATGCCACTAGGTACACTGAGTGTTTGCTAGTATAATGGCTTAGTTAAAATGAGTTTGAGTGTGCAATGCAGGCAGACGCGCTATGCAAATGTCTTTGCACTAGTGGGACTATAGCAAAGTCCAATAGCCACGTATAGGATGCCACTAGGTACACTGAGTGTTTGCTAGTATAATGGCTTGGTTTTAATGAGTTGGAGTGTGCAATGCAGGCAGACGCGCTCTGCAAATGTCTTTGCACTAGTGGGACTATAGCAAAGTCCAATAGCCACGTATAGGATGCCACTAGGTACACTGAGTGTTTGCTAGTATAATGGCTTGGTTAGAATGAGTTGTAGTGTGCAATGCAGGCAGATGTGCTCTGCTAATGTCTTTGCACTAGTGGGACTATAGCAAAGTCCAATAGCCACGTATAGGATGCCACTAGGTACACTGAGTGTTTGCTAGTATAATGGCTTAGTTAAAATGAGTTTGAGTGTGCAATGCAGGCAGACGCGCTATGCAAATGTCTTTGCACTAGTGGGACTATAGCAAAGTCCAATAGCCACGTATAGGATGCCACTAGGTACACTGAGTGTTTGCTAGTATAATGGCTTGGTTAGAATGAGTTGTAGTGTGCAATGCAGGCAGATGTGCTCTGCTAATGTCTTTGCACTAGTGGGACTATAGCAAAGTCCAATAGCCACGTATAGGATGCCACTAGGTACACTGAGTGTTTGCTAGTATAATGGCTTAGTTAAAATGAGTTTGAGTGTGCAATGCCGGCAGACGCGCTATGCAAATGTCTTTGCACTAGTGGGACTATAGCAAAGTCCAATAGCCACGTATAGGATGCCACTAGGTACACTGAGTGTTTGCTAGTATAATGGCTTGGTTTTAATGAGTTGGAGTGTGCAATGCAGGCAGACGCGCTCTGCAAATGTCTTTGCACTAGTGGGACTATAGCAAAGTCCAATAGCCACGTATAGGATGCCACTAGGTACACTGAGTGTTTGCTAGTATAATGGCTTGGTTAGAATGAGTTGTAGTGTGCAATGCAGGCAGACGCGCTCTGCAAATGTCTTTGCACTAGTGGGACTATAGCAAAGTCCAATAGCCACGTATAGGATGCCACTAGGTACACTGAGTGTTTGCTAGTATAATGGCTTGGTTAGAATGAGTTGTAGTGTGCAATGCAGGCAGACGCGCTCTGCAAATGTCTTTGCACTAGTGGGACTATAGCAAAGTCCAATAGCCACGTATAGGATGCCACTAGGTACACTGAGTGTTTGCTAGTATAATGGCTTAGTTATCAGTTTGAGTGTGCAGAGGACAAGAGGGTACAGTGGCAGGATTGTGGTGCTCTGGGTAGAGGAATGGAAGCCTGCCTTTCTATTCCCTCCTAATGGTGAAATGCAGGTAGGAAATCCCTGACCTGGGCTACACAGACGCTGTTGCTGTTTGCAGGACCTGTCACCTATGGCTCTCTGACCCTGCCGGTTGGAGCCCTTAAAAGGACTGCTATAAAGTGCTCTCCCTAAGCTGTCCAACGCTGTGTATGCAGCGCATACAGCTGTATCGGCTATAGGACTCAGGAAGACGGAGCTGCGACAGTGATGTCTGACACCAAAGACGCAGAAGGCAGATAATGGCGTCCGTGAAGAAAATGTCCGGTTTTATAATGCAGGGACATGTGACATGCAGATCCTATCACACATGCCGTTGCTTCTCTGGCTCAAAGTCCACTTAGCTGTGTGTGTGTCTGGGATTGGCTGACATGCTGGCCCGCCCCACAAGACGCGCGCGCTTAGGGAAGGAAGACAAGAAAAAAAAAAAAAAAAAATGGCGATCGCCATTATAGAAACAGCAGTGATCTGAAGGCGCTGTTCACGCACACTATACACTGAAATGTGATAATAGTTTGATTCACAGAGTGACTTACACTATTACAGCAGAAACCAAGCTATGATTTAGCTGTTTTTTGGCTGCTAGAACCGTTCTCGAACGTTTCTAGAACTACCGAGCTTTTGCAAAAAGCTCGAGTTCTAGTTCGATCTAGAACATGCCCCAAAATCACTCGAGCCGCGAACTGGAGAACCACGAACCACGAACCGCGCTCAACTCTAGTCAAAACCTCTGCAGTTTGACAACTTCTTCCATGAATCGTCACATGAATAAATATCATATGTCCCAGTGGGAAGCTCACCGTGCTGCAATGCGGTTTAGCAGGGCGAACCATCCACCGCCTGCCCCTTCAAGTTGATCTGCGTGCTCTTCATCTTCTAGGACTGTGGGGACAGCTGTCCCACCTGGTTTTCCACACATAACTTTCACCACTGTAACCGCAACAGGCAGTTTGCTGGGTAGGTCGTCAGTTGGTTTCGAAGAGGAAACAAGTGCGTGTGTACAGCTCTCTCAGACATCGATAGCATCAACGTTGGATGAAGGCAACATCATGTCTATATTCGAGGGACTATTAATTGATTTTCCCACTATACCAACATTGTACTTTCTCCCCAAAGTGCACAAAGATTTAACTTGTCCACCCGGCAGACCCATTGTCTCCGGTAATAACAACTTATGTGAACCAGCTTGCAGATTTTTGGATTATTATCTCCAGCCCCTGGTGATTACCTTACCGTCATACATTCGTGACTCTACGGAGTTGCTAAATAGACTAGATGGTATTGTACTTGAAACAGATGTCTTTATGGTAACAGCTGACGTTGAGTCGTTGTATACATCTATCAATCATGATGATGGGATGGAGGCGGTGGAATTCTTTTTGCGATCAACCACACTTGATAGCCAGCTGGTGGACCTCCTCCTGCTACTACTCAAATTTATTCTTACACACAATTTTTTCTTATTCAAGGACCGTTTCTATCTCCAAGAGAGAGGAGTTGCGATGGGGGCGTCTTGTGCGCCCTCATACGCAAACCTCTTTCTTGGATATTGGGAACGGTCTATCATTTTTCCGGATTTTGAGTTTGGCGCAGTCCACATGTGGCTGCGTTTTATTGATGACATCTTTTTTATTTGGCAGGGGTAGGCCCATCAGTTGGATTTATTTGTGCAACGGCTCAACGTCAATAATAAAAACATCAAACTCACCTTTACCTCTAGTATGGAGAACATTGAGTTTTTGGATGTTTCAATTACCAGGGGCAATGATGGCACTTTGTGCACTGACATCTTTAGAAAGACAACTGCAACTAACTCACTTCTGAATGCGAAGTCCTCTCATCCGTTTTCGGTGATAAATTCTGTTCCGATTGGACAATTTCTACGGGCACGTAGGATTTGCTCGAACGATGAATTATTTGAAAAGCAGTCTATTAATTTGAGGAGGCGGTTTAGGGCCAGACACTATTCAAATCACATCATCCAAAAAGGATATGAAAGAGCCAGGGGGACAGTGCGGGATGATCTACTTAAAACTAAATCTAAAACTGCGGATGATACAATCCGACTGATCACACCCTACCACTCACAATGGCGAGAGATGTCAGCCATAATTTCTAAATACTGGCCTATATTGACAGCAGATCGCGATCTGGCCTCCATTTTGACCCCTCGGCCGGCTATTACCCCCAGGAGATCTAAAACTTTGGGGGACTTAATCGTGAGGAGCCATTATACGCCCATGAGACCCACTAATTTTTTGTCATCTAGTACTCCCAGATGGGGATCAGTCTCATGTGGCGATTGCGGTGCATGTCCACAAATGGATCGCGCATCCGACTTTTGGGACTCCTCACGATCTAGGACCTATCAAATCCTGCATTTTATCAATTGCCGTTCTTCTAATGTTGTGTATTGGGCTACGTGCCCATGTGGACTTATTTATATTGGTCTCACTACGCGTGAACTTAGAGTGCGGATCTTGGAACATATCCGTGATATTAAAAATGCGGCCAAGATCAAAAAACCTGAGGAAATATTCCAGCTTAAAAATATTCCTAAGCACTTTAAGGAGAAGCACGGCTGCAACTGGCGCCAATTGAAATTTCGTGGGATAGACAAGGTTAACCTTGGTATTAGAGGCGGCAATATTAAAAATATTTTGCACAAAAAGGAGGCCAGATGGATCACTACTTTAAACACCACCAAGCCACAAGGTCTTAATGATGCCATCAGCTTTAAGCCCTTTCTGTTATAGTGTCTGATCCCATTCCGCATCCTATTCCTGCTCTTGTTTACAAACCAATAAGGCTTTGTACATGGAATTAATACTGTAATTGTTATTTGGACATGCTTTACATATAATCTCTGGTTAGGTGGTTGCTATGCGTCCTTGCCAGAATCATGTTTTTAATTTTGTATTTTTTAATTTTCTTTATAGATCTGATTGCTTATTTCTCAACTCTCTTTATAACCATGGCTGCAGAAATTACTTTGGGCAACATATCTGCAATGAAGGCTATAATGGACTCAAGAAGATTCCTAAATAACTTATCTATATTGTTATGATTTGTAATCTTTTGCCATTTAATTTGGTCTGATATATATATATATATATATGCATATTGCATTTATTGCATTTACCTTCTTGTATTTGCCCTTCCTTTTGCCCACACTCTGACGTTGGTTTCGGCTTCCGGCCTGTGCGCGCGCAGGCTCCCCGATGCCTCTCCTCCCTGCGCCTGGCGTCCAACTGGATTTACGTGGTTGCGCATGCGCACCACGTTCTTCCTGAACGCCGACGTGCGGGGTGGGACGGACATCTGCGAGCCGGCGCGCGCCACCATAGGCCGGCAAGTATTACATGTGGGGGATTTAAGCAACCAGGTACACAGCCTCCACACCTCCGGACGAAGCAGTTGCGAAACGCGCGTCGAGGTGTGGACGGTGTGTCCTGGTGGGGGCATCACCTTGGTGGGTATCATCTCCTCGTCACCGAGCCTTCTCCATCTTGGCTAGATATACTTGTATTTCCCTACCGGGTTGTTATCTAACAATTGGCTTGATGTGATTGTTTAACATCTATTATCTTGTTACTCTATGCCGATTGTTTTGGATATACTTGGCACAGGATGTATTAATTAACCTTGCATATCTTATATGCTTCACCCTCATTTAAATTACCATCTGCAGTTCAGTTGCTGCTGTGCCTTGCAGGATTATTTAAATCCTTAACCCTTTATCTGCTTCCCATGGCAGCTCTGTCCAACACTCCTTGCAAATAATTTATCAGTTCACGTTTGACGATTTTTACATAGTGATATTATAACTGATCTCTTATCTGCAATTGTGTATGCAATGATATGTGGTTAGCCCTGTTATGCCGCCTAAGTATTCACTTTGCATGTTTTATATGCTTCATTATCACTCCAATTATATTTGCGGTCTGGTTGCTGCTATATTTTGCAGGACTATTTCGTCTTTAACCATTATCTGCTTGTTTCAGGCAGTTGTTATTGGCATTATTGGCAAATGGTTTATCAGTTTTATTATTGATGAATCTTCATACAGCGACATCATGATCATGTGACTGATTTGCCGTTTGCATTGTTTGCATCTAATCATGTATGACTAGCCTTGATATATCGTAAAAGTGTTTTTGTATATTCATTGCCAACGTAGGATTGTGATTCTCTCTGGATTACCACTTTGGTTTTTCAATTTTGATTCATTATGGAGAGAATCACATATCCTTGATTATTGGAGGTTCCTATAATATGAATTATAACAGAAACAAGCCCCTACCTACCACACCGTCCATCTTGCTTGTTGTGTTGATTTTAATCCACTTTTTGTTTGTGTATGTCCTTTCCAATAACGCATGCTAAAAACAAAAATAAAAATAATTTTGTATTTTTGCAAAATACTATTGTGCATTCTGCCTTTATTTATGATTCATATGAATGTGAGACTAGGTCAAATCTTTTTATTAATATTTGTCATGGTGACTTCAGTCATTTCTACTAATTAATATATATATCATGCATTCCTGTATTCTATTGTTAACAATTTCTGCTTTTTGGATGAATGCAGGTCCTATTATGGATTTCCGCGGTCGTGATGCAGATTGGACTGCACAAATCAAGGATGTTTTTGGCACGGATGCTGGCACCACTATTATTCCAGAGTCTCCCCCTCAATATCGTGAACTACAGGTTCAATTAAAGAATTTCATGTACAAAAGGCTAAAAACTTGGTGGAATAAGGCCTCGCTTGAGCAATATCTTAGCAGGGACATCATCCCAAGAGGACTTCGTATTCAGATCTTTCCTTCCTATGCGGTGGAGGATATGACCTTTAAAACGCGGTGGGAGGAGACCTGCAAAATCTGCTCCCGTACAATGATAGAGCTACTTATTGGGGCAGACAAACGCAGAATTGAGGAGTTGGAGATAGAGATTGAGAAAGTGAATGGAGAGATCAAACAGAATATATCGAGAGATAGTCTGGCGACTTTTGAAGAGGAATTGAAAAAGGATCTTGACAAATGGGAAACCGAGATTAAGCAACTCAAGGGTCAAAAATTTCAGAGAGATGTCAACGACTATAAGAACGGGGTCGCGTTTAAATGGCATCATAATCAGATATCTCGACCTGGATCTAATAGCAGATCCATGTCACAGAATGCCACTGAATCTATGTCCTCTGGCGAAGGCTCATCTAGACCATTTGGCCGGAACAGAGCTAAAGGCAGATATGGCTACATTCATAAGATGGAGACCAGGAATTCAACTAGGAAGAAGCAGCAACCTGACAAGAGAAACATCCAAAGTCAATCGGACACTTTAAAGGTAATCAACCTTACTAGTAGAGTCTTAACTAAAGATCAGACTGATGTCTTAACAGTAGGTCTTTCCTTTTCTCCAGTAGCCAACTTTGACTTTTTTACGGCTGTCAAAGATCTGCAGCTCTTTAGCCGCAAAGTTCTTCTCAAGAAATATTTCTTGAGAGGAAATCAAGAGCCTGACATAGATCTCTCCAGGGAAGAACGTGAGGCAGTAAGAATTCTTGAATCATTACTTGCTGAACAAGATAGTGGCAGTTCATCCAATTTCCCCGCACATATTAAAAAACGCTCTACCGCCTTCCCACCTTTGTCAGCCTGTCCCCCTATTGATATGTTTACTAAGCTAGTATCCCAAGAGCTTAGAGATTTATCACAAAAAAGAACTCATGATAATCTCTCTGGTCAGCAACGAAAAGCTCTGAGGGAACTTAAGGACATGGATGATTTGGTGATTAAACAGGCTGACAAGGGTGGGAATGTTGTTTTGTGGTCTAAAGAAAAATATGAAGCAGAGGCCTTTAGGCAACTCGGGGATAGGTCCTGTTATTCTAAATTGGATATCAATCCCTCTGGCCGCTTTCGGGGTGAACTCCTTGATATATTACAATCTGCCTTTGATGAGGGTATTATCCCGAAATCTGTATTCGAGGGACTATTAATTGATTTTCCCACTATACCAACATTGTACTTTCTCCCCAAAGTGCACAAAGATTTAACTTGTCCACCCGGCAGACCCATTGTCTCCGGTAATAACAACTTATGTGAACCAGCTTGCAGATTTTTGGATTATTATCTCCAGCCCCTGGTGATTACCTTACCGTCATACATTCGTGACTCTACGGAGTTGCTAAATAGACTAGATGGTATTGTACTTGAAACAGATGTCTTTATGGTAACAGCTGACGTTGAGTCGTTGTATACATCTATCAATCATGATGATGGGATGGAGGCGGTGGAATTCTTTTTGCGATCAACCACACTTGATAGCCAGCTGGTGGACCTCCTCCTGCTACTACTCAAATTTATTCTTACACACAATTTTTTCTTATTCAAGGACCGTTTCTATCTCCAAGAGAGAGGAGTTGCGATGGGGGCGTCTTGTGCGCCCTCATACGCAAACCTCTTTCTTGGATATTGGGAACGGTCTATCATTTTTCCGGATTTTGAGTTTGGTGCAGTCCACATGTGGCTGCGTTTTATTGATGACATCTTTTTTATTTGGCAGGGGGAGGCCCATCAGTTGGATTTATTTGTGCAACGGCTCAACGGCAATAATAAAAACATCAAACTCACCTTTACCTCTAGTATGGAGAACATTGAGTTTTTGGATGTTTCAATTACCAGGGGCAATGATGGCACTTTGTGCACTGACATCTTTAGAAAGACAACTGCAACTAACTCACTTCTGAATGCGAAGTCCTCTCATCCGTTTTCGGTGATAAATTCTGTTCCGATTGGACAATTTCTACGGGCACGTAGGATTTGCTCGAATGATGAATTATTTGAAAAGCAGTCTATTAATTTGAGGAGGCGGTTTAGGGCCAGACACTATTCAAATCACATCATCCAAAAAGGATATGAAAGAGCCAGGGGGACAGTGCGGGATGATCTACTTAAAACTAAATCTAAAACTGCGGATGATACAATCCGACTGATCACACCCTACCACTCACAATGGCGAGAGATGTCAGCCATAATTTCTAAATACTGGCCTATATTGACAGCAGATCGCGATCTGGCCTCCATTTTGACCCCTCGGCCGGCTATTATCCCCAGGAGATCTAAAACTTTGGGGGACTTAATCGTGAGGAGCCATTATACGCCCATGAGACCCACTAATTTTTTGTCATCTAGTACTCCCAGATGGGGATCAGTCTCATGTGGCGATTGCGGTGCATGTCCACAAATGGATCGCGCATCCGACTTTTGGGACTCCTCACGATCTAGGACCTATCAAATCCTGCATTTTATCAATTGTCGTTCTTCTAATGTTGTGTATTGGGCTACGTGCCCATGTGGACTTATTTATATTGGTCTCACTACGCGTGAACTTAGAGTGCGGATCTTGGAACATATCCGTGATATTAAAAATGCGGCCAAGATCAAAAAACCTGAGGAAATATTCCAGCTTAAAAATATTCCTAAGCACTTTAAGGAGAAACACGGCTGCAACTGGCGCCAATTGAAATTTCGTGGGATAGACAAGGTTAACCTTGGTATTAGAGGCGGCAATATTAAAAATATTTTGCACAAAAAGGAGGCCAGATGGATCACTACTTTAAACACCACCAAGCCACAAGGTCTTAATGATGCCATCAGCTTTAAGCCCTTTCTTTTATAGTGTCTGATCCCATTCCGCATCCTATTCCTGCTCTTGTTTACAAACCAATAAGGCTTTGTACATGGAATTAATACTGTAATTGTTATTTGGACATGCTTTACATATAATCTCTGGTTAGGTGGTTGCTATGCGTCCTTGCCAGAATCATGTTTTTAATTTTGTATTTTTTAATTTTCTTTATAGATCTGATTGCTTATTTCTCAACTCTCTTTATAACCATGGCTGAAGAAATTACTTTGGGCAACATATCTGCAATGAAGGCTATAATGGACTCAAGAAGATTCCTAAATAACTTATCTATATTGTTATGATTTGTAATCTTTTGCCATTTAATTTGGTCTGATATATATATATATGCATATTGCATTTATTGCATTTACCTTCTTGTATTTGCCCTTCCTTTTGCCCACACTCTGACGTTGGTTTTGGCTTCCGGCCTGTGCGCGCGCAGGCTCCCCGATGCCTCTCCTCCCTGCGCCTGGCGTCCAACTGGATTTACGTGGTTGCGCATGCGCACCACGTTCTTCCTGAACGCCGACGTGCGGGGTGGGACGGACATCTGCGAGCCGGCGCGCGCCACCATAGGCCGGCAAGTATTACATGTGAGGGATTTAAGCAACCAGGTACACAGCCTCCACACCTCCGGACGAAGCAGTTGCGAAACGCGCGTCGAGGTGTGGACGGTGTGTCCTGGTGGGGGCATCACCTTGGTGGGTATCATCTCCTCGTCACCGAGCCTTCTCCATCTTGGCTAGATATACTTGTATTTCCCTACCGGGTTGTTATCTAACATCTGGCTTGATGTGATTGTTAAACATCTATTATCTTGTTACTCTATGCCGATTGTTTTGGATATACTTGGCACAGGATGTATTAATTAACCTTGCATATCTTATATGCTTCACCCTCATTTAAATTACCATCTGCAGTTCAGTTGCTGCTGTGCCTTGCAGGATTATTTAAATCCTTAACCCTTTATCTGCTTCCCATGGCAGCTCTGTCCAACACTCCTTGCAAATAATTTATCAGTTCACGTTTGACGATTTTTACATAGTGATATTATAACTGATCTCTTATCTGCAATTGTGTATGCAATGATATGTGGTTAGCCCTGTTATGCCGCCTAAGTATTCACTTTGCATGTTTTATATGCTTCATTATCACTCCAATTATATTTGCTGTCTGGTTGCTGCTATATTTTGCAGGACTATTTCGTCTTTAACCATTATCTGCTTGTTTCAGGCAGTTGTTATTGGCATTATTGGCAAATGGTTTATCAGTTTTATTATTGATGAATCTTCATACAGCGACATCATGATCATGTGACTGATTTGCCGTTTGCATTGTTTGCATCTAATCATGTATGACTAGCCTTGATATATCGTAAAAGTGTTTTTGTATATTCATTGCCAACGTAGGATTGTGATTCTCTCTGGATTACCACTTTGGTTTTTCAATTTTGATTCATTATGGAGAGAATCACATATCCTTGATTATTGGAGGTTCCTATAATATGAATTATAACAGAAACAAGCCCCTACCTACCACACCGTCCATCTTGCTTGTTGTGTTGATTTTAATCCACTTTTTGTTTGTGTATGTCCTTTCCAATCACGCATGCTAAAAACAAAAATAAAAATAATTTTGTATTTTTGCAAAATACTATTGTGCATTCTGCCTTTATTTATGATTCATATGAATGTGAGACTAGGTCAAATCTTTTTATTAATATTTGTCATGGTGACTTCAGTCATTTCTACTAATTAATATATATATCATGCATTCCTGTATTCTATTGTTAACAATTTCTGCTTTTTGGATGAATGCAGGTCCTATTATGGATTTCCGCGGTCGTGATGCAAATTGGACTGCACAAATCAAGGATGTTTTTGGCACGGATGCTGGCACCACTATTATTCCAGAGTCTCCCCCTCAATATCGTGAACTACAGGTTCAATTAAAGAATTTCATGTACAAAAGGCTAAAAACTTGGTGGAATAAGGCCTCGCTTGAGCAATATCTTAGCAGGGACATCGTCTCAAGAGGACTTCGTATTCAGATCTTTCCTTCCTATGCGGTGGAGGATCTGACCTTTAAAACGCGGTGGGAGGAGACCTGCAAAATCTGCTCCCATACAATGATAGAGCTACTTATTGGGGCAGACAAACGCAGAATTGAGGAGTTGGAGATAGAGATTGAGAAAGTGAATGGAGAGATCAAACAGAATATATCGAGAGATAGTTTGGCGACTTTTGAAGAGGAATTGAAAAAGGATCTTGACAAATGGGAAACCGAGATTAAGCAACTCAAGGGTCAAAAATTTCAGAGAGATGTCAACGACTATAAGAACGGGGTCGCGTTTAAATGGCATCATAATCAGATATCTCGACCCGGATCTAATAGCAGATCCATGTCACAGAATGCCACTGAATCTATGTCCTCTGGCGAAGGCTCATCTAGACCATTTGGCCGGAACAGAGCTAAAGGCAGATATGGCTACATTCATAAGATGGAGACCAGGAATTCAACTAGGAAGAAGCAGCAACCTGACAAGAGAAACATCCAAAGTCAATCGGACACTTTAAAGGTAATCAACCTTACTAGTAGAGTCTTAACTAAAGATCAGACTGATGTCTTAACACTAGGTCTTTCCTTTTCTCCAGTAGCCAACTTTGACTTTTTTACGGCTGTCAAAGATCTGCAGCTCTTTAGCCGCAAAGTTCTTCTGAAGAAATATTTCTTGAGAGGAAATCAAGAGCCTGACATAGATCTCTCCAGGGAAGAACGTGAGGCAGTAAGAATTCTTGAATCATTACTTGCTGAACAAGATAGTGGCAGTTCATCCAATTTCCCCGCACATATTAAAAAACGCTCTACCGCCTTCCCACCTTTGTCAGCCTGTCCCCCTATTGATATGTTTACTAAGCTAGTATCCCAAGAGCTTAGAGATTTATCACAAAAAAGAACTCATGATAATCTCTCTGGTCAGCAACGAAAAGCTCTGAGGGAACTTAAGGACATGGATGATTTGGTGATTAAACAGGCTGACAAGGGTGGGAATGTTGTTTTGTGGTCTAAAGAAAAATATGAAGCAGAGGCCTTTAGGCAACTCGGGGATAGGTCCTGTTATTCTAAATTGGATATCAATCCCTCTGGCCGCTTTCGGGGTGAACTCCTTGATATATTACAATCTGCCTTTGATGAGGGTATTATCCCGAAATCTGTATTCGAGGGACTATTAATTGATTTTCCCACTATACCAACATTGTACTTTCTCCCCAAAGTGCACAAAGATTTAACTTGTCCACCCGGCAGACCCATTGTCTCCGGTAATAACAACTTATGTGAACCAGCTTGCAGATTTTTGGATTATTATCTCCAGCCCCTGGTGATTACCTTACCGTCATACATTCGTGACTCTACGGAGTTGCTAAATAGACTAGATGGTATTGTACTTGAAACAGATGTCTTTATGGTAACAGCTGACGTTAAGTCGTTGTATACATCTATCAATCATGATGATGGGATGGAGGCGGTGGAATTCTTTTTGCGATCAACCACACTTGATAGCCAGCTGGTGGACCTCCTCCTGCTACTACTCAAATTTATTCTTACACACAATTTTTTCTTATTCAAGGACCGTTTCTATCTCCAAGAGAGAGGAGTTGCGATGGGGGCGTCTTGTGCGCCCTCATACGCAAACCTCTTTCTTGGATATTGGGAACGGTCTATCATTTTTCCGGATTTTGAGTTTGGCGCAGTCCACATGTGGCTGCGTTTTATTGATGACATCTTTTTTATTTGGCAGGGGGAGGCCCATCAGTTGGATTTATTTGTGCAACGGCTCAACGTCAATAATAAAAACATCAAACTCACCTTTACCTCTAGTATGGAGAACATTGAGTTTTTGGATGTTTCAATTACCAGGGGCAATGATGGCACTTTGTGCACTGACATCTTTAGAAAGACAACTGCAACTAACTCACTTCTGAATGCGAAGTCCTCTCATCCGTTTTCGGTGATAAATTCTGTTCCGATTGGACAATTTCTACGGGCACGTAGGATTTGCTCGAACGATGAATTATTTGAAAAGCAGTCTATTAATTTGAGGAGGCGGTTTAGGGCCAGACACTATTCAAATCACATCATCCAAAAAGGATATGAAAGAGCCAGGGGGACAGTGCGGGATGATCTACTTAAAACTAAATCTAAAACTGCGGATGATACAATCCGACTGATCACACCCTACCACTCACAATGGCGAGAGATGTCAGCCATAATTTCTAAATACTGGCCTATATTGACAGCAGATCGCGATCTGGCCTCCATTTTGACCCCTCGGCCGGCTATTACCCCCAGGAGATCTAAAACTTTCGGGGACTTAATCGTGAGGAGCCATTATACGCCCATGAGACCCACTAATTTTTTGTCATCTAGTACTCCCAGATGGGGATCAGTCTCATGTGGCGATTGCGGTGCATGTCCACAAATGGATCGCGCATCCGACTTTTGGGACTCCTCACGATCTAGGACCTATCAAATCCTGCATTTTATCAATTGCCGTTCTTCTAATGTTGAGTATTGGGCTACGTGCCCATGCGGACTTATTTATATTGGTCTCACTACGCGTGAACTTAGAGTGCGGATCTTGGAACATATCCGTGATATTAAAAATGCGGCCAAGATCAAAAAACCTGAGGAAATATTCGAGCTTAAAAATATTCCTAAGCACTTTAAGGAGAAACACAGCTGCAACTGGCGCCAATTGAAATTTCGTGGGATAGACAAGGTTAACCTTGGTATTAGAGGCGGCAATATTAAAAATATTTTGCACAAAAAGGAGGCCAGATGGATCACTACTTTAAAAACCACCAAGCCACAAGGTCTTAATGATGCCATCAGCTTTAAGCCCTTTCTTTTATAGTGTCTGATCCCATTCCGCATCCTATTCCTGCTCTTGTTTACAAACCAATAAGGCTTTGTACATGGAATTAATACTGTAATTGTTATTTGGACATACTTTACATATAATCTCTGGTTAGGTGGTTGCTATGCGTCCTTGCCAGAATCATGTTTTTAATTTTGTATTTTTTAATTTTCTTTATAGATCTGATTGCTTATTTCTCAACTCTCTTTATAACCATGGCTGAAGAAATTACTTTGGGCAACATATCTGCAATGAAGGCTATAATGGACTCAAGAAGATTCCTAAATAACTTATCTATATTGTTATGATTTGTAATCTTTTGCCATTTAATTTGGTCTGATATATATATATGCATATTGCATTTATTGCATTTACCTTCTTGTATTTGCCCTTCCTTTTGCCCACACTCTGACGTGGTTTCGGCTTCCGGCCTGTGCGTGCGCAGGCTCCCCGATGCCTCTCCTCCCTGCGCCTGGCGTCCAACTGGATTTACGTGGTTGCGCATGCGCACCACGTTCTTCCTGAACGCCGAGGTGCGGGGTGGGACGGACATCTGCGAGCCGGCGCGCGCCACCATAGGCCGGCAAGTATTACATGTGGGGGATTTAAGCAACCAGGTACACAGCCTCCACACCTCCGGACGAAGCAGTTGCGAAACGCGCGTCGAGGTGTGGACGGTGTGTCCTGGTGGGGGCATCAGCTTGGTGGGTATCATCTCCTCATCACCGAGCCTTCTCCATCTTGGCTAGATATACTTGTATTTCCCTACCGGGTTGTTATCTAACAATTGGCTTGATGTGATTGTTTAACATCTATTATCTTGTTACTCTATGCCGATTGTTTTGGATATACTTGGCACAGGATGTATTAATTAACCTTGCATATCTCATATGCTTCACCCTCATTTAAATCACCATCTGCAGTTCAGTTGCTGCTGTGCCTTGCAGGATTATTTAAATCCTTAACCCTTTATCTGCTTCCCATGGCAGCTCTGTCCAACACTCCTTGCAAATAATTTATCAGTTCACGTTTGACGAATTTTACATAGTGATATTATAACTGATCTCTTATCTGCAATTGTGTATGCAATGATATGTGGTTAGCCCTGTTATGCCGCCTAAGTATTCACTTTGCCTGTTTTATATGCTTCATTATCACTCCAATTATATTTGCTGTCTGGTTGCTGCTATATTTTGCAGGACTATTTCATCTTTAACCATTATCTGCTTGTTTCAGGCAGTTGTTATTGGCATTATTGGCAAATGGTTTATCAGTTTTATTATTGATGAATCTTCATACAGCGACATCATGATCATGTGACTGATTTGCCGTTTGCATTCATTGCATCTAATCATGTATGACTAGCCTTGATATATCGTAAAGTGTTTTTGTATATTCATTGCCAACGTAGGATTGTGATTCTCTCTGGATTACCACTTTGGTTTTTCAATTTTGATTCATTATGGAGAGAATCACATATCCTTGATTATTGGAGGTTCCTATAATATGAATTTTAACAGAAACAAGCCCCTACCTACCACACCGTCCATCTTGTTTGTTGTGTTGATTTTAATCCACTTTTTGTTTGTGTATGTCCTTTCCAATCACGCATGCTAAAAACAAAAATAAAAATAATTTTGTATTTTTGCAAAATACTATTGTGCATTCTGCCTTTATTTATGATTCATATGAATGTGAGACTAGGTCAAATCTTTTTATTAACATCATGTCTACGCCTGCACTTTCCTCACAAACCTGCATTTTTCCAGGGACACCCTACTCACCACCGTCTACGCACAGCAGCCAGATCTCTGTCCCTCAGATGTGGACAAATAAAAGGCCATTTCCTGCGACCCATGACAAAGCTAAGAGGTTGACTTTATCCCTCTGTAAGCTCTTGGCTACCGAAATGCTGCCTTTCCGCCTGGTGGACACACAGGGTTTTAGAGACCTTATGTCTGTTGCTGTGCCCCAGTACCAGATGCCCAGTCGCCACTACTTCTCTAAGAAAGGTGTGCCTGCGCTACACCAGCATGTCACACACAGCATCACCGCTTCCTTGAGAAACTCTGTGTGTGAACGGATGCATTTCACCACCAATACTTGGACCAGTAAGCATGGAGACGGACGTTACATGTCGCTGACTGGGCACTGGGTAACTATGGTGATAGATGGTGAAGGGTCTGCTGCACAAGTCTTGCCATCCTTACGACTTGTGTGTCAATCCTCTGTCTGTCCAAGTTCCGCCACTGCTTCTGCCTCCTCCACCTCGTCGGGTCCTCCACCTCTGCACCAAGCCTGCCTGGTAAGGCCACCAGCATTGTAATTGCGCAGAAGGAATCACGCACCCCTCATTACTATGCTGGCAGCAGAGTGAAATGGCATCAGGCGGTCTTTAGCTTGAAATGTCTTGGAAATAAAAGTCACACAGCGGCTGAGTTGTGGGCAGCTCTGGAGACTGAGTTTAATAAATGGTTGTCACCACTCAACCTGCAGCCTGGTAAGGCTGTGTGCGACAATGCTGCAAACCTGGGTGCGTCCCTTCGCCTGGGCAAGGTGACACACGTGCCTTGTATGGCTCACGTGTTGAACCTTGTTGTCCAGCAATTTTTAACACACTATACCGGCCTAGATGGCCTTCTGAACATGGCACGAAAACTGTATACTCATTTTCACCGTTCAACCACCGCTGCTGAGCGACTTGCATCGCTCCAGAAGTCTTTCGGCCTGCCAGTTCATCGCCTGAAATGCGATGTGCCGACACGCTGGAATTCGACTCTCCACATGTTACAGCGACTGTGTCAGCACCGTTGAGCCCTGGTGCAATACGTCATGATGTATAGCCTGGGCCAACGAGATGCAGAGGTGGGGAAGATCACCCTGATGGAGTGGTCTCAGATCAAGGACCTATGCACCATTCTGCACAGTTTCGACATGGCGACGAATATGTTTAGCGCTGACAATGCCATTATCAGCATGACAATTCCAGCCATTTACATGCTGGAGAACACGATAAACACTATTCGGAGTCAGGGGGTGGGACAACAGGAAGGGGAGGAACCACAGGAGGATTCATATGCGCAAGACACAACAACATCACCAAGGTCCAGACGTTCATCATCACCAACGCGGCAGGCATGGGACCATGGGGGACAGAGATCAACAAGGGCGCATAGTAGCAGGCGAAATGTTGAGGAAAATCTAAATCAACAGCGAAAATTGTCCCAAAATTCAAGACAATAAAAAGCGATTTATGCTAAAAGATATATGCTTTATTATTGAATTAAAATATTTTTTAAAAGTATAAAAAACAGAGAATTGCTCCTGAGAGGGACCAGGAAAAATACCCAGAATATAGAAATTGTACACAAGTCTGCAGGAAAGGTAAAATTAGCAGCAACAAATAGATGGATAGTGTGCAATAAAGGTCTTACACCATATAGTATGTTATATAAATTAGTTGAAAAATATCAGTTCTTATAAAAAAGACCACATAGAAAATGTGAGATATAATCATTGCACACACCAAATAAATCTACCATCCATTTATTACTGTGAATTGCACATGCCCTGGTAAATGTAAACACTATACTCGTGCTGCTATTGCATAAATTATACAGACACAGAGAACTGAGTGTAACAAAACTAGCTGCCAGGGAAGATATAAAGTGCACAGAAACTATTAAAATTACATTGGAGTACACCTCTCCTGTTGTACAAATAACCCAAGGTTATATATTTACCTAAATAGGTGACCGTACTGAGCCTGGGTTTGGGTGAGCAGGTCCCTCCACCCCAGAGGGACCAGAAATAATACCCAAAATATAGAAATTGTACACAAGTCTACAGGAAAGGTAAAAATAAAATTAGCAGCAACAAATAGATGGATAGTGTGCAATAAAGGTCTTACACCATATAGTATGTTATCTAACTTAGTTAAAAAATATCAGTTCTTATAAGAAAGACCACATAGAACATGTGAGATATAATCTTTGCACACACCAAATAAATCTACCATCCATTTATTGCTGTGAATTGCACATACCCTGGTAAATGTAAACACTATACTCGTGCTGCTATTACATAAATTATACAGACACAGAGAACAGAGCGCAACAAAACTAGCTGCCAGGGAAGATATAAAGTGCACAGAAACTATCAAAATTACATTGGAGTAAACCTCTCCTGTTGTACAAATAACCCAAGGTTATATATTTACCTAAATAGGTGACCGTACTGAGCCTGGGTTTGGGTGAGCAGGTCCCTCCACCCCAACGCCGTTTTGCCCTTGCTTCTTCCGGGGGCGTATCAGGGTGAGGGAAGACTGTCTTTATATACACAAAACCTATGCTGCTTAGTGAATTCACCTGAGCTGGATGATCGTTGCGGAGGACCTGACGGCAGCAGGCACAAATCTCCGGTCCCTCCCACAGGAACTATCTGAACCGTGCGGTGAGACACAGGCTTGGAACGCAAGCCGGGTCACGTGGTACGCGCGGTCAGAAGTTCAAAGGTCCGTGATCAGCGCCTGCGCACTACCCGTACACAAGGACATTACAGCTTAAATGGCTGAGAACACTCCTCCAGCCCGGTCGGGCACTGAGCGATCCATATATTAGATGAACCTGGCTATACATCGCTATAAAATACATAGCCCATAAATTAGTTTACATATAAAATAACGCACGTATTTCAGAATTCATAACAATAAATACATATAATATCAACAAATATTGTGCACACGTATATGATATAATTACATACAATTTACATATAAAACATAATACACATAGTACATAATGTGACCTATTGTGACAATATTAAATGCAAAGACATAACTAATTAATAGAATAAAAATTACTAAGTGATAAAATAGATATCAAATATAAAGAAATAACGGTGTGTAAATAAATAAAGTGTAAGAAGTATACATATGCATATGTATAATTATACACACATGCATACATATACATATGAATATATAAATAATGAATTGGTGAAAACTAAGTAAATAGTGCATCAGGTGTGAAATGTATGAGGAAGAACCTTTATTAATACATATGCATATATATATATATATATATATATATACATATACACGCACACGCCTGTGCACATATACACATACATATACATGCATAAAAACAATGCATATACCAATACAAAAAAATTAAAAAAATACATTATACAAGTGGACATGGGTAGAGAAAAAAAAAGAAAAAACAAAAATTATTAACCATAGAAAAAGAATAAAAAATGAATTCATCCATATGTGCGTTCCTAATATTTCTCCTCCCGAAGAAAGTAGAGGACAAAGGATCGCCCAAACTTGTGTTCGCCCGCAGATCATTCCAAAAATTCAGCAATGATAAAAAACTGTGGAGGAAAGAAGCGCAATAGGGTCTTACCCAAGTAGCATTGGGAGGAAAGGAAAGGGAGATATTACTCACCTATAGGGGTTGTGAAAGTCACAACTCCTATATCAGCATGTGTGTAGATAATCCAGAGTCACAGCAGCGGTCCCTCGGTTTGGCAGATAACAGAGAGCGATAGATGAGGGTTTTCAAGCCGCGCCAATGACAACCAACATTAAGCTATTAGATCAATGTTGCTTTTTATTCCAATTACAGGTCTACGCGTTTCGGAAGGCACCCCTTCCTTCTTCAGGACCAGATGGCAATAGAACATCAAATCTGCTGTTCAGAACAACCTTACAGCACTATATACCCCATTGATGACGTCATGATCCACCCACTTTTGAAAAAAATCGGCGGGAATCAGTACATTTAAAAATATAATGACGTAGTATCTTAATTATCTTCCATTTCATGAATAAAACATTTGCAGCCATATCTTCTTTTATCAGAAAAAACGGCAGTGGAAACATAAATAAAAAACTTAATCAAAAATAAAAATTGTGCATGTAAGGACTCTTTTTTTATTTTTTTTTTTTTTTATTTCTTTCTGTCATATAGTAGTATGTCAAAAAATGTGTGTGTGTGTGTATAGACTTATATATATCTAATCATATATATAACGTGAGAATATGTGGAATATAGACCTTTGCCTAGAACACCATCTCTGTGTAACACTCAAATCATAGTTATTAACGTGAATACCCTTATTATATTCAGAGCCACCAGGGAAATCTTTATTCGTTGTGAAAAAAAGGGAAGAGAGAAAACGATTAGAAGAACAGGTAGAAACAACGGGAGAGATTCTTTAGAAGTGAAGAAAGGGAACCCCCTTATAATATAAATCATAATTAATCCGTAGAAACAGAGACACCGATAACTAAAGTGAAGTGCACGAAAATAAGAAGCCCACTTATTGTGAGCCCTGTGTAATGTCCGTAAGGGTGAATAGAACTCCGAACAATTAAAGCCCGGTAAAAAGTGTCCGTAATATGACTGTATGGCTATCGTTCAAGCCATCCAGAACTATATATGTATTTGTATGTGCAGAAGGAGTAAAAACCCCTTCATACTGTGAAGATTTTGAACTTAGATCATAGGCGTGGGAAAAAAACTTCCGCGCATGCCCCGACCAATAGATGTGTAGCGAGTATAATGAGAATCAATTAACGGGTGAAAAGAGTTCAGAGGCGTGGGAAAAAGAACCCGTGCGCATGTCCATAAAATGTCTCTCAAAAACCAATATCTGTTATGGTGTTATATGATTATTCATATGTGTGGAAATTAAGGGCATATATAAACCATATTATTAAATTAAAATTAATGTATTTAATATATGTATATAAATTATTAAAAAATAAAAAATAAAACCAAATAAAAAATAAAAAATTAAAATGTGTATGGAAGTTTGAGGTATAAAATCGGGGTTATAATAATAAAATCGCGTATTTAAGACCTGAACAGTTCATTAATAAAATATCACATATTAAATAACTATAAAACACATAAATGATTATTCATATGTGTGGAAATTAAGGGCATATATAAACCATATTATTAAATTAAAATTAATGTATTTAATATATGTATATAAATTATTAAAAAATAAAAAATAAAACCAAATAAAAAATAAAAAATTAAAATGTGTATGGAAGTTTGATATAGTCACAATATATATAATAATATAATTATATTTTTAAATGTACTGATTCCCGCCGATTTTTTTCAAAAGTGGGTGGATCATGACGTCATCAATGGGGTATATAGTGCTGTAAGGTTGTTCTGAACAGCAGATTTGATGTTCTATTGCCATCTGGTCCTGAAGAAGGAAGGGGTGCCTTCCGAAACGCGAAGACCTGTAATTGGAATAAAAAGCAACATTGATCTAATAGCTTAATGCTGGTTGTCATTGGCGCGGCTTGAAAACCCTCATCTATCGCTCTCTGTTATAAAAATTCAGCAATAGGATACTAAGAATACTGGAAAAAAAATAAATAATAAAATAGAGTTAAAATATAATAACAACAATTTTACAAATAGACAAACCCCCACCCCTAAAAACCAGAGATCTCCATGTATGACGAAAAAAGGGGAGGACATAAATGCTACCTTTACAAAAAAGCTCCAAAACCAAAGTTCTCATTAAGGCCTTGAGGTGTGAGTGTTCCTAATCTAATTTTATCACTTAGTAATTTTTATTCTATTAATTACTTATGTCATTGCATTTAATATTGTCACAATAGGTCACTTTATGTACTATGTGTATTATGTTTTATATGTAAATTGTATGTAATTATATCATATACAAGTGCACAATATTTGTTGATATATTATGTATTTATTGGCATGAATTCTGAAATACATGCGTTATTTTATATGTAAACTAATTTATGAGCTATGTATTTTATAGCGATGTATAGCCAGGTGTATCTAATATATGGATCGCTTAGTGCCCGACCGGGCTGGAGGAGTGTTCTCAGCCATTTAAGCTGTAATGTCCTTGTGTACGGGTAGTGCGCAGGCGCTGATCACGGACCTTTGAACTTCTGACCGCGCGTACCACGTGACCCGGCTTGCGTTCCAAGCCTGCATCTCACCGCGCGGTTCAGATAGTTCCTGTGGGAGGGACCGGAGATTTGTGCCTGCTGCCGTCAGATCCTCCGCAACGATCATCCAGCTCAGGTGAATTCACTAAGCAGCATAGGTTTTGTGTATATAAAGACAGTCTTCCCTCACCCTGATACGCCCCCGGAAGAAGCAAGGGCGAAACGGCGTTGGGGTGGAGGGACCTGCTCACCCAAACCCAGGCTCAGTACGGTCACCTATTTAGGTAAATATATAACCTTGGGTTATTTGTACAACAGGAGAGGTTTGCTCCAATGTAATTTTAATAGTTTCTGTGCACTTTATATCTTCCCTGGCAGCTAGTTTTGTTGCGCTCTGTTCTCTGTGTCTGTATAATTTATGTAATAGCAGCACGAGTATAGTGTTTACATTTACCAGGGCATGTGCAATTCACAGCAATAAATGGATGGTAGATTTATTTGGTGTGTGCAAAGATTATATCTCACATGTTCTATGTGGTCTTTCTTATAAGAACTGATATTTTTTAACTAATTTATATAACACACTATATGGTGTAAGACCTTTATTGCACACTATCCATCTATTTGTTGCTGCTAATTTTAATTTTACCTTTCCTGCAGACTTGTGTACAATTTCTATATTCTGGGTATTTTTTCTGGTCCCTCTGGGGTGGAGGGACCTGCTCACCCAAACCCAGGCTCAGTACGGTCACCTATTTAGGTAAATATATAACCTTGGGTTATTTGTACAACAGGAGAGGTTTACTCCAATGTAATTTTGATAGTTTCTGTGCACTTTATATCTTCCCTGGCAGCTAGTTTTGTTACGCTCAGTTCTCTGTGTCTGTATAATTTATGCAATAGCAGCACGAGTATAGTGTTTACATTTACCAGGGCATGTGCAATTCACAGCAATAAATGAATGGTAGATTTATTTGGTGTGTGCAATGATTATATCTCACATTTTCTATGTGGTCTTTTTTATAAGAACTGATATTTTTCAACTAATTTATATAACATACTATATGGTGTAAGACCTTTATTGCACACTATCCATCTATTTGTTACTGCTAATTTTACCTTTCCTGCAGACTTGTGTACAATATCTATATTCTGGGTATTTTTCCTGGTCCCTCTAAGGAGCAATTCTCTATTTTTTATATTTTTAAAAAATATTTTAATTCAATAATAAAGCATATATCTTTTAGCATGAATCGCTTTTTATTGTCTTGAATTTTGGGACAATTTTCGCTGTTGATTTAGAATTTCTGAGTGTCATGCACACATTTGAGGTTTTCTTTGGTTGATGAAATGTTGAGGAAGGTGCAGGAGAACATGAAGAAATGGAGGACAAACTGTCCATGGACATGGAAGACTCAGCGGAGGAGGGAGACCTTGGTCAAATTTCTGTTGAAAGAGGTTGGGGGGAGATGTCAGAGGAAGAAAGAACGGATAGCACCTCTATGCCACAAACACAGCGTGGAATTGGTCCGCATGGATGCGCAAGACACATGAGCGCCTTCTTGCTGCACTACCTCCAACATGACCCTCGTATTGTCAAAATTAGAAGTGATGATGACTACTGGCTTGCCACACTATTAGATCCCCAGTACAAGTCCAAATTTTGTGACATAATTCCAGCCATAGAAAGGGACGCACGTATGCAGGAGTATCAGCAGAAGCTGTTACTCGATCTTAGCTCGGCTTTTCCACTAAACAACCGTGGTGAAGGGAGTGAATCTCCCAGTTGTAACTTGACAAACATGGGACGGTCTCGTCATCTTCAACAGTCTACTCTGACCAGTAGCACCGCATCTGGTGCTGGTAACAGCAATTTTATTAAATCTTTTCATAATTTTTTTAGACCATCCTTTGCAAGGCCACCAGAGACAACAAGTCTGACACATAGTCAACGGCTGGAGAGGATGATACAGGAGTATCTCCAAATGAACATCAATGCCATGACTTTGCAAATAGAGCCTTGCTCATTTTCGGCTTCAAATCTTAAAAAATGGCCAGAGCTCTCCACTTACGCCTTAGAGATTTTGTCGTGTCCAGCTGCCAGCGTTGTCTCTGAACGTGTCTTCAGTGCTGCTGGGTGTGTGCTGACAGATAAGCGCACGCGTCTGTCCAGTTACAATATGGACAGACTAACTAACAACTGGGACACAAGTGCTACAACTGAAGGAATGGGTGTGTGTGGGGCCCAATTTTTGGAAAAAAGGGAGACTCCGCTTGGAGTAACCCATGCTTGCTGTGTTTTTCAAAAGGAGCCAAGATGAACAAGTCACGGTTCAGCAAAGACTTTGCTACCTACCCCAGTGTCATCTTGGGGACGGTTAAGGATGGTGTATTTTTGAATGTGCTTGATGCAAATCTACCTGTGAAGTGTACAACTGGGGCACAAGTGCTGCCACTGAAAGGGTGGGTGGGTGTGGAGCCCAATTTTTGGAAAAAAGGGAGACTCCGCTTGGAGTAACCCTTGCTTACATGGTTTTTAAAAATGATTCAAGATGAACAGAGCTGGGATTAAAAATGATAGGGATAGAATACTGGATGGTCTCGGCAGATAAGTCATTCCCTGCTGGGACTCTATATCCATATGTATATATAAACTTAGTTTGGGACTAAATACTGGATGGTCTCGGCAGATAAGCCATTCCCTGCTGGGACTTTATATCCATGTATATATAAGAACTCTGTTTTGATCTGAGATCCATCTAATATCTAGAAAAAGTTTTTTTAAAAAATATCTAAATTATCTCTAAGTACTGTAACTATTTGCACATATTCTCTTTGGTGGTGGGTCTCCCGGATCTGAGCAATTAGCTTGAAGGGAGATACTAGGGAGAGACGACGTGGAGCGGGGGGTACCCAATAATTCATGGTACACCTCCGTTGGTAGGTAGGAGAAAGGGAGGGAGAGATAGGTCATCCCCTGAACCACGTATTGCTGTATCTGAATAAACTAGCGCAACTACTAAGGTTGCCCCTACCCTGAGAACAGTAAACTATTTACACTGTCCCCACCAATCGAGTCTATCACCCTATTACACTCACTATAATATATCACTGTAGTTATTTTATATCTATAATTTTAATATTGATTAGAATAAAAAACTGTTTTTAGGAGTTTTTTCTTTTTTGGTTTGTGTTACATTGTTTTTAAAAATGATCCAAGATGAACAGAGCTGGGATCAGGAAAGACTTAGCTACCTACCCGGTGTCATCCTGGGGATGGTTATGGATGGAGTATTTTTGAATGTGCTTGATGCAAATCTACCTGTGAAGTATACAACAGGGGCACAAGTGCTGCCACTGAAGGGGTGGGTGTGTGTGGCCCAATTTTTGGAAAAAAGGGAGACTCCGCTTTGAGTAACCCTTGCTTGCTGTGTTTTTTAAAAGGAGCCAAGATGAACAAGTCATGGATCAGCAAAGACTTTGCTACCTACCCCGGGGTCATCCCGGAAACGGTTAAGGATGGCATATTTTTGAATGTGCTTGATGCAAATCTAGCTATGAAGTGTACAACTGGGGCACAAGTGCTGCCACTGAAGGGGTGGGTGTGTGTGGGGCCCAATTTTTGGAAAAAAGGTAGACTCCGCTTGGAGTAACCCTTGCTTACATTGTTTTTAAAAATGATCCAAGATGAACAGAGCTGGGATCAGGAAAGACTTAGCTATCTACCCCGGTGTCATCCTGGGGACGGTTAAGAATGGCGTATTTTTGAATGTGCTTGATGCAAATCTACCTGTGAAGTGTACAACTGGGGCACAAGTGCTGCCATTGAAGGGGTGGGTGTGTGTGTGTGGCCCAATTTTTGGAAAAAAGGGAGACTTTGCTTGGAGTAACCCTTGCTTGCTGTGTTTTTTAAAAGGAGCCAAGATGAACAAGTCATGGTTCAGCAAAGACTTTGCTACCTACCCCGGGGTAATCCCGGGGACGGTTAAGGATGGCATATTTTTGAATGTGCTTGATGCAAATCTAGCTATGAAGTGTACAACTGGGGCACAAGTGCTGCCACTGAAGGGGTGGGTGTGTGTGGGGCGCACTTTTTGGAAAAAAGGTAGACTACGCTTGGAGTAACCCTTGCTTGCTGTGTTTTTTAAAAGGAGCCAAGATGAACAAGTCATGGTTCAGCAAAGACTTTGCTACTTACCCTGGGGTCATCCTGGGCACAGTTAAGGATGGCGTATTTTGAATATGCTTGATGCAAATCTACCTGTGAAGTGTACAACTGGGGCACAAGTGCTGCCACTGAAGGGGTGGGTGTGTGTGTGGTCCAATTTTTGGAAAAAAGGAGACTCCACTTGGAGTAACCCTTGCTTACATTGTTTTTAAAAATGATCCAAGATGAAGAGAGCTGGGATCAGGAAAGACTTAGCTACCTACCCGGTGTCATCCTGGGGACGGTTAAGGATGGCGTATTTTTGAATGTGCTTGATGCAAATCTACCTGTGAAGTGTACAACTGGGGCACAAGTGCTGCCACTGAAGGGGTGCATGTGTGTGCGGCCCAATTTTTGGAAAAAAGGGAGACTCCGTTTGGAGTAACATTGCGGTGTTTTACATGATTTTAGAAAGACATGCCTTGCCTATATCTGTGTCACCTCCTCTTTTTCCTTGTCCAGCTCTTTTGTTTCGCATGAGTATATGTCCTTGTCACTCTCCCATGTGTTTGTGTTGTGAGTTGTTTGTCACCTTTTGGACACCTTTGAGGGTGTTTTCTAGGTGTTTTTATGTGTTTGTGATTACCTCCCATTGTTTCCTATGCGGTTCGAGTGGTTTGTCGAACCGAACTCGAAAGAGACCTCCGTACGGCGAACCGAACTTGAGCTGAACGGCGACCGGTTCGCTCATCTCTAGTGATGACCACTACACTATGAAACCTGTGGAATCCTGCAAAGTAATGGCAATTAGAGACGAGTTTTGACCACCAGGGAAAAAAAACAAATTTATAGTTCTGTTTGTGATGGAAGCCAAAACATCCTTTCACTCGGCAACAACTTCAAATATTGCAGGTTGATGAATGCTATTTCACCACCAAGAACAGATTGGTTTCACTAGGGATTGAACCCATGACCTTTTGCATGTTAAGCAGACGTGATGACCATTAAACTATGAAACCTGATGGAAAGTTATAGTGTATTGACTAGCAGAGCAGAGTTGTGACTGACGGGACTTTTTTATTGCTGAAGGAAAGAATTTTTGGTTAATGAACCATTTACAATTTTTATTACATATTTTACCAGTTTTATTCCCACAAAGGGATTTTGCTTAAATTGAAGTTTATATTGAATGTGTTACTTTTTTCTACATAGTTTGGTCCTTTGCTTTTGTGTTTATGGTAACTATATATTTTGAAACAAACAGGATTTTTATAATATGGGATTATGTTTTCTGCTAAAATGGTCAATAAAAAAGAAACCCAAAATCGTAGTTCTCTTGGTGATGGAAACCAAAATGTATCGTCATTTGACAAAGAAGCCAAGAATTTCATTTATTACAGGTTGATAGGAAATTACTTCAACACCAAAAGCAGATTGGTTTCACTTGGGATTGAACTCAGGACCTTCTGCATGTGAAGCAGATGTGATGACTACCACTCTAGGAAATCTGTGGAATTCTGCGAAGTAATGGCAATTAGAGACGATTTTTGATTGCCAGGGAAAAATAAAATAATTCGTAATTCTTTTGGTGATGGAAGCCAAAACATCCTGTCATTCGGCAACAAAGCCAAGAACTCCATATATTGCAGGTTAATAAGGTATTATTTACACCAAGAACAGATTAGTTTCACTTGGATTGAACCTAAGACTTTCTGCACGTAAAGCAGTTGTGATCACCACTACACTATGCAACCTAACAAAAATTCATAGAATATTGGCTATTGGAGCAGAATTGTGACTGACGGGGCCTTTTTATTGCTGAAGGAAATATTTTTGGTTAATGAATCATTTACAATTTTTATTACATATTTTACCAGTTTTATTCCTACAAAGGGATTTTGCTGAAATTGAAGTTTATGATGAATGTGTTAATTTATTCTATATAGTTTGGTCTTTTGCTTTTGTATTCATAGAAACTATATATTTTGAAACAAACAGGATTTTTATAATATGGGATTATGTTTTCTGCTAAAATGATCAATAAAAAAGAAACCCAACATCGTAGTTCTCTTGGTGATGGAAGCCAAAATGTATCATCATTTGGCAATGAAGCCAAGAATTTTATACATCGCAGGTTGATAGGAAATTATCTCAACACTGGAAATGGATTGGTTTCATTAGGGATTGACAGGACCCTTCGCATGTGAAGCAGACGTGATGACCACTACACTAAGAAATCTTTGACATCCACCAAAGTAATGGCAAATGGAGACGAGTTTTGACTGCCAGGGAACTAAACCAAAATTTGTAGTTCTCTTGGTGATGGAAGCCAAAACGTACTGTTATCCGGCTATGAAGCTAGGAACTTCCATATATTGCTGGTTAATAAGGTACTATTTTAACACGGAGATCAGATTGGTTTCACTGAGGAGTGAACCCTGGATGTTCTGCGTGTAAAGCAGACATGATTACCACTATACTATAAAACCTGACAAAAAGTTATAAAGTATTGGTTATCGGAGCAGAAATGTGACTGACGAGGCCTTTTTATTGCTGAAGGAAAGTATTTGTAATTCGTAGTTCTGTTGGTGATGGAAGCCAAAACATCCCGTCATTCGGCAACAAAGACAAGAACTTCATATATTGCAGGTTGATGGTGTATTATTTCAACACCATGAAAAGATTGGTTTCACTGAGGATTGAACCAAGACTTTCTGCGTGTTAAGCAGACGTGATGACCACTACACTATAAAACCTGTTGGAAAGTTACAGTGTATTGGCTAGCAGAGCAGAATTATGACTGACGGGGCCTTTTTACTGCTGAAGGAAAGTATTTTTTGTTAATAAAAAATTTAAAATTTTTATGATATATTTTACCAGTTTTATTCCTACAAAGGGATTTTGCTTAAATTGAAGTTTATATTAAATGTGTTACTTTTTTCTACATAGTTCGGTCTTTTGCATTTGTATTTATGGGAACTATATATTATGAAACAAACAGGATTTTTATAATATGGAATTATGTTTGTTGCTAAAATGGTCAATAAAAAAGAAACCCAAAATTGTAGTTCTCTTGGTGATGGAAGCCAAAATGTATTGTCATTTGGCAACAAAACCAAGCATTTCATATCTTACAGGTTGATAGTAAATTACTTCAACACCGGAAACAGATTGGTTTCACTCGGGATTAAACCCAGGACCTGCTGCATGTGAAGCAGACATGATGACCACTACACTAGGAAACCTGGAAAATCCTGCAAAGTAATGGCAATTAGAGACGAGTTTTGACCGCCAGGGAAGAAAATAACAAATTCGTAGTTTTGTTGGTGATGGAAGCCAAAACATTCTGTCATTCGGCAACAAAGCCGAGAACTTCATATACTGCAGGTTGATAGGGTATTATTTCGACACTAAGAACAGATTGGTTTCACTGGGGATTGAACCCAAGACCTGCTGCGTGAAAAAAAGCATACATGATTACCACTACACTATGAAACCTGACAAAAAATTATAGAGTGTTGGATATCGGAGCAGAATTGTGACTGACGGGGCCTTTTTATTGCTGAAGGAAAGTAATTTTGGTTAATAAAAAAATTTCCTATCAACCTGTAATATATGAAATTCTTAGTTTTGTTGCCAAATGACAATATATTTTGGCTTTCAACACCAAGAGAACTACGTTTGTGGGTTTCTTTTTTATTGATCATTTTAGCAGAAAATATAATCCCATATTATAAAAATATTGTTTGTTTCAAAATATATAGTTACCATAAATACAAAAGCAAAAGACCAAACTATGTAGAAAATAGTAACACATTCAATATAAACTTCAATTTAAGCAAAATTCCTTTGTAGGAATAAAAACAGATTGGTTTCACTTGGGATTGAACTCAGGACCTTCTGCATGTGAAGCAGATGTGATGACTACCACACTAGGAAATCTGTGGAATTCTGCAAAGTAATGGCAATTAGAGACGATTTTTGATTGCCAGGGAAAAATAAAATAATTCGTAATTCTTTTGGTGATGGAAGCCAAAACATCCTGTCATTCGGCAACAAAGCCAAGAACTCCATATATTGCAGGTTAATAAGGTATTATTTACACCAAGAACAGATTGGTTTCACTTGGATTGAACCCAAGACTAGAGATGAGCGAACTGGTCCCGGTTCAGCTCGAGGCGGTTCGCCGAACGGAGGTCCCGTTCGAGTTCAGTTCGTCGAACGTTCGACGAACCGAACTCGAACGTATAGGCTATAATGGGAGGCAATCACAAACATATAAAAATGCATGATAAATGTACACAAACAGTTAATAAACATGGCCATAACACTTAACGGTCCCCGCGATCCCTTCTGCACTCTGTCTCCTGCCGCTATTCCATCCGATGATCGCTGAATCCTCCCGGCGACCGGCACTGCCAGCAGAGATGCAGGACCTATCGTGACGTCAAAATAGCCATGTGACCAGTCACGTGGCTATTATCTCATTGGCTACAGACTGGTCACATGACTATGACACGTCATGTAGGACCTGCGAGTGCATCTCTCCGGTACACGGTGCACATATGTGTATCGCCGTGTACCGGCGACATGCTCTACCACACGGTCGACTCCCCGTTCCGTTAGGGACCGGCTGACACAGCCGGTCATTAACGGAGATCACCGTTGCCATAGCAACGCAGTTAGCGGTGACGTCACCGCTAACCGCGGCTCCGAGAGCACCATTGCTATGGTAACGCGTCTGTCAGCGGTACCGCTGTTACCGCTGACAGCCAGCACTGATCACTCACGGAGTGAAGGCTGCACGATTGTAGTGAGCATTGTAGTGAGGATGAGGTTCCCCAGCCCCAAGTGATGAGCTGGTGCACATCATCCTTCCTCACTACAATCGTCACTACTACTACACTAGAAAGAAGACAGAAGAGCAGGATCGTGGAGGGCTGACCGGGGGTAATAAAGATGGAGTCTCTAATGTGTCTGTGTATTTATTTCTATTAAAGTATTTTTTCTCTGTGTGGTGTTTTTTTTTAACCCTTTATTGGAGATTCTTAATGGCCGGGTCAAACGTGCCTGACATTAAGAATCTCTGGCTTAATACTGGCTAGTAAAACAAAGCCAGTATTAACTCATGATTACCCAACAAGCCACCCGGCTCCAGGGCTGTTGGAAGAGTTGGATACAGCGCCAGATGATGGCGCTTCTATGAGAGCGCCATTTTCTGGGACGGCTGCGGACTGAAATCCGCAGCAGAGGCGCCCAGAAACCTCGGGTTAACCTGTGCTGCGGATTCCAATCCCCAGCTGCCTAGTTGTACCCGGCTGGACACAAAAATGGGGCGAAGCCCACGTCATTTGTTTTTTAATTATTTCATGAAATAAGTGAAATAATTAAAAAAAAACGGGTTTCCCTATATTTTTGGTTCCCAGCCGGGTACAAATAGGCAACTGGGGGTTGGAGCAGCCCGTGGCTGCCTGCTGTACCTGGCTAGCATACAAAAATATGGCGAAGCCCACGTCATTTTTTTGGTGGGCAAAAAAATTCTGCATACAGTCCTGGATGGAGTATGAAGAAGTTTTTTGCCCCCTGAAAAAATTATGTGGGCTTCGCCATATTTTTGTATGCTAGCCAGGTACAGCAGGCAGGTACGGCTGCCCCCAACCCCCAGTTGCCTATTTGTACCCGGCTGGGAACCAAAAATAAAGGGAAGCCCTTTTTTTATTATTTCATGAATTTCACAACTAGGCAGCTGGGGATTGGAATCCGCAGCACAGGTTGGCCTGAGCTTCTGGGCCCCACTGCTGCGAATTGCAGTCTGCAGCCGCCTCAGAAAATGGCATTTTCATAGAAGCGCCATCTTCTGGCGCTGTATCCAACTCTTCCAGCACCTGCCTGCTATACCTGGCTAGCATACAAAAATATGGCGAAGCTCACGTCCTTTTTTTGTAGTTTTTTGGCAAAAAAAATATGCTTCCCTGGATTTTCCATTGCCATTGAAGGTAACATCAAGCAGTGGGGGTTAGCAGCCAGTAGCTGCTTGGATTACCCTTAGCTAGCAATACAAAAAATGCAGCAGGAGCCCATATATATTTTTTTTAATTATTTATTTAAATAACTAAAAACAAAATGGGCTTCCCTGTATTTTGATTGCTGGACATCACAGTGCTGTAAAAATAAATCTTTAAAAAAATGACGTAGCGCTCCGCGGTATTTTTGATTCTCAGCGCAGATAAAGCAGACAGCTATGGGTTGCCACCCCCATCTGCCTGCCGTTACCTTGGTTGGCAATCAAAATACAGGGAAGCCCATTAATTTTTTCTATTTAAAAAATAGTTAAAAAAAAAAATGACATTGGGTCCCCCCATTTTTGATAGCCAGCTAGGGTAAAGCAGACGGCTGTAGCCTGAAAACCACAGCTGGCAGCTTTACCATGGTTGGGGATCCAATGTGGAGGTCCCATCAGGCTCTTTTTTATAATTATTTTATAAATATTAATAATTACACAATAAAAGTAGGGTCCCCCCCCAAATTGGATCACCAGCCAAGGTAAAGCGGACAGCTGTGGTCTGGTATTCTCAGGGTGGGAAGGTCCATAGTTATTGGGCCTTCACAGCCTAAAAATAGCAGGCCGCAGGCACCCCAGAAGTGGCGCATCCACTAGATGCGCCAATCCTGGCGCTTCACCCCAGCTCATCCCGTGCCCTGGTGCAGTGGCAAACGGGGTAATAAATCGGGTTGATACTAGCTGTAAAGTCACCTGAGATCAAGCCCAGCAGTTTGTGATGTCATGGCGTCTATTAGATACCCAACATCATAAACTGTCAGTACTAACAAAAAAAAAAAAATCGACAAAAGAAATTTATTTGAAAAAACAGTCCCCAAAACATTTCCTCTTTCACCAATTTATTGTAAGAAAAAAAATAAAGGGGTCCCACGACGACTCTGGACCGTCTAGAATATGGGGGGGAGACACTCAGGGAACGTATCCCCCATTTTCTAGGAGTGCGGACCCTTCATGTGAGGAGTGTGGGTGCAATGAATCTGCACTCACTCTTCTCGGGTCCACAGCAGCAGAGTCCATGTCGTAATGGTTGCTACCAAAGCTGCAATGCCCTGCTCATGAGGTAAGGGCATGCCTAATCAGGAGAACTACTGTAGAGGAAGCTCTGCTTACTGGTATATAGGTGCTCAGAGGTAATAATAGATAAAATTAGTGCGTAACCTCGGCACTCTAAATCTCCCAGACTAAGTCAGTAAGTCACAACGGATAGTAATGCAAAATCACTCTTTATTGGTCCGTATTAAGAAAAACATTTTTTTTCATAAGCATATATGTTTTTGTCCAAAACAAGTTACAAATGACGTTTCGGCCTGAGCCTTCGTCAGATTGGACTTATCTGCATGTAATCATGAAAAATGACAATAATCAGTATCACATAAGAGTGAGAGAACAATAACATAAACTCGAACAATGTAGAGGTACAATTGGGATGCAGCAAAAAAATTGCAACACAGCAAGAAATGAAACACATGATACAAATGTCATAATACAGTACAAGGACAATATAGTAATGACAAATATGGGGTCAGAGTAGGCTTAGACAGCTCTGGTACGAAAGAGATGTCAATCATAAAGTAACATGTGCAGTAGGTGTAGAGCTACAGTATGCATGGCAGAGCTAATGGGTAGACCGACCACAGAAAAAGTAGAGAAAAAGTGGAGAAAAAATGTAGAAAAAGTGGAGAAAAAGTGGAGAAAAAGTGGAGAAAAAATGGAGAAAAAAATGGAGAAAAAGTGGAGAAAAAGTGGAGAAAAAGTGGAGAAAAAAATGGAGAAAAAGTGGAGAAAAAGTGGAGAAAAAGTGGAGAAAAAAATGGAGAAAAAGTGGAGAAAAAGTGGAGAAAAAGTGGAGAAAAAGTGGAGAAAAAATGGAGAAAAAGTGAAGAAAAAGTGGAGAAAAAGTGGAGAAAAAGTGGAGAAAAAGTGGAGAAAAAGTGGAGAAAAAATGGAGAAAAAGTGGAGAAAAAGTGAAGAAAAAGTGGAGAAAAAGTGGAGAATAAGTGGAGAAAAAATGGAGAAAAAAATGGAGAAAAAAATGGAGAAAAAAATGGAGAAAAAGTGGAGAAAAAGTGGAGAAAAAGTGGAGAAAAAATGGAGAAAAAGTGGAGAAAAAGTGGAGAAAAAGTGGAGAAAAAAATGGAGAAAAAGTGGAGAAAAAGTGGAGAAAAAGTGGAGAAAAAGTGGAGAAAAAGTGGAGAAAAAATGGAGAAAAACTGGAGAAAAAATGGAGAAAAAGTGGAGAAAAAGTGAAGAAAAAGTGGAGAAAAAGTGGAGAATAAGTGGGGAAAAAATGGAGAAAAGAATGGAGAAAAAAATTGAGAAAAAGTGGAGAATAAGTGGAGAAAACAATGGAGAAAAAGTGGAGAAAAAGTGGAGAAAAAGTGGAGAAAAAGTGTAGAAAAAATGGATAAAAAGTGGAGAAAAAGTGAAGAAAAAGTGGAGAAAAAATGGAGAAAAAAATGGAGAAAAAGTGGAGAAAAAGTGGAGAAAAAGTGGAGAAAAAGTGGAGAAAAAATGGAGAAAAAGTGGAGAAAAAGTGAAGAAAAAGTGGAGAAAAAGTGGAGAAAAAAATGGAGAAAAAGTGGAGAAAAAGTGGAGAAAAAGTGGAGAAAAAGTGGAGAAAAAATGGAGAAAAAGTGGAGAAAAAGTGAAGAAAAAGTGGAGAAAAAGTGGAGAATAAGTGGAGAAAAAATGGAGAAAAAAATGGAGAAAAAAATTTAGAAAAAGTGGAGAAAAAGTGGAGAAAAAGTGGAGAAAAAGTGGAGAATAAGTGGAGAAAACAATGGAGAAAAAGTGGAGAAAAAGTGGAGAAAAAGTGGAGAAAAAATGGATAAAAAGTGGAGAAAAAGTGAAGAAAAAGTGGAGAAAAAATGGAGAAAAAAATTTAGAAAAAGTGGAGAAAAAGTGGAGAAAAAGTGGAGAAAAAATGGAGAAAAAGTGGAGAAAAAGTGAAGAAAAAGTGGAGAAAAAGTGGAGAATAAGTGGAGAAAAAATGGAGAAAAAAATGGAGAAAAAAATGGAGAAAAAGTGGAGAAAAAGTGGAGAAAAAGTGGAGAAAAAATGGAGAAAAAGTGGAGGAAAAGTGGAGAAAAAGTGGAGAAAAAAATGGAGAAAAAGTGGAGAAAAAGTGGAGAAAAAGTGGAGAAAAAGTGGAGAAAAAGTGGAGAAAAAATGGAGAAAAAGTGGAGAAAAAGTGAAGAAAAAGTGGAGAAAAAGTGGAGAATAAGTGGGGAAAAAATGGAGAAAAGAATGGAGAAAAAAATTGAGAAAAAGTGGAGAATAAGTGGAGAAAACAATGGAGAAAAAGTGGAGAAAAAGTGGAGAAAAAGTGGAGAATAAGTGGAGAAAAAATGGAGAAAAAAATGGAGAAAAAAATGGAGAAAAAAATGGAGAAAAAGTGGAGAAAAAGTGGAGAAAAAGTGGAGAAAAAATGGAGAAAAAGTGGAGAAAAAGTGGAGAAAAAGTGGAGAAAAAGTGGAGAAAAAGTGGAGAAAAAATGGAGAAAAAGTGGAGAAAAAGTGAAGAAAAAGTGGAGAAAAAGTGGAGAATAAGTGGAGAAAAAATGGAGAAAAAAATGGAGAAAAAAATGGAGAAAAAAATGGAGAAAAAGTGGAGAAAAAGTGGAGAAAAAGTGGAGAAAAAATGGAGAAAAAGTGGAGAAAAAGTGGAGAAAAAGTGGAGAAAAAAATGGAGAAAAAGTGGAGAAAAAGTGGAGAAAAAGTGGAGAAAAAGTGGAGAAAAAGTGGAGAAAAAATGGAGAAAAAGTGGAGAAAAAATGGAGAAAAAGTGGAGAAAAAGTGAAGAAAAAGTGGAGAAAAAGTGGAGAATAAGTGGGGAAAAAATGGAGAAAAGAATGGAGAAAAAAATTGAGAAAAAGTGGAGAATAAGTGGAGAAAACAATGGAGAAAAAGTGGAGAAAAAGTGGAGAAAAAGTGGAGAAAAAGTGGAGAAAAAATGGATAAAAAGTGGAGAAAAAGTGAAGAAAAAGTGGAGAAAAAATGGAGAAAAAAATGGAGAAAAAGTGGAGAAAAAGTGGAGAAAAAGTGGAGAAAAAGTGGAGAAAAAATGGAGAAAAAGTGGAGAAAAAGTGAAGAAAAAGTGGAGAAAAAGTGGAGAAAAAAATGGAGAAAAAGTGGAGAAAAAGTGGAGAAAAAGTGGAGAAAAAGTGGAGAAAAAATGGAGAAAAAGTGGAGAAAAAGTGAAGAAAAAGTGGAGAAAAAGTGGAGAATAAGTGGAGAAAAAATGGAGAAAAAAATGGAGAAAAAAATTTAGAAAAAGTGGAGAAAAAGTGGAGAAAAAGTGGAGAATAAGTGGAGAAAACAATGGAGAAAAAGTGGAGAAAAAGTGGAGAAAAAATGGATAAAAAGTGGAGAAAAAGTGAAGAAAAAGTGGAGAAAAAATGGAGAAAAAAATTTAGAAAAAGTGGAGAAAAAGTGGAGAAAAAGTGGAGAAAAAGTGGAGAAAAAATGGAGAAAAAGTGGAGAAAAAGTGAAGAAAAAGTGGAGAAAAAGTGGAGAATAAGTGGAGAAAAAATTGAGAAAAAAATGGAGAAAAAATGGAGAAAAAGTGGAGAAAAAGTGGAGAAAAAGTGGAGAAAAAATGGAGAAAAAGTGGAGGAAAAGTGGAGAAAAAGTGGAGAAAAAAATGGAGAAAAAGTGGAGAAAAAGTGGAGAAAAAGTGGAGAAAAAGTGGAGAAAAAATGGAGAAAAAGTGGAGAAAAAGTGAAGAAAAAGTGGAGAAAAAGTGGAGAATAAGTGGGGAAAAAATGGAGAAAAGAATGGAGAAAAAAATTGAGAAAAAGTGGAGAATAAGTGGAGAAAACAATGGAGAAAAAGTGGAGAAAAAGTGGAGAAAAAGTGGAGAAAAAGTGTAGAAAAAATGGATAAAAAGTGGAGAAAAAGTGAAGAAAAAGTGGAGAAAAAATGGAGAAAAAAATGGAGAAAAAGTGGAGAAAAAGTGGAGAAAAAGTGGAGAAAAAGTGGAGAAAAAATGGAGAAAAAGTGGAGAAAAAGTGAAGAAAAAGTGGAGAAAAAGTGGAGAAAAAAATGGAGAAAAAGTGGAGAAAAAGTGGAGAAAAAGTGGAGAAAAAGTGGAGAAAAAATGGAGAAAAAGTGGAGAAAAAGTGAAGAAAAAGTGGAGAAAAAGTGGAGAATAAGTGGAGAAAAAATGGAGAAAAATATGGAGAAAAAAATTTAGAAAAAGTGGAGAAAAAGTGGAGAAAAAGTGGAGAATAAGTGGAGAAAACAATGGAGAAAAAGTGGAGAAAAAGTGGAGAAAAAGTGGAGAAAAAATGGATAAAAAGTGGAGAAAAAGTGAAGAAAAAGTGGAGAAAAAATGGAGAAAAAAATTTAGAAAAAGTGGAGAAAAAGTGGAGAAAAAGTGGAGAAAAAGTGGAGAAAAAATGGAGAAAAAGTGGAGAAAAAGTGAAGAAAAAGTGGAGAAAAAGTGGAGAATAAGTGGAGAAAAAATGGAGAAAAAAATGGAGAAAAAAATGGAGAAAAAGTGGAGAAAAAGTGGAGAAAAAGTGGAGAAAAAATGGAGAAAAAGTGGAGGAAAAGTGGAGAAAAAGTGGAGAAAAAAATGGAGAAAAAGTGGAGAAAAAGTGGAGAAAAAGTGGAGAAAAAGTGGAGAAAAAGTGGAGAAAAAATGGAGAAAAAGTGGAGAAAAAGTGAAGAAAAAGTGGAGAAAAAGTGGAGAATAAGTGGGGAAAAAATGGAGAAAAGAATGGAGAAAAAAATTGAGAAAAAGTGGAGAATAAGTGGAGAAAACAATGGAGAAAAAGTGGAGAAAAAGTGGAGAAAAAGTGGAGAAAAAGTGTAGAAAAAATGGATAAAAAGTGGAGAAAAAGTGAAGAAAAAGTGGAGAAAAAATGGAGAAAAAAATGGAGAAAAAGTGGAGAAAAAGTGGAGAAAAAGTGGAGAAAAAGTGGAGAAAAAATGGAGAAAAAGTGGAGAAAAAGTGAAGAAAAAGTGGAGAAAAAGTGGAGAAAAAAATGGAGAAAAAGTGGAGAAAAAGTGGAGAAAAAGTGGAGAAAAAGTGGAGAAAAAATGGAGAAAAAGTGGAGAAAAAGTGAAGAAAAAGTGGAGAAAAAGTGGAGAATAAGTGGAGAAAAAATGGAGAAAAAAATGGAGAAAAAAATTTAGAAAAAGTGGAGAAATAGTGGAGAAAAAGTGGAGAAAAAGTGGAGAATAAGTGGAGAAAACAATGGAGAAAAAGTGGAGAAAAAGTGGAGAAAAAGTGGAGAAAAAATGGATAAAAAGTGGAGAAAAAGTGAAGAAAAAGTGGAGAAAAAATGGAGAAAAAAATGTAGAAAAAGTGGAGAAAAAATGTAGAAAAAGTGGAGAAAAAATGGAGAAAAAGTGGAGCACCCTTTGGTGCCTTTCATGTGGCACTAAGGGGTGCTTAGCTTTGTATTTAGCCAAAAAAATGAAAAAAAAAATGACGTACGATTCCCCCTAGTTTTGTAGCCAGCTAGGGTAAAATAGACAGCTGCAGCCTGCAGACCACAGCTGGCAACCTCACCTTGGCTGGTAATCCAAAACTGAGGGCACCCCACGCTGTTATTTTAAATTAAATAAATAATTTAAAAAAAAAAATACGTAGGGGTCCCCCCAAAATTGGATCACCAGCCAAGGTAAAGCAGACAGCTGGGGCCTGATATTCTCAGACTAGGGAGGTCCATGGTTATTGGACTCTCCCCAGCCTAAAAATAGCAGGCCGCAGCCGCCCCAGAAGTGGCGCATCCATTAGATGCGCCAATCCTGGTGCTTCGCCCCAGCTCATCCCGCGCCCTGGTGCGGTGGCAAATGGGGTAATATATGGGGTTAATACCAGATGTGTAAGTCACCTGGCATCAAGCCCTGGGGTTGGTGAGGTCAGGCGTCTATCAGATACCCGACATCACCAACCCAGTCAGTAATAAAAAAAAATAGACGACAAACACATTTTTATTTGAAAAAACACTCCCCAAAACATTCCCTCTTTAACCAATTTATTAGAATGAAAAACAAATCCAGGTCTGCTGTAATCCAAGGGGTTGCCATAACGATCCACACTGTCCCAGTCAATGAAGAGCAGGATGTTCCCCATTGGCTGGGAGAGCAATGCAGTGACCTGAGCTAACATCAATGGGTCAGCCCAGGTCACTGCAGGGCATGACGAGTGCTGCTGTCAGTGAGGTACATTACCTGCGCTGATCTCCAGCACTGCCGAAAGCCCCTGTCACTGAGTTCAATGACCGGCGCCTTCACAGCAAGTCTCGGGAGAGGTCCGTGACGTCACCGCTAGTCAGTCTCGGGTCGGAAGCGAGAGGTGATGTGACAAGCGGCGGCCATGGAGGACAGTGACAGCGCTGAGGTCGGGATGGCGGGACTTCATCACCGCAGGTAAGCCGAGCGGGACCATGTGTGTGTGTGTGTGTGTACGTGTGTACATGCCGCGGGCAGGAGGGGGCGGAGCGAGCTGAGCGGGGAAGTGTGGGCTTCCTGCACATAACTAGGATAAACATCGGGTTACTAACTAAAGCGCTTTGCTTGGATACCCGATGTTTATCTTTGTTACCAGCTTCTGGCAGGCTGCCAGCGATGGCTCCTGCACACTGTAGCTGTAAAAAGCCCTGCTTTTTGCTGCTAGAACCGTTCTCGAACGTTTCTAGAACTACCGAGCTTTTGCAAAAAAGCTCGAGTTCTAGTTCGATCTAGAACACCCCCAAAAATCCCTCGAGCCCCGAACTGGAGAACCTCGAACCACGAACCACGCTCAACTCTACCCAAGACTTTCTGCACGTAAAGCAGTTGTGATCACCACTACACTATGCAACCTAACAAAAATTAATAGAATATTGGCTATTGTAGCAGAATTGTGACTGACGGGGCCTTTTTATTGCTGAAGGAAAGTATTTTTGGTTAATGAATCATTTACAATTTTTATTACATATTTTACCAGTTTTATTCCTACAAAGGGATTTTGCTGAAATTGAAGTTTATGATGAATGTGTTAATTTATTCTATATAGTTTGGTCTTTTGCTTTTGTAGTCATAGAAACTATATATTTTGAAACAAACAGGATTTTTATAATATGGGATTATGTTTTCTGCTAAAATGATCAATAAAAAAGAAACCCAACATTGTAGTTCTCTTGGTGATGGAAGCCAAAATGTATCATCATTTGGCAATGAAGCCAAGAATTTTAATCATCGCAGGTTGATAGGAAATTATCTCAACACTGGAAATGGATTGGTTTCATTAAGGATTGACAGGACCCTTCGCATGTGAAGCAGACGTGATGACCACTACACTAAGAAATCTTTGACATCCACCAAAGTAATGGCCAATGGAGACGAGTTTTGACTGCCAGGGAACTAAACCAAAATTTGTAGTTCTCTTGGTGATGGAAGCCAAAACGTACTGTTATCCGGCTATGAAGCTAAGAACTTCCATATATTGCTGGTTAATAAGGTACTATTTTAACACGGAGATCAGATTGGTTTCACTGAGGAGTGAACCCTGGATGTTCTGCGTGTAAAGCAGACATGATTACCACTATACTATAAAACCTGACAAAAAGTTATAAAGTATTGGTTATCGGAGCAGAAATGTGACTGACGAGGCCTTTTTATTGCTGAAGGAAAGTATTTGTAATTCGTAGTTCTGTTGGTGATGGAAGCCAAAACATCCCGTCATTCGGCAACAAAGACAAGAACTTCATATATTGCAGGTTGATGGTGTATTATTTCAACACCATGAAAAGATTGGTTTCACTGAGGATTGAACCCAAGACTTTCTGCGTGTTAAGCAGACGTGATGACCACTACACTATAAAACCTGTTGGAAAGTTACAGTGTATTGGCTAGCAGAGCAGAATTATGACTGACGGGGCCTTTTTACTGCTGAAGGAAAGTATTTTTTGTTAATAAAAAATTTAAAATTTTTATGATATATTTTACCAGTTTTATTCCTACAAAGGGATTTTGCTTAAATTGAAGTTTATATTAAATGTGTTACTTTTTTCTACATAGTTCGGTCTTTTGCATTTGTATTTATGGGAACTATATATTATGAAACAAACAGGATTTTTATAATATGGAATTATGTTTGTTGCTAAAATGGTCAATAAAAAAGAAACCCAAAATTGTAGTTCTCTTGGTGATGGAAGCCAAAATGTATTGTCATTTGGTAACAAAACCAAGCATTTCATATCTTACAGGTTGATAGGAAATTACTTCAACACCAGAAACAGATTGGTTTCACTCAGGATTAAACCCAGGACCTGCTGCATGTGAAGCAGACATGATGACCACTACACTAGGAAACCTGGGAAATCCTGCAAAGTAATGGCAATTAGAGACGAGTTTTGACCGCCAGGGAAAAAAAAAACAAACTCGTAGTTTTGTTCGTGATGGAAGCCAAAACATTCCGTCATTCGGCAACAAAGCCGAGAACTTCATATACTGCAGGTTGATAGGGTATTATTTCGACACTAAGAACAGATTGGTTTCACTGGGGATTGAACCCAAGACCTGCTGCGTGAAAAAGCATACATGATTACCTCTACACTATGAAACCTGACAAAAAATTATAGAGTGTTGGATATCGGAGCAGAATTGTGACTGACGGTGCCTTTTTATTGCTGAAGGAAAGTAATTTTGGTTAATAAAAAAATTTCCTATCAACCTGTAATATATGAAATTCTTAGTTTTGTTGCCAAATGACAATATATTTTGGCTTTCAACACCAAGAGAACTACGTTTTTGGGTTTCTTTTTTATTGATCATTTTAGCAGAAAATATAATCCCATATTATAAAAATATTGTTTGTTTCAAAATATATAGTTTCCATAAATACAAAAACAAAAGACCAAACTATGTAGAAAATAGTAACACATTCAATATAAACTTCAATTTAAGCAAAATTCCTTTGTAGGAATAAAAACAGATTGGTTTCACTCGAGATTAAACCCAGAACCTTCTGCATGGGAAGCAGACGTGATGCCCACTACACTAGGAAACCTGAGATAGCCTACATTTTTTCTACATAGTTTGGTCTTTTGCATTTGTATTTATGGGAACTATATATTATGAAACAAACAGGATTTTTATAATATGGAATTATGTTTGTTGCTAAAATGGTCAATAAAAAAGAAACCCAAAATTGTAGTTCTCTTGGTGATGGAAGCCAAAATGTATTGTCATTTGGCAACAAAACCAAGCATTTCATATCTTACAGGTTGATAGGAAATTACTTCAACACCGGAAACAGATTGGTTTCACTCGGGATTAAACCCAGGACCTGCTGCATGTGAAGCAGACATGATGACCACTACACTATGAAACCTATGAAATCCTGCAAAGTAATGGCAATTAGAGATGAGTTTTGACCGCTAGTGAAAAAAAACAAATTCGTAATTCTGTTGGTGATGGAAGACAAAACATCCCATCATTCGGCAACAAAGCCAAAAACTTCATGTACTGCAGATTGATAGAGTATTATTTCAACACCATGAACAGATTGGTTTCACTGGGGATTGAACTCAGGACCTTCTGCGTGTTAAGCAGACGTGATGACTACTACACTATACAACCTGATGGAAAGTTATAGTGTATTGGCTAGCAGAGCAGAATTATGACTGACGGGGCTTTTTTACTGCTGAAGGAAAGTATTTTTTGTTAATGAAACATTTACAATTTTTATTATATATTTTACTAATTTTTTTCCTACAAAGGGATTTTGCTTAAATTGAAGTTTATATTGAATCTGTTACTTTTTTCTACATAGTTTGGTCTTTTGCTTTTGTATTTATGGTAACTATATATTTTGAAACAAACAGGATTTTTATAATATGGGATTATGTTTTCTGCTAAAATGATCAATAAAAAAGAAACCCAAAATCGTAGTTCTCTTGGTGATAAAAGCCAAAATGTATTGTCATTTGGCAACAAAAACAAGAATTTCATATATTACAGGTTGATAGGCAATTACTTCGACACCGGAGATGGACTGGTTTCACTCTGGATTAAACCAACGACCTTCTGCATGTGAAGCAGACGTGATGACAACTTCACTAGGAAACATGTGAAATCCTGCAAAGTAATGGCAATTAGAGACGAGTTTTGACCGCCAGGGAAAAAAAACAAATTCGTAGTTCTGTTGGTGATGGAAGACAAAACATCTCGTCATTCGGCAACAAAGACAAGAACTTCATATATTGCAGGTTGATAGGGTAAAGAAGTATTAAAAATATATAGAGAAAAAATTAAAATGTTTAAATAACAAATACATTTAGCAAAAGTAGAAACTGAGAGACTCATTGCTAAGGAAAGCAAAACAAAGCCCAAACTATTCTTTAATTATATACACAGAAAAAAGATTAAAATTGATGGTGTTGGCCCTTTAAAGAACAATGAGGGTAAAATCATAGAAAGCGATGTGGGAAAAGCAAATGTTTTAAATACTTTTTTCTCAACTATGTTCACACAGGAAAAGCATATGCCACGGGAAATGCAGAGTGATAATGTAAACGCTTCATTAAGTATGACCTGCCTAACCCAGGAAGAAGTGCAGAACCGACTTAGTAACATTACAAGTGACAAATGACCAGGCCCTGATGGCATTCACCCTCGGATACTAAAGGAGTTAAGTAATGTGATAGACAGGCCTCTATTCCTTATATTTAAAGACTCCATAGAAACTGGGTCTGTTCCACCGGATTGGCGGCTAGCAAATGTGGTACCAATATTCAAAAAAGGGTGTAAAAGGGAACCTGGAAACTATAGGCCGGTAAGCTTAACATCTGTTGTGGGTAAAATGTTTGAAGGGTTTTTAAGGGATACTATTATGGAATGTCTCAATGTTAATAATTGTTTAACTCCATATCTACATGGATTTATGAAGGATCGCTCCTGTCAAACTAACCTGATCAGCTTCTATGAGGATGTAAGCTCTCACATGGACCGAGGAGAATCATTGGATGTCATTTATCTCGACTTCGGTAAAGCATTTGACACTGTCCCACATAAAAGACTGCTATGTAAAATGAGAAAGCTTGGGCTCGGGGAAAATGTGTGTAGATGGGTAGGTAGCTGGCTTAGTGGTAGAAAACAAAGAGTGGTTATTAATGGCGCAAACTCAGATTGGGCCAGGGTTACTAGTGGGGTGCCACAGGGGTCTGTATTGGGCCCCTTACTATTTAATATATTTATTAATGATCTGGTGGATGGTTTACAGAGTAAAATATCAGTATTTGCAGATGATACAAAACTATGTAATGTAGTTAACACAAAGGAGGACAGTTTGCAACTACAGATGGATTTGAGTAAATTGGAGAATTGGGCTGAAAAATGACAAATGAGGTTTAACACAGATAAGTGTAAGGTTATGCACATGGGAAGGAGAAACAGATGCTACGATTACTTACTAAAAGGGAAACTGCTGGGGAAATCAAACATGGAAAAAGACTTAGGCATCTTAGTCAATAAGAAGCTAAATTGGAGTGCCCAGTGTCAGGCAGCAGCCACCAAAGCAAATAGGGTGAATGGATGCATTAGAAGAGGTCTGGGGGCACGAGATGAAAACATCATTCTCCCTCTGTACACATCACTCGTCAGACCACACTTGGAGGATTGTGTGCAATTTTGGGCGCCGGTGCTCAAGAAAGACATTACTGAACTTTAAAGGGTTCAGAAGCGGGATACTAAAATAATAAATGGAGTAGGTGCATTACAATACACGGAAAGGTTATCAAAATTAAGTCTATTTACTCTAGAAAACAGAAGACTTAGGGGAGACCTAAAAAACATGTACAAATATATCTGAGGGCCATATAGAGATCTCTCCCATGATCTGTTTGTACCAAGGACTATGACAAGAACAAGGGGGCATTCTCTTAGATTGGAGGAAAGAAAATTCCTACATCAGCATAGAAGAGGGTTCTTCACGGTAAGAGCAGTGAGGCTCTGGAACTCTCTTCCTGAGGAAGTGGTGATGGCCAACTCACTGAATGAATTTAAGAGAGGAATGGATGCTTTTCTTGATAGGAAAAGTATAGAAAGTTATAAATAGCATAATCTTACAGGTAGATAGAAGAGCAACAAAGATTATTAGAGGAATGGGTGGGCTGCAACACCAAGACAGGTTATTAAACTTGGGGTTATTTAGTTTGGAAAAAAAAGGCTTAGGGGGGGATCTAATCACAATGTATAAACATATGAAGGGACAGTACAGAGACCTTTCCAAAGATCTCTTTACACCTAGGCTGCGACTGGAACACGGGAGCATCCGCTACGTCTTGAGGAAAGAAGGTTTAATCATAATCACAGACGAGGATTCTTTACTGTACAAGCAGTGAGACTATGGAACTCTCTGCCGCATGATGTTGTAATGAGTGATTCACTACTAACATTTAAGCAGAGCCAGGATGCCTTTCTTGAATAATATAATTTTACTAGTTATGTATATTAGATTTTATGACAGGGTGTTGATCAAGGGAACTAGTCTGATTGCCGTATGTGGAGTCAGGAAGGAATTTTTTTCCCCATTGGAGCTTATTTGACACATTGGGGTGTTTTTGCCTTCCTCTGCATCAACATGTTAGGCTACGGGTTGAACTAGACAGACTTGCAGTCTCCCCTCAACCTTAAAAACTATAATTTCAACACCACGAACAGACTGGTTTCACTGGGGATTGAACCCAGGACCATCTGCGTGTTAAGCAGACGTGATGACCACTACACTATGATACCTGATGGAAAGTTGTAGTGCATTGGCTATTAGAGCAGAATTGTGACTGACGGGGCCTTTTTATTGCTGAAGGAAAGTATTTTTGGTTAATTAAACATTTACAATTTTTATTACATATTTTACCAGTTTTATTCCTACAAGGGGATTTTGTTTAAATTGAAGTTTATATTGAATGTGTTACTTTTTTCTACATAGTTTGGTCTTTTGCTTTTGTATTTATAGGAACTTTATATTTTGAGACAAACAGGATTTTTATAATATGGGATTATGTTTTCTGCTAAAATGGTCAATACAAAAGAAACCCAAAATCGTAGTTCTCTTGGTGATGGAAGCCAAAATGTATTGTCATTTGGCAACGAAACCAAGAATTTCATATATTGCAAGTCGATAGGAAATTACTTCAATACCAAAAACGAATTGGTTTCACTGGGGATTGAACCCAGGATCTTCCGCGTGTGAAGCAGACAAGATGACCATTACACTATGAAACCTGTGAAATCCTGCAAAGTAATGGCAGTTAGAGACGAGTTTTGACCGCCAGGGGAAAAGAAAATAATTCGTAGTTCTGTTGGTGATGGAAGCCAAAACATCCCATCATTCGGCAACAAAGCTGAGAACTTCATATATTGTAGCTGGATAGGGTATTATTTCAACACCAAGAACAGATTGGTTTCACTGGGGATTGAATCCAGGACCTTCTGCGTGTTAAGCAAACGTGATGACCACTACACTATGAAACCTGATAAAAAGTTATAGAGTATTGGCTATCGGAGCAGAATTGTGACTGACGGGGCCTTTTTATTGCTGAAGGAAAGTATTTTTGGTTAATGAAACATTTACAATTTTTATTACATATTTTACCAGTTTTATTCCTACAAAGGGATTTTGCTTAAATTGAAGTATACATTGAATGTGTTACTTTTTTCTACATAGTTTAGTCGTTTGCTTTTGTATTTATGGGAACTATATATTTTGAAAACAAACAGGATTTTTATAATATGGGATTATTATAATAATATAACAAATGGAAAAGAAGACACTACACTATGAAACCTGTGAAATCCTGCAAAGTAATGGCAATGAGAGACGAGTTTTGACTGCCAGGGGGAAAAAAAATAAATAATTTGTAGTTCTGTTGGTGATGGAAACCAAAACATCCCGTCATTCGGCAACAAAGCCGAGAACTTCATATATTGTAGTTGGATAGGGTATTATTTCAACACCAAGAACAGATTGGTTTCACTGGGGATTGAACCCAGGACTTTCTGCGTGTTAAGCAGACGTGATGACCACTACACTATGAAACCTGACAAAAAGTCAGATCAAAGCCGCAAGTTGTAATCAGTGCCATTAAGACTGTAGCACGATCATCCATAAACTTCACATGGGAGAACTTCTGTTGTGAACACTGGGAGATAAGCCCCAAGCTTTTTTCTAGGGACATGAACACACCCTACTATCAATAGGATCATTGTGAATCACACGATCGCAGGTAGTATAAAGCAGACTTAAAAGTTCCACATTGCAGAAGCAGACCTACATGTTGCAAATGTTCGTTTATTAACAGTCTTTATGAAGTCACAGTATCCACACATTATCCACACACGGAGTCAAAGTTAACAACAATGGTAACTGGCAGTTAATTTATATATTGTGGAAAATTATATGGGCCACAATATGGTGGCAAGGGAGACTTATTTAATATATATTTTTTAATAATGAATCATGAGGTCTCTGCAAAGATTTATTTGATGATTTTTTTTGATGATTTTTGTCTGTGTCTGCCTAGATGTAGTACAAAGTATTTATCAGAACTATATATTTTGAAACAAATAGGATTTTTACAATATGGGATTATGTTTTCTGCTAAAATGGTCAATAAAAAAGAAACCCAAAATCGTACTTCTTTTGGTGATGGAAGCCAAAATGTAACATCATTTGGCAACAAAGCCAAGAATTGTATATTTTGCAGGTTGATAAGAAATTATCTCAACACCAAAAGTGGATTGGGTTCACTGGGGATTGAACCCAGAACCTTTTGCATGGGAAGCAGACGTGATGACCACTACACTAAGAAACCAGTGAAATCCTGCAAAGTAATGGCAATTAGAGACGAGTTTTGACTGCCAGGGAACTAAACAAAAATTTGTAGTTCTCTTGATGATGGAAGCCAAAACGTACTATTATTCGGCTATGAAGCTAATAACTTCATATATTGCTGGTTGATAGGGTATTATTTCAACACTGAGAACAGATTGGTTTAACTGAGGATTGAACCCAGGACCTTCTGCGTGTAAACCAGACGTGATTACCACTAAACTATAAAACCTGCCGACAAGTTATAGAGTATTGGCTATTAGAGCAGAAATGAGACTGACACGGCCTTTTTATTGCTGAAGGAAAGTATTTTTGGTTAACCCCTTCAGCCCCGGGGCACTTTCCGTTTTTGCGTTTTTGTTTTTTGCTCCCCTTCTTCCGAGAGCCGTAAATTTTTTATTTTTCTGTCAATCTTGCCATATGAGGGCTTGTTTTTTGCAGAACAAGTTTTACTTTTAAATGAAATCATAAGATTTACCATATGGTGTACTGGAAAATAGCAAAGAAATTCCAAATGCGGAAAATTTGTAAAAAAAAGTGTGATGGCACAATAGTTTTTGGGATGTGTTATTCACGGTGTTCTTTTTATAGTAAAAGTGATGTGTGGGTATGATGCCTGAGGTCGGTGCGAGTTTGTAGACTCCAAACATGTATAGGTTTACTTGCATCTAAGGGGTTAAAAATGTTTTCACATGTTTGTCCAATAAAAGTGGCGCACGTTTTCCGCCATTTTCCGAAACACATAGCGTTCTTATTTTTTGGGATTTATGGCTCAGTTATGGCTTATATTTTGAGTCTCGAGCTGTCATTTCTAATGGTACCATGTTTGCGCAGATGCTACGTTTTGATCGCCTGTTATTGCATTTTGCCTAAAACTTGTGGCGACCAAAAAACGTAATTTTGGCATTTGGAATTTTTTTTGCCACTACGCCGTTTATCAATCAGATTAATTGATTTCATATTTCGATAGATCGGGCATTTCTGAACGCGGTGATACCAAATATGTGTATATTTATTTATTTTTTAACTCTTTAATTTTCAATGGGGCGAAAGGCGGGTGATTTGAAATTTTAGGTTTTTTGGGTTTTTTAATTTTTTAAAACTTTTTTTTTACTTTTTTTTTATTTTACTAGTCCCCCTAGGGGGCTACAGCGATCAGCAATCCGATCGCTCTTCTCTATTTGCTGATCACACCTATACAGCTGTAAACAACAAATTCAGTCACTTTCTGTTTCTCTCTGTTAGCGGCCGAGGGAAAACGAAAGTGAAACTTCATAGCTGCAGGAATCATCACATGACCCTGTGCTACGATGGCAACCACCGATAGTCACGTGATCACGCACGTGACTTCCGGTGGGGGAGGCGGTAAGTAAAAAACATGGCCGCGTGCATTTAGATCTTGCTGCCAAATTTTGGCAGCAAGATTTAAGAGGTTAATGGCCGCGGGTGGAAGCGATTCCACCCGCGGCTAGCAGGCACACATGTCAGCTGTTGAAAACAGCTGATATGTGTGCCGACCGCTGCCGCCTGCCCGCGGCAGGGGGCGGGGCTTAACGGGACACGCTCCATGACGAATATATCCATCCATGGTCGTGAAGAGGTTAATGAAAGATTTACAATTTTTATTATATATTTTTCCAGTTTTATTCCTACAAAGGGATTTTTCTTAAATTGAACTTTATATTGAATGTGTTACTTTTTTCTACATAGTTTGGTCTTTTGCTTTTGTATTTATGAGAACTATATATTTTGAAAAAAAGAGGATTTTTATAATATGGGATTATGTTTTCTGCTAAAATGGTCAATAAAAAAGAAACCCAAAATCGTAGTTCTCTTGGTAATGGAAGCCAAAATGTATTGTCATTTGGCAACAAAGCCAAGAATTTTATATATTGCAGGTTGATAGGAAATTATCTCAACACTGAAAACGGATTGGTTTCCCTGGGGATGGTACCCAGGACATTCTGCACGTGAAGCAGACGTGATGACCACTACAGTATGAAACCTGTGAAATTCTGCAAAGTAATGGCAATTAGAGATGAGTTTTGACCGCCAGGGAAAAAAAACTAATTCGTAGTTCTGTTTGTGATGAAAGCCAAAACATCCCGTCATTCAGCAACAAAGCCAAAATCTTCATATATTGCAGGTTGATGAATGTTTTTTCAACACGATGCACAGATTGGTTTTACTGGGGATTGAACCCAGGACCTTCTGAGTGTTAAGCAGATGTGATGACCACTACACTATGAAACCTGATGTAACGTTATAGTGTATTGGCTAGCAGAGAAGAATTGTGACTGACGGGGCCTTTTTATTGCTGAAGGAAAGTATTTTTGGTTAATGAAACATATACAATTTATATTACATATTTTACCAGTTTTATTCCTACAAAGGGATTTTGTTAAATTGAACTTTATATTGAATGTGTTACTTTTTTCTACATAGTTTGGTCTTTTGCTTTTGTATTTATGAGAACTATATATTTTGAAAAAAAGAGGATTTTTCTAATATGGGATTATGTTTTCTGCTAAAATGGTCAATTAAAAAGAAACCCAAAATCGTAGTTCTCTTGGTGATGAAAGCCAAAATGTATTGTCATTTTGCTAAAGCTCGATAGTTCTAGTTACGTTTGAGAACGGTTCTAGCAGCAAAAAGCCAAGCTAATTACTAGCTGGCTTTCCGCTGTAATAGTGTAAGTCACTCTGTGACTCACACTATTATGAAATTTCAGCGTATAGTGTGCGGGAACAGCGCATTCAGATCACTGCTGCTAGTATAATGGTGATCGCCATTTTTTTTTTTTCCTTGTCTTCCTTTCTTAAGTGCGCGCGTGTAGTGGGGCGGGCCAGCATGTCAGCCAATCCCAGACACACACACAGCTAAGTGGACTTTTAGCCAGAAAAGTGTGATAGGATGTCCATGTCACATGTCCCTGCATTATTAAAACGGGTATCTGCCCGTCCGGACGCCATTATCTCTTCTGCGTCTTGGTGTCAGTCACCGATGGCATAGCTCCTGTCTCCGATACTGCTGTGTATGCTCTACACACAGCGCTATACAGAATAGGGATAGAAGTTTCTATTAGCCCTTGTAAGGGCTAATAACGGCAGGCTCAGAGCCATAGGTGACAGTCAGGTCCGTGGAAACAGATTTTAACAGCTACAGATAACAGCGTCTGTGTAGCTAAGGTCAGGGACTTCCTCGCTGCATTTCCCCATTAGGAGGGATAGAAAGTGAGACTTCCTTTCCTGTACACTGACCCACAACCCTGCCACTGTCCCCTCCTGCCCTTTGCACACTCAAGCTCATTGTTACTAAGCCATTATACTAGCAAACACTGAGTAAACTTAGTGGCATCCTAAAATTGGCTGTTGGACTTCCATTAGTGTCCCACTAGTGCAAAGCTATTTGCAGCACCTCTGCATTACACACTCAAACTCATTGTTACTAAGCCATTATACTAGCAAACTTTGAGTAAACTTAGTGGCATACTAAAAGTGGCTGTTGGACTTCCATTAGTGTCCCACTAGTGCAAATCTATTTGCAGCACCACTGCATTGCACACTCAAGCTCATTGTTACTAAGCCATTATACTAGCAAACACTGAGTAAACTTAGTGGTATCCTAAAAGTGGCTGTTGGACTTCCATTAGTGTCCCACCGGTGCAAAGTTATTTGCAGCACCACTGCATTGCACACTCAAACTCATTGTTACTAAGCCATTATACTAGCAAACACTGAGTAAACTTAGTGGCATCCTAAAAGTGGCTGTTGGACTTCCATTAGTGTCCCACTAGTCCAAATCTATTTGCAGCACCTCTGCATTGCACACTCAAACTCATTGTTACTAAGCCATTCTACTAGCAAACACTGAGTAAACATAGTGGCATCCTAAAAGTGGTTGTTGGACTTCCATTATTGTCCCACTGGTGCAAAGCTATTTGCAGCACCACTGCATTGCACACTCAAGCTCATTGTTACTAAGCCATTCTAATAGAAAACTATGCTGCCAGTTTAAGGGCCGGAGTTGCATTGTCAGGGATAGTTATTGTTGTTTATTCTGCTGTTAATAAAGCTAGACCACCACTGCAATCTACACCACCTCTCAATTTCTACTACCACATTTTAAGTACCCAGTCTTGTCGCAATCAAAATGAGTGGCAAAATGACAGATGCTGGTGGAAAGGGGAAGAGGCGTGTTGGAAAAGGAAAAAAAGGGTTTGTCCGTGGGGAAGGTGGCAAAGCTACATTAACATCTGCTGAAGATAGACCATCTTCCAGCAAAAGTAAGATGTCTACTACTTACCATGGACAATCCGATGTGCTCCCTTTTTTACGGACACGAACAACTAGAACAAAGGTTGATGATGGCCAAAAAAAGAAAATGCTTGAATGGATCTCAAGTGGTCCAACAAGTGCCCTCCCCGCCACCTCAACTACCGCATCCAAAAAACACCAGTCCTCTGAGTTGTCATCCCTATCACACTTGCTTTCTCCCAGCTTTCAAGTCTCCGAAACGGCCATTGGGCTGCTTGCTGCCGCATATCTGCCACTTGTTTGTTCATTTCTCTAGGTATGATAATAACCCTTTGATTTGGCCATGTAAATATAGTATCTTGTGATGCAGCAATCCTTGGGAAGTATTTAGTAAGTTCCCTGCCAAACCTTGTTTGCTAATCAGCTGTTGAGTCATTGTATGCTAATTAGTTGAAACTAGGGATTACACACTATGCAATTCAGGCTGTAGTATCTTTGCAGTTTCTGTATGCTGAGGTATGATAATAACCCCTTGGTTTGGCTATGTAAATATAGTATCTTGTCATTCAGTAATCCTTGGGAAGTCCTTATTATGTTCCTTGCCAAACCTTGTTTGCCAACTAGCTGTTTAGTCATTGTATGCTAATTAGTTGAAACTAGGGATTACACACTATGCAATTCAGGCTGTAGTATCTTTGCAGTTTCTGTATGCTGTTGCTGCCCAGGTTGTGGGTGGTTGTCCATTTAATCGTAATGGGTAATTGTGCCAATGAATCAGATGCTGATGGTTTGTACAGTATATGTATGTAGTGCAGTGTATGCTGATATTTGTGTATACTTATGGGCATCCATTAGACCTTGTTATTACACCAATGTGGTCAATTATGGACTATATTTAAATTGACTCAATTGATTATATTAATTAGTATTATATACCCCATATTGGTGGTCACAATAGTTTTCTGGGTGCCTATGTAACTTTTGTCCATAGCCTGGATGCTTATATATATATTTGACTGTATACCTCCAGCATTTGTAAGGATTTTGTCTTTTGACATGGTTATGGTTGCTATTTTCAACTACTAAATTGAATTAGTGTCCCTATGTTCTACATATATATGAATATATACATTGTTACATTGTTGTACATGGGCGATAGTTAGCAGGATATGATTATTGTTCATCACTGATCTTTATTGTGTATATTCACCTACCACTCTATATGCATTATCTTTATAAATAAAAAAATTATTGTAACAATAAATACTGTTTTTGTATGGAATTGGACTCTGTTCGCCTTCTTCTTCTCTTTTCTTGTTTCTTGTTTAAGCGAATGTTCAAAAAAGATTTTTATATCCATGAATATCATAGGGAAATATGTATCAATATGAACTTTTCACATTTCTCATTGTTTTCTCCCAGCTCTGAAGTCTCCATCCGCCCTGCACAGTATGGTGGAACTGAGATGGCTGAGTCTGTAGAGCTGTTCAGTCACACTATAGCCTGAAAATCAGAGATCTGCTCCCAAGCTACAGTGAGTACAGACCAGGAAATGGTCTGCAGTGATGCCCAGAACCTTTGTGACTCTGATTCAGGCCGTGAGGACCAAGTTTCTGAGCAGAATGTTGACCCTTATTCACAAACTGTAACACCTGTTGTTATAGACAATGAGGAACATACTGATGACGATGAGACGCAGATACCAGATTGGGATGACAATTTAAATATTGGTTCACGTCAGGAAGAGGCTCGGTCTGAGGGGGAGGGGAGTGCAAACACAACGCTTGATGAGGAAGTTATAGATCCCACCTACTGTCAACCCACAGTCAGGCACTCAAGGAGGTCAACAGAGGCAGTGGAGGAGGATGCTACTGACGACGAAGTTACCTTGCGCCTTCCTGGACAGAGGAGTAGTACTGGTAGCACGTCTACAACTGCATGCTTAGCCACCACTCTGCCTCTGAGCACTAGTCGGGGTGGCTCAGCAGGTCGCATGCCTTCTAAGGCTTGCCTAGCCTGGTCCTTTTTTGACATAGCAAAAGATCACCCAAATCATGTGATATGTAAAATTTGTCGTGATTCTGTAAGTAGAGGGCAAAACCTCTGCAGTTTGACAACTTCTTCCATGAATCGTCACATGAATAAATATCATATGTCCCAGTGGGAAGCTCACCGTGCTGCAATGCGGTCTAGTGGAGCGAACCATCCACCGCCTGCCCCTTCAAGTGCATCCGCGCGCTCTTCATCTTCTAGGACTGTGGGGATAGCTGTCACACCTGGTTTTCCACGCATAACTTTCACCACTGTAACCGCAACAGGCAGTTTTCTTGGTAGGTCATCAGTTGGATTCGAAGAGGAAACAAGTGCGTGTGTACAGCTCTCTCAGACATCGATAGCATCAACGTTGGATGAAAGCAACATCATGTCTACGCCTGCACTTTCCTCACAAACCTGCATTTTTCCAGGGACACCCTACTCACCACCGTCTACACACAGCAGCCAGATCTCTGTCCCTCAGATGTGGACAAATAAAAGGCCATTTCCTGCGACCCATGACAAAGCTAAGAGGTTGAATTTATCCCTCTGTAAGCTCTTGGCTACCGAAAAGCTGCCTTTCCGCCTGGTGGACACACAGGATTTTAGAGACCTTATGTCTGTTGCTGTGCCCCAGTACCAGATGCCCAGTCGCCACTACTTCTCTAAGAAAGGTGTGCCTGCACTACACCAACATGTCGCACACAACATCACCGCTTCCTTGAGAAACTCTGTGTGTGAACGGGTGCATTTCACCACCAATACTTGGACCAGTAAGCATGGACAGGGACGTTACATGTCGCTGACTGGGCACTGGGTAACTATGGTGATAGATGGTGAAGGGTTTGCTGCACAAGTCTTGCCATCCCCACGACTTGTGTGTCATTCCTCTGTCTGTCCAAGTTCCGCCAATGCTTCTGCCTCCTCCACCTCGTCTGGGTCCTCCACCTCCGCCCCAAGCCTGCCTGGTAAGGCCACCAGCGTTGTAACTGCGCAGAATGAATCACGCACCCCTCATTACTATGCTGGCAGCAGAGTGCAACAGCATCAGGCGGTCTTTAGCTTGAAATGTCTTGGAAATAAAAGTCACACAGCGGCTGAGTTGTTGGCAGCTCTGGAGACTGAGTTTAATAAATGGTTGTCACCACTCAACCTGCAGCCTGGTAAGGCCGTGTGCGACAATGCTGCAAACCTGGGTGCGGCCCTTCGCCTGGGCAAGGTTACACACGTGCCTTGTATGGCTCACGTGTTGAACCTTGTTGTCCAGCAATTTTTAACACACTATACCGGCCTAGATGGCCTTCTGAACATGGCACGAAAACTGTATACTCATTTCCACCATTCAACCACCGCTGCTGAGCGACTTGCATTGCTCCAGAAGTCTTTCGGCCTGCCGGTTCATCGCCTGAAATGCGATGTGCCGACACGCTGGAATTCGACTCTCCACATGTTACAGCGACTGTGGTAGCACCGTCGAGCCCTGGTGCAATACGTCATGACGTATAGTCTGGGCCAACGAGATGCAGAGGTGAAGAAGATCACCCTGATGGAGTGGTCTCAGATCAAGGACCTATGCATCCTTCTGCACAGTTTCGACATGGCGACGAATATGTTTAGCACTAACAATGCCATTATCAGCATGACAATTCCAGTCATTTACATGCTGCAGCACACGCTAAACACTATTCGGAGTCAGGGGGTGGGACATCAGGAAGGGGAGGAACTACAGGAGGATTCATATGCACAAGACACAACAACATCACCAATGTCCAGACGTTCATCATCACCAACGCGGCAGGCATGGGACCATGGGGGACAGGGATCAACAAGGGCGCATAGTAGCAGGCGAAATGTTGAGGAAGGTGCAGGAAAACATGAAGAAATGGAGGAGGAACTGTTCATGGACATGGAAGACTCAGCGGAGGAGGGAGACCTTGGTCAAATTTCTGTTGAAAGAGGTTGGGGGGGATGTCAGAGGAAGAAAGAACAGATAGCACCTCTATGCCACAAACACAGCGTGGGCTTGGTCCGCATGGATGCGCAAGACACATGAGTGCCTTCTTGCTGCACTACCTCCAACATGACCCTCGTATTGTCAAAATTAGAAGTGATGATGACTACTGGCTTGCCACACTATTAGATCCCTGGTACAAGTCCAAATTTTGTGACATATATCCAGCTATAGAAAGGGACGCACGTATGCAGGAGTATCAGCAGAAGCTGTTACTCGATCTTAGCTCGGCTTTTCCACCAAACAACCGTGGTGCAGGGAGTGAATCTCCCAGTTGTAACTTGACAAATATGGGACGGTCTCGTCATCTTCAACAGTCTACTCATACCAGTAGCACCGTATCTGGTGCTGGTAACAGCAATTTTATTGAATCTTTTCAAAATTTTTTTAGACCATCCTTTGCAAGGCCACCAGAGAGAACAAGTCTGACACATAGTCAACGGCTGGAGAGGATGATACAGGAGTATCTCCAAATGAACATCGATGCCATGACTTTGCAACTGGAGCCTTGCTCATTTTGGGCTTCAAATCTTGAAAAATGGCCAGAGCTCTCCACTTACGCCTTAGAGACAGACTAACTAACAACTGGGGCACAAGTGCTACAACTGAAGGGGTGGGTGTGTGTGGGGCCCAATTTTTGGAAAAAAAGGAGGCTCTGCTTGGAGTAACCCATTCTTGCTGTGTTTTTTAAAAGGAGCCAAGATGAACAAGTCATGGTTCAGCAAAGACTTTGCTACCTACCCTGGTGTCATCCTGGGGACGGTTAAGGATGGCGTATTTTTGAATGTGCTTGATGCAAATCTACCTGTGAAGTGTACAACTGGGGCACAAGTGCTGCCACTGAAGGTGTGGGTGTGTGAGTGGCCCAATTTTTGGAAAAAAGGGAGACTCCGCTTGAAGGAACCCTTGCTTAGATTGTTTTTAAAAATGATCCAAGATGAACAGAGCTGGGATCAGGAAAGAGTTAGCTACTGTGAGACTGTGACCGGGCTGGTCCATGACGGCCGGTACGTCTCGCCCCGGTTGTGCTCCCTCCATGTATAGAAAGCAACTCCACCCCAGGGTTAATCCTGTTTTCCCTACAGGCTGAAAGGAGGGTTAAAAGGAAACAGGAAGATGGGCGTGGTGTTCTAGAGTGTGAGGGAGTGAGCACAACTCCCTGAGTCTCTGCCGGAGACTCTACTGTGTGCTGTAATGGACTTTTTGTGTGCAATAAACCATGTGCTGTGACCTTTGGTGCCTGGATCCCGTGTCTTCTGCCGCGCAGCCGACCACGCTACCTCACACTACCTACCCCGGTGTCATCCTGGGGACGTTTAAGGATTGCGTATTTTTGAATATGCTTGATGCAAATCTACCTGTGAAGTGTGCAACTGGGGCCAAGTGCTGCCACTGAAGGGGTGGGTGTGTGTGTGGCCCATTTTTTGGAAAAAAGGGAGACTCCGCTTGGAGTAACCCTTGCTTGCTGTGTTTTTTAAAAGGAACCAAGATAAACAAGTCATGGTTCAGCAAAAACTTTGCTACCTACCCCGGGGTCATCCTGGAACGGTTAAGGATGGCGTATTTTTGAATGTGCTTGATGCAAATCTACCTTTGAAGTGTACAACTGGGGCACAAGTGCTGCCACTGAAGGGGTGGGTGTGTGTGGGGCCCAATTTTTGGAAAAAAGGGAGACTCCGCTTGAAATAACCCTTGCTTACATTGTTTTTAAAAATGATCCAAGATGAACAGAGCTGGGATCAGGAAAGACTTAGCTACCTACCCCTGTGGCATCCTGGGGACGGTTAAGGATGACGTATTTTTGAATGTGCTTGAGGTAAATCTACCTGTGAAGTATACAACTGGGGCACAAGTGCTGCCACTGAAGGGGTGGGTGTGTGTGTGTAACCCTTGCTTGCTGTGTTTTTTAAAAGGAGCCAAGATGAACAAGTCATGGTTCAGCAAAGACTTTGCTACCTACCCCGGGGTCATCCTGGAGACAGTTAAGGATGGCGTATTTTTTAATATGCTTGATGCAAATCAACCTGTGAAGTGTACAACTGGGGCACAAGTGCTGCCACTGAAGGGGTGGGTGTGTGTGGGGCCCAATTTTTAGAAAAAAGGGAGACTTTGCTTGGAGTAACCCTTGCTTACATTGTTTTTAAAAATGATCCAAGATGAAGAGAGCTGGGATCAGGAAAGACTTAGCTACCTACCCCGGGGTCATCCTGGGGACGGTTAAGGATGGCGTATTTTTGATTGTGCTTGATGCAAATCTACCTGTGAAGTGTACAACTGGGGCACAAGTGCTGCCACTGAAGGGGTGCGTGTTTGTGTGACCCAATTTTTTGGAAAAAAGGGAGACTCCGCTTGGAGTAACCCTTGCTTACATTGTTTTTAAAAATGATCCAAGATGAAAGGAGCTGGGATCAGGAAAGACTTAGCTACCTACCCGGTGTCATCCTGGGGACGGTTAAGGATGGCGTATTTTTGAATGTGCTTGATGCAAATCTACCTGTTAAGTGTACAACTGGGTCACAAGTGCTGCTACTGAAGGGGTGGGTGTGTGTGGGGCCCAATTTTTGGAAAAAAGGGAGACTCCGCTTGGAGTAACCCTTGCATACATTGTTTTTAAAAATGATCCAAGATGAACAGAGCTGGGATCAGGAAAGAGTTAGCTACCAACCCGGTGTCATCCTGGGGACGGTTAAGGATGGCGTATTTTTGAATGTGCTTGATGCAAATCTATCTGTGAAGTGTACAACTGGGGCACAAGTGCTGCCACTGAAGGGGTGCATGTGTGTGCGGCCCAATTTTTGGAAAAAAGGGAGACTCCGCTTGGAGTAACATTGCGGTATTTTACATGATTTTAGAAGGGCATGCCATGCCTATATCTGTGTCTCCTCCTCTTTTACCTTGTCCAGCTCTTTTGTTTTCGCATGAGTATATGTCCTTGTCACTTTCCCATGTGTTTGTGTTGTGAGTTGTTTGTCACCTTATGGTCACGTTTGAGGGTGTTTTCTAGGTGTTTTTATGTGTTTGTGATTACATCCCATTGTTTCCTTTGCGGTTCGAGTGGTTCGCCAAACCGAACTCGAACGAGACCTCCGTACGGCGAACCGAACTTGAGCCGAACCGCGACCGGTACGCTCATCTCTAGTGATGACCACTACACTATGAAACCTGTGGAGTCCTGCAAAGTAATGGCAATTAGTGACGAGTTTTGACAGGGAAAAAAAAACAAATTCATAGTTCTGTTGGTGATGGAAGCCAAAAAATCCCGTTATTCGGCAACAAAGCCAAGAACTTCAAATAATTCAGGTTGATGAATGTTATTTCACCTCCAAGAACAGATTGGTTTCACTGGGGATTGAACCTATGACCATGTTAAGCAGACGTAATGACCATTACACTATGAAACCTGATGGAAAGTTATAGTGTAATGGCTAGCAGAGCAGTGTTGTGACTGACGGGACATTTTTATTGCTGAAGGAAAGAGTTTTTGGTTAATGAAACATTTACAATTTTTATTACATATTTTACCAGTTTTATTCCTGTAACAATATGGACTCTCATGGGTTAAAGTTTCTTAAAATCCAGCCAGACAGCATGATAGATTTTCTATAGACGGGGGAGAAGTCCCTCATTGTTTTTACAAGACTCTTGTTGACTCAATGTAATTGTGTTGGCCACTGAAAGCCATACGTATTGTTCTCCAGACTTTTTCAGTAATCATTGTATTGTAGTTGTGTATTGATAATGTAATTACCTTAGTAGCCATTGTCTAGTCGGTGACTTGCCGACTCCATGTAGATATACTGAGTCTTTCTATGCACATCATTTAAATGAACATTATCCATGCAGCTTGAAATTCATCCAATGGGAGAAGCAATCTTGTCCAACCAATTGATGAGGACGCAGTGTATCCTAAGGGAAGGTTATGGCTATAAAAGGGACTTCTTTAAGCCACCAGGGTTGATGAAGGTTGATGGATCCAGATGGATCCAGTCTAAGCTCTTTGGAGCTGACTAGAGGATCAGGAAATCTTGTAACTTCAATCTAGGGGCTCCGGTTCCGGTTGGAGACCATATCCACAGCCTAGGGATTTTGTCTCCGGCTGCCAGGATTCTAACATCAAACCAGGACTACCTAACGAGGACACTCAGGTTGGGACAGTTCAGTCACCTGTTACAGACTTTGCAGACCTCAGACAGCTTGGAACCTGTGAGGCATGGACATTCTAAATCCCCGGTGAGCCAGTGGAAGGGTGAGACTCTGTTGCCTGTTACATTTGTGTTTTGCTGGTTATGTGTTATGTGCCGTTTAGTGATGAGCGAGTATGCTTGTTACTACTCGGTACTCGCACGAGTATCACTGTACTCGGGCTACTCGGCGGGGACCGAGTAATCTCGCGATACTCGTGCTGTACTCGTGGTCTTCATCCCTGCATGTTGGTGCTCTTTTGAGAGCCAGCCCTCATGCAGGGATTGGCTGGCAGACCACTGCAATGCCACAGCCCTGTTAGTTGTGGAATTGCAGTGATTGGCCGGCCTGCACAGCGTGACCGAGCCTTTATACCGGCGGGCGCGCTGTGCTCTGCACACAGCCATCCAGACAGTGAGTGCAGGGAGAGTGTTGCTGCTTCAGGGAAAGGTTTGCGGCCCTTTATAGCTATTTCCGTAGCAGGGCTGCAAACAGTGTGACCAGAAGTCCTTCTCAGGACTATTATAGTTGTATACAGGCAGGCAGGGTATAGCCAGATCGGAGTACAGTAGCAGAGTCCTTCTCAGGACTATTGTTGCTGTATACAGGCAGGGTATAGCCAGGTCGGAATACAGGCTAGTGACCAGAAGAGTCCTTGTCAGGACTATTGTAGCAGTATACAGGCAGGCAGGCAGGGTATATAGCCATTCCTAGTGGTGACCGTATACCAGCCTTCATCATATCTGGGGCTGGTGTACACAGTCTAAAACAGTCCAGATAGTGTCAGACTTCTCAGTAATTGTCGCTCCTAAAAACCTGTTAGGTTCTTAGCGCGTCCGTGCTTGCATTTAAAAACCGCACGTGTGTGCCTGTCGGTGGCAGCGTACAGGTGCACGTTTTGCACAAACTATTATATAACGCACAAGTCTAGTGTATAATACACGTCAGTCAGCAGTGTCTGATTGTGTCAGACTTCTCAGTAATTGTCGCTCCTAAAAACCTGTTAGGTTCTTAGTGCGTCCGTGCTTGCATTTAAAAACCGCACGTGTGTGCCTGTCGGTGGCAGCGTACAGGTGCACGTTTTGCACAAACTATTATATAACGCACAAGTCTAGTGAATAATACACGTCAGTCAGCAGTGTCTGATAGTGTCAGACTTCTCAGTAATTGTCGCTCCTAAAAACCTGTTAGGTTCTTAGTGCGTCCGTGCTTGCATTTAAAAACCGCACGTGTGTGCCTGTCGGTGGCAGCGTACAGGTGCACGTTTTGCACAAACTATTATATAACGCACAAGTCTAGTGTATAATACACGTCAGTCAGCAGTGTCTGATAGTGTGAGACTTCTCAGTAATTGTCGCTCCTAAAAACCTGTTAGGTTCTTAGTGCGTCCGTGCTTGCATTTAAAAATGCACATGTGTGGCAGTCGGTGGCAGCGTCAGGCTCCATATTGTCCCTGGATAGAGACGTGCATGATGGCCTGTAAACCTGAAGTGCCCATTGTAAGGAAGTGGGTCTATTGTAGTATAGCCCTTAGGCAGGGCAGCCAAAAATTTGGAGGCTCCACATTGTCCCTGGATAGAGATGTGCATGAGGGCCTCAAAACATTGTTCCCATTGCAAAGGAGTGGGTCTCCTGTCGTTGTAATGCCCATTCTGAAAGAATGGGCGAAAAAATTTACCACTGGGGGTATACCTGAAACAACGGCCTAACTATTGTAACGGTCATCATGATGGCGCATGAGGAGAAGGAGGAGCAGTCCAGCGATTAGCCGAAGTCCAGAAGTGTGTTACCATGGGTGAGTGGAGGTACATGGCAAATTCCCGTTACAAACTTTAAATTCCGCTGTCATTTGCTGGTGGTGTGGTGAAGTCTGGCCCAATCCAACCCTTGTTCATCTTGATCAGAGTCAGCCTGTCAGCATTTTCAGTTGACAGGCGGGTGCGTTTATCTGTAATGATTCCACCTGCGGCACTAAAAACACGCTCTGACAAAACGCTAGCGGCAGGGCAGGCCAGGACTTCCAAGGCGTAGAGAGCCAATTAATGCCACGTGTCCAGCTTGGATACCCATTAATTGTAAGGCACAGAGGAATGTCGGAGTACAGTTATTTGATCTGCAAGGTACTCCTTGAGCATCTGGGCAAACTTAGGATTTCTTGTGGCACTACCCCGCACCTCAGGGGCTGTGGTATGTGAGGGGCTGAGAAAACTGTCCCACATCTTAAAGACTGTTCCCCTACCTCTGGCGGATTGGACTTGTGCCCCTCTCGGCTGTACGCCTTGGTTGTCCACTGATTCCTGACCTATGCCGCTAGCGTTTTGTGAGGGGAATGCTTTGCCTACTTCCGTGACTATGGCCTTCTGGAACTGCTGCATTTTGCCTGACCTCTCCGCCTCGGGAATAAGAGACATAAAGTTCTCCTTTTAGCGTGGGCCTAACAGTGTTACCAACCAGTAATGATTGTCGGCCAAAATGTTCTTAACGCGAGGGTCACGAGACAGGCAGCTTACCATAAAGTCAGCCATGTGTGCCAGACTCTTAACAGCCATCACTTCAGTATCCTGACTAGAGATGAGCGAACCGGTCCCGGTTCAGCTCGAGGTCGGTTAGCCGAACGGAGGTCCCGTTCGAGTTCGGTTCGTCGAACGTTCGACGAACCGAACTCGAACTGCATAGGAAACAATGGCAGGCATTCACAAACACATAAAAACACCTAGAAAACACCCTCAAAGGTGTCCAAAAGGTGACAAACAACTCACAACACAACACAAACACATGAGAAAGTGACAAGGACATATACTCATGTGAAAACAAAAGAGCAGAACAAGGAAAAAGAGGAGGAGACACAGATATAGGCATGGCACGCCCTTCTAAAATCATGTAAAACACCGCAAGGTGACTCCAAGCGGAGTCTCCCTTTTTTTCCAAAAATTGGGCCCCACACACACCCACCCCTTCAGTGGCAGCACTTGTGCCCCAGTTGTACACTTCACAGCTAGATTTGCATCAAGCACATTCTAAAATATGCCATACTTAACCGTCCCCAGGATGACACCGGGGTAGGTAGCAAAGTCTTTGCTGATCCCAGCTCTGTTCATCTTGGCTTCTTTTAAAAACAATGTAAGTAAGGGTTACTCCAAGTGGAGTCTTCCTTTTTTCCAAAAATTGGGCCACACACACACCCACCCCTTCAGTGGCAGCAGTTGTGCCCCAGTTGTACAATTCACAGCTACATTTGCATCAAGCACATTCAAAAATATGCTATTCTTAACCGTCCCCAGGATGACACCGGGGTAGGTAGCAAAGTCTTTGCTGAACCATGACTTCTTCATCTTGGCTCCTTTTAAAAACAATGTAAGTAAGGGTTACTCCAAGCGGAGTCTTCCTTTTTTCCAAAAATTGGGCCCCACACACACCCACCCATTCAGTGGCAGCAGTTGTGCCCCAGTTGTACAATTCACAGCTAGGTTTGCATCAAGCACATTCAAAAATATGCTATTCTTAACCGTCCCCAGGATGACACCGGGGTAGGTAGCAAAGTCTTTGCTGATCCCAGCTCTCTTCATCTTGGCTTCTTTTAAAAACAATGTAAGTAAGGGTTACTCCAAGCGGAGTCTCCCTTTTTTCAAAAAATTGGGCCACACAGACACCTTATCAGTGGCAGCACTTGTGCCCTAGTTGTAAACAGGATGTTTTGATTTGCATCAAGCACATTCAAAAATACACCATAATTAACCGTCCCCAGGATGACTGCGGGGTAGGTAGCAAAGTCTTTCCTGACCCCAGCTCTGTTCATCTTGGCTTCTTTTAAAAACAATGTAAGCAAGGGTTACTCCAAGCGGAGTCTCCCTTTTTTTCAAAAATTGGGCCCCACACACACCCACCCCTTCAGTGGCAGCAGTTGTGCCCCAGTTGTACAATTCACAGCTACATTTGCATCAAGCACATTCAAAAATATGCTATTCTTAACCGTCCCCAGGATGACACCGGGGTAGGTAGCAAAGTCTTTGCTGAACCATGACTTCTTCATCTTGGCTCCTTTTAAAAACAATGTAAGTAAGGGTTACTCCAAGCGGAGTCTTCCTTTTTTCCAAAAATTGGGCCCCACACACACCCACCCATTCAGTGGCAGCAGTTGTGCCCCAGTTGTACAATTCACAGCTAGGTTTGCATCAAGCACATTCAAAAATAGGCTATTCTTAACCGTTCCCAGGATGACACCGGGGTAGGTAGCAAAGTCTTTGCTGAACCATGACTTCTTCATCTTGGCTCCTTTTAAAAACAATGTAAGTAAGGGTTACTCCAAGCGGAGTCTCCCTTTTTTCAAAAAATTGGGCCACACAGACACCTTATCAGTGGCAGCACTTGTGCCCTAGTTGCAAACAGGATGTTTTGATTTGTATCAAGCACATTCCAAATCAACAAGCATTTACTCTCCCCAAGATGACACAGGGGTAGTAAATTCTTTCTGGATCCATGACTTGTTCATTTTGATGAACGTCAGTCTGTCCACATTGTCACTGGACAGACGCGTGCGCTTATCTGTCAGCACACACCCAGCAGCACTGAAGACACGTTCAGAGACAACGCTGGCAGCTGGACACGACAAAATCTCCAAGGCGTAACTGGAGAGCTCTGGCCATTTTTCTAGATTTGAAGCCCAAAAGGAGCAAGGCTCCATTTGCAAAGTCATGGTATCGATGTTCATTTGGAGATACTCCTGTATGATCCTCTCCAGCCGTTGACTATGTGTCAGACTTGTTGTCTCTGGTGGCCTTGCAAAAGAGGGTCTAAAAAAATTATGAAAAGATTCCATAAAATTGCTGTTACCAGCACCAGATACGGTCCTACTGGTACGGGTAGACTGTTGAAGATGACGAGACCGTCCCATGTTTGTCAAGTTACAACTGGGAGATTCACTCCCTGCACCTGCACGGTTGTTTGGTGGAAAAGCCGAGCTAAGATCGAGTATCAGCTTCTGCTGATACTCCTGCATACGTGCGTCCCTTTCTATGGCTGGAAATATGTCACAAAATTTGGACTTGTACCGGGGATCTAATAGTGTGGCAATCCAGTAGTCATCATCACTTCTAATTTTGACAATACGAGGGTCATGTTGGAGGTAGTGCAACAAGAAGGCACTCATGTGTCTTGCGCAGCCATGCAGACCAAGTCCACGCTGTGTTTGTGGCATAGAGGTGCTAACCGTTCTTTCTTCCTCTGACATCTCCCCCCAACCTCTTTCAACTGAAATTTGACCAAGGTCTCCCTCATCTGCTGAGTCTTCCATGTCCATGGACAGTTCGTCCTCCAGTTCTTCATGTTCTCCTGCACCTTCCTCAACATCTCGCCTGCTACCATGCGCCCTTGTTGATCCCTGTCCCCCATGGTCCCATGCCTGCCGCATTGGTGATGATGAAAGTCTGGACCTTGGTGATGTTGTTGTGTCTTGCGCATATGAATCCTCCTGTAGTTCATCCCCTTCCTGTTGTCCCACCCCCTGACTCCGAATAGTGTTTAGCGTGTGCTCCTGCATGTAAATGACTGGAATTGTCATGCTGATAATGGCATTGTCAGCGCTAAACATATTCGTCGCCATGTCGAAACTGTGCAGAAGGGTGCATAGGTCCTTGATCTGAGACCACTCCATCAGGGTGATCTGCCCCACCTCTGCATCTCGTTGGCCCAGGCTATACGTCATGACGTATTGCACCAGGGCTCGGCGGTGCTGCCACAGTCGCTGTAACATGTGGAGAGTTGAATTCCAGCGTGTCGCCACATCGCATTTCAGGCGATGAACCGGCAGGCCGAAAGACTTCTGGAGCGATGCAAGTCGCTCAGCTGCGGCGTTTGAACGGCGGAAGTGAGCAGACAGTTTTCGTGCCCTGTTCAGAAGGCCATCTAGGCCGGGATAGTGTGTTAAAAATTGCTGCACGACAAGGTTCAACACGTGAGCCATACAAGGTACGTGTGTCACCTTGCCCAGGCGAAGGGCCGCACCCAGGTTTGCAGCATTGTCGCACACGGCCTTACCAGGCTGCAGGTTGAGTGGAGACAACCATTTATTAAACTCGGACCGCAGAGCTGACCACAACTCCTCAGCTGTGTGACTCTTATTCCCAAGACATGTCAAGCTAAAGACCGCCTGATGCCGTTGCGCTCTGCTGCCAGCATAGTATTGAGGGGTGCGTGATTCCTTCTGCACAGTGAGAACGCTGGGGGCCTGACCAGGCAGGCTTGGGGCAGAGGTGGAGGACCCAGATGAGGTGGAGGAGGAAGAAGCAGTGGCGGAACTTGGACAGACAGAGGATTGACACACAAGTCGTGGGGACGGCAAGACTTGTGCAGCAGACCCTTCACCATCTATCACCATAGTTACCCAGTGCCCAGTAAGCGACATGTAACGTCCCTGTCCATGCTTACTGGTCCAAGTATCGGTGGTGAAATGCACACGTTAACACACAGAGTTTCTCAAGGAAGCGGTGATGTTGTGTGCGACATGCTGGTGTAGCGCGGGCACACCTTTCTTAGAGAAGTAGTGGCGACTAGGCATCTGGTACTGGGGCACAGCGACAGACATAAGGTCTCTAAAATCCTGTGTGTCCACTAGGCAGAAAGGCAGCATTTCGGTAGCCAAGAGCTTACAGAGGGATAGAGTCAACCTCTTAGCTTTGTCATGGGTTGCAGGAAGTGGCCTTTTATTTGACCACATCTGAGGGACAGAGATCTGGCTGCTGTGTGTAGACGGTGTTGAGTAGGGTGTCCCTGGAAAAATGCAGGTTTGTGAGGAAAGTGCAGGCAGAGACATGATGTTGCCTTCATCCAACATTGGTGCTATCGATGTCTGAGAGAGCTGTACACACTCACTTGTTTCCCCTTCCAAACCAACTGATGACCTACCAAGCAAACTGCCTGTTGCGGTTACAGTGGTGGAAGTTGTGCGTGGAAAAACAGGTGTGACAGCTGTCCCCAAAGTCCTAGAAGATGAAGAGCGCGCGGATGCACTGGAAGGGGCAGGCGGTGGATGGTTCACTCCGCTAGGCCGCATTGCAGCACGGTGAGCTTCCCACCGGGACATATGATATTTATTTATGTGACGATTCATGGAAGAAGTTGTCAAACTGCTGAGGTTTTGACCTCTACTAAGAGAACCATGACAAATTTTACAGATCACATAATTTGTGCGATCTTTTTCTATGTCAAAAAAAGGACCAGGCTAGGCAAGGCTTAGAGGGCATGCGACCTGTTGATCCAACCCGACTAGTGCTCAGAGGCAGAGTGGTGGCTGAGGATGCAGTTGTAGACATGCTACCAGTACTCCGACTCTGTCCAGGAAGGCGCAAGGTAACTTCGTCATCGGTTGCATCCTCCTCCACCACCTCTGTTGACCTCCTCAAGGGCCTGACTGTGGGTTGACAGTAGGTGGGATCTAGAACTTCATCATCAATTGTTGTGTTTGCACTCCCCCCCCCCCTCAGACCGAACCTCTTCTTGCCCTGACCGAATATTTAAGTTGTCATCCCAATCGGGTATCTGCGTCTCATCGTCATCAGTATGTTCCTCATTGTCTATAACCACAGGTGTTACAGTTTGTGACAAAGGGTCAACATTATGCTCAGAAACTTGGTCCTCACGGCCTGAATCAGAGTCACAAAGGTTCTGGGCATCACTGCAGACCATTTCCTGTTCTGTACTCACTGTAGCTTGGGAGCAGACCTCTGATTCCCAGGCTATAGTGTGACTGAACAGCTCTGCAGACTCAGCCATCTCAGTTCCACCATACTGTGCAGGGCTGATGGAGACTTCAGAGCTGGGAGAAAGCAAGTTTGATTGGGATGACAACTCAGAGGACTGGTGTTTTTTGGATGCGGTACTTGAAGTGGCTGAGAGGGCACTTGTTGGACCACTTGAGATCCATTCAAGCATTTTCCTTTTTTGGCCATCATCTACCTTTGTTCCTGTTGTTCGTGTCCGTAAAAAAGGGAGCACATCGGATTGTCCACGGTAAGTAGTAGACATCTTACTTTTGCTGGTAGATGGTCTATCTTCAGCAGATGATAATGGAGCTTTGCCACCTTCCCCACGGACAAAACCTTTTTTACCTTTTCCACCACGCCTCTTCCCCTTTCCACCAGCATCTGTCATTTTGCCACTCATGTTGATTGCGACAAGATTGTGCACTGAAAATGTTATAGTAAAAATTGAGAGGTAGTGTAGATTGCAGCGGTGGTCTAGCTTTATTAACAGCAGAATAATAAAGAATAAATATCCCTGACATTGCAACTATGGCCCTTAAACTGGCAGCAAAAATTGCTAGTATAATGGCTTAGTTATAATGAGTTTGAGTGTGCAATGCAGGCAGAGGTGCTGCAAATATCTTTGCACTAGTGGGACTATAGCAAAGTCCAATAGCCACGTATAGGATGCCACTAGGTACACTGAGTGTTTGCTAGTATAATGGCTTAGTTATAATGAGTTGGAGTGTGCAATGCAGGCAGAGGTGCTGCAAATATCTTTGCACTAGTGGGACTATAGCAAAGTCCAATAGCCACGTTTAGGATGCCACTAGGTACACTGAGTGTTTGCTAGTATAATGGCTTAGTTATAATGAGTTGGAGTGTGCAATGCAGGCAGAGGTGCTGCAAATATCTTTGCACTAGTGGGACTAGACAAAAGTCCAATAGCCACGTTTAGGATGCCACTAGGTACACTGAGTGTTTGCTAGTATAATGGCTTAGTTATAATGAGTTGGAGTGTGCAATGCAGGCAGAGGTGCTGCAAATATCTTTGCACTAGTGGGACTATAGCAAAGTCCAATAGCCACGTTTAGGATGCCACTAGGTACACTGAGTGTTTGCTAATATAATGGCTTAGTTATAATGAGTTGGAGTGTGCAATGCAGTGTGAGGTAGCGTGGTCGGCAGCGCGGCAGAAGACACGGGATCCAGGCACCAAAGGTCACAGCACACGGTTTATTGCACACAAAAAGTCCATTACAGCACACAGTAGAGTCTCCGGCAGAGACTCAGGGAGTTGTGCTCACTCCCTCACACACTAGAACACCACGCCCATCTTCCTGTTTCCTTTTAACCCTCCTTTCAGCCTGTAGGGAAAACAGGATTAACCCTGGGGTGGAGTTGCTTTCTATACATGGAGGGAGCACAACCGGGGTGAGATGTACCGGCCGTCATAGACCAGCCCGGTCACAGTCTCACTAACCCCCCCCCTATGTTCAAGCGTGCGGGGCTGAACTCCCGCCATCAAACACGGGCTGCGGGACAAGGCATCGGCATTGCCCTGCAACCTACCGGCCCGGTGCTCAACCGTAAAACAGAAGTTCTGCAGAGAAAGGAACCACCGGGTAACCCGGGCATTCCGTTCCTTGGCAGACCTCATCCAGACCAGCGGAGAGTGATCAGTCACCAAGCGAAACCGCCGTCCCAGCAGGTAATAGCGTAGGGACTCCAAGGCCGACTTAATCGCCAGGCACTCCTTCTCCACTACGCTATAATTGCGCTCAGGAGGGGTGAGCTTCCTACTCAAGAAGGTGACGGGGTGTTCCTCCCCCTGAACCACCTGAGACAGCACTGCCCCCAGGCCGACCTCAGAGGCGTCAGTCTGTACTATGAACTCCTTCCGGAAATCAGGGTTGACAAGAACGGGCTGTCCACACAGGACCCCCTTCAGGGCCCGGAAGGAGTCCTCGGTCTGCGGAGTCCAGCGCACCATGACGGACTTCTTGCCTTTGAGAAGGTCCGTCAAGGGGGCCGATAGTCCCGCAAAATCCTTTACAAATCTCCTGTAGTACCCCACAATACCCAGGAAAGCCCTAACCTGCTTCGTGGTCAGGGGTCTAGGCCACTTCTGGATCGCCTCAACCTTGTTAATTTGGGGCTTAATCACTCCTTGGCCTATTACGTAGCCCAAGTAGCGGGCTTCCGTGAGCCCCAACGCACATTTCTTGGGATTGGCTGTCAATCCGGCTGTTCGGAGCGCGTTCACCACCGCTTGTACCTGTTCCAAGTGGGTCTGCCACTCGGAGCTGTAAATAATGATGTCATCAAGGTACGCCGATGCATACGCCTGGTGGGGTTCCAGCACCAAGTCCATCAACCTCTGGAACGTGGCCGGCGCGCCGTGTAACCCAAAAGGCAAGACAACATAGTGGAAGAGACCCTCTGGCGTAACAAAAGCGGTTTTCTCCTTGGCGGACTCCGTCAGTGGCACCTGCCAATACCCCTTGGTCAGGTCGAGCGTGGTGAAATATCGCGCCTGTCCCAGCCTATCAATCAGCTCATCCACCCGGGGCATGGGGTAGAGATCGAACTTAGATATTTCGTTCAATCTCCTAAAGTCATTGCCGAACCTTAAGGAGCCATCGGGTTTTGGTATTAGGACAATGGGACTAGCCCATTCACTCTGGGATTTTTCGATGACCCCTAGTCATAGCATTGTCTTCACTTCCTCTGATATGGCTTGTCTTCGAGCCTCCGGTACCCGGTATGACTTCAGGCGAGGCTCGGTGACAATGTCATGTATCAGAGTTGTCCTACCAGGCAGCTCGGAGAAGACATCGGGGTTCTGCTGAACCAGCCGTCTGGCCTCTCGCCTCTGTTGCTTGGTGAGGGCTTCTCCAATCCTCACTTCCGGTTCGTCCTCTCCGGAGGTCGCTGGAGCCGTGGTTGAACGACCCGAAGAGGAGGGAGATGGGGAAAAATCAACCATCAGGCTTTCCCGTTCCTGCCAAGGTTTTAATAGGTTGACATGGTATATTTGTTCAGGTTTCCGCCTACCGGGCTGCAATACTTTATAGTTGACCACCCCGCTTCTTTCCTTTATCTCGTAGGGGCCTTGCCACTGAGCCAGGAATTTACTCTCCGCCGTGGGGATTAAAACCAACACCCGATCCCCGGGTTTAAAGGTCCGCACTGTGGCTTGTCTATTGTAGCGGCCGCTTTGCGCGGCCTGAGCCTCCTGTAAATGCTCCTTCACGATTGGCATGACCGCGCTTATGCGGTTCTGCATTCCTAAAATGTGTTCAATCACACTTTTATGGGGGGTGGGCTCCTGCTCCCATGTTTCCTTTGCCAGGTCCAACAATCCCCGGGGATGTCGCCCGTATAACAACTCAAAAGGCGAAAACCCCGTGGATGCCTGTGGCACCTCTCGGATGGCAAACATCAAATAGGGAAGCATCATATCCCAGTCTTTCCCGTCTTTGGAAATCACCCTTTTGAGCATGGTTTTCAGGGTTTTATTGAAACGCTCCACTAAACCGTCCGTTTGCGGATGATACACAGACGTACACAACTGCTTGATCTGGAGTAGCCGGCATAGCTCTTTGGTCACTTTAGACATGAATGGGGTCCCCTGATCGGTAAGGATCTCCTTGGGCAACCCGACCCGGCAGAACACAGCAAACAACTCCCGAGCTATAAGCTTTGCTGCAGTATGTCTGAGAGGTATCGCCTCTGGATAACGGGTGGCATAGTCAACGATCACTAGGATGTGTTGGTACCCTCGAGCAGACTTGACGAGGGGCCCCACCAGATCCATCCCTATCCGTTCAAAAGGGACTTCTATAATGGGTAACGGTACCAACGGACTGCGAAAGTGGGCCAGGGGTGCGGTAAGCTGACACTCCGGGCATGTTTCACAGAAGCGTTTTACCTCCCCAAAGACCCCAGGCCAATAGAATCTTTGCAGTACTCGCTGCTGCGTTTTCTTGACCCCTAGGTGGCCACTCATCAGGTGTTTATGAGCCAAGTCGAGGACCCGCCGGCGATACGGCTGGGGCACCACCAACTGCTCTACCCCCACGCCCCGTATTTCATCTACCCGGTAGAGTAAATCCTGCTTAAGAGCGAAATGGGGGTACCTTACCTGGGCACCGGGCAGCTGTGACACCCCGTCAACCACTGTCACCCAACTTCGGGCATGTATTAATGTAGGGTCCTGGAGTTGGGCTGTCCCAAACGTATCCGGGGATGCCTCCAACTCCGGGATGGGCTCGACTATCTCAGCCTCTCCTGCCAATACCTCTAGGGGCGACCTATCGGGTTCACATTCTGTCCCTATCATGGGGACCCCTACGGCAGGCGTCCCGGATTCGGGATTGTCGGGCTCAGGTCCCGGACTGTCCAATACCTGAAGGGACTTAAGAGGCCCCTTCCATAGAGTCCAAAAATACGGCAGATCCCTTCCTAGGATCACGTCATAGGGAAGAGAGTTCATAAGTCCCACCTCATGTTGCACCTGCCCACAGGGTGCTGTGATGGTGACAACCCCCGTGGGATAGTCTTGGCGGTCCCCATGTATGCAAACCACCCCCACGGTACGTCCTGTGGCCTTTATTTTAGCCCTTAGGGTTGATCGCACAAGGGTCACCAAGCTTCCGGAATCCAACAAGCCTGTAACCGGACATCCATTCACCTGTATTTGGCACAAGTGGGGCTCAGTCTCCGGAGAGACAAGGTCCGCGGTATACACCGCCTGAGCATACATTGAACCCCGCCGGGTCACCCCACAATCCATGAGCTCCGTGGTGAGTGGACACTGAGCTTCCATATGTCCCACCCGCTGGCACCGCCAACATCTAATAGGAAGGATACCCCCTTGACGAGTTGTCGTTTAGGGTACATAGCCTTCCGGACCTCAGGGACGGCGGGCGCGGTCTCAGACGGGACGGTAGCGGACTCCCGCACCGGTGTCAGCGGTGGGTCCTTGGCCCGAGGCTTGGAGGGGCCGGACCGACGGGCGGCACGCAAAGTCTCAATGTCCCGTATCAAGTCCTGCGTAGCCACATGCCGCTCCACCAGGCACACTAATTGGTCCAGGGTACTTGGGTCGCCCTGTCCTACCCACCGTTGAATGGTGACGGGTAAAGTACGCACAAAGCGATCAACCACTACCCTTTCCACCATTTGCACAGGGCTCAGAGTGTCAGGCTGCAACCACTTCTTTACCAGATGCAACAAGTCATAGGCCTGGGAGCGTACGGGTTTGGCTTCCTCATAGAACCACTGATTTACCCGCTGAGCCCGTACATAGGTATTCACCCCCAACCGAGCAAGTATTTCGGCTTTCAGGGTCGCATAGTCTATGGCGTCCTCGGTACAGAGGTCCAGGTACGCTTTTTGGGGCTCCCCCGTCAGATAGGGCGACAATACCTCAGCCCACTGGGGGGTCGGCAGCTTTTCCCGCTCGTCCACCCGCTCAAACACCGCCAGGAACGCTTCCACATCATCCCCCGGGGTCATCTTTTGCAACGCTTGTCTCACCGTTTTCCGGACGCTGCCGTCGTCACCCGGTCCCGGGGTTGTTGCTGCCGGTCCGGCACGGATCGACTTGGCCAGGAGAACCATCTGTTCTTGGTGCCTTTGTTCCTGCAATTGCAAGGCTTGCTGCTGACGATCCGCCGACCGGAGCAGGTGTGCATTGGCCTGAGTCAGCTGCCTTAGTATGTCCTCCATGGCGTCGCCGGGTTTGGGCTGTAGTATAGCCGCTTGAATCCAGGACATGTGCTACAGGGTCACCAGGAATGGAAGCTACACCTCACCGGGCTGGCATGCCCGCCGATTCTCCACCATATGTGAGGTAGTGTGGTCGGCTGCGCGGCAGAAGACACGGGATCCAGGCACCAAAGGTCACAGCACACGGTTTATTGCACACAAAAAGTCCATTACAGCACACAGTAGAGTCTCCGGCAGAGACTCAGGGAGTTGTGCTCACTCCCTCACACACTAAAACACCACGCACATCTTCCTGTTTCCTTTTAACCCTCCTTTCAGCCTGTAGGGAAAACAGGATTAACCCTGGGGTGGAGTTGCTTTCTATACATGGAGGGAGCACAACCGGGGCGAGACGTACCGGCCGTCATGGACCAGCCCGGTCACAGTCTCACAGCAGGCAGAGGTGCTGCAAATATCTTTGCACTAGTGGGACTATAGCAAAGTCCAATAGCCACGTTTAGGATGCCACTAGGAACACTGAGTGTTTGCTAGTATAATGGCTTAGTTATAATGAGTTGGAGTGTGCAATGCAGGCAGAGGTGCTGCAAATATCTTTGCACTAGTGGGACTAGACAAAAGTCCAATAGCCACGTTTAGGGTTTCACTAGGTACACTGAGTGTTTGCTAGTATAATGGCTTAGTTATAATGAGTTGGAGTGTGCAATGCAGGCAGAGGTGCTGCAAATATCTTTGCACTAGTGGGACTATAGCAAAGTCCAATAGCCACGTTTAGGATGCCACTAGGTACACTGAGTTTTTGCTAATATAATGGCTTAGTTATAATGAGTTGGAGTGTGCAATGCAGGCAGAGGTGCTGCAAATATCTTTGCACTAGTGGGACTAGACAAAAGTCCAATAGCCACGTTTAGGATGCCACTAGGTACACTGAGTGTTTTCTAGTATAATGGCTTAGTTATAATGAGTTGGAGTGCGCAGAGGACAGGAGGGTACAGTGCCAGGATTGTGGGGCTCTGGGTAGAGGAATGGAAGCCTGCCTTTCTATTCCCTCCTAATGGGGAAATGCAGCGACAAAATCCCTGACCTTAGCTACACAGACGCTGTCTCTGTTTTCAGGACCTGTCACCTATGGCTCTGACCCTGACGGTACGAGCCCTTAAAAGGACTGATAGAAAGTGCTATCCCTATGCTGTCCAGCGCTGTGTATGGAGCGCATACAGCAGTATCGGCGATAGGACAAAGGACGGAGCTGCGCCAGTGATGTCTGACACCAAGGACGCAGAAGAGATAATGGCGTCCGGACGGGCAGATACTCGTTTTTATAATGCAGGGACATGTGACATGGACATCCTATCACACATGCCGTTGCTTCTCTGGCTAATAGTCCACTTAGCTGTGTGTGTGTCTGGGATTGGCTGACATAATGGCCCTCCCCACTACACGCGCGCGCTTAGGGAAGGAAGACAAGGAAAAAAAAAAAATGGCGATCGCCATTATACAAACAGGAGTGATCTGAAGGCGCTGTTCACGCACACTATACACTGAAATTTCATAATAGTGTGAGTCACAGAGTGACTTACACTATTACAGCGGAAAGCCAGCTAGGAATTAGCTGTTGTGCGCCAGACTCTTAACAGCCAGTACTTCAGTATCCTGACCAACACGATGACTGAACATGCTGTCCTCCTCCTCCTCCTCCTCCTCCTCATCTACCCTGTCCTCTGGCCAGCCACGCTGAACCGAGGATATGACTCCATGTCATATCCTCAATTTGGCCGGAGAGTTGCTCCATGTCTTCATCCTCCTCCTCGTCATAGTCCTCCACTGCACGTTGTGATGAGACGAGGCTGGGCTGTGTGTTATCACCCACACCCACTACTGTTTCTTGCTCCAACTCATCGCGCTCTGCCTGCAATGCATCATGTTTGTTTTTGAGCAGAGACCATTTTAGAAGGCAGAGAAGCGGTATGGTGATGCTAATAATGTCGTCATCGCCGCTCACCATCTTGGTGGAGTCCTCAAAGTTTTGTCGGATGGTACATAAGTCGGACATCCATCTCAACTCCTCAGGTGTTATGTTTGGAGTTTGACCCATTTCCCTACGGCTTAGGTGATGCAGGTACTCAACAACTGCCCTCTTCTGCTCACATATCCTGACCAACATGTGCAAAGTTGAATTCCAACGCGTGGGGACATCACACACCAGTCTGTGAGCCGGAAGATGCAAATGGCGCTGAAAGCCGGCAAGGCCGGCTGAAGCAGTAGGTGACTTTCGAAAATGTGCAGACAGGCGGCGAACTTTTACCAGCAGATCAGACAGCTCTGGGTATGACTTTAGAAACCGCTGAACCACGAGGTTGAGCACATGGGCCACGCATGGACCATGTGTCAGCTGGCCTCGCCTCAAAGACGCCACCAGGTTCCAGCCATTGTCACACACAACCTTTCCTGGCTTTAGGTTCAGAGGTGTGAGCCAGTGATCTGCATGCTGTTTCAGAGCTGTCCACACCTCTTCTGCATTGTGGGGTTTGTCACCTATGCAGATTAGCTTCAGCACAGCCTGTTGCCGCTTCGCCGAGGCAGTGCTGCAGTGCTTCTGTGTCGCCCTGGGCAAGCCAGGGGCCACAGAGCACAACACTTACACACCACACACTCCCTGCAGGCACATCATAGTCAAAACACAAAATCCTTGTTGCCTTCCCCAGGGGCTGTTGTCCACACCAGGGGGTGGAGCCAGGTGGTTGGTCTCCACCCACCAAGGAGTTCACAGTCCTGGAGGAGGGAAAACACAGGCAGTGAGAGTTAAGCTAAGGAAGTGGAAGGAGGAAAGTAGTAGAGAGGAGAAAAGTGACAGCAAAGAGCCTGAAGTTGGTCCGGGTGTGTGGCCCGGACAGGACAGCAAGGTTGGCAGGATGTGGTAACCGTCTGCAGTGGAGGCCGATTGGAGTCTGCCGTAAGGACCGTGGACGGGTGGTGACCCGGCGGTACCGGACCAGTATACAAAGAGAAGCCAGCACCATTGGCAGGGGCCTTTCGGATCCCGGCAAGGCTTGGTGTCGCCATGAATTTGCCAAATCCGTTAGTGAAGGGGACCTCCGCGTTTCCAAACAGCCAAGTCCCGATAGAAGGCAACCGTCCAACCGTGAAGGGGAGACACCGCCACCGCCAAGGGCAACCGTCTCCCAGGGCCAGCGCCTGTGGGCAAAAGGGGCTCCTCCGGCCCATATCCAGGTCGGGGAGCGGGTTACCGGTGGGAAACCATCACTACCAACACTGAACTTAGGTGCAGGGAGAGACAGTCATCACTAACCTGCAGGGAGGAACAACCGCAGCCGTCCGAGGGACCCGTCCATCCAGCCGCTTGTTTTACCATGAACTGTGTCATCATCATTGGGCTGAGTGAGTACCTCCGTGCCGTACGGCACAGCGCTGCCCCTGCGACCCTGCACCTCATCAGGCCCCGCAACCCGCCTGTCATCCATCTCTACCCCATCATCGGGCCCCGGGACAACCAACCCCCCTACCCACGGAGGGGAGAAATAACAACAAAGCTGCTCCCTGTCACAGGCTCCCGAGATCCCCGTCCAGAGCAGCGGTGGTGTCCACACAATCACCACAACCGTGGGTAGCGTCACGGACAATATCCCCAAAACCCAAACCACCCCTTTTCACTCACGGGCGAGGAGTGCCGCTCGAGTCCCCGGGATCCGGCCATCGCTCGAGCCACCGAGTAGCAGCAGCCGTAGAGCAGCGGCAGCCGAGCCCGAGCAGTGGGAGAGCGCAGCGTCCCCTCCTCCGCCCGAGACACTTCCAGCTTGGGACTGGTGTGGAGGGTAAAGTGGATGAGGATGCGCAGGAGGAGGAGGAGGCTGAGGAGCATGACATTCCGGAGCTGTAGAGTGTGGGTGAAACCCTGACTGAGGTAGGGCCTGCAAAACTTGGTGTGGGAAGGACGTGTTCCGTCCCTCGCTCAGACTGGGACCCAGCTTCCACAATATTAACCCAGTGTGCCGTCAACGAGATGTAGCGGCCTTGCCCACAAGCACTTGTCCACGTGTCTGTGGTTAGGTGGACTTTGGCTGAAACAGCGTTGTTCAGGGCACGTGTGATGTTTTGTGACACGTGGTTATGCAATGCGGGGACGGCACACCGGGAGAAATAGTGGCGGCTGGGGACCGAGTAACGTGGGACAGCTGCCACCATCAGGTCGCGGAATGCTTCTGTCTCCACCAGCCTAAAAGGCAACATTTCCAGCGCAAGCAGTCGCGAAATGTTAGCATTTAGAAGTGTGGCATGTGGGGCGTTGGCAGTGTATTTGCGCCTGCGTTCAAAGGTTTGATGAATGGATAACTGAACGCTGCGCTGGGACAAGGACATGCTTGATGATGGTGTTATTTCTGCGTGGGCAACTGCAGGTGCAGGGCCGGAGGAGGCTTGTTCGCGGGCAGCATGGACAGGGGATTGGCTCGCATGCACAACAAGCGAAGACGTAGCAGTGACATCAGCAAGCACTGCTCCTCGACTCTGTTGTACATCCCACAAAGTCGGGTGCTTGGCTGACATGTGCCTGATCATGCTGGTGGTGGTCAGGCTGCTAGTTTTGGTACCCCTGCTGATGCTGGCATGGCACGTGTTGCAAATGGACTTTTTAGAATCATCTGGAGCCAACTTAAAAAACTGCCAGACTCGGGAAGACCTAACATTTGTACAGGCACCTTGTGTCGTGTTGTTGTTCCGGGGAACGGTTGCCTGACGTCTGCCTGGGGCCACCACCCAGCTTCTTACTGCCTGTTGGGATGCTACACCTCCCTCCCCCTGTGCACTGCTGTCCTTGCTCTGCATATCCTCCTGCCAGGTTGGGTCAGTTACTGGATCATCCACCACGTAGTCTTCCTCTTCCGCACCCTGCTCCTCCTCCTGACTTCCTGACAATTGTGTCTCATCATCGTCCACCCCTTGTTGAGACACGTTGCCAACTTCGTGAGAAAATGGCTGCTCAAATATTTGGGCATCTGTACATACAATCTCGTCATGGCCCACTTCAACAGGAGCTGGCGAGAGGCCAGAATGTGTGAATGGAAACGTGAACAGCTCTTCCGAGTGTCCAAGTGTGGGATCAGTAATGTCCGTGGACGTGTACTCGGCCTGGTGGTAGGAAGGAGGATCAGGTTCTGAAATGTGTGGTGCAGTATCACGGCTACTGACACTTGACCGTGTGGAAGACAGAGTGTTTGTGGTGGTGCCAATCTGACTGGAAGCATTATCCGCTATCCAACTAACAACCTGTTGACACTGGTCTTGGTTCAAGAGTGGTGTACTGCTGCGGTCCCCAAGAATTTGGGACAGGACATGCGAGCGAGTAGATGTGGCCCTTTGTTGTGGCGAAATTAGAGCTTGCACACGACCTCGGTCTCTGCCTGCACCACCATCACGTCCACTTCCTTGTTCGTTGCCAACGCCCTTGCGCATTTTGCAATGCTGTGCTGATGTGTATTCACTAGACTTGTGCGTTATATCCATGTTTTTGCAAAACGCACACGAGTGCACCTGAATGCTGCCACCAACAGGCACACACGTGCGGTTTTTAAATGTAAGCACGGACGCACTAAGAACCTAACAGGTCTCTATCCAGGGACAATGTGGAGCCTCCCAATTTTTGGCTGCCCTGCCAAAGGGCTATACTACAATAGACCCAGTTCCTTACAATGGGCACTTCAGGTTTACAGGCCCTCATGCACGTCTCTATCCAGGGACAACGTGGAGCCTCCCAATTTTTGGCTGCCCTGCCAAAGGGCTATACTACAATAGACCCACTTCCTTACAATGGGCACTTCAGGTTTACAGGCCCTCATGCACGTCTCTATCCAGGGACAACGTGGAGCCTCCCAATTTTTGGCTGCCCTGCCAAAGGGCTATACTACAATAGACCCACTTCCTTACAATGGGCACTTCAGGTTTACAGGCCCTCATGCACGTCTCTATCCAGGGACAATGTGGAGCCTCCCAATTTTTGGCTGCCCTGCCAAAGGGCTATACTACAATAGACCCACTTCCTTACAATGGGCACTTCAGGTTTACAGGCCCTCATTCACGTCTGTATGCAGGGGCATTAGTGAACCTCACAATTTTGGACTGCCCTGGCAAAGGAAAATACTACAAAGACTCACTTCCTCAAAATGGGCACATTAGACTCAAGAGGCCTTCATGTACGTCTCTTCTCAGGGACATCGGAGTGCCACACAATGTTTTACGTAAAATCTTTCATGTATTAATCTCAAAAAGTAACATACACCAGCTCTATCTCACTATTGGGTATGTGCCCTTAACATTTCCGCCATGAAAATTCATTTTGGTGTCATTTTGAAGGTTTTCTGGTGAGTCCGTAAAAATGGCGTAAAACGTGGACAAAATTGTTCACAGCTGTGACTTTTGAGTGATAAATGCTTCAAGGGGTCTTCCCCATGCTGTTGCCATGTCATTTGAGCACTCTTCTGAGACTTTTGTGACATTTTTAGGGTTTCTACATGCTGCCGGGGGTCATTTCATAAAAATACTCGGGTCTCCCATAGGATAACATTGGGCTTGGTGCTCGGGCCGAGTACACGAGTATCTTGGGATGCTCGGCCCGAGCCTCGAGCACCTGAGCTTTTTAGTACTCGCTCATCACTAGTGCTGTTAATTGTTTGGGGATCCAATAAAGTCTAATTATTGTGGTTCCCTCACCCTGTGCTGTCTGAGTAGTGTTACGCCCACGGTTAAGGAGGCCGGCGTTCAGTTGGGATGAGCCCTGAGCCACGCTGTCTTTCTAAAGGCGGCGGGTTTTAGTGGACGAGAGCACCCACTGAGCCCCGTGTCTCCACAATTCCCACAAAGGGATTTTGCTTAAATTGAAGTTTATATTGAATGTGTTACTTTTTTCTACATAGTTTGGTCTTTTGCTTTTGTATTTATGGTAACTATATATTTTGAAACAAACAGGATTTTTATAATATGGGATTATGTTTTCTGCTAAAATGGTCAATAAAAAAGAAAGCCAAAATCATAGTTCTCTTGGTGATGGAAGCCAAAATGTATCGTCATTTAGCAATGAAGCCAAGAATTTTATTTATTGCAGGTTGATAGGAAATTATCTCAACACCGAAAACAGGTTGGTTTCATTGGGGATTGAACCCAGGACCTTTTGCATATGAAGCAGATGTGATGACCACTACACTAAGAAATCTTTGACATTCAGGGAAGTAATGGCAATTAGAGACGAGTTTTGACTGCCAGAGAACTAAACCAAAATTTGTAGTTTTCTTGGTGATGGAAGCCAAAACGTACTGTTATCCGGCTATGAAGCTAAGAACTTCCATATATTGCTGGTTGATAGGGTATTATTTCAACAATGAAATCAGATTGGTTTCACTGAGGATTGAACCCTGGATGTTATGCGTGTAAAGGAGACAAGATTACCACTAAACTATAAAACCTGACAAAAAGTTATAAAGTATTGGTTATCGGAGCAGAAATGTGACTGACGGGGCCTTTTTATTGCTGAACGAAAGTATTTGTAATTCGTAGTTCTGTTGGTGATGGAAGCCAAAACATCCCGTCATTCGGCAACAAAGACAAGAACTTCATATATTGGAGGTTGATAGGGTATTATTTCAACACCAAGAAAAGATTGGTTTCACTGGGGATTGAACCCAGGACTTTTTGCGTGTTAAGCAGACGTGATGACCACTACACTATAAAACCTTATGGAAAGTTATAGTGTATTGGCTAGCAGAGCAGAATTATGACTGATGGGGCCTATTTACTGCTGAAGGAAAGTATGTTTTGTTAATAAAAAGTTTACAATTTTTATTATATATTTTACCAGTTTTATTCCTACAAAGGGACTTTACATAAATTGAAGTTTATATTGAATGTGTTACTTTTTTCTACATAGTTTGGTCTTTTGCTTTTGTATTTATGGGAACTATATATTTTGAAACAAACAGGATTTTTATAATATGGAATTATGTTTTCTGCTAAAATGGTCAATAAAAAAGAAACCCAAAATTGTAGTTCTCTTGGTGATGGAAGCCAAAATGTATTGTCATTTGGCAACAAAACCAAGAATTTCATATCTTACAGGTTGATAGGAAATTACTTCAACACCAAAAACGGATTGGTTTCACTTGGGATTAAACTAGACTTTCTGCATATGAAGCAGATGTGATGACCACTACACTAGGAAACATGGGAAATTCTGCAAAGTAATGGCATTTAGAGACGAGTTTTGACCGCCAGGGAAAAAAAACCCAAATTCGTAGTTTTGTTAAAGATGGAAGCCAAAACATCCCGTCATTCGGCAACAAAGCCAAGAACTTCATATATTGCAGGTTGACAGGGTATAATTTCAACACCAAGAACAGATTGGTTTCACTGGGGATTGAGCCCAAGACCTGCTGCGTGAAAAGCAGACAGGACTACCACTACACTATGAAACCTGACAAAAAATTATAGAGTATTGGCTATCGTAGCAGAATTGTGACTGACGGGGCCTTTTTATTGCTGAAGGAAAGTACTTTTGGTTAATGAAAAAATTTCCTATCAACCTGTAATATATGAAATTCTTAGTTTTGTTGCCAAATGAACATACATTTTGGCTTCCATCACCAAGAGATCTACGATTTTGGGTTTCTTTTTTATTGATCATTTTAGCAGAAAACATAATCCCATATTATAAAAATATTGTTTGTTTCAAAATATATAGTTACCATAAATACAAAAGCAAAAGACCAAACTATGTAGAAAAAAGTAACACATTCAATATAAACTTCAATTTAAGCAAAATCCCTTTGTAGGAATAAAAACAGATTGTTTTCACTCGAGATTAAACCCAGGACGTTCTGCATGTGAAGCAGATGTGATGACCACTACACTATGCAACCTGTGAAATCATGCAAAGTAATGGCAATTAGACATGAGTTTTGACCGCCAGGGAGAAAAAACAAATTCGTAGTTCTGTTGGTGATGGAAGCCAAAACATCCCATCATTCGGCAACAAAGCCAAAAACTTCATATATTGCAGGTTGATAGGGGTTTTACCCAAGATGTTCTGCATGTGAAGCAGATGTGATGACCAGTACACTATGAAACCTTTAAAATCCTGCAAAGTAATGGCAATTAGAGACGAGTTTTGACCGCCAGGGAAAAAAAAAACCAAATTCGTAGCTCTGTTAGAGATGGAAGCCAAAACATCCCATCATTCGGCAACAAAGCCAAAAACTTCATATATTGCAGGTTGATAGGGGTTTTTTTTCAACACCATGAACAGATTGATTTTACTGGGGATTGAACCCAAGACGTTTTGCATGTGAAGCAGATGTGATGACCACTACACTATGAAACCTTTAAAATCTTGCAAAGTAATGGCAATTAGAGACGAGTTTTGACCGCATGGGGAAAAAAAAACAAATTCGTAGCTGTTGGTGATGGAAGCCAAAACATCCCTTCATTCGGCTACAAAGCCAAGAATTTCATATATTGCAGGTTGATAATGTTTTATTTGAACACCATGAACAGATTGTTTTTACTGGAACCTAGGACCTTCTGCATGTTAAGCAGAAGTGATGACCACTACACTATGAATCCTGGTGAAAAGATACTGTGTATTGGCTAGCAGAGCAGAATTGTGACTGACGGGGCCTTTTAATTGCTGAAGGAAAGTATTTTTGGTTAATTAAACATTTACAATTTTTATTACATATTTTACCAGTTTTATTCCTACAAAGGGATTTTGCTTAAATTAAAGTTTATATTAAATGTGTTACTTTTTTCTACATAGTTTTGTCTTTTGCTTTTGTATTTATGGGAACTATATTTTTTGAAACAAACAGGATTTTTGTAATATGGGATTATGTTTTCTGCTTAAATGGTAAATAAAAAAGAAATCCAAAATCGTAGTTCTCTTGGTGATGGAAGCCAAAATGAATTGTCATTTGGCAACGAAACCAATAATTTCATATATTACAAGTCGATAGGAAATTACTTCAACACCAAAACAGGATTGGTTTCACTACGGATTGAACCCAGAACCTTCTAAAGCAGACGTGATGACCACTACACTATGAAACCTGTGAAATCCTGCAAAGCAGTGGCAATTGGAGACGAGTTTTGACCGCTAGGGGAAAAAAAAACAATTCGTAGTTCTGTTGGTGATGGAAGCCAAAACATCCCATCATTCGGCAACCAAGCCAAGAACTTTATACATTGTAGCTTAATACGGTATTATTTCAACACAAAAAACAGATTGGTTTTACAGGGGACTGAAACCTGGACCTTTTGCATGTCAAGCAGACGTGATGACCACTACATTATGAAACCTAACAGAAAATTACTGTGTATTGGCTAGCAGAGCAGAATTGTGACTGACGGGGCCTTTTTATTGCTGAAGGAAAGTATTTTTGGTTAATGAAACATTTACAATTTTTATTACATATTTTACTAGTTTTATTCCTACAAAGGGATTTTGCTTAAATTAAAGTTTATATTGAATGTGTTACTTTTTTCTACATAGTTTTGTCTTTTGCTTTTGTATTTATGGGAACTATATTTTACAACTAGTACAACTAGGCAGCTGGGGATTGGAATCCACAGCACAGGTTGGCCTGAGCTTTCTGGGCCCCACTGCTGCGAATTGCAGTCTGCAGCCGCCTCAGAAAATGGCATTTTCATAGAAGCGCCATCTTCTGGCGCTGTATCCAACTCTTCCAGCACCTGCCTGCTATACCTGGCTAGCATACAAAAATATTGCGAAGCTCACGTCCTTTTTTTGAAGTTTTTTGGCAAAAAAAATAAAAAATGCTTCCCTGGATTTTCCATTGCCAGTGAAGGTAACACCAAGCAGTGGGGGTTAGCAGCCAGTAGCTGCTTGGATTACCATTAGCTAGCAATACAAAAAATTCAGCGGGAGCCCATATATATTTTTTTTAATTATTTATTTAAATAACTAAAAACAAAATGGGCTTCCCTGTATTTTGATTGCTGGACATCACAGTGCTGTAAAAATAAATCTTTAAAAAAATGACGTAGCGCTCCGCGGTATTTTTGATTCTCAGCGCAGATAAAGCAGACAGCTATGAGTTGCCACCCCCATCTGCCTGCCGTTACCTTGGTTGGCAATCAAAATACAGGGAAGCCCATTAATTTTTTCTATTTAAAAAATAGTTAAAAAAAAAATGACGTTGGGTCCCCCCATTTTTGATAGCCAGCTAGGGTAAAGCAGACGGCTGTAGCCTGAAAACCACAGTTGGCAGCTTTACCGTGGTTGGGGATCCAATGTGGAGGTCCCCTCAGGCTCTTTTTTATAATTATTTTATAAATATTAATAATTACACAATAAAAGTAGGGTCCCCCCCAAATGGGATCACCAGCGAAGGTAAAGCGGACAGCTGTGGTCTGGTATTCTCAGGGTGGGAAGGTCCATAGTTATTGGACCTTCACAGCCTAAAAATAGCAGGCCGCAAGCACCCCAGAAGTGGCGCATCCACTAGATGCGCCAATCCTGGCGCTTCACCCCAGCTCATCCCGTGCCCTGGTGCAGTGGTAAACGGGGTAATAAATCGGGTTGATACTAGCTGTAAAGTCACCTGAGATCAAGCCCAGCAGTTTGTGATGTCATGGCGTCTATTAGATACCCAATGTAACGTCGGGGTGGTGGAACCTCTGGTTTCCCTTGAGGTGGCAGCCAGGCAGGTCACCCCGCCAGAGGGACTGGATGTACGGCAGCCGAAGCACTGGTGGTAGTCAGACAGTCCGTAGGGGAGCAGGAAAGGTGGATGGAGTTCTGGACGGTAGTCCGGGTGACGAGGCTCAGAATCCGAGGCCAGGTGGTAAGGTCAGGCGGGATCTGGAACCTGCTGAGCGATGGAACGGGTCACCAAACAGAGCCAGGGACTGGAGACTGGCGGAGCTGCAGAGATGGTGGAACATCCGCCGAAGTCACCGTCTGGGTACGGGAATGTGCGTGGTTCGGAGCGGCTGGCGTGGCAGGACAGGCTCTACGAGACAGGACAGGGTTAATGCAGGCAAAGCACAAGGCAAAGCAATAGGGGACCTGAATACTAGCTTACTAAACACGTAGAACAGGCCCCGCCCACCAGGAAAGAGAAACCTTATATACCCTGTACCTGTCTAAGCAATATCCTGTTTCTGGGTGCTGGCCCTTTAAGAGAGGGTCAGTGACCGCGCGCGCGCCCTAATGCGCATGCGTGAGGCCCGTGTGCCAGAAGCCAGTCCAGGGAGCGGTTAGGAGGAAGCAGAAGTGCCCGGCTGTGTGTCCACCGTCACAGAGGAGCGCCGGGAGCGGGAAGCAGGACACATGGAGGGTGCAGGCGAGGAGGATGGAACCGGGACCGGGGAGGTGAGCAAGGAACGCCGCCGGGAACCGGGGGGCGGACCACGGGGACCGGAGAGATGGGACCGGGAACCGGGAAGCGTGACACCCAACATCATAAACTGTCAGTACTAACAAAAAAAAAATTCGACAAAAGAAATTTATTTGAAAAAACAGTCCCCAAAACATTTCCTCTTTCACCAATTTATTGTAAGTAAAAAAATAAAGGGGTCCCACGACGAATCTGGACCGTCTAGAATATGGGGGGAGACACTCAGGGAACGTATCCCCCATTTTCTAGGAGAGCGGACCCTTCATGTGAGGAGTGTGGGTGCAATGAATCTGCACTCACTCTCCCCTGGTCCACAGCAGCAGAGTCCATGTCGTAATGGTTGCTACCAAAGCTGCAATGCCCTGCTCATGAGGTAAGGGCATGCCTAATCAGGAGAACTACTGTAGAGGAAGCTCTGCTCACTGGTATATAGGTGCTGAGAGGTAATAATAGATAAAATTAGTGAGTAACCTCGGCACTCTAAATCTCCCAGACTAAGTCAGTAAGTAACAACGGATAGTAATGCAAAATCACTCTTTATTGGTCCGTATTAAGAAAAAAAATTTTTTCATAAGCATATATGTTTTTGTCCAAAACAAGTTACAAATGACGTTTTGGCCTGAGCCTTCGTCAGATTGGACTTATCTGCATGTAATCATGAAAAATGACAATAATCAGTATCACATAAGAGTGAGAGAACAATAACATAAACTCGAACAATGTAGAGGTACAATTGGGATGCAGCAAAAAAATTGCAACACAGCAAGAAATGAAACACATGATACAAATGTCATAATACAGTACAAGGACAATATAGTAATAACAAATATGGGGTCAGAGTAGGCTTAGACAGCTCTGGTACGAAAGAGATGTCAATCATAAAGTAACATGTGCAGTAGGTGTAGAGCTACACTATGCATGGCAGAGCTAATGGGTAGACCGACCATAGAAAAAGAACGAAGAAAAAGTGGAGAAAAAGTGGAGAAAAAATGGAGAAAAAGTGGAGAAAAAGTGGAGAAAAAGTGGAGAAAAAATGGAGAAAAAGTGAAGAAAAAGTGGAGAAAAAGTGGAGAAAAAGTAGAGAAAAAGTAGAGAAAAAGTGGAGAAAAAATGGAGAAAAAGTGGAGAAAAAGTGGAGAAAAAGTGGAGAAAAAATGGAGAAAAAGTGGAGAAAAAGTGGAGAAAAAGTGGAGAAAAAAATGGAGAAAAAGTGGAGAAAAAATGGAGAAAAAGTGGAGAAAAAGTGGAGAAAAAATGGAAAAAAAATGGAGAAAAAGTGGAGAAAAAGTGGAGAAAAAGTGGAGAAAAAGTAGAGAAAAAGTGGAGAAAAAATGGAGAAAAAGTGGAGAAAAAGTGGAGAAAAAGTAGAGAAAAAGTGGAGAAAAAATGGAGAAAAAGTGGAGAAAAAGTGGAGAAAAAGTGGAGAAAAAATGGAGAAAAAGTGGAGAAAAAAATGGAGAAAAAGTGGAGAAAAAAATGGAGAAAAAGTGGAGAAAAAGTGGAGAAAAAGTGGAGAAAAAGTAGAGAAAAAGTGGAGAAAAAATGGAGAAAAAGTGGAGAAAAAGTGGAGAAAAAGTAGAGAAAAAGTGGAGAAAAAATGGAGAAAAAGTGGAGAAAAAGTGGAGAAAAAATGGAGAAAAAGTGGAGAAAAAATGGAGAAAAAGTAGAGAAAAAGTGGAGAAAAAATGGAGAAAAAGTGGAGAAAAAGTGGAGAAAAAGTGGAGAAAAAATGGAGAAAAAGTGGAGAAAAAAATGGAGAAAAAGTGGAGAAAAAGTGGAGAAAAAGTGGAGAAAAAGTAGAGAAAAAGTGGAGAAAAAATGGAGAAAAAGTGGAGAAAAAGTGGAGAAAAAGTAGAGAAAAAGTGGAGAAAAAATGGAGAAAAAGTGGAGAAAAAGTGGAGAAAAAGTGGAGAAAAAATGGAGAAAAAGTGGAGAAAAAATGGAGAAAAAGTGGAGAAAAAATGGAGAAAAAAATGGAGAAAAAGTGGAGAAAAAATGGAGAAAAAGTGTAGAAAAAGTGGAGAAAAAGTGGAGAAGAAGTGTTTGTTCATGCCAGATGGGAGATAAATAATTTTTTACCGGCGCTGTCATTTACTGTAACGTGATCATCGGTGTACGGTGTATACCTGTGATCACGTGAGCGGGGACCGGAAAAACCGTCCTGAATCATGATCTCCAGGGTCTCAGCTAGCCCTGAAACCCCTGAGATTTTCTGACGCTGGGGGGCGTTATTCACTTATTTCTGCCTGCTGTTTATAAACGGCAGATCAGAATAAGGCTACATTAACACGACCGATACATTTTTGCGGTCTGCAAAAAACAGTCCGTTTTTTTTCACGGGTGCATCTGTGTGGCATTTGTTTCCGTTCCGTAGACGGTCCGTATGTCATCTGTTTGTCTTCCGTGTGCCTTCCGTTTTTTTTGTGTACTGCAAAAAAACTGAAGGAGGGTAAATGCATAAATTTACCCAGGATCCATAGCTTCATCCTACATGAGGCGGTCACATGTTCACTCCAGTGCCATTTTCTACTGCTTTTCAAAGCGTAGAGCACTCTGGTCATTTTCTTGTGCTTGTGCACTTCATATCAGTCTTTTCTGTCATTATAATGGCAGAAAGACACATAATGTCCCACTCTCCTGCATTTTGTAATTTTGCACCCTTTGGTGCCTTTCATGTGGCACTAAGGGGTGCTTAGCTTTGCATTTAGCCAAAAAAATGAAAAAAAAAAATGACGTAGGGTTCCCCCTAGTTTTGTAGCCAGCTAGGGTAAAGCAGACGGCTGCAGCCTGCAGACCACAGCTGGCAACCTCACCTTGGCTGGTAATCCAAAACTGAGGGCACCCCACGCTGTTATTTTAAATTAAATAAATAATTTAAAAAAAAAACATGTAGGGGTCCCCGCAAAATTGGATCACCAGCCAAGGTAAAACAGACAGCTGGGGTCTGATATTCTCAGACTAGGGAGGTCCATGGTTATTGGACTCTCCCCAGCCTAAAAATAGCAGGCCGCAGCCGCCCCAGAAGTGGCGCATCCATTAGATGCGCCAATCCTGGTACTTCGCCTTAGCTCATCCCGCGCCCTGGTGCGGTGGCAAACGGGGTAATATATGGGGTTAATACCAGATGTGTAATGTCACCTGGCATCAAGCCCTGGGGTTCGTGATGTCAGGCGTCTAACAGATACCCGACATCACAAACCCAGTCAGTAATAAAAAAAAAAATAGACGACAAACACATTTTTATTTAAAAAAACACTCCCCAAAACATTCCCTCTTTAACCAATTTATTAGAAAGAAAAACAAATCCAGGTCTGGTGTAATCCAAGGGGTTGCCATGACGATCCACACTGTCCCAGTCAATGAAGAGCAGAATGTTCCCCATTGGCTGGGAGAGCAGTGCAATGACCTGAGCTAACATCAATAGGTCAGCCCAGGTCACTGCAGGGCATGACAAGTGCTGCTGTCAGCGAGGTACATTACCTGCACTGATCTCCAGCACACTGACAGCACCTGTCACTGAGTTCAATGACCGCCGCCTTCACAGCCCAGTATCGCGAGAAGCCTGTGACGTCACCGCTAGTCAGTCTCGGGTCGGAAGAAGAGAAGGTAATGTGACAAGCGGCGGCCATGGAGGACAGTGACAGCGCTGAGGTCGGGATGGCGGGACTTCATCACCGCAGGTAAGCCGAGCGGGGCCATGTGTGCAGAGTGTGTGTGTGTGTGTGTACGTGTGTACATGCCGCGGGCAGGAGGGGCGGAGCGAGCTGAGCGGGGAAGTGTGGGCTTCCTGCATGTAACTAGGATAAACATCGGGTTAGTAACCAAAGTGCTTTGGTTGGATACCCGATGTTTATCTTGGTTACCAGCTTGTGGCAGGCTGCCAGCGATGGCTCCTGCACACTGTAGCTGTAAAAAGCCCTGCTTTTTGCTGCTAGAACCGTTCTCGAACGTATTTAGAACTATCGAGCCTTTAGCAAAAAGCTCGAGTTCTAGTTCGATCTAGAACAGCCCCCAATATCACTGGAGCCGCGAACTGAAGAACCTCGAACCGCGCTCAACTCTATTCAACACCGAAAACAGATTGGTTTCACTGGGGATTGAACCAAAGACGTTCTGCATGTGAAGCAGATGTGATGACCACTACACTATGAAACCTTTAAAATCTTGCAAAGTAATGGCAATTAGAGACGAGTTTTGACCGCCAGGGAAAAAAAACCCAAATTCATAGCTCTGTTGGTGATGGAAGCCAAAACATCCCTTCATTCGGCAACAAAGTCAAGAATTTCATATATTGCAGGTTGATAGCAAATTACTTCAACAGCGAAAATGGCTTGATTTTACTGGGGATTGAACCCAGGACCTTCGGCGTTTGAAGTAGACATGATGACCACTCCACTATGAAACCTATGAAATCCTGCAAAGTAATGGCATTTAGAGACAAGTTTTGACCGCCAGGGGAAAAAAAAAAATAATTTGTAGTTCTGTTTGTGATGGAAGCCAAAACATACCGTCATTCGGCAACAATGTCGAGAACTTCATATATTGTAGTTGGATAGCGTATTATTTCAACATTAAGAACAGATTGGTTTCACTGGGGATTGAACCCAGTACCTTCTGCATGTTAAGCAGACGTGATGACCACTACACTATGAAACCTGACGAAAAGTTACTGTGTATTGGCTAGCAGAGCAGAATTGTGACTGACGGGGCCTTTTTATTGCTGAAGGAAAGTATTTTTGGTTAATGAAACATTTACAATTATTATTACATATTTTACCAGTTTTATTCCCACAAAGGGATTTTGCTTTAATTGAAGTTTATATTCAATGTGTTACTTTTTTCTCCATAGTTTGGTCTTTTGCTTTTGTATTTATGGGAACTATATATTTTGAAACAAATAGGATTTTTATAATATGGGATTATGTTTTCTGCTAAAATGGTCAATAAAAAAGAAACCCAAAATCGTAGTTCTCTTTGTGATGGAAGCCAAAATGTATTGTCATTTGGCAACGAAACCAAGAATTTCACATATTACAAGTCGATAGGAAATTACTTCAACACCAAAAACAGATTGGTTTCACTGGGGATTGAACCCAGGACCTTCTGCGTGTGAAGCAGACGTGATGACCACTACACTATGAAACCTTTGAAATCCTGCAAAGTAATGGCAATTAGAGACGAGTTTTGACCGCCAGGGGAAAAAAAACAAATTCGTAGCTCTGTTGGTGATGGAAGCTAAAACATCCAGTTATTCGGCAACAAAGCCAAGAACTTTATATACTGCAGGTTGATAGGGGATTATTTAAACACAAGATCACATGGGTTTCACAGGGGATTGAACCCAGGACCTTCTGCGTGTAAAGCAGACGTGATTTCCACTACACTATGAAACCTTTGAAAGCCTGCAAAGTAATGGCAATTAGAGACGAGTGTTGACCACCAGGGAAAAAAACAAACAAATTCGTAGCTCTGTTTGGGATGGAAGCCAAAACATCCCATCATTCGCCAACAAAGCCAAGAACTTCATATATTGAGGTTTAATTGAGTATTATTTCAACACCAAGAACAGATTGGTTTTACTGGGGATTGAACGCAGGACCTTCTGCGTGTTAAGCAGACGTGATGACCACTACTCTATGTAACCTGATGGAAAGTTACTGTGTATTGGCTAGCAGAGCAGAATTGTGACTGACGGGGCCTTTTTATTGCTGAAGGAAAGTATTTTTGGTTAATGAAACATTTACAATTGTTATTACATTTTGAACCAGTTTTATTCCTACAAAGGGATTTTGTTTTAAAGGAAGTTTACATTGAATGTGTTACTTTTTTCCACATAGTTTAGTTGTTTGCTTTTGTATTTAAAGGAACTATATATTTTGAAACAAACAGGATTTTTATAAGATGGGATTATGTTTTCTGCTAAAATGGTCAATAAAAAAGAAACCCAAAATCGTAGTTCTCTTGGTGATGGAAGCCAAAATATATTATCAGTTGGCAACAAAACAAAGAATTTCATATGTTACAGGTTGATAGCAAATTACTTCAACAGCGAAAACGGCTTGTTTTTACTGGGTATTGAACCCAGGACCTTCTGCGTGTGAAGTAGACGTGATGACGACTCCACTATGAAACCTGTGAAATCCTGCAAAGTAATGGCATTTAGAGACGAGTTTTGACCGCCAGGGGAAAAAAAAAAAAATAATTTGTAGTTCTGTTTGTGATGGAAGCCAAAACATCCCGTCATTCGGCAACAAAGCCAAGAACTTCATATATTGGAGTTGGATAGCGTATGATTCCAACACTAAGAACTGATTGGTTTCACTGGGGATTGAACCCAGGACCTTCTGCGTGTTAAGCAGACATGATGACCACTACACTATCAAACCTGACAAAAAGTTACTGTGTATTGGCTAGCAGAGCAGAATTGTGACTGACGGGGCCTTTTTATTGCTGAAGGAAAGTATTTTTGGTTAATGAAACATTTACAATTAATATTACATATTTTACCAGTTTTATTCCTAGAAAGGGATTTTCCTTAAATTTAAGTTTATATTGAATGTGTTACTTTTTTCTCCATAGTTTGGTCTTTTGCTTTTGTATTTATGGGAACTATATATTTTGAAACAAATAGGATTTTTATAATATGGGATTATGTTTTCTGCTAAAATGGTCAATAAAAAAGAAACCCAAAATCGTAGTTCTCTTGGTGATGGAAGCCAAAATATATTATCAGTTGGCAACAAAACAAAGGATTTCATATGTTACAGGTTGATAGCAAATTACTAGAACAGCGAAAACGGCTTGTTTTTACTGGGGATTGAACCCAGGACCTTCAGCGTGTGAAGTAGACGTGATGACGACTCCACTATGAAACCTGTGAAGTCCTGCAAAATAATGGCATTTAGAGACGAGTTTTGACCGCCAGGGGAAAAAAAAAATAGTTTGTAGTTCTGTTTGTGATGGAAGCCAAAACTTCCCGTCATTCGGCAACAAAGCCGAGAACTTCATATATTGTAGTTGGATAGCGTATGATTTCAACACTAAGAACAGATTGGTTTCACTGGGGATTGAACCCAGGACCTTCTGCGTGTTAAGCAGACGTGATGACCACTACATTATGAAACCTGATGAAAAGTTACTGTGTATTGGCTACAGAGCAGAATTGTGACTGACGGGGCCTTTTTATTGCTGAAGGAAAGTATTTTTGGTTAATGAAACATTTACAATTATTATTACATATTTTACCAGTTTTATTCCTACAAAGGGATTTTGCTTAAATTGAAGTTTATATTGAATGTGTTACTTTTTTCTCCATAGTTTGGTCTTTTGCTTTTGTATTTATGGGAACTATATATTTTGAAACAAATAGGATTTTTATAATATGGGATTATGTTTTCTGGTAAAATGGTCAATAAAAAAGAAACCCAAAATCGTAGTTCTCTTTGTGATGGAAGCCAAAATGTATTGTCATTTGGCAACGAAACCAAGAATTTTACATATTACAAGTCGATAGGAAATTACTTCAACACCAAAAACAGATTGGTTTCACTGGGTATTGAACCAAGGACCTTCTGCGTGTGAAGCAGACGTGATTTCCACTACACTATGAAACCTTTGAAAGCCTGCAAAGTAATGGCAATTAGAGACGAGTTTTGACCGCCAGGGGAAAAAAAAACCAAATTCGTAGCTCTGTTGGGGATGGAAGCCAAAACATCCCATCATTCGGCAACAAAGCCAAGAACTTCATATATTGTAGTTTAATTGAGTATTATTTCACCACCAAGAACAGATTGGTTTTACTGGGGATTGAACGCAGGACCTTCTGCGTGTTAAGCAGACGTGATGACCACTACTCTATGAAACCTTAAGGAAAGTTACTGAGTATTGGCTAGCAGAGCAGAATTGTGACTAACGGGGCCTTTTTATTGCTGAAGGAAAGTATTTTTGGTTAATGAAACATTTACAATTTTTATTACATATTTTACCAGTTTTATTCCTACAAAGGGATTTTGCTTAAAAGGAAGTTTACATTGAATGTGTTACTTTTTTCCACATAGTTTAGTTGTTTGATTTTGTATTTAAAGGAACTATATATTTTGAAGCAAACAGGATTTTTATAATATGGGATTATGTTTTCTGCTAAAATGGTCAATAAAAAAGAAACCCAAAATCGTAGTTATCTTGGTGATGGAAGCCAAAATATATCAGTTGGCAACAAAAGAAAGAATTTCATATGTTACAGGTTGATAGCAAATTACTTCCCATCATTCGGCAACAAAGCCAAGAACTTCATATATTGTAGTTTAATTGAGTATTATTTCAACACCAAGAACAGATTGGTTTTACTGGGGATTGAGCGCAGGACCTTCTGCGTGTTAAGCAGACGTGATGACCACTACTCTGTGAAACCTGATGGAAAGTTACTGTGTATTGGCTAGCAGAGCAGAATTGTCACTGACGGGGCCTTTTTATTGCTGAAGGAAAGTATTTTTTGTTAATGAAACATTTACAATTATTATTACATATTTTACCAGTTTTATTCCCACAAAGGGATTTTGCTTTAATTGAAGTTTATATTCAATGTGTTACTTTTTTCTCCATAGTTTGGTCTTTTGCTTTTGTATTTATGGGAACTATATATTTTGAAACAAATAGGATTTTTATAATATGGGATTATGTTTTCTGCTAAAATGGTCAATAAAAAAGAAACCCAAAATCGTAGTTCTCTTTGTGATGGAAGCCAAAATGTATTGTCATTTGGCAACGAAACCAAGAATTTCACATATTACAAGTCGATAGGAAATTACTTCAACACCAAAAACAGATTGGTTTCACTGGGGATTGAACCCAGGACCTTCTGCGTGTGAAGCAGACGTGATGACCACTACACTATGAAACCTTTGAAATCCTGCAAAGTAATGGCAATTAGAGACGAGTTTTGACCGCCAGGGGAAAAAAAACAAATTCGTAGCTCTGTTGGTGATGGAAGCTAAAACATCCAGTTATTCGGCAACAAAGCCAAGAACTTTATATACTGCAGGTTGATAGGGGATTATTTAAACACAAGATCACATGGGTTTCACTGGGGATTGAACCCAGGACCTTCTGCGTGTAAAGCAGCCGTGATTTCCACTACACTATGAAACCTTTGAAAGCCTGCAAAGTAATGGCAATTAGAGACGAGTGTTGACCACCAGGGAAAAAAAAAAACAAATTCGTAGCTCTGTTTGGGATGGAAGCCAAAACATCCCATCATTCGCCAACAAAGCCAAGAACTTCATATATTGTAGTTTAATTGAGTATTATTTCAACACCAAGAACAGATTGGTTTTACTGGGGATTGAACGCAGGACCTTCTGCGTGTTAAGCAGACGTGATGACCACTACTCTATGTAACCTGATGGAAAGTTACTGTGTATTGGCTAGCAGAGCAGAATTGTGACTGACGGGGCCTTTTTATTGCTGAAGGAAAGTATTTTTGGTTAATGAAACATTTACAATTGTTATTACATTTTGAACCAGTTTTATTCCTACAAAGGGATTTTGCTTAAAAGGAAGTTTACATTGAATGTGTTACTTTTTTCCACATAGTTTAGTTGTTTGCTTTTGTATTTAAAGGAACTATATATTTTGAAACAAACAGGATTTTTATAAGATGGGATTATGTTTTCTGCTAAAATGGTCAATAAAAAAGAAACCCAAAATCGTAGTTCTCTTGGTGATGGAAGCCAAAATATATTATCAGTTGGCAACAAAACAAAGAATTTCATATGTTACAGGTTGATAGCAAATTACTTCAACAGCGAAAACGGCTTGTTTTTACTGGGTATTGAACCCAGGACCTTCTGCGTGTGAAGTAGACGTGATGACGACTCCACTATGAAACCTGTGAAATCCTGCAAAGTAATGGCATTTAGAGACGAGTTTTGACCGCCAGGGGAAAAAAAAAAAAATAATTTGTAGTTCTGTTTGTGATGGAAGCCAAAACATCCCGTCATTCGGCAACAAAGCCGAGAACTTCATATATTGGAGTTGGATAGCGTATGATTCCAACACTAAGAACTGATTGATTTCACTGTGGATTGAACCCAGGACCTTCTGCGTGTTAAGCAGACATGATGACCACTACACTATCAAACCTGACAAAAAGTTACTGTGTATTGGCTAGCAGAGCAGAATTGTGACTGACGGGGCCTTTTTATTGCTGAAGGAAAGTATTTTTGGTTAATGAAACATTTACAATTAATATTACATATTTTACCAGTTTTATTCCTAGAAAGGGATTTTCCTTAAATTTAAGTTTATATTGAATGTGTTACTTTTTTCTCCATAGTTTGGTCTTTTGCTTTTGTATTTATGGGAACTATATATTTTGAAACAAATAGGATTTTTATAATATGGGATTATGTTTTCTGCTAAAATGGTCAATAAAAAAGAAACCCAAAATCGTAGTTCTCTTTGTGATGGAAGCCAAAATGTATTGTCATTTGGCAACGAAACCAAGAATTTCACATATTACAAGTCGATAGGAAATTACTTCAACACCAAAAACAGATTGGTTTCACTGGGGATTGAACCCAGGATTTTCTGAGTGTGAAGCAGACGTGATGACCACTACACTATAAAGCCATTAAAATCCTGCAAAATAATGGCAGTTAGAGACGAGTTTTGACCGCCAGGGGAAAAAAAACAAATTCGTAGCTCTGTTGGTGATGGAAGCTAAAACATCCCGTTATTCGGCAACAACGCCAGGAACTTTATATACTGCAGGTTGATAGGGGATTATTTCAACACCAAGAACACATGGGTTTCACTGGGGATTGAACCCAGAACCTTCTGCGTGTAAAGCAGACATGATTTCCACTACACTATGAAACCTTTGAAAGCCTGCAAAGTAATGGCAATTAGAGACGAGTTTTGACCGCCAGGGAAAAAAAAAACCAAATTCATAGCTCTGTTGGGGATGGAAGCCAAAACATCCCATCATTCAGCAACAAAGCCAAGAACTTCCTATATTGTAGTTTAATTGAGTATTATTTGAACACCAAGAACATATTTTTGGTTAATGAAACATTTACAATTATTATTACATATTTTACCAGTTTTATTCCTACAAAGTGATTTTGCTTAAATTGAAGTTTATATTGAATGTGTTACTTTTTTCTCCATAGTTTGGTCTTTTGCTTTTGTATTTATGGGAACTATATATTTTGAAACAAATAGGATTTTTATAATATGGGATTATGTTTTCTGCTAAAATGGTCAATAAAAAAGAAACCCAAAATCGTAGTTCTCTTGGTGATGGAAGCCAAAATATATTATCAGTTGGCAACAAAACAAAGGATTTCATATGTTACAGGTTGATAGCAAATTACTAGAACAGCGAAAACGGCTTGTTTTTACTGGGGATTGAACCCAGGACCTTCAGCGTGTGAAGTAGACGTGATGACGACTCCACTATGAAACCTGTGAAGTCCTGCAAAATAATGGCATTTAGAGACGAGTTTTGACCGCCAGGGGAAAAAAAAAATAGTTTGTAGTTCTGTTTGTGATGGAAGCCAAAACTTCCCGTCATTCGGCAACAAAGCCGAGAACTTCATATATTGTAGTTGGATAGCGTATGATTTCAACACTAAGAACAGATTGGTTTCACTGGGGATTGAACCCAGGACCTTCTGCGTGTTAAGCAGACGTGATGACCACTACATTATGAAACCTGATGAAAAGTTACTGTGTATTGGCTACAGAGCAGAATTGTGACTGACGGGGCCTTTTTATTGCTGAAGGAAAGTATTTTTGGTTAATGAAACATTTACAATTATTATTACATATTTTACCAGTTTTATTCCTACAAAGGGATTTTGCTTAAATTGAAGTTTATATTGAATGTGTTACTTTTTTCTCCATAGTTTGGTCTTTTGCTTTTGTATTTATGGGAACTATATATTTTGAAACAAATAGGATTTTTATAATATGGGATTATGTTTTCTGGTAAAATGGTCAATAAAAAAGAAACCCAAAATCGTAGTTCTCTTTGTGATGGAAGCCAAAATGTATTGTCATTTGGCAACGAAACCAAGAATTTTACATATTACAAGTCGATAGGAAATTACTTCAACACCAAAAACAGATTGGTTTCACTGGGTATTGAACCAAGGACCTTCTGCGTGTGAAGCAGACGTGATTTCCACTACACTATGAAACCTTTGAAAGCCTGCAAAGTAATGGCAATTAGAGACGAGTTTTGACCGCCAGGGGAAAAAAAAACCAAATTCGTAGCTCTGTTGGGGATGGAAGCCAAAACATCCCATCATTCGGCAACAAAGCCAAGAACTTCATATATTGTAGTTTAATTGAGTATTATTTCACCACCAAGAACAGATTGGTTTTACTGGGGATTGAACGCAGGACCTTCTGCGTGTTAAGCAGACGTGATGACCACTACTCTATGAAACCTTAAGGAAAGTTACTGAGTATTGGCTAGCAGAGCAGAATTGTGACTAACGGGGCCTTTTTATTGCTGAAGGAAAGTATTTTTGGTTAATGAAACATTTACAATTTTTATTACATATTTTACCAGTTTTATTCCTACAAAGGGATTTTTCTTAAAAGGAAGTTTACATTGAATGTGTTACTTTTTTCCACATAGTTTAGTTGTTTGATTTTGTATTTAAAGGAACTATATATTTTGAAGCAAACAGGATTTTTATAATATGGGATTATGTTTTCTGCTAAAATGGTCAATAAAAAAGAAACCCAAAATCGTAGTTATCTTGGTGATGGAAGCCAAAATATATTATCAGTTGGCAACAAAAGAAAGAATTTCATATGTTACAGGTTGATAGCAAATTACTTCCCATCATTCGGCAACAAAGCCAAGAACTTCATATATTGTAGTTTAATTGAGTATTATTTCAACACCAAGAACAGATTGGTTTTACTGGGGATTGAGCGCAGGACCTTCTGCGTGTTAAGCAGACGTGATGACCACTACTCTGTGAAACCTGATGGAAAGTTACTGTGTATTGGCTAGCAGAGCAGAATTGTCACTGACGGGGCCTTTTTATTGCTGAAGGAAAGTATTTTTTGTTAATGAAACATTTACAATTTTTATTACATATTTTACCATTTTTATTCCTACAAAGGGATTTTGCTTAAAAGGAAGTTTACATTGAATGTGTTACTTTTTCCACATAGTTTAGTTGTTTTCTTTTGTATTTAAAGGAACTATATATTTTGAAACAAACAGGATTTTTATAATATGGTATTATATTTTCTGCTAAAATGGTCAATAAAAAAGAAACCCAAAATCGTAGTTCTCTTGGTGATGGAAGCCAAAATATATTATCAGTTGGCAACAAAACAAAGAATTTCATATGTTACAGGTTGATATCAAATTTCTTCAACAGCAAAAACGGCTTGATTTTACTGGGGATTGAACCCAGGACCTTCTGCGTGTGAAGTAGATGTGATGATGACTCCACTATGAAACCTGTGAAATCCTGCAAAGTAATGGAATTTAGAGACGAGTTTTGACCGCCAGGGGAAAAAAAAAAATAATTTGTAGTTCTGTTTGTGATGGAAGCCAAAACATCCCGTCATTCGGCAACAAAGCCAAGAACTTCATATATTGTAGTTGGATAGCGTATGATTACAACACTAAGAACAGATTGGTTTCACTGGGGATTGAACCCAGGACCTTATGCGTGTAAAGCAGACGTGATGACCACTACACTATGAAACCTGACGAAAAGTTACTGTGTATTGGCTAGCAGAGCAGAATTGTGAACGAAGGGGCCTTTTTATTGCTGAAGAAAAGTATTTTTGGTTAATGAAACATTTACAATTATTATTACATATTTTACCAGTTTTATTCCTACAAAGGGATTTTGCTTAAATTGAAGTTTATATTGAATGTGTTAATTTTTTCTCCATAGTTTGGTCTTTTGCTTTTGTATTTATGGGAACTATATATTTTGAAACAAATAGGATTTTTATAATATGGGATTATGTTTTCTGCTAAAATGGTCAATAAAAAAGAACCCCAAAATCGTAGTTCTCTTTGTGATGGAAGCCAAAATGTATTGTCATTTGGCAACGAAACCAAGAATTTCACATATTACAAGTCGATAGGAAATTACTTAAACACCAAAAACACATTGGTTTCACTGGGGATTGAACCCAGGACCTTCTGCATGTGAAGCACACGTCTTGACCACTACACTATGAAACCTTTGAAAGCCTGCAAAGTAATGGCAATTAGAGACGAGTCTTGACCGCCAGGGAAAAAAAAAACAAATTCGTAGCTCTGTTGGGGATGGAAGCCAAAACATCCCATCATTCGGCAACAAAGCCAAGAACTTCATATATTGTAGTTTATTTGAGTATTATTTCAACACCAAGTACAGATTGGTTTTACTGGGGATTGAACGCAAGACCTTCTGCGTGTTAAGCAGACGTGATGACCACTACTCTATGAAACCTGATGGAAAGTTACTGTGTATTGGCTAGCAGAGCAGAATTGTGACTGACGGGGCCTTTTTATTGCTGAAGGAAAGTATTTTTGGTTAATGAAACATTTACAATTTTTATTACATATTTAACCAGTTTTATTCCTACAAAGGGATTTTGCTTAAAAGGAAGTTTACATTGAATGTGTTACTTTTTTTCACATAGCTTAGTTGTTTGCTTTTGTATTTAAAGGAACCATATATTTTGAAACAAACAGGATTTTTATAATATGGGATTATGTTTTCTGCTAAAATGGTCAATAAAAAAGAAACCCAAAATCATAGTTCTCTTGGTGATGGAAGCCAAAATATATTATCAGTTGGCAACAAAACAAAGAATTTCATATGTTACAGGTTGATAGCAAATTACTTCAACAGCGAAAATGGCTTGTTTTTACTGGGGATTGAACCAAGGACCTTCTGCGTGTGAAGTAGACGTGATGACGACTCCACTATGAAACCTGTGAAATCCTGCAAAGTAATGGCATTTAGAGACGAGTTTTGACCGCCAGGGGAAAAAAAAAAAAAAATTTGTAGTTCTGTTTGTGATGGAAGCCAAAACATCCCGTCATTCGGTAACAAAGCCTAAAACTTCATATATTGGTGTTGGATAGCGTATTATTTCAACACCAAGAACAGATTGGTTTCACTGGGGATTGAACCCAGGACCTTCAGCGTGTTAAGCAGACGTGATGACCACTACATTATGAAACCTGACGAAAAGTTACTGTGTATTGGCTAGCAGAGCAGAATTGTGACTGACGGGGTCTTTTTATTGCTGAAGGAAAGTATTTTTGGTTAATGAAACATTTACAATTATTATTACATATTTTACCAGTTTTTTTCCTACAAAGGGATTTTGCTTAAATTGAAGTTTATATTGAATGTGTTACTTTTTTCTCCATAGTTTGGTCTTTTGCTTATGTATTTATGGGAACTATATATTTTGAAACAAATAGGATTTTTATAATATGGGATTATGTTTTCTGCTAAACTGGTGAATAAAAAAGAAACCCAAATTCGTAGTTCTCTTTGTGATGGAAGCCAAAATGTATTGTCATTTGGCAACGAAACCAAGAATTTTACATATTACAAGTCGATAGGAAATTACTTCAACACCAAAAACCGATTCGTTTCACTGGGGATTGAACCCAGGACCTTCTGCGTGTGAAGCAGACGTGATGACCACTATACTATGAAACCTTTGAAATTCTGCAAAGTAATGGCAATTAGAGACGAGTTTTGACCGCCAGGGGAAAAAATACAAATTCGTAGCTCTGTTGGTGATGGAAGCTAAAACATCCCATTATTCTGCAACAAAACCAAGAACTTTATATACTGCAGGTTGATAGGGGATTATTTCAACACCAAGAACACATGGGTTTCACTGGGGATTGAACCCAGGACCTTTTGTGTGTAAAGCAGACGTGATTTCCACTACACTATGAAACCTTTGAAAGCCTGCAAAGTAATGGCAATTAGAGACGAGTTTTGACCGCCAGGGAAAAAAAAAACAAATTCGTAGCTCTGTTGGGGATGGAAGCCAAAACATCCCATCATTCGGCAACAAAGCCATGAACTTCATATATTGTAGTTTAATTGAGTATTATTTCAACACCAAGAACAGATTGGTTTTACTGGGGATTGAACGCAAGACCTTCTGCGTGTTAAGCAGACGTGATGACCACTACTCTATGAAACCTGATGGAAAGTTACTGTGTATTGGCTAGCAGAGCAGAATTGTGACTGACGGGGCCTTTTTATTGCTGAAGGAAAGTGTTTTTGGTTAATGAAACATTTACAATTATTATTACATATTTTACCAGTTTTATTCCTACAAAGGGATTTTGCTTAAATTGAAGTTTATACTGAATGTGTTACTTTTTTCTCCATAGATTGGTCTTTTGCTTTTGTATTTATGGGAACTATATATTTTGAAACAAATAGGATTTTTATAATATGGGATTATGTTTTCTGCTAAAATGGTCAATAAAAAAAGAAACCAAAAATCGTAGTTCTCTTTGTGATGGAAGCCAAAATATATTGTCATTAGGCAACGAAACCAAGAATTTCACATATTACAAGTCGATAGGAAATTACTTCAACACCAAAGACAGATTGGTTTCACTGGGGATTGAACCCAGGACCTTCTGCGTGTGAAGCAGATGTGATGACCACTACACTATGAAACCTTTGAAATCCTGGAAAGTAATGGCAATTAGAGACGAGTTTTGACCGCCAGGGGAAAAAAACAAATTCGTAGCTCTGTTGGTGATGGAAGCTAAAACATCCCGTTATTCAGCAACAAAGCCAAGAACTTTATATACTGCAGGTTGATAGGGGATTATTTCAACACCAAGAACACATGGGTTTCACTGGGGATTGAACCCAGGACCTTCTGCGTGTAAAACAGACGTGATTTCCACTACACTATGAAACCTTTGAAAGCCTGCAAAGTAATGGCAATTAGAGACGAGTTTTGACCGCCAGGGAAAAAAAAAACAAATTCGTAGCTCTGTTGGGGATGGAAGCCAAAACAACCCATCATTCGGCAACAAAGCCAAGAACTTCATATATTGTAGTTTAATTGAGTATTATTTCAACACCAAGAACAGATTGGTTTTACTGGGGATTAAACGCAGGACCTTCTGCGTGTTAAGCAGACGTGATGACCACTACTCTATGAAACCTGATGGAAAGTTACTTTGTATTGGCTAGCAGAGCAGAATTGTGACTGACGGGGCCTTTTTATTGCTGAAGGAAAGTATTTTTGGTTAATGAAACATTTACAATTTTTATTACATATTTTACCAGTTTTATTCCTACAAAGGGATTTTGCTTAAAAGGAAGTTTACATTGAATGTGTTACTTTTTTCCACATAGTTTAGTTGTTTGCTTTTGTATTTAAAGGAACTATATATTTGGAAACAAACAGGATTTTTATAATATGGGATTATGTTTTCTGCTAAAATGGTCAATAAAAAAGAAACCCAAAATCGTAGTTCTCTTGGTGAGGGAAGCCAAAATATATTATCAGTTGGCAACAAAACCAAGAATTTCATATATTACAGGTTGATAGCAAATTACTTCAACAGCGAAAACAGCTTGTTTTTATTGGGGATTGAACCCAGGTCCTTCTGCGTGTGAAGTAGACGTGATGACCACTCCACTATGAAACCTGTGAAACCCTGCACAGTAATGGCATTTAGAGACGAGTTTTGACCGCCAGGGGAAAAAAAAAATAATAATTTGTAGTTCTGTTTGTGATGGAAGCCAAAACATCCCGTCATACGGCAACAAAGCCGAGAACTTCATATATTGTAGTTGGATAGCGTATTATTTCAACACTAAGAACAGATTGGTTTCACTGGGAATTGAACCCAGGACCTTCTGCGTGTTATGCAGACGTGATGACCACTACACTATGACACCTGACGAAAAGTTACTGTGTATTGGCTAGCAGAGCAGAATTGTGACTGACGGGGCCTTTTTATTGCTGAAGGAAAGTATTTTTGGTTAATGAAACATTTACAATTATTATTACGTATTTTACCAGTTTTATTACTACAAAGGGATTTTGCTTAAATTGAAGTTTATATTGAATGTGTTACTTTTTTCTCCATAGTTTGGTCTTTTGCTTTTGTATTTATGGGAACTATATTTTTTGAAACAAATAGGATTTTTATAATATGGGATTATGTTTTCTGCTAAAATGGTCAATAAAAAAGAAACCCAAAATCGTAGTTCTCTTTGTGATGGAAGCCAAAATGTATTGTCATTTGGCAACGAAACCAAGAATTTCACATATTACAAGTCGATAGAAAATTACTTCAACACCAAAAACAGATTGGATTCACTGGGGATTGAACCCAGGACCTTCTGCGTGTGAAGCAGACGTGATGACCACTACACTATGAAACCTTTGAAATCCTGCAAAGTAATGGCAATTAGAGACGAGTTTTGACCGCCAGGGGAAAAAAAACAAATTCGTAGCTCTGTTGGTGATGGAAGCTAAAACATCCCGTTATTCGGCAACAAAGCCAAGAACTTTATATACTGCAGGTTGATACGGGATTATTTCAACACCAAGAACACATGGGTTTCACTGGGGATTGAACCCAGGACCTTCTGCTTGTAAAGCAGACGTGATTTCCACTACACTATGAAACCTTTAAAAGCCTGCAAAGTAATGGCAATTAGAGACGAGTTTTGACCGCCAGGGAAAAAAAAAAACAAATTCGTAGCTCTGTTGGGGATGGAAGCCAAAACAACCCATCATTCGGCAACAAAGCCAAGAACTTCATATATTGTAGTTTAATTGAGTATTTTTTCAACACCAAGAACAGATTGGTTTTACTGGGGATTAAACGCAGGACCTTCTGCGTGTTAAGCAGACGTGATGACCACTACTCTATGAAACCTGATGGAAAGTTACTGTGTTTTGGCTAGCAGAGCAGAATTGTGACTGACGGGGCCTTTTTATTGCTGAAGGAAAGTATTTTTGGTTAATGAAACATTTTCAATTTTTATTACATATTTTACCAGTTTTATTCCTACAAAGGGATTTTGCTTAAAAGGAAGTTTACATTGAATGTGTTACTTTTTTCCACATAGTTTAGTTGTTTGCTTTTGTATTTAAAGGAACTATATATTTTGAAACAAACAGGATTTTTAAAATATGGGATTAGGTTTTCTGCTAAAATGGTCAATAAAAAAAACCCCCAAAATCGTAGTTCTCTTGGTGATGGAAGCCAAAATATATTATCAGTTGGCAACAAAACAAAGAATTTCATACGTTACATGTTGATAGCAAATTACTTCAACAGCGAAAACGGCTTGATTTTACTGGGGATTGAACCCAGGACCTTCTGCGTGTGAAGTAGACGTGATGACGACTCCACTATGAAACCTGTGAAATCCTGCAAAGTAATGGCATTTAGAGATGAGTTTTGACCGCCAGGAAAAAAAAAAAAATAATTTGTAGTTCTGTTTGTGATGGAAGCCAAAACATCCCGTCATTCGGCAACATAGCCGGGAACTTCATATATTGTAGTTGGATAGCGTATTATTTCAACACTAAGAACAGATTGGTTTCACTGGGGATTGAACCCAGGACCTTCTGCGTGTTAAGCAGACGTGATGACCACTACACTATGAAACCTGATGAAAAGTTACTGTGTATTGGCTAGCAGAGCATAATTGTGACTGACGGGGCCTTTTTATTGCTGAAGGAAAGTATTTTTGGTTAATGAAACATTTACAATTATTATTACATATTTTACCAGTTTTATTCCTACAAAGGGATTTTGCTTAAATTGAAGTTTATATTGAATGTGTTACTTTTTTCTCCATAGTTTGGTCTTTTGCTTTTGTATTTATGGGAACTATATATTTTGAAACAAATAGGATTTTTATAATATGGGATTATGTTTTCTGCTAAAATGGTCAATAACAAAGAAACCCAAAATCGTAGTTCTCTTGGTGATGGAAGCCAAAATATATTATCAGTTGGCAACAAAACAAAGAATTTCATATGTTACAGGTTGATAGCAAATTACTTCAACAGCGAAAACGGCTTGTTTTTACTGGGGATTGAACCAAGGACCTTCTGCGTGTGAAGTAGACGTGATGACGACTCCACTATGAAACTTGTGAAATCCTGCAAAGTAATGGCATTTAGAGACGAGTTTTGACCGCCAGGGGAAAAAAAAAAATAATTTGTAGTTCTGTTTGTGATGGAAGCCAAAACATCCCGTCATTCGGCAACAAAGCCGAGAACTTCATATATTGGAGTTGGATAGCGTATTATTTCAACACCAAGAACACATGGGTTTCACTGGGGATTGAACCCAGGACCTTCTGCGTGTAAAGCAGACGTGATTTCCTCTACAATATGAAACCTTTGAAAGTCTGCAAAGTAATGGCAATTAGAGACGAGTTTTGACCGCCAGGGAAAAAAAAACAAATTCGTAGCTCTGTTGGGGATGGAAGCCAAAACATCCCATCATTCAGCAACAAAGCCGAGAACTACGTATATTGTAGTTTAATTGAGTATTATTTCAACACCAAGAACAGATTGGTTTTACTGGGGATTGAACGCAGGACCTTCTGCATGTTAAGCAGACGTGATGACCACTACTCTATGAAACCTGATGGAAAGTTACTGTGTATTGGCTAGCAGAGCAGAATTGTGACTGACGGGGCCTTTTTATTGCTGAAGGAAAGTATTTTTGGTTAATGAAACATTTACAATTTTTATTACATATTTTACCAGTTTTATTCCTACAAAGGGATTTTGCTTAAAAGGAAGTTTACATTGAATGTGTTACTTTTTTCCACATAGTTTAGTTGTTTGCTTTTGTATTTAAAGGAACTATAAATTTTGAAACAAACAGGATTTTTATAATATGGGATTATGTTTTCTGCTAAAATGGTCAATAAAAAAGAAACCCAAAATCGTAGTTCTCTTGGTGATGGAAGCCAAAATATATTATCAGTTGGCAACAAAGCAAAGAATTTCATATGTTACAGGTTGATAGCAAATTACTTCAACAGCGAAAACGGCTAGTTTTTACTGGGGATTGAACCAAGGACCTTCTGCGTGTGAAGTAGATGTGATGACGACTCCACTATGAAACCTGTGAAATCCTGCAAAGTAATGGCATTTAGAGACGAGTTTTGACCGCCAGGGGAAAAAAAAAAATAATTTGTAGTTCTGTTTGTGATGGAAGCCAAAACATCCCGTCATTCGGCAACAAAGCCGAGAACTTCATATATTGTAGTTGGATAGCGTATTATTTCAACACTAAGAACAGATTTGTTTCACTAGGGATTGAACTCAGGACCTTCTGCGTGTAAAGCAGATGTGATGACCACTACATTATGAAACCTGACGATAAGTTACTGTGTATTGGCTAGCAAAGCAGAATTGTGACTGACGGGGCCTTTTTATTGCTGAATGAAAGTATTTTTGGTTAATGAAACATTTACAATTATTATTACATATTTTACCAGTTTTATTCCTACAAAGGGATTTTGCTTAAAAGGAAGTTTACATTGAATGTGTTACTTTTTTCCACATAGTTTAGTTGTTTGCTTTTGTATTTAAAGGAACTATATATTTTGAAACAAACAAGATTTTTATAATATGGGATTATGTTTTCTGCTAATATGGTCAATAAAAAAGAAACCCAAAATCGTATTTCTCTTGGTGATAAAAGCCAAAATATATTTTCAGTTGGCAACAAAACAAAGAACTTCATATGTTACAGGTTGATAGCAAATTACTTCAACAGCGAAAACGGCTTGTTTTTACTGGTGATTGAACCCAGGACTAGAGATGAGCGAACCGGTCCCGGTTCGGCTCGAGGCCGGTTCGCCGAACGGGGGTCCCGTTCAAGTTCGGTTCGTCGAACGTTCGACGAACCGAACTAGAACCAATAGGCTATAATGGGAGGCAATCACAAACACATAAAAATGCATTATAAATGTACACAAACAGTTAATAAACATTGCCATAACACTTACCGGTCCTCGCGATCCCTTCTGCACTCTGTCTCCTGCCGCTATTCCATCCGATGATCGCTGAATCCTCCCGGTGACCTGCACTGCCAGCAGAGAAGCAGGACCTATCGTGACGTCAAAATAGCCATGTGACCAGTCACGTGGCTATTATCTCATTGGCTACAGACTGGTCACATGACTATGACACGTCATGTAGGACCTGCGAGTGCATCTCTCCGGTACACGGTGCACATATGTGTATCGCCGTGTACCGGCGACATGCTCTAGCACACGGTCGACTCCCCGTTCCGTTAGGGACCGGCTGACACAGCCGGTCATTAACGGAGATCACCGTTGCCATAGCAACGCAGTTAGCGGTGACGTCACCGCTAACCGCGGCTCCGGGAGCACCGTTGCTATGGTAACGCGTCTGTCAGCGTTATCGCTGTTACCGCTAGCAGCCAGCAGTGATCACTCACGGAGTGAAGGCTGCACGCTGCTTCCCGATTGTAGTGAGCATTGTAGTTAGGATGGAGGTTCCCCAGACCCAAGTGATGCCCCTCACTACAATCGTCACTACTACTACACTAGAAAGAAAGAAGACAGAAGAGCAGGATCGTGGAGGGCTGACAGGGGGTAATAAAGATGGAGTCTCTAATGTGTCTGTGTATTTATTTCTATTAAAGTATTTTTTCTCTGTGTGGTGTCTTTTTTTAACCCTTTATTGGAGATTCTTAATGGCCGGGTCAAACGTGCCTGACATTAAGAATCTCTGGCTTAATACTGGCTGGTAAAACAAAGCCAGTATTAACTCATGATTACCCAACAAGCCACCCGGCTCCAGGGCTGTTGGAAGAGTTGGATACAGCGCCAGATGATGGCGCTTCTATGAGAGCGCCATTTTCTGGGACGGCTGCGGACTGAAATCCGCAGCAGAGGCGCCCACAAACCTCGGGCTAACCTGTGCTGCGGATTCCAATCCCCAGCTGCCTAGTTGTACCCGGCTGGACACAAAAATAGGGCGAAGCCCACGTCATTTGTTTTTTAATTATTTCATGAAATAAGTGAAATAATTAAAAAAAACGGGCTTCCCTATATTTTTGGTTCCCAGCCGGGTACAAATAGGCAACTGGGGGTTGGAGGCAGCCCGTGGCTGCCAGCTGTACCTGGCTAGCATACAAAAATATGGCGAAGCCCACGTCATTTTTTTGGTGGGCAAAAAACTTCTGCATGCAGTCCTGGATGGAGTATGCTGAGCCTTGTAGTTCTGCAGCTGCTGTCTGCTCTTCTCCATACAGACAGACAGCAGCTGCAGAACTACAAGGCTCAGCATACTCCATCCAGGACTGTATGCAGAAGTTTTTTGCCCCCTGAAAAAATTATGTGGCTTCGCCATATTTTTGTATGCTAGCCAGGTACAGCAGGCAGGTACGGCTGCCCCCAACCCCCAGTTGCCTATTTGTACCCGGCTGGGAACCAAAAATAAAGGGAAGCCCTTTTTTTATTATTTCATGAATTTCATGAAATAATTAGAAAACAAATGACGTAGGCTTTGCCCCATTTTTGTGTCCAGCCAGGTACAACTAGGCAGCTGGGATTGGAATCCGCACCACCGGTTGGCCTGAGCTTTCTGGGCCCCACTGCTGCGAATTGCAGTCTGCAGCCACCTCAGAAAATGGCATTTTCATAGAAGCGCCATCTTCTGGCGCTGTATCCAACTCTTCCAGCACCTGCCTGCTATACCTGGCTAGCATACAAAAATATGGCGAAGCTCACGTCCTTTTTTTGTAGCTTTTTGGCAAAAAAAAAAAAATGCTTCCCTGGATTTTCCATTGCCAGTGAAGGTAACACCAAGCAGTGGGGGTTAGCAGCCAGTAGCTGCTTGGATTACCCTTAGCTAGCAATACAAAAAATGCAGTGGGAGCTAACATATATTTTTTTTAATTATTTATTTAAATAACTAAAAATAAAATGGGCTTCCCTGTATTTTGATTGCTGGACATCACAGTGCTGTAAAAATAAATCTTTAAAAAAATGACGTAGCGCTCCGCGGTATTTTTGATTCTCAGCGCAGATAAAGCAGACAGCTATGGGTTGCCACCCCCATCTGCCTGCCGTTACCTTGGTTGGCAATCAAAATACAGGGAAGCCCATTAATTTTTTCTATTTAAAAAATAGTTAAAAAAAAAAATTACGTTGGGTCCCCCCATTTTTGATAGCCAGCTAGGGTAAAGCAGACGGCTGTAGCCTGAAAACCACAGCTGGCAGCTTTACCGTGGTTGGGGATCCAATGTGGAGGTCCCCTCAGGCTCTTTTTTATAATTATTTTATAAATATTAATAATTACACAATAAAAGTAGGGGACCCCCCAAATTGGATCACCAGCCAAGGTAAAGCGGACAGCTGTGGTCTGGTATTCTCAGGGTGGGAAGGTCCATAGTTATTGGGCCTTCACAGCCTAAAAATAGCAGGCCGCAGGCACCCCAGACGTGGCGCATCCACTAGATGCGCCAATCCTGGCGCTTCACCCCAGCTCATCCCGTGCCCTGGTGCAGTGGCAAACGGGGTAATAAATCGGGTTGATACTAGCTGTAAAGTCACCTGAGATCAAGCCCAGCAGTTTGTGATGTCATGGCGTCTATTAGATACCCAACATCATAAACTGTCAGTACTAACAAAAACAAAAAATCGACAAAAGAAATTTATTTGAAAAAACAGTCCCCAAAACATTTCCTCTTTCACCAATTTATTGTAAGAAAAAAAATAAAGGGGTCCCACGACGACTCTGGACCGTCTAGAATATGGGGGGGAGACACTCAGGGAACGTATCCCCCATTTTCTAGGAGTGCGGACCCTTCATGTGAGGAGTGTGGGTGCAATGAATCTGCACTCACTCTCCCCGGGTCCACAGCAGCAGAGTCCATGTCGTAATGGTTGCTACCAAAGCTGCAATGCCCTGCTCATGAGGTAAGGGCATGCCTAATCAGGAGAACTACTGTAGAGGAAGCTCTGCTCACTGGTATATAGGTGCTCAGAGGTAATAATAGATAAAATTAGTGAGTAACCTCGGCACTCTATATCTCCCAGACTAAGTCAGTAAGTCACAACGGATAGTAATGCAAAATCACTCTTTATTGGTCCGTATTAAGAAATTTTTTTTTTCATAAGCATATATGTTTTTGTCCAAAACAAGTTACAAATGACGTTTCGGCCTGAGCCTTCGTCAGATTGGACTTATCTGCATGTAATCATGAAAAATGACAATAATCAGTATCACATAAGAGTGAGAGAACAATAACATAAACTCGAACAATGTAGAGGTACAATTGGGATGCAGCAAAAAAATTGCAACACAGCAAGAAATGAAACACATGATACAAATGTCATAATACAGTACAAGGACAATATAGTAATGACAAATATGGGGTCAGAGTAGACTTAGACAGCTCTGGTACGAAAGAGATGTCAATCATAAAGTAACATGTGCAGTAGGTGTAGAGCTACACTATGCATGGCAGAGCTAATGGGTAGACCGACCATAGAAAAAGTAGAGAAAAAGTGGAGAAAAAGTGGAGAAAAAGTGGAGCATAAGAGGAGAAAAAGTGGAGATTAAGAGGAGAAAAAGTGGAGAAAAAGTGGAGCATAAGAGGAGAAAAAGTGGAGAAAAAGTGGAGAAAAAGTGGAGAAAAAGTGGAGAAAAAGTGGAGCATAAGAGGAGAAAAAGTGGAGATTAAGAGGAGAAAAAGTGGAGAAAAAGTGGAGAAAAAGTGGAGAAAAAGTGGAGCATAAGAGGAGAAAAAGGGGAGAAAAAAGTGGAGAAAAAGTGGAGAAAAAGTGGAGAAAAAGTGGAGATTAAGAGGAGAAAAAGTGGAGCATAAGAGGAGAAAAAGTGGAGAAAAAAGTGGAGAAAAAGTGGAGAAAGTGGAGAAAAAAATGGAGAAAAAGTGGAGAAAAAGTGGAGAAAAAGTGGAGAATAAGAGGAGAAAAAGTGGAGAAAAAGTGGAGAAAAAGTGGAGAATAAGAGGAGAAAAAGTGGAGAATAAGTGGAGAAAAAAATGGAGAAAAAGTGGAGAAAAAGTGGAGCATAAGAGGAGAAAAAGTGGAGAAAAAGTGGAGAAAAAGTGGAGAAAAAGTGGAGCATAAGAGGAGAAAAAGTGGAGAAAAAAGTGGAGAAAAAGTGGAGAAAAAGTGGAGCATAAGAGGAGAAAAAGTGGAGAAAAAGTGGAGAAAAAGTGGAGCATAAGAGGAGAAAAAGTGGAGAAAAAGTGGAGAAAAAGTGGAGCATAAGAGGAGAAAAAGTGGAGAAAAAGTGGAGAAAAAAGTGGAGAAAAAGTGGAGAAAAAGTGGAGAAAAAGTGGAGAAAAAGTGGAGATTAAGAGGAGAAAAAGTGGAGAAAAAGTGGAGAAAAAGTGGAGCATAAGAGGAGAAAAAGTGGAGAAAAAAGTGGAGAAAACGTGGAGAAAACGTGGAGAAAAAGTGGAGAAAAAGTGGAGAAAAAGTGGAGCATAAGAGGAGAAAAAGTGGAGAAAAAGTGGAGAAAAAAGTGGAGAAAAAGTGGAGAAAAAGTGGAGAAAAAGTGGAGAAAAAGTGGAGCATAATAGGAGAAAAAGTGGAGAAAAAGTGGAGAAAAAGTGGAGAAAAAGTGGAGCATAAGAGGAGAAAAAGTGGAGAAAAAGTGGAGAAAAAAGTGGAGAAAAAGTGGAGAAAAAGTGGAGAAAAAGTGGAGAAAAAGTGGAGCATAGGAGGAGAAAAAGTGGAGAAAAAAGTGGAGAAAACGTGGAGAAAAAGTGGAGAAAAAGTGGAGAAAAAGTGGAGCATAAGAGGAGAAAAAGTGGAGATTAAGAACAGAAAAAGTAGAGAAAAAGTGGAGAAAAAGTGGAGAAAAAGTGGAGAAAAAGTGGAGAAAAAGTGGAGCATAAGAGGAGAAAAAGTGGAGAAAAAAGTGGAGAAAAAGTGGAGAAAAAGTGGAGAAAAAGTGGAGATTAAGAGGAGAAAAAGTGGAGCATAAGAGGAGAAAAAGTGGAGAAAAAAGTGGATAAAAAGTGGAGAAAGTGGAGAAAAAAATGGAGAAAAAGTGGAGAAAAAGTGGAGAGAAAGTGGAGAAAAAGTGGAGCATAGGAGGAGAAAAAGTGGAGAAAAAAGTGGAGAAAAAGTGGAGAAAAAGTGGAGAAAAAGTGGAGAAAAAGTGGAGAAAAAGTGGAGCATAAGAGGAGAAAAAATGGAGAAAAAGTGGAGAAAAAGTGGAGAGAAAGTGGAGAAAAAAATGGAGAAAAAGTGGAACACCCTTTGGTACCTTTCATGTGGCACTAAGGGGTGCTTAGCTTTGTATTTAACCAAAAAAATGAAAAAAAAAATGACATAGGGTTCCCCCTAGTTTTGTAGCCAGCTAGGGTAAAGCAGACGGCTGCAGCCTGCAGACCACAGCTGGCAACCTCACCTTGGCTGGTAATCCAAAACTGAGGGCACCCCACGCTGTTATTTTAAATTAAATAAATAATTGAAAAAAAAAACACGTAGGGGTCCCCCAAAATTGGATCACCAGCCAAGGTAAAGCAGACAGCTGGGTTCTGATATTCTCAGACTAGGGAGGTCCATGGTTATTGGAATCTCCCCAGCCTAAAAATAGCAGGCCGCAGCCGCCCCAGAAGTGGCGCATCCATTAGATGCGCCAATCCTGGTGCTTCGCCCCAGCTCATCCCGCGCCCTGGTGCGGTGGCAAACGGGGTAATATTTGGGGTTAATACCAGATGTGTAATGTCACCTGGCATCAAGCCCTGGGGTTGGTGAGGTCAGGCGTCTATCAGATACCCGACATCACCAACCCAGTCAGTAATAAAAAAAAAATACACGACAAACACATTTTTATTTGAAAAAACACTCCCCAAAACATTCCCTCTTTAACCAATTTATTAGATTGAAAAACAAATCCAGGTCTGGTGTAATCCAAGGGGTTGCCATGACGATGCACACTGTCCCAGTCAATGAAGAGCAGGATGTTCCCCATTGGCTGGGAGAGCAGTGCAGTGACCTGAGCTAACATCAATGGGTCAGCCCAGGTCACTGCAGGGGGGTGACAAGTGCTGCTGTCAGTGAGGTACATTACCTGCGCTGATCTCCAGCACACTGACAGCCCCTGTCACTGAGCTCAATGACCGCCCGGCGCCTTCACACCAAGTATCGCGAGAGGTCCGTGACGTCACCGCTAGTCAGTCTCGGGTCGGAAGCGATAGGTGATGTGACAAGCGGCGGCCATGGAGGACAGTGACAGCGCTGAGGTCGGGATGGCGGGACTTCATCACCGCAGGTAAGCCGAGCGAGCGAGCGAGCGAGCGGGCGGGCGGGCGGGGGGGGGGGGGGATGTGGATGTGTGTGTGTGTGTGTGTATGTATGTGTACATGCCGCGGGCAGGAGGGGGTGGAGCGAGCTGAGCGGGAAAGTGTGGGCTTCCTGCACGTAACTAAGATAAACATCGGGTTACTAACCAAAGCGCTTTGCTTGGATACCCGATGTTTATCTTGGTTACCAGCTTGTGGCAGGCTGCCAGCGATGGCTCCTGCTCACTGTAGCTGTAAAAAGCCCTGCTTTTTGCTGCTAGAACCGTTCTCGAACGTATCTAGAACTATCGAGCTTTTAGCAAAAAGCTCGAGTTCTAGTTCGATCTCGAACAGCCCAAAAATCACTCGAGCCGCGAACTGGATAACCACGAACCACGAACCGCGCTCAACTCTACCCAGGACCTTCTGCTTGTGAAGTAGACGTGATGACGACTCCACTATGAAACCTGTGAAATCCTGCAAAGTAATGGCATTTAGAGACGAGTTTTGACCGCCAGGGGAAAAAAAAAATAATTTGTAGTTCTTTTTGTGATGGAAGCCAAAACATCCTGTCATTCGGCAACAAAGCCGAGAACTTCATATATTGGAGTTGTATAGCGTATTTTTTCAACACCAAGAACACATGGGTTTCACTGGGGATTGAACCCAGGACCTTCTGCGTGTAAAGCAGACGTGATTTCCACTACACTATGAAACCTTTGAAAGCCTGCAAAGTAATGGCAATTAGAGACGAGTTTTGACCGCCAGGGAAAAAAAAACCAAATTCGTAGCTCTGTTGGGGATGGAAGCCAAAACATCCCATCATTCAGCAACAAAGCCAAGAACTTCATATATTGTAGTTTAATTGAGCATTATTTCAACACCAAGAACAGATTGGTTTTACTCGGGATTGAACGCAGGACCTTCTGCGTGTTAAGCAGACGTGTTAACCACTACTCTATGAAACCTGATGGAAAGTTACTGTGTATTGGCTAGCAGAGCAGAATTGTGACTGATGGGGCCTTTTTATTGCTGAAGGAAAGTATTTTTGGTTAATGAAACATTTACAATTTTTATTACATATTTTACCAGTTTTATTCCTACAAAGGGATTTTGCTTAAAAGGAAGTTTACATTGAATGTGTTACTTTTTTCCACATAGTTTAGTCGTTTGCTTTTGCATTTAAAGGAACTATATATTTTGAAACAAACAGGATTTTTATAATATGGGATTATGTTTTCTGCTAAAATGGTCAATAAAAAAGAAACCCAAAATCGTAGTTCTCTTGCTGATGGAAGCCAAAATATATTATCAGTTGGCAACAAAACAAAGAATTTCATATGTTACAGGTTGATAGCAAATTACTTCAACAGTGAAAACGGCTTGATTTTACTGGGGATTGAACCCAGGACCTTCTGCGTGTGAAGTAGACGTGATGACGACTCCACTATGAAACCTATGAAATCCTGCAAAGTAATGGCATTTAGAGACGAGTTTTGACCGCCAGGGGAAAAAAAAAATAATTTGTAGTTCTGTTTGTGATGGAAGCCAAAACATCCCGTCATTCGGCAACAAAGCCGAGAACTTCATATATTGGAGTTGGATAGCGTATTATTTCAACACTAAGAACAGATTGGTTTCACTGGGGATTGAACCCAGGACCTTCTGCGCGTTAAGCTGAAAGGATGACCACTACACTATGAAACCTGACAATAAGTTACTGTGTATTGGCTAGCAGAGCAGAATTGTGCCTGACGGGGCCTTTTTATTGCTGAAGGAAAGTATTTTTGGTTAATGAAACATTTACAATTATTATTACATATTTTACCAGTTTTATTCCTACAAAGGGATTTTGCTTAAATTGAAGTTTATATTGAATGTGTTACTTTTTTCTCCATAGTTTGGTCTTTTGCTTTTGTATTTATGGGAACTATATATTTTGAAACAAATAGGATTTTTATAATATGGGATTATGTTTTCTGCTAAAATGGTCAATAAAAAAGAAACCCAAAATCGTAGTTCTCTTTGTGATGGAAGCCAAAATGTATTGTCATTTGGCAACGAAACCAAGAATTTCACATATTATAAGTCGATAGGAAATTACTTCAACACCAAAAACAGATTGGTTTCACTGGGGATTGAACCCAGGACCTTTTGCGTGTGAAGCAGACGTGATGACCACTACACTATGAAACCTTTGAAATTCTGCAAAGTAATGGCAAATAGAGACGAGTTTTGACCGCCAGGGGAAAAAAAACAAATTCGTAGCTCTGTTGGTGATGGAAGCTAAAACATCCCGTTATTCGTCAACAAAGCCAAGAACTTTATATACTGCAGGTTGATAGGGGATTATTTCAACACCAAGAACACATGGGTTTCACTGGGGATTGAACCCAGGACCTTCAGCGTGTAAAGGCAGACGTGATTTCCACTACACTATGAAACCTCTAAAAGGCTTCAAAGTAATGGCAATTAGAGACGAGTTGTGACCACCAGGGAAAAAACAAACAAATTCGTAGCTCTGTTGGGGATGGAAGCCAAAACATCTCATCATTCGGCAACAAAGCCAAGAACTTCATATATTGTAGTTTAATTGAGTATTATTTCAACACCAAGAACAGATTGGTTTTACTAGGGATTGAACGCAGGACCTTCTGCGTGTTAAGCAGACGTGATGACTAGAGATGAGCGAACCGGTCGCGGTTCGGCTCGAGGTTGGTTCGCCGAACGGACCTCCCGTTCGAGTTCGGTTCGTCGAACGTTCGACGAACCGAACTCGAACTGCATAGGAAACAATGGCAGGCAATCACAAACACAGAAAAACACCTAGAAAACACCCTCAAAGGTGTCCAAAAGGTCACAAACAACTCACAACTCATGGGAAAGTGACAAGGACATAAACTCATGCGAAAACAAAAGAGCTGGACAAGGAAAAAGAGTAGGACACACAGATATATGAGTATATGCAAGGAAACATCGATTCCATTATTGTGCAACTTGAGCCCTGCTCATTTTAGGCTTCCAATGTTGATAAATTGCCTGAGCTCGCCACGTACGTCTTGGGGATCTTGTCGTGTCCTGCAGCCAGCGTTCTCTCGGAACCTGTCTTCAGTGCTGCTGTGGGTCTGCTGGCAGATAAGCACACGTGTCTGTCCACTGACAATGTGGACATGGCTCTCAGAGGACTTTTCTTCCCCTGGGTCAGCCAGGGGACGGGAAAGGCACGCGTATTTTTGAGAGTGCTTCATGCAAAGCATCTTTTTCTTTTTCAAAAGGGGGCTCAACCGATGCCAGTCAAGTGGGGTGTGTGTGGCCCAGTTAGTGGCAACGAGGGAGACTGTGGTTGGAGTCCCCTCGCTGTGTTTCTAAAAGAACCAAGATGAACAAGTCATGGCTCTCAGAGGACTTTTCTTCCCCTGGGTCAGCCAGGGGACGGGAAAGGCACGCGTATTTTTGAGAGTGCTTCATGCAAAGCATCTTTTTCTTTTTCAAAAGGGGGCTCAACCGATGCCAGTCAAGTGGGGTGTGTGTGGCCCAGTTAGTGGCAACGAGGGAGACTGTGGTTGGAGTCCCCTCGCTGTGTTTCTAAAAGAACCAAGATGAACAAGTCATGGCTCTCAGAGGACTTTTCTTCCCCTGGGTCAGCCAGGGGACGGGAAAGGCACGCGTATTTTTGAGAGTGCTTCATGCAAAGCATCTTTTTCTTTTTCAAAAGGGGGCTCAACCGATGCCAGTCAAGTGGGGTGTGTGTGGCCCAGTTAGTGGCAACGAGGGAGACTGTGGTTGGAGTCCCCTCGCTGTGTTTCTAAAAGAACCAAGATGAACAAGTCATGGCTCTCAGAGGACTTTTCTTCCCCTGGGTCAGCCAGGGGACGGGAAAGGCACGCGTATTTTTGAGAGTGCTTCATGCAAAGCATCTTTTTCTTTTTCAAAAGGGGGCTCAACCGATGCCAGTCAAGTGGGGTGTGTGTGGCCCAGTTAGTGGCAACGAGGGAGACTGTGGTTGGAGTCCCCTCGCTGTGTTTCTAAAAGAACCAAGATGAACAAGTCATGGCTCTCAGAGGACTTTTCTTCCCCTGGGTCAGCCAGGGGACGGGAAAGGCACGCGTATTTTTGAGAGTGCTTCATGCAAAGCATCTTTTTCTTTTTCAAAAGGGGGCTCAACCGATGCCAGTCAAGTGGGGTGTGTGTGGCCCAGTTAGTGGCAACGAGGGAGACTGTGGTTGGAGTCCCCTCGCTGTGTTTCTAAAAGAACCAAGATGAACAAGTCATGGCTCTCAGAGGACTTTTCTTCCCCTGGGTCAGCCAGGGGACGGGAAAGGCACGCGTATTTTTGAGAGTGCTTCATGCAAAGCATCTTTTTCTTTTTCAAAAGGGGGCTCAACCGATGCCAGTCAAGTGGGGTGTGTGTGGCCCAGTTAGTGGCAACGAGGGAGACTGTGGTTGGAGTCCCCTCGCTGTGTTTCTAAAAGAACCAAGATGAACAAGTCATGGCTCTCAGAGGACTTTTCTTCCCCTGGGTCAGCCAGGGGACGGGAAAGGCACGCGTATTTTTGAGAGTGCTTCATGCAAAGCATCTTTTTCTTTTTCAAAAGGGGGCTCAACCGATGCCAGTCAAGTGGGGTGTGTGTGGCCCAGTTAGTGGCAACGAGGGAGACTGTGGTTGGAGTCCCCTCGCTGTGTTTCTAAAAGAACCAAGATGAACAAGTCATGGCTCTCAGAGGACTTTTCTTCCCCTGGGTCAGCCAGGGGACGGGAAAGGCACGCGTATTTTTGAGAGTGCTTCATGCAAAGCATCTTTTTCTTTTTCAAAAGGGGGCTCAACCGATGCCAGTCAAGTGGGGTGTGTGTGGCCCAGTTAGTGGCAACGAGGGAGACTGTGGTTGGAGTCCCCTCGCTGTGTTTCTAAAAGAACCAAGATGAACAAGTCATGGCTCTCAGAGGACTTTTCTTCCCCTGGGTCAGCCAGGGGACGGGAAAGGCACGCGTATTTTTGAGAGTGCTTCATGCAAAGCATCTTTTTCTTTTTCAAAAGGGGGCTCAACCGATGCCAGTCAAGTGGGGTGTGTGTGGCCCAGTTAGTGGCAACGAGGGAGACTGTGGTTGGAGTCCCCTCGCTGTGTTTCTAAAAGAACCAAGATGAACAAGTCATGGCTCTCAGAGGACTTTTCTTCCCCTGGGTCAGCCAGGGGACGGGAAAGGCACGCGTATTTTTGAGAGTGCTTCATGCAAAGCATCTTTTTCTTTTTCAAAAGGGGGCTCAACCGATGCCAGTCAAGTGGGGTGTGTGTGGCCCAGTTAGTGGCAACGAGGGAGACTGTGGTTGGAGTCCCCTCGCTGTGTTTTACATGCTTTTAGAAGGGCATGACATGGCTTGGAGGTTGACTTTCATCATATGCAAACTGTTGGCTACCAAAATGCTGCCTTTCCAACAACTGTGGTTATAGGCAATGAGGAACATACTGATGAAGATGAGACGCAGATACCCGATTGGGATGACAACTTAAATATTCGGTCAGGGCAAGAAGAAACTCGGTCTGAGGGGGAGGGGAGTGCAAACACAACAATTGATGATGAAGTTCTAGATCCCACCTACTGTCAACCCACAGTCAGACACTCGAGGAGGTCAATAGAGGCGGTGGAGGAGGATGCAACCGACGTCGAAGTATCCTGGCGCCTTCCTGGACACAGTCGGAGCACTGGTAGCACGTCTACAACTGCATCCTCAGCCACCACTCTGCCTCTGAGCATTATTCGGGGTGGATCAACAGGTCGCATGGCCTCTAAGCCTTGCCTAGCCTGGTCCTTTTTTGACATAAAAAAAGATCGGCCAAATTATGTGATCTGTAACATTTGGCATGGTTATCTTAGTAGAGGTCAAAACCTCAGCAGTTTGACAACTTCTTCCATGAATCGTCACATGAATAAATATCATATGGCCTGGTGAGAAGCTCACCGTGCTGCAATGCGGCCTAGTGGAGCCAACCATCCACCGCCTGCCCCTTCCAGGGCATCCGCGCGCTCGTCATCTTCTAGGACTGTGGGGACAGCTGTCACACCTGTTTTTCCACCCACAACTTCCACCACTGTAACCGCAACAGGCAGTTTGCTTGGTAGGTCGTCAGTTGGTTTGGAAGGGGAAACAAGTGAGTGTGTACAGCTCTCTCAGACATCGATAGCACCAACTTTGGATGAAGGCAACATCATGTCTCCGCCTGCACTTTTCTCACAAAGCTGCATTTTTCCAGGGACACCCTACTCAACACCGTCTACACACAGCAGCCAGATCTCTGTCCCTCAGATGTGGTCAAATAAAAGGCCACTTCCTGCGACCCATGACAAAGCGAAGAGGTTGACTCTATCCCTCTGTAAGCTGTTGGCTACAGAAATGCTGCCTTTCCGCCTAGTGGACACACAGGATTTTAGAGACCTTATATCTGTCGCTGTGCCCCAGTACCAGATGCCTAGTCGCCACTACTTCTCTAAGAAAGGTGTGCCCGCGCTACACCAGCATGTCGCACACAACATCACCGCTTCCTTGAGAAACTCTGTGTGTGAACGGGTGCATTTCACCACCGATACTTGGACCAGTAAGCATGGACAGGGACGTTACATGTCGCTGACTGGGCACTGGGTAACTATGGTGATAGATGGTGAAGGGTCTGCTGCACAAGTCTTGCCGTCCCCACGACTTGTGTGTCAATTCTATGTCTGTCCAAGTTCCGCCACAGCTTCTGCATCCTCCACCTCATCTGTGTCCTCCACCTCCGCCCCAAGCCTGCCTGGTCAGGCCACCAGCGTTCTCACTGCGCAGAAGGAATCACGCACCCCTCATTACTATGCTGGCAGCAGAGCGCAACGGCATCAGGCGGTCTTTAGCTTGACATGTCTTGGGAATAAGAGTCACACAGCTGAGGAGTTGTGGTCAGCTCTGCGGTCCGAGTTTAATAAATGGTTGTCTCCACTCAACCTGCAGCCTGGTAAGGCCGTGTGCGACAATGCTGCAAACCTCGGTGCGGCCCTTCGCCTGGGCAAGGTGACACACGTACCTTGTATGGCTCACGTGTTGAACCTTGTCGTCCAGCAATTTTTAACACACTATCCCGGCCTAGATGGCCTTCTGAACAGGGCACGAAAACTGTCAGCTCACTTCCGCCGTTCAAGCGCCGCAGCAGAGCGACTTGCATCGCTCCAGAAGTCTTTCGGCCTGCCGGTTCATCGCCTGAAATGCGATGTGGCGACACGCTGGAATTCAACTCTCCACATGTTACAGCGACTGTGGTAGCACCGGCGAGCCCTGGTGCAATAGGTCATGATGTATAGCCTGGGCCAACGAGATGCAGAAGTGGGGCAGATCACCCTGATGGAGTGATCTCAGATCAAGGACCTATGCACCCTTCTGCACAGTTTCGACATGGCGACGAATATGTTTAGCGCTGACAATGCCCTTATCAGCATGACGATTACAGTCATTTACATGCTGGAGCACACGCTAAACACTATTCGTAGTCAGGGGGTGGGACAACAGGAAGGGGAGGAACTACAGGAGGATTCATATGCGCAAGACACAACAACATCACCAAGGTCCAGACGTTCATCATCACCAACGCGGCAGGCATGGGACCATGGGGGACAGGGATCAACAAGGGCGCATGGTAGCAGGCGACATGTTGAGGAAGGTGCAGGAGGACATGAAGATATGGAGGACGAACTGTCCATGGACATGGAAGACTCAGCAGATGAGGGGGACCTTGGTCAAATTTCAGTTGAAAGAGGTTGGGGGGAGATGACAGAGGAAGAAAGAACGGTTAGCACCTCTATGCCACAAACACAGCGTGGACTTGGTCCGCATGGCTGCGCAAGACACATGAGTGCCTTCTTGTTGCACTACCACCAACATGACCCTCGTATTGTCAAAATTAGAAGTGATGATGACTACTGGCTTGCCACACTATTAGATCCCCGGGACAAGTCCAAATTTTGTGACATAATTCCACCCATAGAAAGGGACGCACGTATGCAGGAGTATCAGCATAAGCTGTTACTCGATCTTAGCTCGGCTTTTCCACCAAACAACCGTGCAGGTGAAGGGAGTGATTCTCCCAGTTGTAACTTGACAAACATGGGACGGCCTCGTCATCTTCAACAGTCTACCCGTACCAGTAGGACCGTATCTGGTGCTGGTAACAGCAATTTTATGGAATCTTTTCATAATTTTTTTAGACCCTCCTTTGCAAGGCCACCAGAGACAACAAGTCTGACACATAGTCAACGGATGGAGAGGATGATACAGGAGTATCTCCAAATGAACATCGATGCAATGACTTTGCAAATGGAGCCTTGCTCCTTTTGGGCTTCAAATCTAGAAAAATTGACAGAGCTCTCCAGTTACGCCTTGGAGATTTTGTCGTGTCCAGCTGCCAGCGTTGTCTCTGAACGTGTCTTCAGTGCTGCTGGGTGTGTGCTGACAGATAAGCGCACGCGTCTGTCCAGTGACAATGTGGACAGACTGACGTTCATCAAAATGAACAAGTCATGGATCCAGAAGGAATTTACTACCCCTGTGTCATCCTGGGGAGAGTAAATGCTTGTGGATTTGGAATGTGCTTGATGCAAATCAAAACATCCTGTTTGCAACTAGGGCACAAGTGCTGCCACTGATGGGGTGTCTGTGTGCCCAATTTTGGGAAAAAAGGTAGACTCCGCTTGGAGTAACCCTTGCTTGCTGTGTTTTTTAAAAATGATACAAGATGAACAGATCTGAAGGCAAGATGAAGGCAACATCATGTCTCCGCCTGCACTTTTCTCACAAACCTGCATTTTTCCAGGGACACCCTACTCAACACCGTCTACAGACAGCAGCCAGATCTCTGTCCCTCAGATGTGGTCAAATAAAAGGCCACTTACTGCGACCCATGACAAAGCTAAGTGGTTGACTCTATCCCTCTGTAAACTGTTGGCTACCGAAATGCTGCCTTTACGCGTAGTGGACACACAGGATTTTACAGACCTTATGTCTGTCGCTGTGCCCCAGTACCAGATGCCCAATCACCACTGCTTCTCCAAGAAAAGCATGCCCGCGCTACACCAGCATGTCGCACACAACATCATCACCACTTCCTTGAGAAAATCTGTGTGCGACAGGGTGCATTTCAACACAGATACTTGGACCAGTAAGCATAGACAGGGTCATTACATGTCACTGACTGGGCACTGGCAAACTATGGTGAGAGATGGAGAAGGGTCTGCTGTATAAGTCTTGCCGTCCCCACGAGTTGTTTCAATCCTTGTTCTGTATGTAGAAGTTAATACACTGCTTCTGCCTCTTCAACCTCGTGTGGGTCCTCTACCTGGGCGCAAACCCTGTGTGGTCAGGCCACCCTTCCTTGCAACTGCGCACAAGGACTACCACACACCTCCTTACTATGCTGGCAGCAGAGCTCAATGCCATCAGGCAGTCAAAGTTTTACTTTGAAATGTATGGGAAATGTGAGTCACACCGCTATTCCAGAGAATAGTAGTCAGGCAGGGTCAAAACATTAATTGAGGAACAGGAACAGAATGGGACGGCCAGGACTTAATCAGAAAACAAGCAGAGGTGAAATGCGTATCGGCCAACAAGGTACATAAACAGCAAGCAGGAAAAGTAGTCAGGTAACAAGCACACAAAATCATAAAACTGAACTGGGGGTAAAATTAACCAGAGGTTCATAGCTATGTCTGGCAGTGGTCTGCAGACAGGATGGGCATAAAAAGGGTGTGGTGTCTTCCCATTGGTTGTAGCTGAATGATGGTATTTCATCTGTGAGATACCCACCAGCTACATTCAGCCAGAGATTCTGCATCTGTCAAGGTAATGCAGCCCAGTGGGTGAGCATAACCTGCGTCCACCTGCGCCGCTGGCATCGACTACTCTCCCATCATCAGCACTATTCATGAAAGGAACACGTTGTCACCTGGCAACCGGAGTACAAATTGACGGAGCGGACTACGTTGGTGACTTAACAGCCGTGTGCGGCAATGATGCAAACCTGGCTGTGGGCCATCGTCAGGGCAATGTGACACACGTGCCTTGTATGGCTCACGTGTTGAACCGAATTCTCCAGCAATTTTTAAAACACCATCACGGCCTACATGGACTTGTGCAGCGGGCACGCTCACTATGTGCTCACTTCCATCGTGCGCACACAGCAGCTCAACAACTTTCATCACTCCAGAAGTCTTAGGGTCTGGCAGTTAAACGCCGGAAATGCGATGTTCCGACACGCAGGAATTGGAATCTGCACATGTTGCAGCGTGTGTGGCAGCACCGCAGAGCTCTGCTGAAATACGGTAAGACATATAGCCTGGGATAACTTGATCCAGAGGTGGTGCAGATCACGCTGCTGGAGTGGTGTCAGATCAAGGACCTATGCACCCTGCTACACAGTTTTGAAATGTCGACGAAGATGTTTAGCACTGGCAATGTCATTCTCAGGGTGACAATTCTGGTCATCTACATGATGGAGCACACTGTAATTATTATTCAGAGTCAGGTGTTGGGACAAGAGGAAGGGGAGGAAGTACAGGAGGAGTCATATGCGGAAGGGATAACAAGATCTACGAGGTCCAGATGGTCAGCGGCACCTATGCGGCAGTCATGGTGAGGGAGAGGGATTAACAAGGGCGCATAGTATCAGCAAAAAGTGTTGATGAAAGTGCAGGAGCCCATGAAGAAATGGAGGACGAACTGGCGATCGGCATGGAAGACTCAGCAGATGAGTGAGAGCTTGCTCACATTTCGGTTGTGCGAGGTTGGGGGGAGAGGGCAGAGGAAGGATGCACGATTCTCACCTCTCTGCCACCAACACACCAAGGACTTGGTCCTCCTGGATGCACAAGACACATGAGCGGATTCTTGCTGCACTACCTACAACATGACCCTCGGATTGTACGAATTCAAAGTAATCCAGAATACTGGGTTGCCACACTGTTAGATCCCCGGTACAAGACAAAATTTGCCGAACTAATTCCTGCCATAGAAATAGACGCACGTATACAGGAGTATCTGCAGAATGTGGTACGCAATCTTAGATCTACTTTTCCACTAAACACCAGTGCTGCACAGAGTGAATCTCAACGCTTTGTCATGGATAGGAGGAAATGGTCTTTTACTTGTCCACATCGGAGGGACCGAGGGATGGCTGCTGTGCTGAGATGGCGTTGAGTACGGTGTCCCTGCACAGTTGCACTTTTGGTCATATCCCAAAATGAGTTGGAAAAGGACAGATGCTGTTGGAAAGGGGAACAGGTGTGTTGAAAAGGGGAAAAAAATTTTGGTCCGTGGATTTGGTGGTTAAGCAACTGTAACATTTGCTGAAGAAACAACATCTGTTACAGTGGGACTGGCAGATTTGGATAAAGTGGTATATAATCTGTGACCGCTATATAACGAAAATTAATAAGAAAAGAAAGAGAAAGGTATATATCCCCATCAGCAGTCAGTGTCCACCGTGCTCCCAGTTGGAAAAGGAGAGGTTGGCAACTGGAAGGTTTGGTGGAGGATACAGAGCTGTGTGGCTATGAAACTAATAGTAGCCTGAACCGAGTTAGACGCCATTCGGATCTGGAGACTGTGAGCCCTGTTAGCGTCACAGGGTCCACATGCCCACCCAGCCCAGGAACTCCCTGTTAACAACACAGGGGCCATTGAGTACGCTGACCGTGTGCGTAGGGGCCACACCTGTGGACAGCAGGCGCATCAGCAGCAGCAGGCCTGTTAATGCCACTGGGCTGCACAAGCAGGACTGTTAGGACAGGAGCTGGTCTTAACCGTTCTGCGTTACCAACTGTGGTGGTGGCCTGCATCCACCACCCTATCCCTGCCTACCTCTGGCCTAAAGCCGCAATGGGTTCAACACATGGAGGTGTGCTCTTTCGGAGCATAATAGAAGACTGTGCACCTCCTTGTTGGCTCCAGCCCCTTTGATAACCTGGGTCCGCCCCAAACCATGGTGAACCACAATGCACCTCCTATAGACAAAAGTAGAGTGACACGTCATGAGTGGCATAACTAGCGTCCTATTTGGAAACGCAACTTCAATGATGACCTCATGGCTGCCATGACCCAAACACCTCACCAGTCATCGTCTGACCATCAATAATGCGATGACAAGTCATAGGTGTGGGCCTCTGCAAGCCATTTGGGAGGACACCTGATGCCCTGTGGTCTATATGGGACCCCCACATCAGGGCCAGGGCCAAAGAGTTCATTACCGGACCTAGTCTCTGATGCAGGAAGTGCCTGAGCATGCTCAGTAGCATGAAATACAGTCTCTGAAAAAAGACTATCAGCTTTAGCATGGTGTCTAGGCACAAAACAGGACTTAGACCCGGCACGGAATGCAAGCACCTGTGCAAAGAGGCTTTTCACACTTAGTGTGGGAGCATGCGCTGTATCCCGAAATGAAGACTTAGCGTCAGGAATGGCACAGTCAGGCTGAGCATACTCACTAGGCGAAACACTGTAATTATGCTGCAGCTGGGGTACATCGGCACACGCATGCGCACTTGCTGCCTCTCCACACTTAGACGTGGAGGGGAAATTTGTCTTGGAGATGCTGTCTATGAACAGAAGGAAAAGCTAAAGGAAGCCTGACTTTCTATCCCTCCGAATTATGAAATGCAGCAATGAATTCCATGAGTTTGCTATAACATTAGCGTAGCAAAATGTGCATGAGGGTGTGATGTAGAGGTGCTAGAAATAGCTTGTCACCAGTGGGGCACTAATGGAATACAACAGCCAGTTCTATGATGCCACAAAATGGCAGTATTTTGTGCTATCATTATAGCTTATTAAAAACAGAGCACGAGGTTGTCATGCAGAGGTGCTGCACATAGATTTGCAGTAGTGTGAATAGACAAAAGTACAATAGCCACGTTTAGGATACAACTAGGTACAGTGAGTGTTTGCTAGTATAATGGCTGAGTTTAAAAAAGTTAGAGTGTGCAATGCAGGCAGACGTGCTGCAAATAACGTTCCAATACTGTGAATAGACAAAAGTACAAAAGCCACGTTTAGGATACAATTAGGTACACTGTGTGTTTGCTAGTATAATGGCTGAGTTTAAAAAAGTTAGAGTGTGCAATGCAGGCAGACGTGCTGCAAATAACGTTCCAATACTGTGAATAGACAAAAGTACAAAAGCCACGTTTACGATACAACTAGGTACACTGTGTGTTTGCTAGTATAATGGCTGAGTTTAAAAAAGTTAGAGTGTGCAATGCAGGCAGACGTGCTGCAAATAACGTTCCAATACTGTGAATTGACAAAAGTACAATAGCCACGTTTAGGATACAACTAGGTACAGTGAGTGTTTGCTAGTATAATGGCTGAGTTTAAAAAAGTTAGAGTGTGCAATGCAGGCAGACGTGCTGCAAATATCGTTCCAATACTGTGAATTGACAAAAGTACAATAGCCACGTTTAGGATACAACTAGGTACAGTGAGTGTTTGCTAGTATAATGGCTGAGTTTAAAAAAGTTAGAGTGTGCAATGCAGGCAGACGTGCTGCAAATAACGTTCCAATACTGTGAATAGACAAAAGTACAATAGCCACGTTTAGGATACAACTACGTACAGTGAGTGTTTGCTAGTATAATGGCTGAGTTTAAAAAAGTTAGAGTGTGCAATGCAGGCAGACGTGCTGCAAATAACGTTCCAATACTGTGAATAGACAAAAGTACAAAAGCCACGTTTAGGATACAACTAGGTACACTGTGTGTTTGCTAGTATAATGGCTGAGTTTAAAAAAGTTAAAGTGTGCAATGCAGGCAGACGTGCTGCAAATAACGTTCCAATACTGTGAATTGACAAAAGTACAATAGCCACGTTTAGGATACAACTAGGTACAGTGAGTGTTTGCTAGTATAATGGCTGAGTTTAAAAAAGTTAGAGTGTGCAATGCAGGCAGACGTGCTGCAAATAACGTTCCAATACTGTGAATAGACAAAAGTACAAAAGCCACGTTTAGGATACAACTAGGTACACTGTGTGTTTGCTAGTATAATGGCTGAGTTTAAAAAAGTTAGAGTGTGCAATGCAGGCAGACGTGCTGCAAATAACGTTCCAATACTGTGAATAGACAAAAGTACAAAAGCCACGTTTAGGATACAACTAGGTACACTGTGTGTTTGCTAGTATAATGGCTGAGTTTAAAAAAGTTAAAGTGTGCAATGCAGGCAGACGTGCTGCAAATAACGTTCCAATACTGTGAATTGACAAAAGTACAATAGCCACGTTTAGGATACAACTAGGTACAGTGAGTGTTTGCTAGTATAATGGCTGAGTTTAAAAAAGTTAGAGTGTGCAATGCAGGCAGACGTGCTGCAAATAACGTTCCAATACTGTGAATAGACAAAAGTACAAAAGCCACGTTTAGGATACAACTAGGTACACTGTGTGTTTGCTAGTATAATGGCTGAGTTTAAAAAAGTTAGAGTGTGCAATGCAGGCAGACGTGCTGCAAATAACGTTCCAATACTGTGAATAGACAAAAGTACAAAAGCCACGTTTACGATACAACTAGGTACACTGTGTGTTTGCTAGTATAATGGCTGAGTTTAAAAAAGTTAGAGTGTGCAATGCAGGCAGACGTGCTGCAAATAACGTTCCAATACTGTGAATAGACAAAAGTACAAAAGCCACGTTTACGATACAACTAGGTACACTGTGTGTTTGCTAGTATAATGGCTGAGTTTAAAAAAGTTAGAGTGTGCAATGCAGGCAGACGTGCTGCAAATAACGTTCCAATACTGTGAATTGACAAAAGTACAATAGCCACGTTTAGGATACAACTTGGTACAGTGAGTGTTTGCTAGTATAATGGCTGAGTTTAAAAAAGTTAGAGTGTGCAATGCAGGCAGACGTGCTGCAAATAACGTTCCAATACTGTAAATAGACAAAAGTACAAAAGCCACGTTTAGGATACAACTAGGTACACTGTGTGTTTGCTAGTATAATGGCTGAGTTTAAAAAAGTTAGAGTGTGCAATGCAGGCAGACGTGCTGCAAATAACGTTCCAATACTGTGAATAGACAAAAGTACAAAAGCCACGTTTACGATACAACTAGGTACACTGTGTGTTTGCTAGTATAATGGCTGAGTTTAAAAAAGTTAGAGTGTGCAATGCAGGCAGACGTGCTGCAAATAACGTTCCAATACTGTGAATTGACAAAAGTACAATAGCCACGTATAGGATGCCACTAGGTACACTGAGTGTTTGCTAGTATAATGGCTTAGTAACAATGAGTTGTAGTGTGCAATGCAGGCAGACGTGCTCTGCAAATGTCTTTGCACTAGTGGGACTATAGCAAAGTCCAATAGCCACGTTTAGGATGCCACTAGGTACACTGAGTGTTTGCTAGTATAATGGCTTAGTAACAATGAGTTGTAGTGTGCAATGCAGGCAGACGTGCTCTGCAAATGTCTTTGCACTAGTGGGACTATAGCAAAGTCCAATAGCCACGTATAGGATGCCACTAGGTACACTGAGTGTTTGCTAGTAAAATTGCTTAGTTTAAAAAAGTTGGAGTGTGCAATGCAGGCAGATGTGCTCTGCAAATGTCTTTGCACTAGTGGGACTATAGCAAAGTCCAATAGCCACGTATAGGATGCCACTAGGTACACTGAGTGTTTGCTAGTATAATGGCTTAGTAACAATGAGTTGTAGTGTGCAATGCAGGCAGACGTGCTCTGCAAATGTCTTTGCACTAGTGGGACTATAGCAAAGTCCAATAGCCACGTATAGGATGCCACTAGGTACACTGAGTGTTTGCTAGTAAAATTGCTTAGTTTAAAAAAGTTGGAGTGTGCAATGCAGGCAGATGTGCTCTGCTAATGTCTTTGCACTAGTGGGACTATAGCAAAGTCCAATAGCCACTTTTAGGATGCCACTAGGTACACTGAGTGTTTGCTAGTAAAATTGCTTAGTTTAAAAAAGTTGGAGTGTGCAATGCAGGCAGATGTGCTCTGCAAATGTCTTTGCACTAGTGGGACTATAGCAAAGTCCAATAGCCACGTATAGGATGCCACTAGGTACACTGAGTGTTTGCTAGTATAATGGCTTAGTAACAATGAGTTGTAGTGTGCAATGCAGGCAGACGTGCTCTGCAAATGTCTTTGCACTAGTGGGACTATAGCAAAGTCCAATAGCCACGTTTAGGATGCCACTAGGTACACTGAGTGTTTGCTAGTAAAATTTCTTAGTTTAAAAAAGTTGGAGTGTGCAATGCAGGCAGATGTGCTCTGCAAATGTCTTTGCACTAGTGGGACTATAGCAAAGTCCAATAGCCACGTATAGGATGCCACTAGGTACACTGAGTGTTTGCTAGTATAATGGCTTAGTAACAATGAGTTGTAGTGTGCAATGCAGGCAGACGTGCTCTGCAAATGTCTTTGCACTAGTGGGACTATAGCAAAGTCCAATAGCCACCTTTAGGATGCCACTAGGTACACTGAGTGTTTGCTAGTAAAATTGCTTAGTTTAAAAAAGTTGGAGTGTGCAATGCAGGCAGATGTGCTCTGCAAATGTCTTTGCACTAGTGGGACTATAGCAAAGTCCAATAGCCACCTTTAGGATGCCACTAGGTACACTGAGTGTTTGCTAGTAAAATTGCTTAGTTTAAAAAAGTTGTAGTGTGCAATGCAGGCAGACGTGCTCTGCAAATGTCTTTGCACTAGTGGGACTATAGCAAAGTCCAATAGCCACAGATAGGATGCCACTAGGTACACTGAGTGTTTGCTAGTATAATGGCTTAGTTAGAATGAGTTGGAGTGTGCAGAGGACAAGAGGGTACAGTGGCAGGATTGTGGTGCTCTGGGTAGAGGAATGGAAGCCTGCCTTTCTATTCCCTCCTAATGGTGAAATGCAGGGAGGAAATCCCTGACCTGGGCTACACAGACGCTGTTGCTGTTTGCAGGACCTGTCACCTATGGCTCTCTGACCCTGCCGCTTTGAGCCCTTAAAAGGACTGCTAGAAAGTGCTCTCCCTAAGCTGTCTAACGCTGTGTATGCAGCGCATACAGCTGTATCGGCTATAGGACTCAGGAGGACGGAGCTGCGACACTGATGTCTGACACCAAAGACGCAGAAGGCAGATAATGGCGTTCGTGAAGAAAATGTCCGGTTTTATAATGCAGGGACATGTGACATGCAGATCCTATCACACATGCCGTTGCTTCTCTGGCTCAAAGTCCACTTAGCTGTGTGTGTGTCTGTGATTGGCTGACATGCTGGCCCGCCCCACAAGACGCGCGCGCTTAGGGAAGGAAGACAAGAAAAAAAAAAAAAAAAATGGCGATCGCCATTATAGAAACAGCAGTGATCTGAAGGCGCTGTTCACGCACACTATACACTGAAATGTGATAATAGTTTGATTCACAGAGTGACTTACACTATTACAGCAGAAACCAAGCTATGATTTAGCTGTTTTTTGGCTGCTAGAACCGTTTTCGAACGTTTCTAGAACTATCGAGCTTTTGCAAAAAGCTCGAGTTCTAGTTCGATCTAGAACATGCCCCAAAATCACTCGAGCCTAGAACTGGAGAACCACGAACCACGAACCGCGCTCAACTCTAGTGATGACCACTACTCTATGAAACCTGATGGAAAGGTACTGTGTATTGGCTAGTAGAGCAGAATTGTGACTGACGGGGCCTTTTTATTGCTGAAGGAAAGTATTTTTGGTTAATGAAACATTTACAATTTTTATTACATATTTTACCAGTTTTATTCCTACAAAGGGATTTTACTTAAAAGGAAGTTTACATTGAATGTGTTACTTTTTTCCATATAGTTTAGTTGTTTGCTTCTGTATTTAAAGGAACTATATAATTTGAAACAAATAGGATTTTTATAATATGGGATTATGTTTTCTGCTAAAATGGTCAATAAAAAAGAAACCCAAAATCGTAGTTCTCTTTGTGATGGAAGCCAAAATGTATTGTCATTTGGCAACGAAACCAAGAATTTCACATATTATAAGTCGATAGGAAATTACTTCAACACCAAAAACAGATTGGTTTCACTGGGGATTGAACCCAGGACCTTCTGCGTGTGAAGCAGACGTGATGACCACTACACTATGAAACATTTGAAATCCTGCAAAGTAATGGCAATTAGAGTCGACTTTTGACCGCCAGGGGAAAAAAAACAAATTCGTAGCTCTGTTGGTGATGGAAGCTAAAACATCCCGTTATTCGGCAACAAAGCCAAGAACTTTATATACTGCAGGTTGATACGTGATTATTTCAACACCAAGAACACATGGGTTTCACTGGGGATTGAACCCAGGACTTTCTGCGTGTAAAGCACACGTGATTTCCACTACACTATGAAACCTTTGAAAATCTGCAAAGTAATGGCAATTAGAGACGAGTTTTGACCGCCAGGGAAAAAAAAAACAAATTCGTAGCTCTGTTGGGGATGGAAGCCAAAACATCCCATCATTCGGCAACAAAGCCAAGAACTCCATATATTGTAGTTTAATTGAGTATTATTTCAACACCAAGAACAGATTGGTTTTACTGGGGATTGAACGCAAGACCTTCTGCGTGTTAAGCAGACGTGATGACCACTACTCTATGAAACCTGATGGAAAGTTACTGTGTATTGGCCAGCAGAGCAGAATTGTGACTGACGGGGCCTTTTTATTGCTGAAGGAAAGTATTTTTGGTTAATGAAACACTTACAATTTTTATTACATATTTTACCAGTTTTATTCCTACAAAGGGATTTTGCTTAAAAGGAAGTTTACATTGAATGTGTTACTTTTTTCCACATAGTTTAGTTGTTTGCTTTTGTATTTAAAGGAACTATATATTTTGAAACAAACAGGATTTTTATAGTATGGGATTATGTTTTCTGCTAAAATGGTCAATAAAAAAGAAACCCAAAATCGTAGTTCTCTTGGTGTTGGAAGCCAAAATATATTAACAGTTGGCAACAAAACAAAGAATTTCTTATGTTACAGGTTGATAGCAAATTACTTATACAGCGAAAACGGCTTGTTCTTACTGGAGATTGAACCCAGGACCTTCTGTGTGTGAAGTAGACGTGATGACGACTCCACTATGAAACCTGTGAAATTCTGCAAAGTAATGGCATTTAGAGACGAGTTTTGACCGTCAGGGGAAAAAATAAATAATTTGTAGCTCTGTTGGTGATGGAAGCCAAAACATCCCGTCATTCGTCAACAAAGCCGAGAACTTCATATATTGTAGTTGGATAGCGTATTATTTCAACACTAAGAACTGATTGGTTTCACTGGGGATTGAACCCAGGACCTTCTGCGTGTTAAGCAGACGTGATGACCACTACACTATGAAACCTGACAAAAAGTTACTGTGTATTGGCTAGCAGAGCAGAATTGTGACTGACGGGGCCTTTTTATTGCTGAAGGAAAGTATTTTTGGTTAATGAAACATTTACAATTATTATTACATATTTTACCAGTTTTATTCCTACAAAGGGATTTTGCTTAAATTGAAGTTTATATTGAATGTGTTACTTTTTTCTCTATAGTTTGGTCTTTTGCTTTTGTATTTATGGGAACTATATATTTTGAAACAAATAGGATTTTTATAATATGGGATTATGTTTTCTGCTAAAATGGTCAATAAAAAAGAAACCAAAAATCGTAGTTCTCTTTGTGATGGAAGCCAAAATGTATTGTCATTTGGCAACGAAACCAAGAATTTCACATATTACAAGTCGATAGGAAATTACTTCAACACCAAAAACAGATTGGTTTCACTGGTCATTGAACCCAGGACCTTCTGCGTGTGAAGCAGATGTGATGACCACTACACTATGAAACCTTTGAAATCCTGGAAAGTAATGGCAATTTGAAACGAGTTTTGATTGCCAGGGGGAAAAAAACAAATTCGTAGCTCTGTTGGTGATGGAAGCTAAAACATCCCGTTATTCAGCAACAAAGCCAAGAATTTTATATACTGCAGGTTGATAGGGGATTATTTCAACACCAAGAACACATGGGTTTCACTGGGGATTGAACCCAGGACCTTCTGCGTGTAAAGCAGACGTGATTTCCACTACACTATGAAACCTTTGAAAACCTGCAAAGTAATGGCAATTAGAGACGAGTTTTGACCGCCAGGGAAAAAAAACCAAATTCGTAGCTCTGTTGGGGATGGAAGCCAAAACATCCCATCATTCGGCAACAAAGCCAAGAACTTCATATATTGTAGTTTAATTGAGTATTATTTCAACACCAAGAACAGATTGGTTTTACTGGGGATTGAACGCAAGACCTTCTGCGTGTTAAGCAGACGTGATGACCACTACTCTATGAAACCTGATGAAAAGTTACTGTGTATTGGCCAGCAGAGCAGAATTGTGACTGACGGGGCCTTTTTATTGCTGAAGGAAATTATTTTTGGTTAATGAAACACTTACAATTTTTATTACATATTTTACCAGTTTTATTCCTACAAAGGGATTTTGCTTAAAAGGAAGTTTACATTGAATGTGTTACTTTTTTCCACATAGTTTAGTTGTTTGCTTTTGTATTTAAAGGAACTATATATTTTGAAACAAACAGGATTTTTATAATATGGGATTATGTTTTCTGCTGAAATGGTCAATAAAAAAGAAACCCAAAATCGTAGTTCTCTTGGTGTTGGAAGCCAAAATATATTATCAGTTGGCAACAAAACAAAGAATTTCTTATGTTACAGGTTGATAGCAAATTACTTATACAGCGAAAACGGCTTGTTTTTACTGGATATTGAACCCAGGACCTTCTGTGTGTGAAGTAGACGTGATGACGAATCCACTATGAAACCTGTGAAATCCTGCAAAGTAATGGCATTTAGAGACGAGTTTTGACCGTCAGGGGAAAAAATAAATGATTTGTAGCTCTCTTGGTGATGGAAGCCAAAACATCCCGTCATTCGTCAACAAAGCCGAGAACTTCATATATTGTAGTTGGATAGCGTATTATTTCAACACTAAGAACTGATTGGTTTCACTGGGGATTGAACCCAGGACCTTCTGCGTGTTAAGCAGACGTGATGACCACTACACTATGAAACCTGACAAAAAGTTACTGTGTATTGGCTAGCAGAGCAGAATTGTGACTGACGGGGCCTTTTTATTGCTGAAGGAAAGTATTTTTGGTTAATGAAACATTTACAATTATTATTACATATTTTACCAGTTTTATTCCTACAAAGGGATTTTGCTTAAATTGAAGTTTATATTGAATGTGTTACTTTTTTCTCTATAGTTTGGTCTTTTGCTTTTGTATTTATGGGAACTATATATTTTGAAACAAATAGGATTTTTATAATATGGGATTATGTTTTCTGCTAAAATGGTCAATAAAAAAGAAACCAAAAATCGTAGTTCTCTTTGTGATGGAAGCCAAAATGTATTGTCATTTGGCAACGAAACCAAGAATTTCACATATTACAAGTCGATAGGAAATTACTTCAACACCAAAAACAGATTGGTTTCACTGGGCATTGAACCCAGGACCTTCTGCGTGTGAAGCAGATGTGATGACCACTACACTATGAAACCTTTGAAATCCTGGAAAGTAATGGCAATTTGAAACGAGTTTTGATTGCCAGGGGGAAAAAAACAAATTCGTAGCTCTGTTGGTGATGGAAGCTAAAACATCCCGTTATTCAGCAACAAAGCCAAGAATTTTATATACTGCAGGTTGATAGGGGATTATTTCAACACCAAGAACACATGGGTTTCACTGGGGATTGAACCCAGGACCTTCTGCGTGTAAAGCAGACGTGATTTCCACTACACTATGAAACCTTTGAAAACCTGCAAAGTAATGGCAATTAGAGACGAGTTTTGACCGCCAGGGAAAAAAAACCAAATTCGTAGCTCTGTTGGGGATGGAAGCCAAAACATCCCATCATTCGGCAACAAAGCCAAGAACTTCATATATTGTAGTTTAATTGAGTATTATTTCAACACCAAGAACAGATTGGTTTTACTGGGGATTGAACGCAAGACCTTCTGCGTGTTAAGCAGACGTGATGACCACTACTCTATGAAACCTGATGAAAAGTTACTGTGTATTGGCCAGCAGAGCAGAATTGTGACTGACGGGGCCTTTTTATTGCTGAAGGAAATTATTTTTGGTTAATGAAACACTTACAATTTTTATTACATATTTTACCAGTTTTATTCCTACAAAGGGATTTTGCTTAAAAGGAAGTTTACATTGAATGTGTTACTTTTTTCCACATAGTTTAGTTGTTTGCTTTTGTATTTAAAGGAACTATATATTTTGAAACAAACAGGATTTTTATAATATGGGATTATGTTTTCTGCTGAAATGGTCAATAAAAAAGAAACCCAAAATCGTAGTTCTCTTGGTGTTGGAAGCCAAAATATATTATCAGTTGGCAACAAAACAAAGAATTTCTTATGTTACAGGTTGATAGCAAATTACTTATACAGCGAAAACGGCTTGTTTTTACTGGATATTGAACCCAGGACCTTCTGTGTGTGAAGTAGACGTGATGACGAATCCACTATGAAACCTGTGAAATCCTGCAAAGTAATGGCATTTAGAGACGAGTTTTGACCGTCAGGGGAAAAAATAAATGATTTGTAGCTCTGTTGGTGATGGAAGCCAAAACATCCCGTCATTCGTCAACAAAGCCGAGAACTTCATATATTGTAGTTGGATAGCGTATTATTTCAACACTAAGAACTGATTGGTTTCACTGGGGATTGAACCCAGGACCTTCTGCGTGTTAAGCAGACGTGATGACCACTACACTATGAAACCTGACGAAAAGTTACTGTGTATTGGCTAGCAGAGCAGAATTGTGACTGACGGGGCCTTTTTATTGCTGAAGGAAAGTATTTTTGGTTAATGAAACATTTACAATTATTATTACATATTTTACCAGTTTTATTCCTACAAAGGGATTTTGCTTAAATTGAAGTTTATATTGAATGTGTTACTTTTTTCTCTATAGTTTGGTCTTTTGCTTTTGTATTTATGGGAACTATATATTTTGAAACAAATAGGATTTTTATAATATGGGATTATGTTTTCTGCTAAAATGGTCAATAAAAAAGAAACCAAAAATCGTAGTTCTCTTTGTGATGGAAGCCAAAATGTATTGTCATTTGGCAACGAAACCAAGAATTTCACATATTACAAGTCGATAGGAAATTACTTCAACACCAAAAACAGATTGGTTTCACTGGGCATTGAAGCCAGGACCTTCTGCGTGTGAAGCAAACGTGATGACCACTACACTATGAAACCTTTGAAATCCTGCAAAGTAATGGCAATTAGAGACGAGTTTTGACCGCCAGGGGAAAAAAAACAAATTCGTAGCTCTGTTGGTGATGGAAGCTAAAACATCCCGTTATTCGGCAACAAAGCCAAGAACTTCATATATTGTAGTTTAATTAAGTATTATTTCAACACCAAGAACAGATTGGTTTCACTGGGGATTGAACCCAGAACCTTCTGCGCGTAAACCAGACGTGATTTCCACTACACTATGAAACCTTTGAAAACCTGCAAAGTAATGACAATTAGAGACGAGTTTTGACCGCCAGGGAAAAAAAAAACAAATTCGTAGCTCTGTTGGGGATGGAAGCCAAAACATCCCATCATTCGGCAACAAAGGCAAGAACTTCATATATTGTAGATTAATTAAGTATTATTTCAACACCAAAAACAGATTGGTTTTACTGGGGATTGAACGCAGGACCTTCTGCGTGTTAAGCAGACGTGATGACCACTACTCTATGAAACCTGATGGAAAGTTACTGTGTATTGGCTAGCAGAGCAGAATTGTGACTGACGGGGCCTTTTTATTGCTGAAGGAAAGTATTTTTGGTTAATGAAACATTTACAATTATTATTACATATTTTACCAATTTTATTCCTACAAAGGGATTTTGCTTAAATTGAAGTTTATATTGAATGTGTTACTTTTTTCTCCAAACTTTGGTCTTTTGCTTTTGTATTTATGGGAACTATATATTTTGAAACAAATTGGATTTTTATAATCTGGGATTATGTTTTCTGCTAAAATGATCAATAAAAAAGAAACCCAAAATCGTAGTTCTCTTTGTGATGGAAGCCAAAATGTATTGTCATTTGGCAACGAAACCAAGAATTTCACATATTACAAGTCGATCGGAAATTACTTCAACACCAAAAACAGATTGGTTTCACTAGGGATTGAACCCAGGACCTTCTGCATGTGAAGCAGACGTGATGACCACTACACTATGAAACCTTTGAAAGCCTGCAAAGTAATGGCAATTAGAGACGAGTTTTGACCGCCAGGGGAAAAAAAACAAATTCGTAGCTCTGTTGGTGATGGAAGCTAAAACATCTCGTTATTCGGCAACAAAGCCAAGAACTTTATATACTGCAGGTTGATAGGGGATTATTTCAACACCAAGAACACATGGGTTTCACTGGGGATTGAACCCAGGATATTCTGTGTGTAAAGCAGACGTGATTTCTGCCTGCAAAGTAATGCAATTAGAGACGAGTTTTGACTGCCAGGGAAAAAAAAAACAAATTCGTAGCTCTGTTGGGGATGGAAGCCAAAACATCCAATCATTCGGCAACAAAGCCAAGAACTTCATATATTGTAGTTTAATTGAGTATTATTTCAACACCAAGAACAGATTGGTTTTACTGGGGATTGAACGCAGGACCTTCTGCGTGTTAAGCAGACGTGATGACCACTACTCTATGAAACCTGAAGGAAAATTACTGTGTATTGGCCAGCAGAGCAGAATTGTGACTGACAGGGCCTTTTTATTGCTGAAGGAAAGTATTTTTGGTTAATGAAACATTTACAATTTTTATTACATATTTTACCAGTTTTATTCCTACAAAGGGATTTTGCTTAAATTGAAGTTTATATTGAATGTGTTACTTTTTTCTCCATAGTTTGGTCCTTTGCATTTGTATTTATGGGAACTATATATTTTGAAACAAATAGGATTTTTATAATCTGGGATTATGTTTTCTGCTAAAATGGTCAATAAAAAAGAAACCCAAAATCGTAGTTCTCTTTGTGATGGAAGCCAAAATGTATTGTCATTTGGCAACGAAACCAAGAATTTCACATATTACAAGTCGATAGGAAATTACTTGTACACCAAAAACAGATTGGTTTCACTGGGGATTGAACCCAGGACCTTCTGCGTGTGAAGCAGACGTGATGACCACTACACTATGAAACCTTTGAAATCCTGCAAAGTAATGGCAATTAGAGACGAGTTTTGACCGCCAGGGGAAAAAAACAAATTCGTAGCTCTGTTGGTGATGGAAGCTAAAACATCCCGTTATTCGGCAACAAAGCCAAGGAACTTTATATACTGCAGGTTGATAGGGGATTATTTCAACACCAAGAACACATGGGTTTCACTGGGGATTGATCCCAGAACCTTCTGCGTGTAAAGCAGACGTGATTTCCACTACACTATGAAACTTTTGAAAGCCTGCAAAGTAATGGCAATTAGAGACGAGTTTTGACCGCCAGGATAAAAAAAAACAAATCCGTAGCTCTGTTGGGGATGGAAGCCAAAACATCCCATCATTCGGCAACAAAGCCAAGAACTTCATATATTGTAGTTTAATTGAGTATTATTTCAACACTAAGAACAGATTGGTTTTACTGGGGATTGAACGCCGGACCTTCTGTGTGTTAAGCAGACGTGATGACCACTACTCTATGAAACCTGATGAAAAGTTACTGTGTATTGGCTAGCAGAGTAGAATTGTGACTGACGGGGCCTTTTTTATTGCTGAAGGAAATTAATTTTGGTTAATGAAACATTTACAATTTTTATTACATATTTTACCAGTTTTATTCCTACAAAGGGATTTTGCTTAAAAGGAAGTTTACATTGAATGTGTTACTTTTTTCCACATAGTTTAGTTGTTTGCATTTGTATTTAAAGGAACTATATATTTTGAAACAAACAGGATTTTTATAATATGGGATTATGTTTTCTGCTAAAATGGTCAATAAAAAAGAAACCCAAAATCGTAGTTCTCTTGGTGATGGAAGCCAAAATATATTATCAGTTGGCAACAAAACCAAGAATTTCATATGTTACAGGTTGATAGCAAATTACTTCAACAGCGAAAACCGCTTGTTTTTACTGGGGATTGAACCCAGGACCTTCTGCGTGTGAAGTAGACGTGTTGACGACTCCACTATGAAACCTGTGAAATCCTGCAAAGTAATGTCATTTAGAGACGAGTTTTGACCGCCAGAGGAAAAAAACCAAATTCGTAGCTCTGTTGGTGATGGAAGCTAAAACATCCCGTTATTCGGCAACAAAGCCAAGAACTTTATATACTGCAGGTTGATAGGGGATTATTTCAACACTAAGAACACATGGGTTTCACTGGGGATTGAACCCAGGACCTTCTGCGTGTAAAGCAGACGTGATTTCCACTACACTATGAAACCTTTGAAAGCCTGCAAAGTATTGGCAATTAGAGACGAGTTTTGACCGCCAGGGAAAAAAAAAACAAATTCGTAGCTCTGTTGGGGATGGAAGCCAAAACATCTCATCATTCAGCAACAAAGCCAAGAACTTCATATATTGTAGTTTAATTGAGTATTATTTCAACACCAAGAACAAGTTGGTTTTACTGGGGATTGAATGCAGGACCTTCTGCGTGTTAAGCAGACGTGATGACCACTACTCTATGAAACCTGATGGAAAGTTACTGTGTTTTGGCTAGCAGAGCAGAATTGTGACTGACGGGGCCTTTTTATTGCTGAAGGAAAGTATTTTTGGTTAATGAAACATTTACAATTTTATTACATATTTTACCAGTTTTATTCCTACAAAGGGATTTTGCTTAAAAGGAAGTTTACATTGAATGTGTTACTTTTTTCCACATAGTTTAGTTGTTTGCTTTTGTATTTAAAGGAACTATATATTTTGAAACAAACAGGATTTTTATAATATGGGATTATGTTTTCTGCTAAAATGGTCAATAAAAAAGAAACCCAAAATTGTAGTTCTCTTGGTGATAAAAGCCAAAATGTATTATCAGTTGGCAACAAAACAAAGAATTTCATATGTTACAGGTTGATAGCAAATTACTTCAACAGCGAAAACGGCTTGTTTTTACTGGGGATTGAACCCAGGACCTTCTGCGTGTGAAGTAGACGTGATGACGACTACATTATGAAACCTGTGAAATCCTGCAAAGTAATGGCATTTAGAGACGAGTTTTGACCGCCAGGGGAAAAAAAAAAATAATTTTTAGTTCTGTTTGTGATGGAAGCCAAAACAACCCGTCATACGGCAACAAAGCCGAGAACTTCATATATTGTAGTTGGATAGCGTATTATTTCAACACTAAGAACAGATTGGTTTCACTGGGGATTGACCACAGGACCTTCTGCGTGTTAAGCAGACGTGATGACCACTACACTATGAAACCTGACGATAAGTTATTGTGTATTGGCTAGCAGAGCAGAATTGTGACTGACGGGGCCTTTTTATTGCTGAAGGAAAGTATTTTTGGTTAATGAAACATTTACAATTTTATTTCATATTTTACCAGTTTTATTCCTACAAAGGGATTTTGCTTAAAAGGAAGTTTACATTGAATGTGTTACTTTTTTCCACATAGTTTAGTTGTTTGCTTTTGTATTTAAAGGAACTATATATTTTGAAACAAACAGGATTTTTATAATATGGGATTATGTTTTCTGCTAAAATGGTCAATAAAAAAGAAACCCAAAATCGTAGTTCTCTTGGTGATAAAAGCCAAAATGTATTATCAGTTGGCAACAAAACAAAGAATTTCATATGTTACAGGTTGATAGCAAATTACTTCAACAGCGAAAACGGCTTGTTTTTACTGGGGATTGAACCCAGGACCTTCTGCGTGTGAAGTAGACGTGATGACGACTACACTATGAAACCTGTGAAATCCTGCAAAGTAATGGCATTTAGAGACGAGTTTTGACCACCAGGGGAAAAAAAAAATAATTTTTATTTCTGTTTGTGATGGAAGCCAAAACAGCCCGTCATACGGCAACAAAGCCGAGAACTTCATATATTGTAGTTGGATAGCGTATTATTTCAACACTAAGAACAGATTGGTTTCACTGGGGATTGAACACAGGACCTTCTGCGTGTTAAGCAGACGTGATGACCACTACTCTATGAAACCTGAAGGAAAATTACTGTGTATTGGCCAGCAGAGCAGAATTGTGACTGACAGGGCCTTTTTATTGCTGAAGGAAAGTATTTTTGGTTAATGAAACATTTACAATTTTATTTCATATTTTACCAGTTTTATTCCTACAAAGGGATTTTGCTTAAAAGGAAGTTTACATTGAATGTGTTACTTTTTTCCACATAGTTTAGTTGTTTGCTTTTGTATTTAAAGGAACTATATATTTTGAAACAAATAGGATTTTTATAATATGGGATTATGTTTTCTGCTAAAATGGTCAATAAAAAAGAAACCCAAAATCGTAGTTCTCTTTGTGATGGAAGCCAAAATGTATTGTCATTTGGCAATGAAACCAAGAATTTCACATATTACAAGTCGATAGGAAATTACTTCAACACCAAAAACACATTGGTTTCACCGGGGATTGAACCCAGGACCTTCTGCGTGTGAAGCAGACGTGATGACCACTACACTATGAAACCTTTGAAATTTTGCAAAGTAATGGCAATTAGAGACGAGTTTTGATCGCCAGGGGAAAAAAAAACAAATTCGTAGCTCTGTTGGTGATGGAAGCTAAAACATCCCGTTATTCGGCAACAAAGCCAAGAACCTTATATACTGCAGGTTGATAGGGGATTATTTCAACACCAAGAACACATGGGTTTCACTGGGGATTGAACCCAGGACCTTCTGCGTGTAAAGCAGACGTCATTTCCACTACACTATGAAATCTTTGAAAGCCTGCAAAGTAATGGCAATTAGAGACGAGTTTTGACCGCCAGGGGAAAAAAAAACAAATTCGTAGCTCTGTTGGGGATGGAAGCCAAAACATCCCATCATTCGGCAACAAAGCCAAGAACTTCATAAATTGTAGTTTAATTGAGTGTTATTTCAACACCAAGAACAGATTGGTTTTACTGGGGATTGAACGCAGGACCTTCTGCGTGTTACGCAGACGTGATGACCACTACTCTATGAAACCTGATGGAAAGTTACTGTGTATTGGCTAGCAGAGTAGAATTGTGACTGACGGGGCCTTTTTTATTGCTGAAGGAAATTAATTTTGGTTAATGAAACATTTACAATTTTTATTACATATTTTACCAGTTTTATTCCTACAAAGGGATTTTGCTTAAAAGGAAGTTTACATTGAATGTGTTACTTTTTTCCACATAGTTTAGTTGTTTGCATTTGTATTTAAAGGAACTATATATTTTGAAACAAACAGGATTTTTATAATATGGGATTATGTTTTCTGCTAAAATGGTCAATAAAAAAGAAACCCAAAATCGTAGTTCTCTTGGTGATGGAAGCCAAAATATATTATCAGTTGGCAACAAAACCAAGAATTTCATATGTTACAGGTTGATAGCAAATTACTTCAACAGCGAAAACGGCTTGTTTTTACTGGGGATTGAACCCAGGACCTTCTGCGTGTGAAGTAGACGTGTTGACGACTCCACTATGAAACCTGTGAAATCCTGCAAAGTAATGTCATTTAGAGACGAGTTTTGACCGCCAGGGGAAAAAAACCAAATTCGTAGCTCTGTTGGTGATGGAAGCTAAAACATCCCGTTATTCGGCAACAAAGCCAAGAACTTTATATACTGCAGGTTGATAGGGGATTATTTCAACACTAAGAACACATGGGTTTCACTGGGGATTGAACCCAGGACCTTCTGCGTGTAAAGCAGACGTGATTTCCACTACACTATGAAACCTTTGAAAGCCTGCAAAGTATTGGCAATTAGAGACGAGTTTTGACCGCCAGGGAAAAAAAAAACAAATTCGTAGCTCTGTTGGGGATGGAAGCCAAAACATCTCATCATTCAGCAACAAAGCCAAGAACTTCATATATTGTAGTTTAATTGAGTATTATTTCAACACCAAGAACAAGTTGGTTTTACTGGGGATTGAATGCAGGACCTTCTGCGTGTTAAGCAGACGTGATGACCACTACTCTATGAAACCTGATGGAAAGTTACTGTGTTTTGGCTAGCAGAGCAGAATTGTGACTGACGGGGCCTTTTTATTGCTGAAGGAAAGTATTTTTGGTTAATGAAACATTTACAATTTTATTGCATATTTTACCAGTTTTATTCCTACAAAGGGATTTTGCTTAAAAGGAAGTTTACATTGAATGTGTTACTTTTTTCCACATAGTTTAGTTGTTTGCTTTTGTATTTAAAGGAACTATATATTTTGAAACAAACAGGATTTTTATAATATGGGATTATGTTTTCTGCTAAAATGGTCAATAAAAAAGAAACCCAAAATTGTAGTTCTCTTGGTGATAAAAGCCAAAATGTATTATCAGTTGGCAACAAAACAAAGAATTTCATATGTTACAGGTTGATAGCAAATTACTTCAACAGCGAAAACGGCTTGTTTTTACTGGGGATTGAACCCAGGACCTTCTGCGTGTTAAGTAGACGTGATGACGACTACATTATGAAACCTGTGAAATCCTGCAAAGTAATGGCATTTAGAGACGAGTTTTGACCGCCAGGGGAAAAAAAAAAATAATTTTTAGTTCTGTTTGTGATGGAAGCCAAAACAACCCGTCATACGGCAACAAAGCCGAGAACTTCATATATTGTAGTTGGATAGCGTATTATTTCAACACTAAGAACAGATTGGTTTCACTGGGGATTGACCACAGGACCTTCTGCGTGTTAAGCAGACGTGATGACCACTACACTATGAAACCTGACGATAAGTTATTGTGTATTGGCTAGCAGAGCAGAATTGTGACTGACGGGGCCTTTTTATTGCTGAAGGAAAGTATTTTTGGTTAATGAAACATTTACAATTTTATTTCATATTTTACCAGTTTTATTCCTACAAAGGGATTTTGCTTAAAAGGAAGTTTACATTGAATGTGTTACTTTTTTCCACATAGTTTAGTTGTTTGCTTTTGTATTTAAAGGAACTATATATTTTGAAACAAACAGGATTTTTATAATATGGGATTATGTTTTCTGCTAAAATGGTCAATAAAAAAGAAACCCAAAATCGTAGTTCTCTTGGTGATAAAAGCCAAAATGTATTATCAGTTGGCAACAAAACAAAGAATTTCATATGTTACAGGTTGATAGCAAATTACTTCAACAGCGAAAACGGCTTGTTTTTACTGGGGATTGAACCCAGGACCTTCTGCGTGTGAAGTAGACGTGATGACGACTACACTATGAAACCTGTGAAATCCTGCAAAGTAATGGCATTTAGAGACGAGTTTTGACCACCAGGGGAAAAAAAAAATAATTTTTATTTCTGTTTGTGATGGAAGCCAAAACAGCCCGTCATACGGCAACAAAGCCGAGAACTTCATATATTGTAGTTGGATAGCGTATTATTTCAACACTAAGAACAGATTGGTTTCACTGGGGATTGAACACAGGACCTTCTGCGTGTTAAGCAGACGTGATGACCACTACACTATGAAACCTGACGATAAGTTACTGTGTATTGGCTAGTAGAGCAGAATTGTGACTGACGGGGCCTTTTTATTGCTGAAGGAAAGTATTTTTGGTTAATGAAACATTTACAATTATTATTACATATTTTACCAGTTTTATTCCTACAAAGGGATTTTGCTTAAATTGAAGTTTATATTGAATGTGTTACTTTTTTCTCCATAGTTTGGTCTTTTGCTTTTGTATTTATGGGAACTATATATTTTGAAACAAATAGGATTTTTATAATATGGGATTATGTTTTCTGCTAAAATGGTCAATAAAAAAGAAACCCAAAATCGTAGTTCTCTTTGTGATGGAAGCCAAAATGTATTGTCATTTGGCAATGAAACCAAGAATTTCACATATTACAAGTCGATAGGAAATTACTTCAACACCAAAAACACATTGGTTTCACCGGGGATTGAACCCAGGACCTTCTGCGTGTGAAGCAGACGTGATGACCACTACACTATGAAACCTTTGAAATTTTGCAAAGTAATGGCAATTAGAGACGAGTTTTGATCGCCAGGGGAAAAAAAAACAAATTCGTAGCTCTGTTGGTGATGGAAGCTAAAACATCCCGTTATTCGGCAACAAAGCCAAGAACCTTATATACTGCAGGTTGATAGGGGATTATTTCAACACCAAGAACACATGGGTTTCACTGGGGATTGAACCCAGGACCTTCTGCGTGTAAAGCAGACGTCATTTCCACTACACTATGAAATCTTTTAAAGCCTGCAAAGTAATGGCAATTAGAGACGAGTTTTGACCGCCAGGGGAAAAAAAAACAAATTCGTAGCTCTGTTGGGGATGGAAGCCAAAACATCCCATCATTCGGCAACAAAGCCAAGAACTTCATAAATTGTAGTTTAATTGAGTGTTATTTCAACACCAAGAACAGATTGGTTTTACTGGGGATTGAACGCAGGACCTTCTGCGTGTTACGCAGACGTGATGACCACTACTCTATGAAACCTGATGGAAAGTTACTGTGTATTGGCTAGCAGAGCAGACTTGTGACTGACGGGGCCTTTTTATTGCTGAAGGAAAGTATTTTTAGTTAATGAAACATTTACAACTTTTATTACATATTTTACCAGTTTTATTCCTACAAAGGGATTTTGCTTAAAGGTAAGTTTACATTGAATGTGTTACTTTTTTCCACATAGTTTAGTTGTTTGCTTTTGTATTTAAAGGAACTATATATTTTGAAACAAACAGGATTTTTATAATATGGGATTATGTTTTCTGCTAAAATGGTCAATAAAAAAGAAACCCAAAATCATAGTTCTCTTGGTGAGGGAAGCCAAAATATATTATCAGCTGGCAACAAAACCAAGAATTTCATATGTTACAGGTTGATAGCAAATTATTTCCCATAATTCGGCAACAAAGCCAAGAACTTCATACATTGTAGTTTAATTGAGTATTATTTCAACACCAAGAACAGATTGGTTTTACTGGGGATTGAACGCAGGACCTTCTGCGTGTTAAGCAGACGTGATGACCACTACTCTATGAAACCTTTGAAATCCTGCAAAGTAATGGCAATTAGAGTCGAGTTTTGACCGCCAGGGGAAAAAAAACAAATTCGTAGCTCTGTTGGTGATGGAAGCTAAAACATCCCGTTATTCGACAACAAAGGCAAGAACTTTATATACTGCAGGTTGATAGGGGATTATTTCAACACCAAGAACACATGGGTTTCACTGGGGATTGAACCCAGGACCTTCTGCGTGTAAAGCAGACGTGATTTCCACTACACTATGAAACCTTTGAATGCCTGCAAAGTAATGGCAATTAGAGACGAGTTTTGACCGCCAGGGAAAAAAAAAACAAATTCGTAGCTCTGTTGGGGATGGAAGCCAAAACATCCCATCATTCGGCAACAAAGCCAAGAACTTCATATGTTGTAGTTTAATTGAGTATTATTTCAACACCAAGAACAGATTGGTTTTACTGGGGATTGAACGCAGGACCTTCTGCATGCTAAGCAGACGTGATGACCACTACTCTATGAAACCTGATGGAAAGTTACTGTGTATTGGCCAGCAGAGCAGAATTGTGACTGACGGGGCCTTTTTATTGCTGAAGGAAAGTATTTTTGGTTAATGAAACATTTACAATTTTTATTACATATTTTACCAGTTTTATTCCTACAAAGGGATTTTGCTTAAAAGGAAGTTTAAATTGAATGAGTTACTTTTTTCCACATAGTTTAGTTGTTTGCTTTTGTATTTAAAGGAACTATATATTTTGAAACAAACAGGATTTTTATAATATGGGATTATGTTTTCTGCTAAAATGGTCAATAAAAAAGAAACCCAAAATCGTAGTTCTCTTGGTGATGGAAGCCAAAATATATTATCAGTTGGCAACAAAACAAAGAATTTCATATGTTACAGGTTGATAGCAAATTACTTCAACAGCAAAAACGGCTTGTTTTTACTGGGGATTGAACCCAGGACCTTCTGCGTGTGAAGTAGACGTGATGACGACTCCACTATGAAACCTGTGAAATCCTGCAAAGTAATGGCATTTAGAGACGAGTTTTGACCGCCAGGGGAAAAAAAAAATAATTTGTAGTTCTGTTTGTGATGGAAGCCAAAACATCCCGTCAATCGGCAACAAAGCCGAGAACTTCATATATTGTAGTTGGATAGCGTATTATTTCAACACTAAGAACAGATTGGTTTCACTGGATATTAAACCCAGGACCTTCTGCGTGTTAAGCAGACGTGATGACCTCTACACTATGAAACCTGATGAAAAGTTACTGTGTATTGGCTAGCAGAGCAGAATTGTGACTGACGGGGCCTTTTTATTGCTGAAGGAAAGTATTGTTGGTTAATGAAACATTTACAATTATTATAACATATTTTACCAGTTTTATTCCTACAAAGGGATTTTGCTTAAATTGAAGTTTATATTGAATGTGTTACTTTTTTCTCCATAGTTTGGTCTTTTGCTTTTGTATTTATGGGAACTATACATTTTGAAACAAATAGGATTTTTTTAATATGGGATTATGTTTTCTGCTAAAATGGTCAATAAAAAAGAAACCCAAAATCGTAGTTCTCTTGGTGAAGGAAGCCAAAATATATTATCAGTTGGCAACAAAACAAAGAATTTCATATGTTACAGGTTGATAGCAAATTACTTCAACAGCGAAAACGGCTTGTTTTTACTGGGGAGTGAACCCAGGACCTTCTGCGTGTGAAGTAGACGTGATGACGACTCCACTATGAAACCTGTGAAATACTGCAAAGTAATGGCATTTAGAGACGAGTTTTGACCGCCAGGGGAAAAAAAAAAAATAATTTGTAGTTCTGTTTGTGATGGAAGCCAAGACATCCCGTCATTCGGCAACAAAGCCGAGAACTTCATATATTGGAGTTGGATAGCGTATTATTTCAACACTAAGAACAGATTGGTTTCACTGGGGATTGAACCCAGGACTAGAGATGAGCGAACCGGTCGCGGTTCGGCTCGAGTCGGTTCACCGAACGGGGGTCCCGTTCGAGTTCGGTTCGTCGAACTTTCGACAAATCGAACTCGAACCAATAGGCTATAATAAGAGGCAATCACAAACACATAAAAATGCATTATAAATGTACACAAACAGTTAATAAACATTGCCATAACACTTACCGGTCCCCGCGATCCCTCCTGTACTCTGTGTCCTGCCGCTATTCCATCCAATGATCGCTGAATCCTCCCCGTGACCAGCACTGCCAGCTGAGATGCAGGACCTATCATGACGTCAAAATAGCCATGTGACCAGTCACGTGGCTATTATCTCATTGGCTACAGACTGGTCACATGACTATGACGCGTCATGTAGGACCTGCGAGTGCATCTCTCCGGTACACGGTGCACATATGTGTATCGCCGTGTACCGGCGACATGCTCTAGCACACGGTTGACTCCCCGTTCCGTTAGGAACCGGCTGACACAGCCGGTCATTAATAGAGATCACTGTTGCCATAGCAACGCAGTTATCGGTGACGTCACCGCTAACCGCGGCTCCGAGAGCACCGTTGCTATGGTAACGCGTCTGTCAGCATTACCGCTGTTACCGCTGACAGCCAGCACTGATCACTCACGGAGTGAAGGCTGCACGCTGCTTCCCGATTGTAGTGAGGATTGTAGTGAGGATGAGGTTCCTCAGCCCCAAGTGATGAGCTGGGTAATCTCATCCTCACTACAATCGTCACTACTACTACACTAGTGAGGATTGTAGTGAGGATGAGGTTCCTCAGCCCCAAGTGATGAGCTGGGTAAACTCTTCCTCACTACAATCGTCACTACTACTACACTAGTGATGATTGTAGTGAGGATGAGGTTCCTCAGCCCCAAGTGATGAGCTGGGTAAACTTATCCTCACTACAATCGTCACTACTACTACACTAGTGAGGATTGTAGTGAGGATGAGGTTCCTCAGCCCCAAGTGATGAGCTGGGTAAACTCATCCTCACTACAATCATCACTACTACTACACTAGTGAGGATTGTAGTGAGGATGAGGTTCCTCAGCCCCAAGTGATGAGCTGGTGAACCTCATCCTCACTACAATCGTCACTACTACTACACTAGAAAGAAAGAAGACAGAAGAGCAGGATCGTGGAGGGCTGACAGGGGGTAATAAAGATGGAGTCTCTAATGTGTCTGTGTATTTATTTCTATTAAAGTTTTTTTTTCTCTGTGTGGTTTTTTTTTAACCCTTTATTGGAGATTCTTAATGGCCGGGTCAAACGTGCCTGACATTAAGAATCTCTGGCTTAATACTGGCTAGTAAATCAAAGCCAGTATTAACTCATGATTACCCAACAAGCCACCCGGCTTCAGGGCTGTTGGAAGAGTTGGATACAGCGCCAGATGATGGCGCTTCTATGAGAGCGCCATTTTCTGGGACGGCTGCGGACTGAAATTCGCAGCAGAGGCGCCCAGAAACCTCGGGCTAACCTGTGCTGCGGATTCCAATCCCCAGCTGCCTAGTTGTACCCGGCTGGACACAAAAAATGGGACGAAGCCCACGTCATTAGTTTTTTAATTATTTCATGAAATAAGTGAAATAATTAAAAAAAACGGGCTTCCCTATATTTTTGGTTCCCAGCCGGGTACAAATAGGCAACTGGGGGTTGGAGGCAGCCCGTGGCTGCCTGCTGTACCTGGCTAGCATACAAAAATATGGCAAAGCCCACGTCATTTTTTTGGTGGGCAAAAAAATTCTGCATACAGTCCTGGATGGAGTATGCTGAGCCTTGTAGTTCTGCAGCTGCTGTCTGCTCTTCTCCATACAGACACACAGCAGCTGCAGAACTACAAGGCTCAGCATACTCCATCCAGGACTGTATGCAGAAGTTTTTTGCCCCCTGAAAAAATTATGTGGGCTTCGCCATATTTTTGTATGTTAGCCAGGTACAGCAGGCAGGTACGGCTGCCCCCCACCCCCAGTTGCCTATTTGTACCCGGCTGGGAACCAAAAATAAAGGGAAGCCCTTTTTTTATTATTTCATGAATTTCATTAAATAATTAGAAAACAAATGACGTAGGCTTCGCCCCATTTTTGTGTCCAGCCAGGTACAACTAGGCAGCTGGGGATTGGAATCCGCAGCACAGGTTGGCCTGAGCTTTCTGGGCCCCACTGCTGCGAATTGCAGTCTGCAGCCGCCTCAGAAAATGGCATTTTCAAAGAAGCGCCATCTTCTGGCGCTGTATCCAACTCTTCCAGCACCTGCCTGCTTTACCTGGCTAGCATACAAAAATATGGCGAAGCTCACGTCCTTTTTTTGTAGTTTTTTGGCAAAAAAAATAAAAAATGCTTCCCTGGATTTTCCATTGCCAGTGAAGGTAACACCAAGCAGTGGGGGTTAGCAGCCAGTAGCTGCTTGGATTACCCTTAGCTAGCAATACAAAAAATGCAGCGGGAGCCCATATATATTTTTTTTAATTATTTATTTAAATAACTAAAAACAAAATGGGCTTCCCTGTATTTTGATTGCTGGACATCACAGTGCTGTAAAAATAAATCTTTAAAAAAATGACGTAGCGCTCCGCGGTATTTTTGATTCTCAGCGCAGATAAAGCAGACAGCTATGGGTTGCCACCCCCATCTGCCTGCCGTTACCTTGGTTGGCAATCAAAATACAGGAAAGCCCATTAATTTTTTCTATTTAAAAAATAGTTAAAAAAAAAATGACGTTGGGTCCCCCCATTTTTGATAGCCAGCTAAGGTAAAGCAGACGGTTGTAGCCTGAAAACCACAGCTGGCAGCTTTACCGTGGTTGGGGATCCAATGTGGAGGTCCCCTCAGGCTCTTTTTTATAATTATTTTATAAATATTAATAATTACACAATAAAAGTAGGGTCCCCCCAAATTGGATCACCAGCCAAGGTAAAGCGGACAGCTGTGGTCTGGTATTCTCAGGGTGGGAAGGTACATAGTTATTGGGCCTTCACAGCCTAAAAATAGCAGGCCGCAGGCACCCCAGATGTGGCGCATCCACTAGATGCGCCAATCCTGGCGCTTCACCCCAGCTCATCCCGTGCCCTGGTGCAGTGGCAAACGGGGTAATAAATCGGGTTGATACTAGCTGTAAAGTCACCTGAGATCAAGCCCAGCAGTTTGTGATGTTATGGCGTCTATTAGATACCCAACATCATAAACTGTCAGTACTAACAAAAAAAAAAAATCGACAAAAGAAATTTATTTGAAAAAACAGTCCCCAAAACATTTCCTCTTTCACCAATTTATTGTAAGAAAAAAAATAAAGGGGTCCCACGACGAATCTGGACTGTCTAGAATATGGGGGGGAGACACTCAGGGAACGTATCCCCCATTTTCTAGGAGTGCGGACCCTTCATGTGAGGAGTGTGGGTGCAATGAATCTGCACTCACTCTCCCCGGGTCCACAGCAGCAGAGTCCATGTCGTAATGGTTGCTACCAAAGCTGCAATGCCCTACTCATGAGGTAAGGGCATGCCTAATCAGGAGAACTACTGTAGAGGAAGCTCTGCTCACTGGTATATAGGTGCTCAGAGGTAATAATAGATAAAATTAGTGAGTAGCCTCGGCACTCTAAATCTCCCAGACTAAGTCAGTAAGTCACAATGGATAGTAATGCAAAATCACTCTTTATTGGTCCGTATTAAGAAAAAAAAATTTTTCATAAGCATATATGTTTTTGTCCAAAACAAGTTACAAATGACGTTTCGGCCTGAGCCTTCGTCAGATTGGACTTATCTGCATGTAATCATGAAAAATGACAATAATCAGTATCACATAAGAGTGAGAGAACAATAACATAAACTCGAACAATGTAGAGGTACAATTGGGATGCAGCAAAAAAATTGCAACACAGCAAGAAATGAAACACATGATACAAATGTCATAATACAGTACAAGGACAATATAGTAATGACAAATATGGGGTCAGAGTAGGCTTAGACAGCTCTGGTACGAAAAAGATGTCAATCATAAAGTAACATGTGCAGTAGGTGTAGAGCTACAGTATGCATGGCAGAGCTAATGGGTAGACCGACCATAGAAAAAGAGCAGAGAAAAAGTGGAGAAAAAGTGGAGAAAAAATGGATAAAAAGTGGAGAAAAAGTGAAGAAAAAGTGGAGAAAAAGTGGAGAAAAAGTGGAGAAAAAAATGGATAAAAAGTGGATAAAAAGTGGAGAAAAAAATGGATAAAAAGTGGAGAAAAAGTGGAGAAAAAGTGGAGAAGTGGAGAAGAAGTGGAGAAAAAGTGGAGAAAAAGTGGAGCACCCTTTGGTGCCTTTCATGTGGCACTAAGGGGTGCTTAGCTTTGTATTTAGCCAAAAAAATGAAAACAAAATGACGTAGGGTTCCCCCTAGTTTTGTAGCCAGCTAGGGTAAAGCAGACGGCTGCAGCCTGCAGGCCACAGCTGGCAACCTCACCTTGGCTGGTAATCCAAAACTGAGGGCACCCCACGCTGTTATTTTAAATTAAATAAATAATTAAAAAAAAAAACACGTAGGGGTCCCCAAAATTGGATCACCAGCCAAGGTAAAGCAGACAGCTGAGGCCTGATATTCTCAGACTAGGGAGGTCCATGGTTATTGGACTCTCCCCAGCCTAAAAATAGCAGGCCGCAGCCGCCCCAGAAGTGGCGCATCCATTAGATGCGCCAATCCCGGTGCTTCGCCCCAGCTCATCCCGCGCCCTGGTGTGGTGGCAAACGGGGTAATATATGGGGTTAATACCAGATGTGTAATATCACCTGGCATTAAGCCCTGGGGTTGGTGAGGTCAGGCGTCTATCAGATACCCGACATCACCAACCCAGTCAGTAATAAAAAAAAATAGACGACAAACACATTTTTATTTGAAAAAACACTCCCCAAAACATTAACTCTTTAACCAATTTATTAGAATGAAAAACAAATCCAGGTCTGGTGTAATCCAAGGGGTTGCCATGACGATCCACACTGTCCCAGTCAATGAAGAGCAGGATGTTCCCCATTGGCTGGGAGAGCAGTGCAGTGACCTGAGCTAACATCAATGGGTCAGCCCAGGTCACTGCAGGGGATGACAAGTGCTGCTGTCAGCGAGGTACATTACCTGCGCTGATCTCCAGCACACTGACAGCCCCTGTCACTGAGTTCAATGACCGCCGCCTTCACAGCCAAGAATCGCGAGAGGCCCGTGACGTCACCGCTAGTCAGTCTCGGGTCGGAAGCGAGAGAAGGTGATGTGACAAGCGGCGGCCATGAAGGACAGTGACAGCGCTGAGGTCGGGATGGCGGGACTTCATCACCGCAGGCAGGGCCGGCTCCAGGTTTTTGTGGGCCCCGGGCGGAAGAGTCCCAGTGGGCCCCATAAACACGCAGACACACACACATACACAGATACATACACGTACATATACATATTTAAAGGCAAGCTCACAAAAATACATATAAACAGACAAATCTATACAGTCATATACACTGACATACATAGATACACATCATACATGCATACATACAGAGACACACACTGCTATGCTGCATACATACATACATACAGACACACACATACTGCTCTGCATGCATACATACATATAGACAGACACACACACACTGCTCTGCTACATACATACATATAGACAGACACACACATACTGCTCTGCTGCATACATACATACAGACACACACACACACACTGCTCTGCTGCATACATACATACAAACAGACACGCATACTGCTCTGCTGCATACATACATGCATACATACATACAAACAGACACGCATACTGCTCTTCTGCATACATACATACATACATACAGACAGACACGCATACTGCTCTGCATGCATACATACAGACACGCATACTGCTCTGCTGCATACATACATGCATACATACAGACAGACACGCATATTGCCCTGCTGCATACATATATACATACAGACACGCATACTACTCTGCTACATATATACATACATACATAGACACGCATACTGCTCTGCTGCATATATACAGACACGCATACTACTCTGCTACATATATACATACATACATAGACACGCATACTGCTCTGCTGCATATATACATACATACATACAGACACGCATACTACTCTGCTACATATATACATACATACATAGACACGCATACTGCTCTGCTGCATATATACATACATACATATAGACACGCATACTGCTCTGCTGCATATATACATACATACATACAGACACGTATACTGCTCTGCTGCATACATACATGCATACATACAGACACGCATACTGCTCTGCTGCATACATACATGCATACATACAGACACGAATACTGCTCTGCTGCATACATACATGCATACATACAGACAGACACGCATATTGCTCTGCTGCATATATATATACATACATACAGACACGCATACTACTCTGCTACATATATACATACATACATACATACAGACACGCATACTGCTCTGCTGCATATATATATACATACACGCATACTGCTCTGCTACATATATACATACATACAGACACGTATACTGCTCTGCTGCATACATACATGCATACATACAGACAGACACGCATATTGCTCTGCTGCATATATATATACATACAGACACGCATACTACTCTGCTACATATATACATACATACATACAGACACGCATACTGCTCTGCTGCATATATACATACATACACGCATACTGCTCTGCTGCATATATACATACATACATACATACAGACATGCATACTGCTCTGCTACATGTATACTTACATACAGACACGTATACTGCTCTGCTGCATACATACATGCATACATACAGACAGACACGCATACTACTCTGCTACATATATACATACATACATACAGACACGCATACTGCTCTGCTGCATATATACATACATACACGCATACTGCTCTGCTGCATATATACATACATACATACATACACGCATACTGCTCTGCTGAATATATACATACATACAGACACGCATACTGCTCTGCTGCATACATACATACATACAGACACATATACTGCTCTGCTGCATACATACATACATACATACAGACACGCATACTGCTCTGCTGCATATATACATACATACACGCATACTGCTCTGCTGCATATATACATACATACAGACACGCATACTGCTCTGCTGCATATATACATACATACACGCATACTGCTCTGCTGCATACATACATACATACAGACACGTATACTGCTCTGCTGCATACATACATGCATACATACAGACACGCATATTGCTCTGCTGCATATATATATACATACAGACACGCATACTACTCTGCTACATATATACATACATACAGACACGTATACTGCTCTGCTGCATACATACATGCATACATACAGACAGACACGCATATTGCTCTGCTGCATATATATATACATACATACAGACACGCATACTACTCTGCTACATATATACATACATACATACATACAGACACGCATACTGCTCTGCTGCATATATACATACATACAGACACGCATACTGCTCTGCTGCATATATACATGCATACATACAGACAGACACGCATATTGCTCTGCTGCATATATATATACATACAGACACGCATACTACTCTGCTACATATATACATACATACAGACTCGTATACTGCTCTGCTGCATACATACATACATGCATACATACAGACAGACACGCATATTGCTCTGCTGCATATATATATACATACATACAGACACGCATACTACTCTGCTACATATATACATACATACATACAGACACGCATACTGCTCTGCTGCATATATACATACATACAGACACGCATACTGCTCTGCTGCATATATACATACATACAGACACGTATACTGCTCTGCTGCATATATATATACATACATACAGACACGTATACTGCTCTGCTGCATATATACATGCATACATACAGACATGCATACTGCTCTGCTGCATATATACATACATACAGACACGCATACTGCTTTGCTGCATATATACATACATACATGCATACTGCTCTGCTGCATATATACATACAGGTTTTTGTATAGACTGACTGTAGGTTCTTGCTATTTTAAGACGGCGAAATGTGGGCCCAGTGATTGAGTATTTAAAACCTTAACTGGGTAATAGTGAGGGGTTTTTTGATCAGTGACTAAGGGGAAAATGGGAGCAAGTGTGACATCCCAGTAATACTGAGAATATTTTAGGTGGCTTTATACTCCCTAGTTATAACTGTGGGGACAATTTAGAATTGGCTAAAACTGCCCGGTCAGTGCTGGGCACTAGTTGGTAGTGATCTATAAATTATTATGCCTTATTATGCCTGCCAAGAGTAAAAAGATGTCTTAAATTGACTATATTGATCGGAGCAGATATTAGTAACGTCTGATCCGTTTTGAGCCGCAATATGCGTGCCAAAGATGGGAAACTATGTACTAACTGAGTTGTGAGTCTACTTAAATTCCGTCCGAATTTCCGGTCTGGGTACTACATCAAAATGTGAACTATTTTTCTGTCTGGGCTGGAGCTGATCCGTCCTTGTTTTTCATGGACAGAAAATGCTATATTAAAATGTCGGACCTACTTTGCATCCCGGACCTTCCGGGTTAAGTTGACCCGCAAGTGCGTTCCACAGACCGGAAATGACACACGATTCAATGCCGGATCTAGTGTAAATCCCGCCCCCACTTCCGGTTACGTCACACATCTCCCGCGGCATTTAAACCCCGTAATCGATCTTGTGCATCACACGTTCCCTGAGGAAGAAGGTGAAACGCGCGTCGGAACGGGAGGGGTGGCGCTACCACGGACACTATATACTGGTTAGTAATGCTATATGCCCATATGACTATATAACCGCATAGCAGTGTCGACCAATGCAAACATGTTGACTGTGGTCAGGTACTAGGAGACCTTGAATTGGGTGGCCGGCAATTCATTGCTTTCCGGTTTTCAGAGATATGGTAAGGGGCGGTTGAGCCTTATATGTCATACTATAATTATATCATATACTAAATGCCTCTCTGAGGACCGGATAATAATATTGCGGCACTAATACTGCTTTGTGGTTTAAATGACCCTGCTAGAATTGGCTATTTACTACCTGACTGCTGGATAAGTAACGCTGCGGCAAGTGTATTGCCGTGTGTTTCACTAGTTGCACAAAGAAGGGCTTGGAAGTGATATTGCCGCTGGCTTGCTTAGGCTAATAACCAACTGTTAAGGGGTACTTTCCTAAATCTAGGGGCATGATAAATAATTAAACTAGCATACTATGTTAATATGGCTGAGCTATAATCATTATTATTGATTGCATCATTGTGTCCTTATAGTATCCACCTCTGGTTGTGCAGACCTTGCTTATTTTTAACAAGTGTGTTGTTTGTGGTAATAAAATAAAAATAAAAATTTTTTTCATGTTTTGGAACAAAAGCCACTGTGTCGTTTAATTGATAGCTTGGAAAGGTGGTATTCCGTGTTTCTATATAGTAGGCTCCTGCTAGTGTTTAATATTCATGTTTAAATATCTGTTTCATTACAGAGGTTGGTCTTTGGGGGCCATTATGGACTTTAAAGCCAGAGAGTTATCCTGGCGTGATAAAGCGTCTAACATTTTTAAGCAAGGATGCACAACAGATTTTAATAACCCCCGCCCTACTAGTAAAGAACAATGTCTGAAATATAAGAACCTGACCCACAAGAAAATGAAAATTTGGTGGACTAAAATTTCTTTAGAGCATTATATTACCTCCAAGATTGTACCTAGAGGCTTGAGGATCCAGACGTATCCCACGTTCCCATTAGAGGATGAGGAGCTAACTAAGAGGTGGTCAGAAGCGGCTCTTGCCTGCTCCAACAGCTTTATGCAAATTATTGTGGAAAAAAATACAACTACTTTACAATCCCTGGATGGGGAATTAGAGGAAATACAAAAGACTATGGTACAAGAGATTGGTGAAGGAAGTTTTAAGACTTTTCTCACTGAATTGGATAAAGACATAGAAAAATGGGAAACGGAAATAAGTTTACTAAAAGGTAAAAAATATCACAGAGATTTGGCCGATTTTGAGTGTGGAAAGATCTTTAAATGGCAAAATCCAAAACCCAATATCAAAAGTTCCTCCAGAAACATGTCAATATCATCAGCAGCTTCGGCTAGTGAAGGGGAATCTATTTCCAGCGAAGCTGAAGCTTGGGATAAGAGAATATTGAGAAGTAGAGGTGGAGAAAGTGGTAAAAATCAAAACCAATCCAAGATATACCAGCATGATGGCTTTACCAGGGATGATCGACTTAAGGTGATTAATTTGTCTTCTCATATTCTAACTACTCACCAAATTAGGGTGTTGGAAAAAGGTTTATCCTTTTCTCCATCTACCAATATTGACAAATTCACCTTAGTCAAGGATGTGCACCTCTTTGCGCGTAAGATTCTTTAAAAAATTTTTTTTTATCAATCCAAAATAGGAGAATACAGCGTATCAAAAGAGGAACAAGAAGCACTACTAACCTTGAATTCCCTGGCTATAGAGGGTGGCACATCCGATACGGTAAGCCAACTGGATTGTGTGGAAATGAATGACGATAGTGATTTGGGAGCAGGGGGTGGACAGATAATCTTTCCACCGTACCTTTGTCCGAAATCTAAAAGATTTCCACCGTTTTCATCTTGTCCTGCAGTGGACATTTTTGTTAAATTGGTTTCAAAGGAAATTGAGGAACTTGATTACAATAAACATCCACCTTCTAATCTCTCTTACTCTGAAAGGAAGGCCTTGAAGGAACTACAAACTTTATCTGATGTGACCATAAAGCCCGCCGACAAAGGCGGGAACTTGGTCATTTGGCCTAATCAACAATACGAGACCCAAGCTTATAAGCTGCTAAAAAATTCCAAAAATTATACAAAATTGTTCTATAATCCCCTTCAGAAACATCAAGCGGAGCTATTTGAGATATTGGATCAAGCCGTGTATAAGGGGATTATTCCCAAAAAGGTTATGGAGGCATTATTAATATCCAATCCTAGAATGCCTACATTCTATCTCATACCCAAATTGCACAAAAACAACATTGATCCCCCAGGCCGCCCCATTGTATCGGGCAATGGGGGACTCTGTGAAAGGGTATGTGACCTCATAGAGTTTTATTTACAACCTCTGGTCCTAACTCTTCCATCTCACATTAAGGACACCACCTCTGCTCTGCAGAGGATGGATAATTTGAATATTGGTGATAGTGCCTTAATGGTAACAACGGATGTCGAGGCACTTTACTCCTCAATTAGACACCAAGACGGTATTGAGGCAACTAAGTTCTTTTTGGAATCCAGTAATCTGGATGTCCAATTAATTCAGCTTATTCTAACCCTGTTGGATTATATTCTTTCCCATAACTGTTTTATGTTTAAGAATGAAATCTTTTTGCAAGTACAGGGTACGGCTATGGGGGCTTCCTGTGCCCCCTCTTACGCAAATTTGTTTTTGGGGGCATGGGAGCGATCCATCTTTCAGACGGAGCCGGATGAGTCGGTGTGCCTGGTCCAGAATTGGATCAGGTACATAGACGACATCTGGTTTGTCTGGGAGGGGGATACTAATGATTTGGAGAGCTTCATGGATCGTCTTAACAACAATAATAAAAACATCTATTTGACGTACAAGTTTGGCCGTACAGTTGAATTCCTAGATGTCATCATACAAGCATCTTTAAGTGGTGATTTAAGTACTAACGTGTTTCGGAAGAAAACTTCCACTAATACGCTACTACACGCGTCCTCTTGCCATCTTCCATCTACTATTAAAAGTATTCCGATTTCACAATTTTTACGAGCAAAAAGAATCTGTTCAACACAAGAAAACTTTAAGGCCCAGGCTAATGAGCTTTCCGATCGTTTTCTAGCCAGAGGATACAGTCGGAGGTGTATACGGAAGGGCTTTAGGAGGGCGAATAACACCTCCAGAAATCAACTGTTGTATTCCACCAATGATAGGGTCAGTAAAGAACAACCAGTGAGGTTAATAACATCGTATAACAACAAATGGAATGACTTTGTGTCTATTCTGAAAAAGCATTGGAACGTATTATTGGTTGACCCATCATTAAGGAACTGTTTGCCAGACCGACCATTGGTGACAGCGAAACGTGCCAAAAATCTTAAAGATCTTCTAGTGAGGAGTCATTACACGGGCTCTAACAAGGAAACAAAGACAAAGCTTACTCCTGGCTTTTTTCCTTGTGGGATGTGCAAGGGTTGCCTAAATATGATTCGAGCAAAGACCTTTAGCGGCAACCGGAATTCAAAGGAATTTGATATTCGAAAACATCTATCTTGCACGTCCAAAAATGTGATATATCAAGCCAAATGTGGGTGTAACAAATAGTATATAGGACTCACCACTAGGGAACTAAAAATTAGGGTACGAGAGCACGTGCGAGATATTGAGAAATCTAAAGAGGCTCGTGAAGGAGAACATCTTAAAACGTTACCAAGACATTACAAGCAGTTTCATAACTCTAATCCAACATCACTTCAAATTAAGGCAATCGACCAAATTCAGATTGACTCTAGGGGCGGAGACGTGGGGGCATTACTAGGAAGACTGGAAAGTAAATGGATTTATATGCTTAACACTGTCTCACCAGTGGGTTTAAATGAACATTTCGGGTTCAGTTCTTTCTTATAAATAGAGATTAAGGGTGTTGTTTAGGCGGGCCATTTTCATTTTAATTTTTATTATTGGTTTTAGGTTTTAATCTCTTTATAAGCAAATTGCACGGATCGTATGGGGCTTAACCATACATTTGCAGTCTAGTGTAGACCTCTGAAATGTATTTACTTAGGCCTTCCCTTCACTCTGGCTCTTCACCTGCAGCAATGCATGATATTATGAATGTTTAAATGTAATATTAATACTCTTCTGTTTTTTATTATAAGATGGCACGTGTAATACATTAATAAGGCGGTTGGCATCGTATGGTAGCATCCTCTATGCATTGAAGTCTATTGGTTGGAAATGTATCCAGAATACTACAAGCAATGAATAAAGGAACATTGAACGGCCTCGAAAAATCGAAAGAAGATGTGATATGGATGAAATAAGATTATTAATACTTTTTTTTTTTTTTTTTTTTATTATCATGATTGAAGTTGTAGTAATAGTGGGAATGAAGGCCATGGTGCGCATGCTCATCCGTGGCTCTTGGTGTCTGCTTCCAGACCGTGGTCTTGGCGTCTCGCCGCCGGCCCCCCGTCCCACCGGCACGGCCGTGCCGAGGGGGTGGGCTGCCGGGGGAGAGGGGTGTACCGTGATCGGAAGATGACAATTGACCGGGGGGCTTGGTTGAGCATGCGCCAATTAGTGGCATTAAGGGGGATGTATTGAGGTTTTTGTATAGACTGACTGTAGGTTCTTGCTATTTTAAGACGGCGAAATGTGGGCCCAGTGATTGAGTATTTAAAACCTTAACTGGGTAATAGTGAGAGGTTTTTTGATCAGTGACTAAGGGGAAAATGGGAGCAAGTGTGACATCCCAGTAATACTGAGAATATTTTAGGTGGCTTTATACTCCCTAGTTATAACTGTGGGGACAATTTAGAATTGGCTAAAACTGCCCGGTCAGTGCTGGGCACTAGTTGGTAGTGATCTATAAATTATTATGCCTTATTATGCCTGCCAAGAGTAAAAAGATGTCTTAAATTGACTATATTGATCGGAGCAGATATTAGTAACGTCTGATCCGTTTTGAGCCGCAATATGCGTGCCAAAGATGGGAAACTATGTACTAACTGAGTTGTGAGTCTACTTAAATTCCGTCCGAATTTCCGGTCTGGGTACTACATCAAAATGTGAACTATTTTTCTGTCTGGGCTGGAGCTGATCCATCCTTGTTTTTCATGGACAGAAAATGCTATATTAAAATGTCGGACCTACTTTGTATCCCGGACCTTCCGGGTTAAGTTGACCCGCAAGTGCGTTCCACAGACCGGAATGACACACGATTCAATGCCGGATCTAGTGTAAATCCCGCCCCCACTTCCGGTTACGTCACACATCTCCCGCGGCATTTAAACCCCGTAATCGATCCTGTGCATCACACGTTCCCTGAGGAAGAAGGTGAAACGCGCGTCGGAACGGGAGGGGTGGCGCTACCACGGACACTATATACTGGTTAGTAATGCTATATGCCCATATGACTATATAACCGCATAGCAGTGTCGACCAATGCAAACATGTTGACTGTGGTCAGGTACTAGGAGACCTTGAATTGGGTGGCCGGCAATTCATTGCTTTCCGGTTTTCAGAGATATGGTAAGGGGCGGTTCAGCCTTATATGTCATACTATAATTATATCATATACTAAATGCCTCTCTGAGGACCGGATAATAATATTGCGGCACTAATACTGCTTTGTGGTTTAAATGACCCTGCTAGAATTGGCTATTTACTACCTGACTGCTGGATAAGTAACGCTGCGGCAAGTGTATTGCCGTGTGTTTCACTAGTTGCACAAAGAAGGGCTTGGAAGTGATATTGCCGCTGGGTTGCTTAGGCTAATAACCAACTGTTAAGGGGTGCTTTCCTAAATCTAGGGGCATGATAAATAATTAAACTAGCATACTATGTTAATATGGCTGAGCTATAATCATTATTATTGATTGCATCATTGTGTCCTTATAGTATCCACCTCTGGTTGTGCAGACCTTGCTTATTTTTAAAAAGTGTGTTGTTTGTGGTAATAAAATAAAAATAAAAATTTTTTTCATGTTTTGGAACAAAAGCCACTGTGTTGTTTAATTGATAGCTTGGAAAGGTGGTATTCCGTGTTTCTATATAGTAGGCTCCTGCTAGTGTTTAATATATACATACATATAGACACGCATACTGCTCTGCTGCATGCATACATACAAACACACACCTTGCTCTGTGGGGCCCACACACGCGGCTCCGGGGGCCACACACACGGCTCTGCGGGGCCCACACACGCACAGGGGGACAGGGAGGGGCGGGGAGGGAGTGATGTCCCACATACTGATCAGGTCACGGTGCAGATGGGGCCCACACAGCGCCGGAGGGAAGCAATGTGCTGGGGGTCGCTGACTGGCACTGTGACTCCTTCATCTGTGCGACCGAGCAGGACGCCGGGCGGTAGCTCCGCCCACAGATGATGCTCAATGCAGGAGAACACAGTGAACGCTGTGGTCTGCGGGCCTTAAAGGGCCGGCAGCCACAGTTTCCAGTGCCAAGGACTGCTGCCCCCGGGCCGACCGCAGGTAAGCCGAGAGGGACCGTGTGTGTGTGTCTGTGTGTGTGTGTGTGTGTATACGTGTGTACGTGTGTACATGCCGCGGGCAGGAGGGGGCGGAGCGAGCTGAGCGGGGAAGTGTGGGCTTCCTGCACGTAACTAGGATAAACATCGGGTTACTAACCAAAGCGCTTTGGTTGGATACCCGATGTTTATCTTGGTTACCAGCTTGTGGCAGGCTGCCAGCAATGGCTCCTGCACACTATAGCTGTAAAAAGCCCTGCTTTTTGCTGCTAGAACCGTTCTCGAACGTATCTAGAACTATTGAGCTTTTGCAAAAATCTCGAGTTCTAGTTCGATCTCGAACAGCCCCCAAAATCACTCGAGCCTATAACTGGAGAACCTCGAACCTCAAACCGCGCTCAACTCTACCCAGGACCTTCTGCATGTTAAGCAGAAATGATGACCACTACACTATGAAACCTGACGAAAAGTTACTGTGTATTGGCTAGCAGAGCAGAATTGTGACTGACAGGGCCTTTTTATTGCTGAAGGAAAGTATTTTTGGTTAATGAAACATTTACAATTATTATTACATATTTTACCAGTTTTATTCCTAGAAAGGGATTATGCTTAAATTGAAGTTTATATTGAATGTGTTACTTTTTTCTCCATAGTTTGGTCTTTTGCTTTTGTATTTATGGAAACTATATATTTTGAAACAAATATGATTTTTATAATATGGGATTATGTTTTCTGCTAAAATGGTCAATAAAAAAGAAACCCAAAATCGTAGTTCTCTTTGTGATGGAAGCCAAAATGTATTGTCATTTGGCAACGAAACCAAGAATTTCACATATTACAAGTCGATAGGAAATTACTTCAACACCAAAAACAGATTGGTTTCACTGGGGATTGAACCCAGGACTTTCTGCGTGTGAAGCAGACGTGATGACCACTACACTATGAAACCTTTGAGATCCTGCAAAGTAATGGCAATTAGAGACGAGTTTTGACCGCCAGGGAAAAAAAAACAAATTCATAGCTCTGTTGGGTATGGAAGCTAAAACATCCCGTTATTCTGCAACAAAGCCAAGAACTTTATATACTGCAGGTTGATAGGGGATTATTTCAACACCAAGAACACATGGGTTTCACTTGGGATTGAACCCAGGACCTTCTGCGTGTAAAGCAGACGTGATTTCCACTACACTATGAAACCTTTGAAAGCCTGCAAAGTAATGGCAATTAGAGACGAGTTTTAACCGCCAGGGGAAAAAAAAACAAATTTGTAGCTCTGTTGGGTATGGAAGCCAAAACATCCCATCATTCGGCAACAAAGCCAAAAACTTCATATATTGTAGTTTAATTGAGTATTATTTCAACACCAAAAACAGATTGGTTTTACTGGGGATTGAACGCAGGACCTTCTGCGTGTTAAGCAGACGTGATGACCAGTACTCTATGAAACCTGATGGAAAGTTACTGTGTATTGGCTAGCAGAGCAGAATTGTGACTGACGCGGCCTTTTTATTGCTGAAGGAAAGTATTTTTGGTTAATGACACATTTACAATTTTTATTACATATTTTACCAGTTTTATTCCTACAAAGGGATTTTGCTTAAAAGGAAGTTTACATTGAATGTGTTACTTTTTTCCCACATAGTTTAGCTGTTTGCTTTTGTATTTAAAGGAACTATATATTTTGAAACAAACAGGATTTTTATAATATGGGATTATGTTTTCTGCTAAAATGGTCAATAAAAAAGAAGCCCAAAATCGTAGTTCTCTTTGTGATGGAAGCCAAAATGTATTGTCATTTGGCAACGAAACCAAGAATGTCACATATTACAAGTCGATAAGAAATTACTTCAACACCAAAAACGGATTGGTTTCACTGGGGATTGAACCCAGGACCTTCTGTGTGTGAAGTAGACGTGATGACCACTCCACTATGAAAGCTGTGAAATCCTGCAAAGTAATGGCATTTAGAGACGAGTTTTGACCGCCAGGGGAAAAAAAAAAATAATTTGTAGTTATGTTTGTGATGGAAGCCAAAACATCCCATCATTCGGCAACAAAGCCGAGAACTTCATATATTGTAGTTGGATAGCATATTATTTCAACACTAAGAACAGATTGGTTTCACTGGGGATTGAACCCAGGACCTTCTGCGTGTTAAGCAGACATGATGACCACTACACTGTGAAACCTAATGAAAAGTTACTGTGTATTGGCTAGCAGAGCAGAATTGTGACTGACGGGGCCTTTTTATTGCTGAAGGAAAGTATTTTTGGTTAATGAAACATTTACAATTTGTATTACATATTTTACCAGTTTTATTCCTACAAAGGGATTTTGCTTAAATGGAAGTTTATATTGAATGTGTTACTTTTTTCTCCTCTTTTGCTTTTGTATTTATGGGAACTATATATTTTGAAACAAACAGGATTTTTATAATGCAAAAGAAACAGGAGAGCAGATGTGGTTGAAATACAAAAGAGAATGACAAATTTTATTACATCATAAAAAACAGTTTTTAGATGTAGCACAGAAAAATACATATAGGTGCAACAACAGAGGGCACCTTGGCACATAAAGAGTTAATCAGAATTAACAAGGCAAGTAGAATACATAAGACAACAAGTATACAGCACAGATGGCAAAAAATACAAAGTTACATGTCAGGTGATACCAGAGAACAATAGCTGGTGTGCAAGATAAGATAAAATTATACAGCACACTGGGTTTGTCAGTATATGCAAGCAATGATACATATCAGTGGCTAAATATATGCAAACACTGCTCACCAGCATGCCAGGTGATACCAGAGAACAATAGCTGGTGTGCAAGATAAGATAAAGTTATACAGCACACTGGGTTTGTCAGTATATGCAAGCAATGATACATATCAGTAGCTCAATATATGCAACACTGCTCACCAGCATGCCAGGTGATACCAGAGAACAATAGCTGGTGTGCAAGATAAGATAAAGTTATACAGCACACTGGGTTTGTCAGTATATGCAAACAATGATATATACCAGTGGCTAAAAGAATGTAAACACCGCTCACCAGCAATGATATAAAGTGCCAGATAAGTGCAGGAGCCAGAGAACAAAAGATCCCCCTCAGAAGCAAGATAACACGTTTTTCAGGTCTTGTTAGTATAACCCTTCATCAGACCAAGGAGGGGTGGTGACTCATCTGTTCCCAGAAGCTTTTATAGACCATATGGTTCATCACATGGATCGGACCGGCCAGTCAGTGCAGGTTTAAGCTGGCACATGCGCGGTCATTGCTAATCCCACTAGCAGATGCGAGTGACGTCAAGCCGAGGAGTGCAGGGGAGAGGGCGAAGGCAACGCCCCCCCACGAGCAAAACTCCGCCCTTGAGACATCGCTAAGCATGCCAGGGAGAGAAGAAAGACCAGGCATGTGCACACCACACATACTGGAACATTCAAAGATACAGATATACGGGCTCCCACACAAACAGCAGTATAGGAACGCCAAGGAAAGAGGGCAAAGAAATAATGAAATGGCAGGAATCACAAGAATAACAGTAGTTAGCCCTCGACCAAGCAGTATATAATCCCGGCTGTCATGGGGGAAGCCACCTTGTAATCATAGTCCAGATGCACGATGTATTCAGGTAGTCATATTAACAGAGGCAGTGATCCATAGGGAGCAGAAGATGGAAGCTGCAAAGAAAAGGGCACAAAATGGCATAAAACACTTACAGCAATATAATTAGAATATAAAAACAGAGGTAAAAAATTGCATAGGTGGTAAAAAAACACATCTAGCAAAAAAAGTGGGGGGGGAAGGAGGACAGGGGTCTAAAGGAAGGGGGCAAAGCTAAGGGACTCATTCAGACCAGACGGAGCCATAGTACCCAGTAGGGTGATCCATTTGGTTTCTTTTTGGGCGAGGATCTTTTTAAGGTTCCCGCCCCTATTGCCGCCATGTACGACATCTATCCCTATGACACGCAATGATCTCGCATTACATCCGTGATGGTTCCGAAAATGCCTAGGAAGGGTCTTAAGAGTAGAAATATCGGTCACCGTCTTGGCAGCACCAATATCTCTCACATGTTCACGCACTCTCACCCGCAATTCCCTAGAAGTTAAACCTATGTATATCTTAGGGCAACTACATTTAGCATAATAGATAACATAGGAAGTTGCGCATGAGATGTAACACCTAATATCAAATGTCCGACTACCATCTGCGGTGGAAAAGGTCTTACTTGCGAGAGACATTGGTGCACGCAAGACAGCGACCGCAGGGAAAACACCCGCGAATAGGATTAGTAGAACCAAAAGGATGGGAAATCACAGGAACGTAATGACTATGTACGAGAAAATCTCGTAGATTTTTGGAACGGCGTGCCGTCATTAGAGGATAATCAGGGACCAAATCCCTTAGGGTAGGATCAGATTTTAGTATCGGCCAGTGTTTGTTTAATATGGCACGCATGTTATGCCATTCATGGTTGCACGCAGATATGAATCTAGCCTCTCCTGCCCCCGTATTCGCCTGACTAGATGGCTGCAGGAGCTCCTGTTGATTGGTATTCTTTGCGCTATTGTACCCCTTCTTTATGACACGATGGCTATATCCCCTATTAACCAATCTCGATGTTAGATCATTGGCCTGGGACTGAAAATTATCAGATGTAGAGCATATCCGTCTCATTCTGAGAAATTGTCCAACCGGGATGGCTTGGATGGTACTAACAGGATGAGAAGATGAGGCATGTAAATGGGAGTTGACCGAGGTAGGCTTCCTAAAGACATCCGTCTGTAGTTGCCGACCACGGTCAACTCCAATCATAATATCCAAAAAATCAATAGACTGTAAATCATATCTAAAAGTGAGCTTAAGGTTCAATGAATTATGGTTTAAAACACCCATAAAGTCCGAGAGCTGCTCCACGGTACCCTGCCACAAAACAAAAACATCATCAATATATCTTAACCAGCACTGCGCATGGGTAGCGGCCGGCACGCCCTCGTCGCCAAAAATGCCCCTCTCCCAATGGCCGAGGAACATATTAGCGTACGAAGGCGCACAGGCCGCGCCCATCGCAGTGCCTCTGGTCAGTAAATTACAACCGGTCTTTGAAAATGAAGAAATTGTGTGTCAGGATAAAGTGGAGCAGCTCCAGGATCAGCTCACATAAATGGCCATCACGGTTGGTATTGCTCAGAAAGAAGCGGACTGCCTCCAGACCATCATCATGGTTAATATTGGTATAAAGTGACTCTATGTCCGACGTGACAAGAAGGGTATCAGAATCCACAAAAATCCCGTCGACCCTATTCAGGACGTCCGTCATATCCTTAACATAAGATGGCAATGTTTCCACAAGAGGTTTTAAATAATAGTCGATAAAGCGACAGACAGGGTCGCATAAGCCATCTATGCCGGATACGATAGGGCGCCCCGGAGGGTGTCCGGGATTCTTGTGGATCTTGGGCAGGAGATAAAAGGTGGGGATTTTGGGAGATGCAACGAAGAGGCCATCAAAAACCTTCTTTGTTATAATTCCTTCATCCAAAGCCCCCTGCAAGATCCGGTATAGCAAATCTGAGAAGGGGAATGTATGTTTAATAGGATTTTTATAATATGGGATTATGTTTTCTGCTAAAATGGTCAATAAAAAAGAAACCCAAAATCGTAGTTCTCTTGGTGATGGAAGCCAAAATGTATTGTCATTTGGCAACGAAACCAAGAATTTCATATATAACAAGTCGATAGGAAAATACTTCAACACCAACAATAGATTGGTTTCACTGGGGTTGAACCCAGGACCTTCTGCGTATGAAGCAGACGTGATGACCTCTACACTATGAAACCTTTGAATTCCTGCAAAGTAATGTCAATTAGAGACGAGTTTTCACCGCCAGGGGAAAAAAAACAAATTCGTAGCTCTGTTGGTGATGGAAGCCAAAACATCCCGTCATTCGGCAACAAAGCCAAGAACTTCATATATGGCAGGTTGATAGCACTACACTATGAAACCTGATGAAAAGTTACTGTGTATTGGCTAGCAGAGCAGAATTGTGACTGATGGGCCCTTTTTATTGCTGAAGGAAAGTATTTTTGGTTAATGAAACATTTATAATTTTTATTATATATTTTACCAGTTTTATTCCTACAAAGGGATTTTGCTTAAATTGAAGTTTACATTGAATGTGTTACTTTTTTCTACATAGTTTAGTCGTTTGCTTTTGTATTTATGGGAACTATATATTTTAAAACAAATAGGATTTTTATAATATGGGATTATGTTTTCTGCTAAAATGGTCAATAAAAAAGAAACCCAAAATCGTAGTTCTCTTTGTGATGGAAGCCAAAATGTATTGTCATTTGGCAGCGAAACCAAGAATTTCACATATTACAAGTCGATAGGAAATTACTTCAACACCAAAAGCAGATTGGTTTCACTGGGGATTGAACCCAGGACTTTCTGCGTGTGAAGCAGACGCGATGACCTATGAAACCTTTGAAATCCTGCAAAGTAATTGCAATTAGAGACGAGTTTTGACCGCCAGGGGAAACAAAACAAATTTGTAGCTCTGTTGTTGATTAAAGCTAAAACATCCTGTTATTCGGCAACAAAGCCAAGAACTTTATAGACTGCAGGTTGATAGGACATTATTTCAACACCAAGAACACATGGGTTTCACTGGGGATTGAACCTAGGCCTTCTGCGCGTAAAGCAGACGTGATTTCCACTACACTATGAAACCTTTGAAAGCCTGCAAAGTAATGGCAATTAGAGACGAGTTTTGACCGCCAGGGAAAAAAAAAAGAAATTCATAGCTCTGTTGGTGATGGAAGCCAAAACATCCCATCATTCGGCAACAAAGCCAAGAACTTCATATATTGTAGTTTAATTGGGTATTATTTCAACACCAAGAACAGATTGGTTTTACTGGGGATTGAATGCAGGACCTTCTGCGTGTTAAGCAGACGTGATGACCACTACTCTATGAAACCTGATGGAAAGTTACAGTGTATTGGCTAGCAGAGCAGAATTGTGACTGACGGGGCCATTTTATTGCTGAAGGAAAGTATTTTTGGTTAATGAAACATTTACAATTGTTATTACATATTTTACCAGTTTTATTCCTACTAAGGGATTTTGCTTAAATGGAAGTTTACTAGTGATGAGCGAGTACTAAAAAGCTCGGGTGCTCGAGGCTCGGGCCGAGCATCCCAAGATACTCTTGTACTCGGCCCGAGCACCGAGCCCAATGTTATCCTATGGGAGACCCGAGTATTTTTGTGAAATGACCCCCGGCAGCATGGAGAAACCCTAAAAATGTCACAAAAGTCTCAGAAGAGTGCTCAAATGACATGGCAACAGCATGGGGAAGACCCCTTGAAGCATTTATCACTCAAAAGTCACAGCTGTGAACAATTTTGTCCGCGTTTTACGCCATTTTTACGGACTCATCAGAAAACCTTCCAAAATGACCCCAAAATTATTTTTCATGGCAGAAATGTTAGGGGCACATACCCAATAGTGAGATAGAGCTGGTGTATGTTACTTTTTGAGATTAATACATGAAAGATTTTACGTAAAACATTGTGTGGCACTCCGATGTCCCTGAGAAGAGACGTACATGAAGGCCTCTTGAGTCTAATGTGCCCATTTTGAGGAAGTGAGTCTTTGTAGTATTTTCCTTTGCCAGGGCAGTCCAAAATTGTGAGGTTCACCAATGCCCCTGCATAGAGACGTGCATGAGGGCCTGTAAACCTGAAGTGCCCATTGTAAGGAAGTGGGTCTATTGTAGTATAGCCCTTTGGCAGGGCAGCCAAAAATTGGGAGGCTCCACGTTGTCCCTGGATAGAGACGTGCATGAGGGCCTGTAAACATAAAGTGCCCATTGTAAGGAAGTGGGTCTATTGTAGTATAGCCCTTTGGCAGGGCAGCCAAAAATTGGGAGGCTCTACGTTGTCCCTGGATAGAGACCTGTTAGGTTCTTAGTGCCTCCGTGCTTGCATTTAAAAACCGCACGTGTGTGCCTGTTGGTGGCATCTTTCCGCTGCACTTGTGTGCATTTTGCAAAAACTTGGAAATAACGCACAAGTCTAGTGAATACACATCAGCACAGCATTGCAAAATGCGCAAGGGTGTTGGCAACGAACAAGGAAGTGGACGTGATGGTGGTGCAGGCAGAGACCGAGGTCGTGTGCAAGCTCTAATTTCGCCACAACAAAGGGCCACATCTACTCGCTCGCACGTCCTGTCCCAAATTCTTGGGGACCGCAGCAGTACACCGCTCTTGAACCAAGACCAGTGTCAACAGGTTGTTAGTTGGATAGCGGATAATGCTTCCAGTCAGATTGGCACCACCACAAACACTCTGTCTTCCACACGGTCAAGTGTCAGTAGCCGTGATACTGCACCGCACATTTTAGAACCTGATCCTCCTTCCTACCACCAGGCCGAGTACACGTCCACGGACATTACTGATCCCACACTTGGACACTCGGAAGAGCTGTTCGTTCACGTTTCCATTCACACATTCTGGCCTATCGCCAGCTCCTGTTGAAGTGGGCCATGACGAGATTGTATGTACAGATGCCCAAATATTTGAGCAGCCACGTTCTCACGAAGTTGGCAACGTGTCTCAACGAGGGGTGGACGATGATGAGACACAATTGTCAGGAAATCAGGAGGAGCAAAGTGCGGAAGAGGAAGACGACGTGGTGGATGATCCAGTAACTGACCCAACCTGGCAGGAGGATATGCAGAGCGAGGACAGCAGTGCACAGGGGGAGGGAGGCGTAGCATCCCAACAGGCAGTAAGAAGCAGGGTGGTGGCCCCAGGCAGACGTCAGGCAACTGTTCCCCGGAACAACACGACACAAGGTGCCTGTACAAATGTTAGGTCTTCCCGAGTCTGGCAGTTTTTTAAGTTGGCTCCAGATGATTCTAAAAAGGCCATTTGCAACACCTGCTGTGCCAGCATCAGCAGGGGTACCAAAACTAGCAGCCTGACCACCACCAGAATGATCAGGCACATGTCAGCCAAGCACCCGACTTTGTGGGATGTACAACAGAGTTGAGGAGCAGTGCTTGCTGATGTCACTGCTACATCTTCGCTTGTTGTGCATGCGAGCCAATCCCCTGTCCATGCTGCCTGCGAACAAGCCTCCTCCGGCCCTGCACCTGCAGTTGCCCACGCAGAAATAACACCATCATCAAGCACGTCCTTGTCCCAGCGCAGCGTTCAGTTATCCATTCAGCAAACCTTTGAACGCAGGCGCAAATACACTGCCAACGCCCCACATGCCACACTTCTAAATGCTAACATTTCGCGACTGCTTGCGCTGGAAATGTTGCCTTTTAGGCTGGTTGAGACAGAAGCATTCCGCGACCTGATGGTGGCAGCTGTCCCACGTTACTCGGTCCCCAGCCGCCACTATTTCTCCCGGTGTGCCGTCCCCGCATTGCATAACCACGTGTCACAAAACATCACACGTGCCCTGAACAATGCTGTTTCACCCAAAGTCCACCTAACCACAGGCACGTGGACAAGTGCATGTGGGCAAGGCCGCTACATCTCGTTGACGTCACACTGGGTTAATATTGTGGAAGCTGGGACCCAGTCTGAGCGAGGGACGGAACACTTCCTTCACACCAAGTTTTGCAGGCCCTACCTCAGTCAGGGTTTCACCCACACTCTACAGCTCCGGAATGTCATGCTCCTCAGCCTCCTCCTCCTCCTGCGCATCCTCATCCACTTTACCCTCCACACCAGTCCCAAGCTGGAATTGTCGCGGGCGGAGGAGGGGACGCTGCGCTCTCCCACTGCTCGGGTCCGGCTGCCGCTGCTCTACGGCTGCTGCTGCTCGGTGGCTCGAGCGATGGCCGGATCCTGGAGGCTCGAGCGGCGCTCCTCGCCCGTGAGTGAAAAGGGGTGGTTTGGGTTTTGGGGATATTGTCCGTGACGCCACCCACGGTTGTGGTGATTGTGTGGACACCACCGCTGCTCTGGACGGGGATCCCGGGAGCCTGTGACAGGGAGCAGCTTTGTTGTTATTTCTCCCCTCCGTGGGTAGGGGTGTTGGTTGTCCCGGGGCCCGGTGATGGGGTAGAGATGGATGACAGGCGGGTAGCGGGGCCTGATGAGGTGCAGGGTCGCAGGGGCAGCGCTGTGCCGCACGGCACGGAGGTACTCACTCAGCCCAATGATGATGACACAGTTCACGGTAAAACAAGTGGCTGGATGGACGGGTCCCTCGGACGGCTGCGGTTGTTCCTCCTTGCAGGTTAGTGATGACTGTCTCTCCCTAAGTTCAGTGTTGGTAGTGATGGTTTCCCACCGGTAACCCGTTCCCCGACCTGGATATGGGCCGGAGGAGTCCCTTTTGCCCACAGGCGCTGGCCCTGGGAGACGGTTGCCCTTGGCGGTGGCGGTGTCTCCCCTTCACGGTTGGACGGTTGCCTTCTATCATGACTTGGCTGTTTGGAAACCCTGAGGTCCCCTTCACTAACGGATTTGGCAAATTCACGGCGACACCAAGCCTTGCCGGGATCCGAAAGGCCCCTGCCAATGGTGCTGTCTTCTCTTTGTATACCGGTCCGGTACGGCCGGGTCACCACTAGAGATGAGCGAACCGGTCCCGGTTCGGCTCGAGTTCGGTTCGCCGAACTGAGGTCCCGTTCGAGTTCGGTTCGTCGAACGTTCGACGAACCGTACTCGAACTGCATAGGAAACAATGGCAGGCAATCACAAACACAGAAAAACACCTAGAAAACACCCTCAAAGGTGTCCAAAAGGTGACAAACAACTCACAACACAACACAAACACATGGGAAAGTGACAAGGACATGTACTCATGCGAAAACAAAACAGCTGGACAAGGAAAAAGAGGAGGACACACAGATATAGGCATGGCACGCCCTTCTAAAGTCATGTAAAACACCGCAAGGTGACTCAAAGCGGAGTCTCCCTTTTTTCCAAAAATTGGGCCCCACACACACCCACCCCTTCAGTGGCAGCAGTTGTGCCCCAGTTGTACACTTCACAGCTAGATTTGCATCAAGCACATTCAAAAATACGCTATTCTTAACCGTCCCCAGCATGACACCGGGATAGGTAGCAAAGTCTTTCCTGATCCCAGCTCTGTTCATCTTGGCTTCTTTTAAAAACACATCAAGCAAGGGTTACTCCAAGCGGAGTCTCCCTTTTTTCCAAAAATTGGGCCCCACACACACCCACCCCTTCAGTGGCAGCAGTTGTGCCCCAGTTGTACACTTCACAGCTAGATTTGCATCAAGCACATTCAAAAATACGCTATTCTTAACCGTCCCCAGCATGACACCGGGATAGGTAGCAAAGTCTTTCCTGATCCCAGCTCTGTTCATCTTGGCTTCTTTTAAAAACACATCAAGCAAGGGTTACTCCAAGCGGAGTCTCCCTTTTTTCCAAAAATTGGGCCCCACACACACCCACCCCTTCAGTGGCAGCAGTTGTGCCCCAGTTGTACACTTCACAGCTAGATTTGCATCAAGCACATTCAAAAATACGCCATAATTAACCGTCCCCAGGATGACACCAGGGTAGGTAGCAAAGTCTTTGCTGAACCATGACTTGTTCATCTTGGCTTCTTTTAAAAACAATGTAAGCAAGGGTTACTCCAAGCGGAGTCTCCCTTTTTTCCAAAAATTGGGCCCCACACACACCCACCCCTTCAGTGGCAGCAGTTGTGCCCCAGTTGTACACTTCACAGCTAGATTTGCATCAAGCACATTCAAAAATACGCTATTCTTAACCGTCCCCAGGATGACACCGGGATAGGTAGCAAAGTCTTTCCTGATCCCAGCTCTGTTCATCTTGGCTTCTTTTAAAAACACATCAAGCAAGGGTTACTCCAAGCGGAGTCTCCCTTTTTTCCAAAAATTGGGCCCCACACACACCCACCCCTTCAGTGGCAGCAGTTGTGCCCCAGTTGTACACTTCACAGCTAGATTTGCATCAAGCACATTCAAAAATACGCTATTCTTAACCGTCCCCAGGATGACACCGGGATAGGTAGCAAAGTCTTTCCTGATCCCAGCTCTGTTCATCTTGGCTTCTTTTAAAAACACATCAAGCAAGGGTTACTCCAAGCGGAGTCTCCCTTTTTTCCAAAAATTGTGCCCCACACACACCCACCCATTCAGTGGCAGCACTTGTGCCCTAGTTGTACACTTCACAGCTAGATTTGCATCAAGCACATTCAAAAATACGCCATTCTTATCCATCCCCAGGATGACACCGGGGTAGGTAGCAAAGTCTTTCCTGATCCCAGCTCTGTTCATCTTGGCTTCTTTTAAAAACACATCAAGCAAGGGTTACTCCAAGCGGAGTCTCCCTTTTTTCCAAAAATTGGGCCCCACACACACCCACCCCTTCAGTGGCAGCAGTTGTGCCCCAGTTGTACACTTCACAGCTAGATTTGCATCAAGCACATTCAAAAATACGCCATAATTAACCGTCCCCAGGATGACACCACGGTAGGTAGCAAAGTCTTTGCTGAACCATGACTTGTTCATCTTGGCTTCTTTTAAAAACAATGTAAGCAAGGGTTACTCCAAGCGGAGTCTCCCTTTTTTCCAAAAATTGGGCCCCACACACACCCACCCCTTCAGTGGCAGCAGTTGTGCCCCAGTTGTACACTTCACAGCTAGATTTGCATCAAGCACATTCAAAAATACGCTATTCTTAACCGTCCCCAGGATGACACCGGGATAGGTAGCAAAGTCTTTCCTGATCCCAGCTCTGTTCATCTTGGCTTCTTTTAAAAACACATCAAGCAAGGGTTACTCCAAGCGGAGTCTCCCTTTTTTCCAAAAATTGTGCCCCACACACACCCACCCATTCAGTGGCAGCACTTGTGCCCTAGTTGTACACTTCACAGCTAGATTTGCATCAAGCACATTCAAAAATACGCCATTCTTATCCATCCCCAGGATGACACCGGGGTAGGTAGCAAAGTCTTTCCTGATCCCAGCTCTGTTCATCTTGGCTTCTTTTAAAAACACATCAAGCAAGGGTTACTCCAAGCGGAGTCTCCCTTTTTTCCAAAAATTGGGCCCCACACACACCCACCCCTTCAGTGGCAGCAGTTGTGCCCCAGTTGTACACTTCACAGCTAGATTTGCATCAAGCACATTCAAAAATACGCCATAATTAACCGTCCCCAGGATGACACCACGGTAGGTAGCAAAGTCTTTGCTGAACCATGACTTGTTCATCTTGGCTTCTTTTAAAAACAATGTAAGCAAGGGTTACTCCAAGCGGAGTCTCCCTTTTTTCCAAAAATTGGGCCCCACACACACCCACCCCTTCAGTGGCAGCAGTTGTGCCCCAGTTGTACACTTCACAGCTAGATTTGCATAAAGCACATTCAAAAATACGCTATTCTTAACCGTCCCCAGCATGACACCGGGATAGGTAGCAAAGTCTTTCCTGATCCCAGCTCTGTTCATCTTGGCTTCTTTTAAAAACACATCAAGCAAGGGTTACTCCAAGCGGAGTCTCCCTTTTTTCCAAAAATTGGGCCCCACACATACCCACCCCTTCAGTGGCAGCAGTTGTGCCCCAGTTGTACACTTCACAGCTAGATTTGCATCAAGCACATTCAAAAATACGCTATTCTTAACCGTCCCCAGCATGACACCGGGATAGGTAGCAAAGTCTTTCCTGATCCCAGCTCTGTTCATCTTGGCTTCTTTTAAAAACACATCAAGCAAGGGTTACTCCAAGCGGAGTCTCCCTTTTTTCCAAAAATTGGGCCCCACACACACCCACCCCTTCAGTGGCAGCAGTTGTGCCCCAGTTGTACACTTCACAGCTAGATTTGCATCAAGCACATTCAAAAATACGCCATAATTAACCGTCCCCAGGATGACACCAGGGTAGGTAGCAAAGTCTTTGCTGAACCATGACTTGTTCATCTTGGCTTCTTTTAAAAACAATGTAAGCAAGGGTTACTCCAAGCGGAGTCTCCCTTTTTTCCAAAAATTGGGCCCCACACACACCCACCCCTTCAGTGGCAGCAGTTGTGCCCCAGTTGTACACTTCACAGCTAGATTTGCATCAAGCACATTCAAAAATACGCTATTCTTAACCGTCCCCAGCATGACACCGGGATAGGTAGCAAAGTCTTTCCTGATCCCAGCTCTGTTCATCTTGGCTTCTTTTAAAAACACATCAAGCAAGGGTTACTCCAAGCGGAGTCTCCCTTTTTTCCAAAAATTGGGCCCCACACACACCCACCCCTTCAGTGGCAGCAGTTGTGCCCCAGTTGTACACTTCACAGCTAGATTTGCATCAAGCACATTCAAAAATACGCTATTCTTAACCGTCCCCAGCATGACACCGGGATAGGTAGCAAAGTCTTTCCTGATCTCAGCTCTGTTCATCTTGGCTTCTTTTAAAAACACATCAAGCAAGGGTTACTCCAAGCGGAGTCTCCCTTTTTTCCAAAAATTGGGCCCCACACACACCCACCCCTTCAGTGGCAGCAGTTGTGCCCTAGTTGCAAACAGGATGTTTTGATTTGCATCAAGCACATTCCAAATCCACAAGCATTTACTCTCCCCAGGATGACACAGGGGTAGTAAATTCCTTCTGGATCCATGACTTGTTCATTTTGATGAACGTCAGTCTTTCCACATTGTCACTGGACAGACGCGTGCGCTTATCTGTCAGCACACACCCAGCAGCACTGAAGACACGTTCAGAGACAACGCTGGCAGCTGGACACGACAAAATCTCCAAGGCGTAACTGGAGAGCTCTGGCCATTTTTCTAGATTTGAAGCCCAAAAGGAGCAAGGCTCCATTTGCAAAGTCATGGCATCGATGTTCAATTGGAGATACTCCTGTATCATCCTCTCCAGCCGTTGACTATGTGTCAGACTTGTTGTCTCTGGTGGCCTTGCAAAGGAGGGTCTAAAAAAATTATGAAAAAATTCCATAAAATTGCTGTTACCAGCACCAGATACGGTCCTACTGGTACGGGTAGACTGTTGAAGATGACGAGACCGTCCCATGTTTGTCAAGTTACAATTGGGAGAATCACTCCCTGAACCTGCACGGTTGTTTGGTGGAAAAGCCGATCTAAGATCGAGTAACAGCTTCTGCTGATACTACTGCATACGTGCGTCCCTTTCTATGGCTGGAATTATGTCACAAAATTTGGACTTGTACCGGGGATCTAATAGTGTGGCAAGCCAGTAGTCATCATCACTTCTAATTTTGACAATACGAGGGTCATGTTGGAGGTAGTGCAACAAGAAGGCACTCATGTGTCTTGCGCAGCCATGCGGACCAAGTCCACGCTGTGTTTGTGGCATAGAGGTGCTAACCGTTCTTTCTTCCTCTGACATCTCCCCCCAACCTCTTTCAACTGAAATTTGACCAAGGTCTCCCTCATCCGCTGAGTCTTCCATGTCCATGGACACTTCGTCCTCCATTTCTTCATGTCCTCCTGCACCTTCCTCAACCTCTCGCCTGCTACCATGCGCCCTTGTTGATCCCTGTCCCCCATGGTCCCATGCCTGGCGCCTTGGTGATGATGAACGTCTGGACCTTGGTGATGTTGTTGTGTCTTGCGCATGTGAATCCTCCTGTAGTTCCTCCCCTTCCTGTTGTCCCACCCCCTGAATCCGAATAGTGTTTAGCGTCTGCTCCAGCATGTAAATGACTGGAATCATCATGCTGATAATGGCATTGTCAGCGCTAAACATATTCATCGCCATGTCGAAACTGTGCAGAAGGGTGCATAGGTCCTTGATCTGAGACCACTCCATCAGGGTGATCTGACCCACCTCTGCATCTCGTTGGCCCAGGCTATACGTCATGACGTATTGCACCAGGGCACGGCGGTGCTGCCACAGTCGCTGTAACATGTGGAGAGTTGAATTCCAGCGTGTCGCCACATCGCATTTCAGCCGATGAACCGGCAGGCCGAAAGACTTCTGGAGCGATGCAAGTCGCTCAGCTGCGGCGCTTGAACGGCGGAAGTGAGCAGACAGTTTTCGTGCCCTGTTCAGAAGGCCATCTAGGCCGGGATACTGTGTTAAAAATTGCTGGACGACAAGGTTCAACACGTGAGCCATACAAGGCACGTGTGTCACCTTGCCCAGGCGAAGGGCCGCACCCAGGTTTGCAGCATTGTCGCACACGGCCTTACCAGGCTGCAGGTTGAGTGGAGACAACCATTTATTAAACTCGGACCGCAGAGCTGACCACAACTCCTCAGCTGTGTGACTCTTATTACCAAGACATGTCAAGCTAAAGACCGCCTGTTGCCGTTGCGCTCTTCTGCCAGCATAGTAATGAGGGGTGCGTGATTCCTTTTGCGCTGTGAGAACGCTGGTGGCCTGACCAGGCAGGCATGGGGCGGAGGTGGAGGACCCAGATGAGGTGGAGGATGCAGAAGCAGTGGCGGAACTTGGACAGACAGAGAATTGACACACAAGTCGTGGGGACGGCAAGACTTGTGCAGCAGACCCTTCACCATCTATCACCATAGTTACCCAGTGCCCAGTCAGCGACATGTAACGTCCCTATCCATGCTTACTGGTCCAAGTATCGGTGGTGAAATGCACCCGTTGACACACAGAGTTTCTCAAGGAAGCGGTGATGTTGTGTGCGACATGCTGGTGTAGCGCGGGCACACCTTTCTTAGAGAAGTAGTGGCGACTAGGCATCTGGTACTGGGGCACAGCGACAGACATAAGGTCTCTAAAATCCTGTGTGTCCACTATGCGGAAAGGCAGCATTTCGGTAGCCAACAGCTTACAGAGGGATAGAGTCAACCTCTTAGCTTTGTCATGGGTCGCAGGAAGTGGCCTTTTATTTGACCACATCTGAGGGACAGAGATCTGGCTGCTGTGTGTAGACGGTGTTGAGTTGGGTGTCCCTGGAAAAATGCAGGTTTGTGAGGAAAGTGCAGGCGGAGACATGATGTTGCCTTCATCCAACGTTGGTGCAATTGATGTCTGAGAGAGCTGTACACACTCACTTGTTTCCCCTTCCAAACCAACTGATGACCTACCAAGCAAACTGCCTGTTGCGGTTACAGTGGTGGAAGTTGTGGGTGGAAAAACAGGTGTGACAGCTGTCCCCACAGTCCTAGAAGATGACGAGCGCGCGGATGCCATGGAATGGGCAGGCGGTGGATGTTTCGCTCCGCTAGGCCGCATTGCAGCACGGTGAGCTTCCCACCGGGCCAAATGATATTTATTCATGTGACGATTCATGCAAGAAGTTGTCAAACAGCTGAGGTTTTGACCTCTACTAAGAGAACCCTGACAAATTTTACAGATCACATAATTTGGCCGATCTTTTTCTATGTCAAAAAAGGACCAGGCTAGGCAAGGCTTAGAGGCCATGCGACCTGTTGATCCACCCCGAATAATGCTCAGAGGCAGAGTGGTGGCTGAGGATGCAGTTGTAGACGTGCTACCAGTACTCCGACTGTGTCCAGGAAGGCGCAAGGTAACTTCGTCATCAGTTGCATCCTCCTCCACCACCTCTGTTGACCTCCTCGAGTGCCTGACTGTGGGTTGACAGTAGGTGGGATCTAGAACTTCATCATCAATTGTTGTGTTTGCACTCCCCTCCCCCTCAGACCGAGCCTCTTCTTGCCCTGACCGAATATTTAAGTTGTCATCCCAATCGGGTATCTGAGTCTCATCTTCATCAGTATGTTCCTCATTGTCTATAACCACAGGTGTTACAGTTTGTGACAAAGGGTCAACATTATGCTCAGAAACTTGGTCCTCACGGCCTGAATCAGAGTCACAAAGGTTCTGGGCATCACTGCAGACCATTTCCTGTTCTGTACTCACTGTAGCTTGGGAGCAGACCTCTGATTCCCAGGCTATAGTGTGACTGAACAGCTCTGCAGACTCAGCCATCTCAGTTCCACCATACTGTGCAGGGCTGATGGAGACTTCAGAGCTGGGAGAAAGCAAGTTTGATTGGGATGACAACTCAGAGGACTGGTGTTTTTTGGATGCGGTACTTGAAGTGGCTGAGAGGGCACTTGTTGGACCACTTGAGATCCATTCAAGCATTTTCCTTTTTTGCCCATCATCTACCTTTGTTCCTCTTGTTCGTGTCCGTAAAAAAAGGGAGCACATCGGATTATCCACGGTAAGTAGTAGACATCTTACTTTTGCTGGTAGATGGTCTATCTTCAGCAGATGATAATGGAGCTTTGCCACCTTCCCCACGGACAAAACCTTTTTTGCCTTTTCCACCACGCCTCTTCCCCTTTCCACCAGCATCTGACATTTTGCCACTCATGTTGATTGCGACAAGATTGTGCACTGAAAATGTGGTAGTAAAAATTGAGAGGTAGTGTAGATTGCAGTGGTGGTCTAGCTTTATTAACAGCAGAATAATAAAGAATAAATATCCCTGACAATGCAACTACAGCCCTTAAACTGGCAGCAAAAATACTAGTATAATGGCTTAGTTATAATGAGTTGGAGTGTGCAATGCAGGTAGAGGTGCTGCAAATGTCTTTGCACTAGTGTGACTATAGCAAAGTCCAATAGCCACGTATAGAATGCCACTAGGTACACTGAGTGTTTGCTAGTATAATGGCTTAGTTATAATGAGTTGGAGTGTGCAATGCAGGCAGACGCGCTCTGCAAATGTCTTTGCACTAGTGTGACTATAGCAAAGTCCAATAGCCACGTATAGAATGCCACTAGGTACACTGAGTGTTTGCTAGTATAATGGCTTAGTTATCATGAGTTGGAGTGTGCAATGCAGGTAGAGGTGCTGCAAATGTCTTTGCACTAGTGTGACTATAGCAAAGTCCAATAGCCACGTATAGGATGCCACTAGGTACACTGAGTGTTTGCTAGTATAATGGCTTAGTTATCATGAGTTGGAGTGTGCAATGCAGGCAGACGCGCTCTGCAAATGTCTTTGCACTAGTGTGACTATAGCAAAGTCCAATAGCCACGTATAGAATGCCACTAGGTACACTGAGTGTTTGCTAGTATAATGGCTTATTTATAATGAGTTGGAGTGTGCAATGCAGGCAGACGCGCTCTGCAAATGTCTTTGCACTAGTGTGACTATAGCAAAGTCCAATAGCCACGTATAGAATGCCACTAGGTACACTGAGTGTTTGCTAGTATAATGGCTTAGTTATAATGAGTTGGAGTGTGCAATGCAGGCAGACGCGCTCTGCAAATGTCTTTGCACTAGTGTGACTATAGCAAAGTCCAAAAGCCACGTATAGAATGCCACTAGGTACACTGAGTGTTTGCTAGTATAATGGCTTAGTTATCATGAGTTGGAGTGTGCAATGCAGGTAGAGGTGCTGCAAATGTCTTTGCACTAGTGTGACTATAGCAAAGTCCAATAGCCACGTATAGGATGCCACTAGGTACACTGAGTGTTTGCTAGTATAATGGCTTAGTTATCATGAGTTGGAGTGTGCAATGCAGGTAGAGGTCCTGCAAATGTCTTTGCACTAGTGTGACTATAGCAAAGTCCAATAGCCACGTATAGGATGCCACTAGGTACACTGAGTGTTTGCTAGTATAATGGCTTAGTTATAATGAGTTGGAGTGTGCAATGCAGGCAGACGCGCTCTGCAAATGTCTTTGCACTAGTGTGACTATAGCAAAGTCCAATAGCCACGTATAGGATGCCACTAGGTACACTGAGTGTTTGCTAGTATAATGGCTTAGTTATCATGAGTTGGAGTGTGCAATGCAGGCAGACGCGCTCTGCAAATGTCTTTGCACTAGTGTGACTATAGCAAAGTCCAATAGCCACGTATAGGATGCCACTAGGTACACTGAGTGTTTGCTAGTATAATGGCTTAGTTATAATGAGTTGGAGTGTGCAATGCAGGCAGACGCGCTCTGCAAATGTCTTTGCACTAGTGTGACTATAGCAAAGTCCAATAGCCACGTATAGAATGCCACTAGGTACACTGAGTGTTTGCTAGTATAATGGCTTAGTTATCATGAGTTGGAGTGTGCAATGCAGGCAGACGCGCTCTGCAAATGTCTTTGCACTAGTGTGACTATAGCAAAGTCCAATAGCCACGTATAGAATGCCACTAGGTACACTGAGTGTTTGCTAGTATAATGGCTTAGTTATAATGAGTTGGAGTGTGCAATGCAGGCAGACGCGCTCTGCAAATGTCTTTGCACTAGTGTGACTATAGCAAAGTCCAATAGCCACGTATAGAATGCCACTAGGTACACTGAGTGTTTGCTAGTATAATGGCTTACTTATAATGAGTTGGAGTGTGCAATGCAGGCAGACGCGCTCTGCAAATGTCTTTGCACTAGTGTGACTATAGCAAAGTACAATAGCCACGTATAGAATGCCACTAGGTACACTGAGTGTTTGCTAGTATAATGGCTTAGTTATCATGAGTTGGAGTGTGCAATGCAGGTAGAGGTCCTGCAAATGTCTTTGCACTAGTGTGACTATAGCAAAGTCCAATAGCCACGTATAGGATGCCACTAGGTACTCTGAGTGTTTGCTAGTATAATGGCTTAGTTATAATGAGTTGGAGTGTGCAATGCAGGCAGACGCGCTCTGCAAATGTCTTTGCACTAGTGTGACTATAGCAAAGTCCAATAGCCACGTATAGGATGCCACTAGGTACACTGAGTGTTTGCTAGTATAATGGCTTAGTTATCATGAGTTGGAGTGTGCAATGCAGGCAGACGCGCTCTGCAAATGTCTTTGCGCTAGTGTGACTATAGCAAAGTCCAATAGCCACGTATAGGATGCCACTAGGTACACTGAGTGTTTGCTAGTATAATGGCTTAGTTATAATGAGTTGGAGTGTGCAATGCAGGCAGACGCGCTCTGCAAATGTCTTTGCACTAGTGTGACTATAGCAAAGTCCAATAGCCACGTATAGAATGCCACTAGGTACACTGAGTGTTTGCAAGTATAATGGCTTAGTTATCATGAGTTGGAGTGTGCAATGCAGGTAGAGGTGCTGCAAATGTCTTTGCATTAGTGTGACTATAGCAAAGTCCAATAGCCACGTATAGGATGCCACTAGGTACACTGACTGTTTGCTAGTATAATGGCTTAGTTATAATGAGTTGGAGTGTGCAATGCAGGCAGACGCGCTCTGCAAATGTCTTTGCACTAGTGTGACTATAGCAAAGTCCAATAGCCACGTATAGGATGCCACTAGGTACACCGAGTGTTTGCTAGTATAATGGCTTAGTTATAATGAGTTGGAGTGTGCAATGCAGGCAGACGCGCTCTGGAAATGTCTTTGCACTAGTGTGACTATAGCAAAGTCCAATAGCCACGTATAGGATGCCACTAGGTACACTGACTGTTTGCTAGTATAATGGCTTAGTTATCATGAGTTGGAGTGTGCAATGCAGGTAGAGGTCCTGCAAATGTCTTTGCACTAGTGTGACTATAGCAAAGTCCAATAGCCACGTATAGGATGCCACTAGGTACACTGAGTGTTTGCTAGTATAATGGCTTAGTTATAATGAGTTGGAGTGTGCAATGCAGGCAGACGCGCTCTGCAAATGTCTTTGCACTAGTGTGACTATAGCAAAGTCCAATAGCCACGTATAGAATGCCACTAGGTACACTGAGTGTTTGCTAGTATAATGGCTTAGTTATAATGAGTTGGAGTGTGCAATGCAGGCAGACGCGCTCTGCAAATGTCTTTGCACTAGTGTGACTATAGCAAAGTCCAATAGCCACGTATAGAATGCCACTAGGTACACTGAGTGTTTGCTAGTATAATGGCTTAGTTATCATGAGTTGGAGTGTGCAATGCAGGTAGAGGTGCTGCAAATGTCTTTGCACTAGTGTGACTATAGCAAAGTCCAATAGCCACGTATAGGATGCCACTAGGTACACTGAGTGTTTGCTAGTATAATGGCTTAGTTATCATGAGTTGGAGTGTGCAATGCAGGTAGAGGTCCTGCAAATGTCTTTGCACTAGTGTGACTATAGCAAAGTCCAATAGCCACGTATAGGATGCCACTAGGTACACTGAGTGTTTGCTAGTATAATGGCTTAGTTATAATGAGTTGGAGTGTGCAATGCAGGCAGACGCGCTCTGCAAATGTCTTTGCACTAGTGTGACTATAGCAAAGTCCAACAGCCACGTATAGGATGCCACTAGGTACACTGAGTGTTTGCTAGTATAATGGCTTAGTTATAATGAGTTGGAGTGTGCAATGCAGGCAGACGCGCTCTGCAAATGTCTTTGCACTAGTGTGACTATAGCAAAGTCCAATAGCCACGTATAGAATGCCACTATGTACACTGAGTGTTTGCTAGTATAATGGCTTAGTTATCATGAGTTGGAGTGTGCAATGCAGGTAGAGGTGCTGCAAATGTCTTTGCACTAGTGTGACTATAGCAAAGTCCAATAGCCACGTATAGAATGCCACTAGGTACACTGAGTGTTTGCTAGTATAATGGCTTAGTTATAATGAGTTGGAGTGTGCAATGCAGGCAGACGCGCTCTGCAAATGTCTTTGCACTAGTGTGACTATAGCAAAGTCCAATAGCCACATATAGAATGCCACTAGGTACACTGAGTGTTTGCTAGTATAATGGCTTAGTTATCATGAGTTGGAGTGTGCAATGCAGGTAGAGGTGCTGCAAATGTCTTTGCACTAGTGTGACTATAGCAAAGTCCAATAGCCACGTATAGGATGCCACTAGGTACACTGAGTGTTTGCTAGTATAATGGCTTAGTTATCATGAGTTGGAGTGTGCAATGCAGGTAGAGGTGCTGCAAATGTCTTTGCACTAGTGTGACTATAGCAAAGTCCAATAGCCACGTATAGGATGCCACTAGGTACACTGAGTGTTTGCTAGTATAATGGCTTAGTTATAATGAGTTGGAGTGTGCAATGCAGGCAGACGCGCTCTGCAAATGTCTTTGCACTAGTGTGACTATAGCAAAGTCCAATAGCCACGTATAGGATGCCACTAGGTACACTGAGTGTTTGCTAGTATAATGGCTTAGTTATCATGAGTTGGAGTGTGCAATGCAGGCAGACGCGCTCTGCAAATGTCTTTGCACTAGTGTGACTATAGCAAAGTCCAATAGCCACGTATAGGATGCCACTAGGTACACTGAGTGTTTGCTAGTATAATGGCTTAGTTATAATGAGTTGGAGTGTGCAATGCAGGCAGACGCGCTCTGCAAATGTCTTTGCACTAGTGTGACTATAGCAAAGTCCAATAGCCACGTATAGAATGCCACTAGGTACACTGAGTGTTTGCTAGTATAATGGCTTAGTTATCATGAGTTGGAGTGTGCAATGCAGGTAGAGGTGCTGCAAATGTCTTTGCACTAGTGTGACTATAGCAAAGTCCAATAGCCACGTATAGGATGCCACTAGGTACACTGACTGTTTGCTAGTATAATGGCTTAGTTATAATGAGTTGGAGTGTGCAATGCAGGCAGACGCGCTCTGCAAATGTCTTTGCACTAGTGTGACTATAGCAAAGTCCAATAGCCACGTATAGGATGCCACTAGGTACACTGAGTGTTTGCTAGTATAATGGCTTAGTTATAATGAGTTGGAGTGTGCAATGCAGGCAGACGCGCTCTGGAAATGTCTTTGCACTAGTGTGACTATAGCAAAGTCCAATAGCCACGTATAGGATGCCACTAGGTACACTGAGTGTTTGCTAGTATAATGGCTTAGTTATCATGAGTTGGAGTGTGCAATGCAGGCAGACGCGCTCTGCAAATGTCTTTGCACTAGTGTGACTATAGCAAAGTCCAATAGCCATGTATAGAATGCCACTAGGTACACTGAGTGTTTGCTAGTATAATGGCTTAGTTATCATGAGTTGGAGTGTGCAATGCAGGTAGAGGTGCTGCAAATGTCTTTGCACTAGTGTGACTATAGCAAAGTCCAATAGCCACGTATAGGATGCCACTAGGTACACTGACTGTTTGCTAGTATAATGGCTTAGTTATAATGAGTTGGAGTGTGCAATGCAGGCAGACGCGCTCTGCAAATGTCTTTGCACTAGTGTGACTATAGCAAAGTCCAATAGCCACGTATAGGATGCCACTAGGTACACTGAGTGTTTGCTAGTATAATGGCTTAGTTATAATGAGTTGGAGTGTGCAATGCAGGCAGACGCGCTCTGGAAATGTCTTTGCACTAGTGTGACTATAGCAAAGTCCAATAGCCACGTATAGGATGCCACTAGGTACACTGACTGTTTGCTAGTATAATGGCTTAGTTATCATGAGTTGGAGTGTGCAATGCAGGTAGAGGTCCTGCAAATGTCTTTGCACTAGTGTGACTATAGCAAAGTCCAATAGCCACGTATAGGATGCCACTAGGTACACTGAGTGTTTGCTAGTATAATGGCTTAGTTATAATGAGTTGGAGTGTGCAATGCAGGCAGACACGCTCTGCAAATGTCTTTGCACTAGTGTGACTATAGCAAAGTCCAATAGCCACATATAGAATGCCACTAGGTACACTGAGTGTTTGCTAGTATAATGGCTTAGTTATAATGAGTTGGAGTGTGCAATGCAGGCAGACGCGCTCTGCAAATGTCTTTGCACTAGTGTGACTATAGCAAAGTCCAATAGCCACGTATAGAATGCCACTAGGTACACTGAGTGTTTGCTAGTATAATGGCTTAGTTATCATGAGTTGGAGTGTGCAATGCAGGTAGAGGTGCTGCAAATGTCTTTGCACTAGTGTGACTATAGCAAAGTCCAATAGCCACGTATAGGATGCCACTAGGTACACTGAGTGTTTGCTAGTATAATGGCTTAGTTATCATGAGTTGGAGTGTGCAATGCAGGCAGACGCACTCTGCAAATGTCTTTGCACTAGTGTGACTATAGCAAAGTCCAATAGCCACGTATAGAATGCCACTAGGTACACTGAGTGTTTTCTAGTATAATGGCTTAGTTATCATGAGTTGGAGTGTGCAATGGAGGTAGAGGTGCTGCAAATGTCTTTGCACTAGTGTGACTATAGCAAAGTCCAATAGCCACGTATAGGATGCCACTTGGTACACTGAGTGTTTGCTAGTATAATGGCTTAGTTATCATGAGTTGGAGTGTGCAATGCAGGTAGAGGTGCTGCAAATGTCTTTGCACTAGTGTGACTATAGCAAAGTCCATTAGCCACGTATAGGATGCCACTAGGTACACTGAGTGTTTGCTAGTATAATGGCTTAGTTATCATGAGTTGGAGTGTGCAATGCAGATAGAGGTGCTGCAAATGTCTTTGCACTAGTGTGACTATAGCAAAGTCCAATAGCCACGTATAGGATGCCACTAGGTACACTGAGTGTTTGCTAGTATAATGGCTTAGTTATGAGTTGGAGTGTGCAGAGGACAGGAGGGTACAGTGCCAGGATTTTGGGGCTCTGGATAGAGGAATGGAAGCCTGCCTTTCTATCCCTCCTAATAGGCAAATGCAGCGAGGAAATCCCTGACCTTGGCTACACAGACGCTGGCGCTGTTTTCAGGACCTGTCACCTTAACTCTGACCCTGCCGGTTTGAGCCCTTAAAAGGACTGCTAGAAAGTGCTCTCCCTAAGCTGTCCAGCGCTGTGTATGGAGCGCATACAGCTGTATCAGCGATAGGACTCAGGAAGGAGCTGTGACAGTGATGTCTGACACCAAAGACGCAGAAGAGATAATGGTGTCCTGGAGGAAAATGTCCGGTTTTATAATGCAGGGACATGTGACATGGACATCCTATCACACATGCCGTTGCTTCTCTGGCTAAAAGTCCACTTAGCTGTGTGTGTGTCTGGGATTGGCTGACATGCTTGCCCGCCCCACAAGACGCGCGCGCTTAGGGAAGGAAGACAAGAAAAAAAAAAAAAAATGGCGATCGCCATTATAGAAACAGCTGTGATCTGAAGGCGCTGTTCACGCACACTATACATTGAAATGTCATAATAGTGTGATTCACAGAGTGACTTACTCTATTACAGCAGAAACCAAGCTAGGATTTAGCTGTTTTTTTGCTGCTAGAACCGTTCTCGAACGTTTCTAGAACTATCGAGCTTTTGCAAAAAGCTCGAGTTCTAGTTCGATCTAGAACATGCCCCAAAATCACTCGAGCCTAGAACTGGAGAACCACGAACCACAAACCGCGCTCAACTCTAGTCACCACCCGTCCACAGTCCTTACGGCAGACTCCAATCGGCCTCCACTGCAGACGGTCACCACATCCTGCCAACCTTGCTGTCCTGTCCGGGCCACACACCCGGACCAACTTCAGGCTCTTTGCTGTCACTTTTCTCCTCTCTACTACTTTCCTCCTTCCACTTCCTTAGCTTAACTCTCACTGCCTGTGTTTTCCCTCCTCCTTGGTGGGTGGAGACCAACCTCCTGGCTCCACCACCTGGTGTGGACAACAGCCCCTGGGGAAGGCAACAAGGATTTTGTGTTTTGACTATGATATGCCTGCAGAGAGTGTGGGGTGTGTAAGTGTTGTGCTCTGTGGCCTCTGGCTTGTCCATTCAATGTAAACTTCAATTTAAGCAAAATCCCTTTGTAGGAATAAAACTGGTAAAATATATAATAAAAATTGTAAATGTTTCATTAACCAAAAATACTTTCCTTCAGCAATAAAAAGGCCCCATCAGTCACAATTCTGCTCTGCTAGCCAATACACAGTAACTTTCCATCAGGTTTCATAGTGTAGTGCTCATCACGTCTGCTTAACACGCAGAAGGTCCTAGGTTGAATCCCCAGGAAAACCAACCTGTTCATGGTGTTGAACTAAAACCTTATCACCCCGCAATATATAAAGTTCTTGGCTTTGTCGCCGAATAACGGGATGTTTTGGCTTCCATCACCAACAGAGCTACAAATTTGTTTTTTTTCCCCTGGCGGTGAAAACTCGTCTCTAATTGCCATTACTTTGCAGGATTTCACAGCTTTCATAGTGGAGTGGTCATCACGTCTACTTCACACGCAGAAGATCCTGGGTTCAATCCCCAGTAAAAACAGGCCATTTTCGCTGTTGAAGTAATTTGCTATCAACCTGTAATATATGAAATTCTTGGTTTTGTTGCCAACTGATAATATATTTTGGCTTCCATCACCAAGAGAACTACGATTGTGGGTTTCTTTTTTATTGACCATTTTAGCAGAAAACATAATCCCATATTATAAAAATCCTGTTTGTTTCAAAATATATAGTTCCTTTAAATACAAAAGCAAACGACTAAACTATGTAGAAAAAAGTAACACATTTATTGTAAACTTCCATTTAAGCAAAATCCCTTAGTAGGAATAAAACTGGTAAAATATGTAATAACAATTGTAAATGTTTCATTAACCAAAAATACTTTCCTTCAGCAATAAAAAGGCCCCGTCAGTCACAATTCTGCTCTGCTAGCCAATACACAGTAACTTTCCATCAGGTTTCAAAGAGTAGTGGTCATCATGTCTGCTTAACACGCAGAAGGTCCTGCGTTCAATCCCCAGTGAAACCAATCTGTTCTTGGTGTTGAAATAATACCCAATTAAACTACAATATATGAAGTTCTTGGCTTTGTTGCCGAATGATGGGATGTTTTGGCTTCCATCACCAACAAAGCTACGAATTTGGTTTTTTTTTTCCCTGGCGGTCAAAACTTGTCTCTAATTGCCATTACTTTGCAGGCTTTCAAAGGTTTCATAGTGTAGTGGAAATCACATCTGCTTTACACGCAGAAGGCCCTGGGTTCAATCCCCAGTGAAACCCATGTGTTCTTGGTGTTGAAATAATATCCTATCAACCTGCAATCTATAAAGTTCTTGGCTTTGTTGCCGAATAACGGGATGTTTTAGCTTCCATCACCAACAGAGCTACGAATTTGTTTTTTTTCCCCTGGCGGTCAAAACTCGTCTCTAATTGCCATTACTTTGCAGGGTTTCAAAGGTTTCATAGTGTAGTTTTCATCACGTCTGCTTCACACGCAGAAGGTCTTGGGTTCAATCCCCAGTAAAAACAAGCCGTTTTCGCTGTTGAATTAATATGCTATACACCTGTAATATATGAAATTCTTGGTTTTGTTGCCAACTGATAATATATTTTGGCTTCCATCACCAAAAGAACTACTATTTTGGGTTTCTTTCTTATTGACCATTTTAGCAGAAAACATAATCCCATATTATAAAAATCCTGTTTGTTTCAAAATATATAGTTCCTTTAAATACAAAAGCAAATGACTAAACTATGTAGAAAAAAGTAACACATTTAATGTAAACTTCCATTTAAGCAAAATCCCTTTGTAGGAATAAAACTTGTAAAATATGTAATAAAAATTGTAAATGTGTCATTAACCAAAAATACTTTCCTTCAGCAATAAAAAGGCCCGTCAGTCACAATTCTGCTCTGCTAGCCAATACACAGTAACTTTCCATTAGGTTTCATAGAGTAGGGGTCATCACGTCTGTTTAACACGCAGAAGGTCCTGCGTTCAATCCCCAGTAAAACCAATCTGTTCTTGGTGTTGAAATAATACCCAATTAAACTACAATATATGAAGTTCTTGGCTTTGTTGCCGAATGATGGGATGTTTTGGCTTCCATCACCAACAGAGCTACGGATTTGTTTCTTTTTTCCCCTGGCGGTCAAAACTCGTCTCTAATTGCCATTACTTTACAGGATTTCAAAGGTTTCATAGTGTAGTGGTCATCACGTCTGCTTCACATGCAGAAGGACCTGGGTTCAATCCCCAGTGAAACCAATCTGTTCTTAGTGTTGAAATGATTCGCTATCCACCTACAATATATGAAGTTCTCGGCTTTGTTGCCGAATGACGGGATGTTTTGGCTTCCATCACAAACAGAACTACAAATTATTTTTTTTTTTTCCCTGGCGGTCAAAACTCGTCTCTAAATGCCATTACTTTGCAGGATTTCACAGGTTTCATAGTGGAGTGGTCATCACGTCTACTTCACACGCAGAAGGTCCTGGGTTCAATCCCCAGTAAAAACAAGCCGTTTTCGCTGTTGAAGTAATTTGCTATCAACCTGTAATATATGAAATTCTTGGTTTTGTTGCCAACTGATAATATATTTTGGCTTCCATCACCAAGAGAACTACGATTTTGGGTTTCTTTTTTATTGACCATTTTAGCAGAAAACATAATCCCATATTATAAAAATCCTGTTTGTTTCAAAATATTTAGTTTCTTTAAATACAAAAGCAAACGACTAAACTATGTAGAAAAAAGTAACACATTCAATGTAAACTTCAATTTAAGCAAAATCCCTTTGTAGGAATAAAACTGGTAAAATATATAATAAAAATTATAAATGTTTCATTAACCAAAAATACTTTCCTTCAGCAATAAAAAGGCCCCGTCAGTCACAATTCTGCTCTGCTATCCAATACACAGTAACTTTCCATCAGGTTTCATAGTGTAGTGCTATCAACCTGCCATATATGAAGTTCTTGGCTTTGTTGCCGAATGACAGGATGTTTTGGCTTCCATCACCAACAGAGCTACGAATTTGTTTTTTTTTCCCCTGGCGGTGAAAACTCGTCTCTAATTGACATTACTTTGCAGGATTTCAAAGGCTTCATAGTGTAGAGGTCATCACGTCTGCTTCATACGCAGAAGGTCCTGGGTTCAACCCGAGTGAAACCAATCTATTTTTGGTGTTGAAGTATTTTCCTATCGACTTGTAATATATGAAATTCTTGGTTTCATTGCCAAATGACAATACATTTTGGCTTCCATCACCAAGAGAACTACGATTTTGGGTTTCTTTTTTATTGACCATTTTAGCAGAAAACATAATCCAATATCCTATTAAACATACATTCCCCTTCTCAGATTTGCTATACCGGATCTTGCACGGGGCTTTGGATGAAGGAATTATAACAAAGAAGGTTTTTGATGGCCTCTTCGTTGCATCTCCCAAAATCCCCACCTTTTATCTCCTGCCCATGATCCACAAGAATCCCAAACACCCTCCGGGGCGCCCTATCGTATCCGGCATAGATGGCTTATGCGACCCTGTCTGTCGCTTTATCGACTATTATTTAAAACCTCTTGTGGAAACATTGCCATCTTATGTTAAGGATATGACGGACGTCCTGAATAGGGTCGACGGGATTTTTGTGGATTCTGATACCCTTCTTGTCACGTCGGACATAGAGTCACTTTATACCAATATTAACCATGATGATGGTCTGGAGGCAGTCCGCTTCTTTCTGAGCAATACCAACCGTGATGGCCATTTGTGTGAGCTGATCCTGGAGCTGCTCCACTTTATCCTGACACGCAATTTCTTCATTTTCAAAGACCGGTTTTAATTTACAGACCAGAGGCACTGCGATGGGCGCGGCCTGTGCGCCTTCGTACGCTAATATGTTCCTCGGCCATTGGGAGAGGGGCATTTTTGGCGACGAGGGCGTGCCAGCCGCTACCCATGCGCAGTGCTGGTTAAGATATATTGATGATGTTTTTGTTTTGTGGCAGGGTACCGTGGAGCAGCTCTCGGACTTTATGGGTGTTTTAAACCATAATTCATTGAACCTTAAGCTCACTTTTAGATATGATTTACAGTCTATTGATTTTTTGGATATTATGATTGGAGTTGACCGTGGTCGGCAACTACAGACGAATGTCTTTAGGAAGCCTACCTCGGTCAACTCCCTTTTACATGCCTCATCTTCTCATCCTGTTAGTACCATCCAAGCCATCCCGGTTGGGCAATTTCTCAGAATGAGGCGGATATGCTCTACATCTGATAATTTTCAGTCCCAGGCCAATGATCTAACATCGAGATTGGTTAATAGGGGATATAGCCATCGTGTCATAAAGAAGGGGTACAATAGGGCAAAGAATACTAATCAACAGGAGCTTCTGCAGCCATCTAGTCAGGCGAATACGGGGGCAGGAGAGGCTCGATTCATATCTGCGTGCAACCATGAATGGCATAACATGCGTGCCATATTAAACAAACACTGGCCGATACTAAAATCTGATCCTACCCTAAGGGATTTGGTCCCTGATTATCCTCTAATGACGGCACGCCGTTCCAAAAATCTACGAGATTTTCTCGTACATAGTCATTACGTTCCTGTGATTTCCCATCCCTTTGGTTCTACTAATCCTATTCGTGGGTGTTTTCCCTGCGGTCGCTGTCTTGCGTGCACCAATGTCTCTCGCAGTAAGACCTTTTCCACCGCAGATGGTAGTCGGACATTTGATATTAGGTGTTACATCTCATGCGCAACTTCCTATGTTATCTATTATGCTAAATGTAGTTGCCCTAAGATATACATAGGTTTAACTTCTAGGGAATTGCGGGTGAGAGTGCGTGAACATGTGAGAGATATTGGTGCTGCCAAGACGGTGACCGATATTTCTACTCTTAAGACCCTTCCTAGGCATTTTCGGAACCATCACGGATGTAATGCGAGATCATTGCGTGTCATAGGGATAGATGTCGTACATGGCGGCAATAGGGGCGGGAACCTTAAAAAGATCCTCGCCCAAAAAGAAACCAAATGGATCACCCTACTGGGTACTATGGCTCCGTCTGGTCTGAATGAGTCCCTTAGCTTTGCCCCCTTCCTTTAGACCCCTGTCCTCCTCCCCCCCTTTTTTTGCTAGATATGGTTTTTTACCACCTATGCAATTTTTTACCTCTGTTTTTATATTCTAATTTTATTGCTGCAAGTGTTTTATGCCATTTTGTGCCCTTTTCTTTGCAGCTTCCATATTCTGCTCTCTATGGATCACTGCCTCTGTTAATATGACTACCTGAATACATCGTGCATCTGGACTATGATTACAAAGTGGCTTCCCCCATGACAGCCGGGATTATATACTGCTTGGTCGAGGGCTAACTACTGTTATTCTTGTGATTCCTGCCATTTCATTATTTCTTTGCCCTCTTTCCTTGGCGTTCCTATACTGCTGTTTGTGTGGGAGCCCGTATATCTGTATCTTTGTATGTTCCAGTATGTGTGGTGTGCACATGCCTGGTCTTTCTTCTCTCCCTGGCATGCTTAGCGATGTCTCAAGGGCGGAGTTTTGCTCGTGGGGGGGCGTTGCCTTAGCCCTCTCCCCTGCACTCCTCGGCTTGACTTTGCTCGCATCTGCTAGTGGGATTAGCAATGACCGCGCATGTGCCAGCTTAAACCTGCACTGACTGGCCTGTCCGATCCATGTGATGAACCATATGGTCTATTAAAGCTTCTGGGAACAGATGAGTCACCACCCCTCCTTGGTCTGATGAAGGGTTATACTAACAAGACCTGAAACGCGCGTTATCTTGCTTCTGAGGGGGATCTTTTGGTCTCTGGCTCCTGCACTTATCTGGCACTTTATATCATTGCTGGTGAGCGGTGTTTACATTTTTTTAGCCACTGGTATATATCATTGTTTCCATATACTGACAAACCCAGTGTGCTGTATAACTTTATCTTATCTTGCACACCAGCTATTGTTCTCTGGTATCACCTGGCATGCTGGTGAGCAGTGTTGCATATATTTAGCTACTGATATGTATCATTGCTTGCATATACTGACAAACCCAGTGTGCTGTATAACTTTATCTTATCTTGCACACCAGCTATTGTTCTCTGGTATCACCTGGCATGCTGGTGAGCAGTGTTTGCATATATTTAGCCACTGATATGTATCATTGCTTGCATATACTGACAAACCCAGTGTGCTGTATAATTTTATCTTATCTTGCACACCAGCTATTGTTCTCTGGTATCACCTGGCATGTAACTTTGTATTTTTTGCCATCTGTGCTGTATACTTGTTGTCTTATGTATTCTACTTGCCTTGTTAATTCTGATTAACTCTTTATGTGCCAAGGTGCCCTCTGTTGTTGCACCTATATGTATTTTTCTGTGCTACATCTAAAAACTGTTTTTTATGATGTAATAAAATTTGTCATTCTCTTTTGCATTTCAACCACATCTGCTCTCCTGTTTCTTTTGCATTATAAAAATCCTGTTTGTTTCAAAATATATAGTTCCCATAAATACAAAAGCAAAAGACCAAACTATGGAGAAAAAAGTAACACATTCAATATAAACTTCCATTTAAGCAAAATCCCTTTGTAGGAATAAAACTGGTAAAATATGTAATAACAATTGTAAATGTTTCATTAACCAAAAATACTTTCCTTCAGCAATAAAAAGGCCCCGTCAGTCACAATTCTGCTCTGCTAGCCAATACACAGTAACTTTCCATCAGGTTTCATAGAGTAGTGGTCATCACGTCTGCTTAATACGCAGAAGGTCCTGCGTTCAATCCCCAGTAAATCCAATCTGTTCTTGGTGTTGAAATAATACCCAATTAAACTACAATATATGAAGTTCTTGGCTTTGTTGCCGAATGATGGGACGTTTTGGCTTCCATCACCAACAGAGCTACGAATTTGTTTTTTTTTTCCCTGGTGGTCAAAACTCGTCTCTAATTGCCATTACCTTGCAGGATTTCAAAGGTTTCATAGTGTAGTGGTCATCACGTCTGCTTCACATGCTGAAGGTCCTGGGTTCAATCACCAGTGAAACCAATCTGTTTTTGGTGTTGATGTAATTTCCTATTGACTTGTAATATGTGAAATTCTTGGTTTCGTTGAAAAAATGACAATACATTTTGGCTTCCATCACAAAGAGAACATCGATTTTGGGTTTCTTTTTTATTGACCATTTTAGCAGAAAACATAATCCCATATTATAAAAATCCTATTTGTTTTAAAATATATAGTTCCCCTAAATACAAAAGCAAACGACTAAACTATGGAGAAAAAAGTAACACATTCAATATAAACTTCAATTTAAGCAAAATCCCTTTGTAGGAATAAAACTGTTAAAATATATAATAAAAATTGTAAATGTTTCATTAACCAAAAATACTTTCCTTCAGCAATAAAAAGGCCCCATCAGTCACAATTCTGCTCTGCTAGCCAATACACAGTAACTTTCATCAGGTTTCATAGTGTAGTGCTCATCACGTCTGCTTAACACGCAGAAGGTCCTAGGTTGAATCCCCAGGAAAACGTATCTGTTCATGGTGTTGAAATAAAACCCTATCAACCCGCAATATATGAAGTTCTCGGCTTTGTCGCCGAATGATGGGATGTTTTGGCTTCCATCACCAACAGAGCTACGAATTTTTTTTTTTTCCCCTGGCGGTGAAAACTCATCTCTAATTGCCATTACTTTGCAGGATTTCAAAGGTTTTATAGTGTAGAGGTCATCACGTCTGCTTAATATGCAGCAGGTCCTGGATTCAACCCCAGTGAAACCAATCCATTTTTGGTGTTGAAGTATTTTCCTATCGACTTGTAATATATGAAATTCTTGGTTTCGTTGCCAAATGACAATACATTTTGGCTTCCATCACCAAGAGAACTACGATTTTGGGTTTCTTTTTTATTGACCATTTTAGCAGAAAACATAATCCCATATTATAAAAATCCTGTTTGTTTCAAAATATATAGTTCCCATAAATACAAAAGCAAAAGACAAAACTATGGAGAAAAAAGTAACACATTGAATATAAACTTCAATTTAAGCAAAATCCCTTTGTAGGAATAAAACTGGTAAAATATGTAATAAAAATTGTAAATGTTTCATTAACCAAAAATACTTTCCTTCAGCAATAAAAAGGCCCCGTCAGTCACAATTCTGCTCTGCTAGCCAATACACAGTAAATTTTCGTCAGGTTTCATAGTGTAGTGGTCATCACATCTGCTTAACACGCAGAAGGTCCTGGGTTCAATCCCCATTGAAACCAATCTGTTCTTAGTGTTGAAATAATACGCTATCCAACTACAATATATGATGTTCTCGGCTTTGTTGCCGAATGACGGGATGTTTTGGCTTCCATCACAAACAGAACTACAAATTATTTTTTTTTTTCCCCTGGCGGTCAAAACTCGTCTCTAAATGCCATTACTTTGCACGATTTCACAGCTTTCATAGTGGAGTGGTCATCACGTCTACTTCACACGCAGAAGGTCCTGGGTTCAATCCCCAGTAAAAACAAGCCGTTTTCGCTGTTGAAGTAATTTGCTATCAACCTGTAATATTTGAAATTCTTGGTTTTGTTGCCAACTGATAATATATTTTGGCTTCCATCACCAAGAGAACTACGATTTTGGGTTTCTTTTTTATTGACCATTTTAGCAGAAAACATAATCCCATATTATAAAAATCCTGTTTGTTTCAAAATATATAGTTCCTTTAAATACAAAAGCAAACGACTAAACTATGTAGAAAAAAGTAACACATTCAATGTAAACTTTAGTGATGAGCGAGCATGCTTGTTACTACTCGGTACTCGCACGAGTATCACTGTACTCGAGCTACTCGGCGGGGACCGAGTAATCTCGCGATACTCGTGCTGTACTCGTGGTCTTCATCCCTGTATGTTGGCACTCTTTTGAGAGCCAGCCCTCATGCAGGGATTGGCTGGCAGACCACTGCAATGCCACAGCCCTGTTAGTTGTGGAATTGCAGTGATTGGCCGGCCCGCACAGCGTGACCGAGCCTTTATACCGGCCGGCGCGCTGTGCTCTGCTCACAGCTATCCAGACAGTCAGTGCAGGGAGAGTGTCGCTGCTTCAGGGAAAGGTTTGCGGCCCTTTATAGCTAGTTCCAGAGCAGGGCTGCAAACAGTGTGACCAGAAGTCCTTCTCAGGACTATTCTAGTTGTATACAGGCAGGCAGGGTATAGCCAGGTCGGAGTACAGTAGCAGAGTCTTTCTCAGGACTATTGTTGCTATATACAGGCAGGGTATAGCCAGGTCGGAATACAGGCTAGTGACCAGAAGAGTCCTTGTCAGGACTATTGTAGCAGTATACAGGCAGGCAGGCAGGCAGGCAGGCAGGGTATATAGCCATTCCTAGCGGTGACCGTATACCAGCCTTCATCATATCTGGGGCTGGTGTACACAGTCTAAAACAGTCCAGATAGTGTCAGACTTCTCAGTATTTTTTTCTCCTAAAAACCTGTTAGGTTCTTATTGCGTCCGTGCTTGCATTTAAAAACCGCACGTGTGTGCCTGTCGGTGGCAGCGTACAGGTGCACGTTTTGCACAAACTATTATATAACGCACAAGTCTAGTGAATAATACACGTCAGTCAGCAGTGGCTGATAGTGTCAGACTTCTCAGTAATTGTCGCTCCTAAAAATCTGTTAGGTTCTTATTGCGTCCATGCTTGCATTTAAAAACCGCACGTGTGTGCCTGTCGGTGGCAGCGTACAGGTGCACGTTTTGCACAAACTATTATATAACGCACAAGTCTAGTGTATAATACACGTCAGTCAGCAGTGGCTGATAGTGTCAGACTTCTCAGTAATTGTCGCTCCTAAAAACCTGTTAGGTTCTTATTGCGTCCATGCTTGCATTTAAAAACCGCACGTGTGTGCCTGTCGGTGGCAGCGTACAGGTGCACGTTTTGCACAAACTATTATATAACGCACAAGTCTAGTGTATAATAAACGTCAGTCAGCAGTGGCTGATAGTGTCAGACTTCTCAGTAATTGTCGCTCCTAAAAACCTGTTAGGTTCTTATTGCGTCCATGCTTGCATTTAAAAACCGCACGTGTGTGCCTGTCGGTGGCAGCACACAGGTGCACGTTTTGCACAAACTATTATATAACGCACAAGTCTAGTGTATAATACACGTCAGTCAGCAGTGGCTGATAGTGTCAGACTTCTCAGTAATTGTCGCTCCTAAAAACCTGTTAGGTTCTTATTGCGTCCATGCTTGCATTTAAAAACCGCACGTGTGTGCCTGTCGGTGGCAGCGTACAGGTGCACGTTTTGCACAAACTATTATATAACGCACAAGTCTAGTGTATAATACACGTCAGTCAGCAGTGGCTGATAGTGTCAGACTTCTCAGTAATTGTCGCTCCTAAAAACCTGTTAGGTTCTTATTGCGTCCATGCTTGCATTTAAAAACCGCACGTGTGTGCCTGTCGGTGGCAGCGTACAGGTGCACGTTTTGCACAAACTATTATATAACGCACAAGTCTAGTGTATAATACACGTCAGTCAGCAGTGGCTGATAGTGTCAGACTTCTCAGTAATTGTCGCTCCTAAAAACCTGTTAGGTTCTTATTGCGTCCATGCTTGCATTTAAAAACCGCACGTGTGTGCCTGTCGGTGGCAGCGTCAGGCTCCACATTGTCCCTGGATAGAGATGTGCATAAGGGCCTCAAAACATTGTTCTCATTGCAAAGGAGCGGGTCTCCTGTCGTTGTAATGTCCATTCTGAAAGAATGGTCGAAAAAATTTACCACTGGGGGTATACCAGAAACAACGGCCTAACTATTGTAACGGTCATCATGATGGCGCATGAGGAGAAGGAGGAGCAGTCCAGCGATTAGCCAAAGTCCAGAAGTGTGTACCCATGGGTGAGTGTAGGTACATGGCAAACTTTAAATGCCACTAGGTATACTGAGTGTTTGCTAGTATAATGGCTTAGTTATCATGAGTTGGAGTGTGCAATGCAGGTAGAGGTGCTGCAAATGTCTTTGCACTAGTGTGACTATAGCAAAGTCCAATAGCCACGTATAGGATGCCACTAGGTACACTGAGTGTTTGCTAGTATAATGGCTTAGTTATAATGAGTTGGAGTGTGCAATGCAGGCAGACGCGCTCTGCAAATGTCTTTGCACTAGTGTGACTATAGCAAAGTCCAATAGCCACGTATAGAATGCCACTAGGTACACTGAGTGTTTGCTAGTATAATGGCTTAGTTATAATGAGTTGGAGTGTGCAATGCAGGCAGACGCGCTCTGCAAATGGCTTTGCACTAGTGTGACTATAGCAAAGTCCAATAGCCACGTATAGAATGCCACTAGGTACACTGAGTGTTTGCTAGTATAATGGCTTAGTTATCATGAGTTGGAGTGTGCAATGCAGGCAGACGCGCTCTGCAAATGTCTTTGCACTAGTGTGACTATAGCAAAGTCCAATAGCCACGTATAGAATGCCACTAGGTACACTGAGTGTTTGCTAGTATAATGGCTTAGTTATAATGAGTTGGAGTGTGCAATGCAGGCAGACGCGCTCTGCAAATGTCTTTGCACTAGTGTGACTATAGCAAAGTCCAATAGCCACGTATAGAATGCCACTAGGTACACTGAGTGTTTGCTAGGATAATGGCTTAGTTATAATGAGTTGGAGTGTGCAATGCAGGCAGACGCGCTCTGCAAATGTCTTTGCACTAGTGTGACTATAGCAAAGTCCAATAGCCACGTATAGAATGCCACTAGGTACACTGAGTGTTTGCTAGTATAATGGCTTAGTTATAATGAGTTGGAGTGTGCAATGCAGGCAGACGCGCTCTGCAAATGTCTTTGCACTATTGTGACTATAGCAAAGTCCAATAGCCACGTATAGAATGCCACTAGGTACTCTGAGTGTTTGCTAGTATAATGGCTTAGTTATCATGAGTTGGAGTGTGCAATGCAGGCAGACGCGCTCTGCAAATGTCTTTGCACTAGTGTGACTATAGCAAAGTCCAATAGCCACGTATAGAATGCCACTAGGTACACTGAGTGTTTGCTAGTATAATGGCTTAGTTATAATGAGTTGGAGTGTGCAATGCAGGCAGACGCGCTCTGCAAATGTCTTTGCACTAGTGTGACTATAGCAAAGTCCAATAGCCACGTATAGAATGCCACTAGGTACACTGAGTGTTTGCTAGTATAATGGCTTAGTTATCATGAGTTGGAGTGTGCAATGCAGGTAGAGGTGCTGCAAATGTCTTTGCACTAGTGTGACTATAGCAAAGTCCAATAGCCACGTATAGGATGCCACTAGGTACACTGAGTGTTTGCTAGTATAATGGCTTAGTTATAATGAGTTGGAGTGTGCAATGCAGGCAGACGCGCTCTGCAAATGTCTTTGCACTAGTGTGACTATAGCAAAGTCCAATAGCCACGTATAGAATGCCACTAGGTACACTGAGTGTTTGCTAGTATAATGGCTTAGTTATCATGAGTTGGAGTGTGCAATGCAGGTAGAGGTGCTGCAAATGTCTTTGCACTAGTGTGACTATAGCAAAGTCCAATAGCCACGTATAGGATGCCACTAGGTACACTGAGTGTTTGCTAGTATAATGGCTTAGTTATCATGAGTTGGAGTGTGCAATGCAGGTAGAGGTCCTGCAAATGTCTTTGCACTAGTGTGACTATAGCAAAGTCCAATAGCCACGTATAGGATGCCACTAGGTACACTGAGTGTTTGCTAGTATAATGGCTTAGTTATAATGAGTTGGAGTGTGCAATGCAGGCAGACGCGCTCTGCAAATGTCTTTGCACTAGTGTGACTATAGCAAAGTCCAATAGCCACGTATAGAATGCCACTAGGTACACTGAGTGTTTTCTAGTATAATGGCTTAGTTATCATGAGTTGGAGTGTGCAATGCAGGTAGAGGTGCTGCAAATGTCTTTGCACTAGTGTGACTATAGCAAAGTCCAATAGCCACGTATAGGATGCCATTAGGTACACTGAGTGTTTGCTAGTATAATGGCTTAGTTATCATGAGTTGGAGTGTGCAATGCAGGTAGAGGTGCTGCAAATGTCTTTGCACTAGTGTGACTATAGCAAAGTCCAATAGCCACGTATAGGATGCCACTAGGTACACTGAGTGTTTGCTAGTAAAATGGCTTAGTTATAATGAGTTGGAGTGTGCAATGCAGGCAGACGCGCTCTGCAAATGTCTTTGCACTAGTGTGACTATAGCAAAGTCCAATAGCCACGTATAGAATGCCACTAGGTACACTGAGTGTTTGCTAGTATAATGGCTTAGTTATAATGAGTTGGAGTGTGCAATGCAGGCAGACGCGCTCTGCAAATGTCTTTGCACTAGTGTGACTATAGCAAAGTCCAATAGCCACGTATAGAATGCCACTAGGTACACTGAGTGTTTGCTAGTATAATGGCTTAGTTATCATGAGTTGGAGTGTGCAATGCAGGTAGAGGTGCTGCAAATGTCTTTGCACTAGTGTGACTATAGCAAAGTCCAATAGCCACGTATAGGATGCCACTAGGTACACTGAGTGTTTGCTAGTATAATGGCTTAGTTATAATGAGTTGGAGTGTGCAATGCAGGCAGACGCGCTCTGCAAATGTCTTTGCACTAGTGGGACTATAGCAAAGTCCAATAGCCACGTATAGGATGCCACTAGGTACACTGAGTGTTTGCTAGTATAATGGCTTAGTTATGAGTTGGAGTGTGCAGAGGACAGGAGGGTACAGTGCCAGGATTTTGGGGCTCTGGATAGAGGAATGGAAGCCTGCCTTTCTATCCCTCCTAATAGGCAAATGCAGCGAGGAAATCCCTGACCTTGGCTACACAGACGCTGGCGCTGTTTTCAGGACCTGTCACCTTAACTCTGACCCTGCCGGTTTGAGCCCTTAAAAGGACTGCTAGAAAGTGCTCTCCCTAAGCTGTCCAGCGCTGTGTATGGAGCGCATACAGCTGTATCAGCGATAGGACTCAGGAAGGAGCTGCGACAGTGATGTCTGACACCAAAGACGCAGAAGAGATAATGGCGTCCTGGAGGAAAATGTCCGGTTTTATAATGCAGGGACATGTGACATGGACATCCTATCACACATGCCGTTGCTTCTCTGGCTAAAAGTCCACTTAGCTGTGTGTGTGTCTGGGATTGGCTGACATGCTGGCCCGCCCCACAAGACGCGCGCGCTTAGGGAAGGAAGACAAGAAAAAAAAAAATGGCGATCGCCATTATAGAAACAGCTGTGATCTGAAGGCGCTGTTCACGCACACTATACATTGAAATGTCATAATAGTGTGATTCACAGAGTGACTTACACTATTACAGCAGAAACCAAGCTAGGATTTAGCTGTTTTTTTGCTGCTAGAACCGTTCTCGAACGTTTCTAGAACTATCGAGCTTTTGCAAAAAGCTCGAGTTCTAGTTCGATCTAGAACATGCCCCAAAATCACTCGAGCCTAGAACTGGAGAACCACGAACCACAAACCGCGCTCAACTCTAGTCACCACCCGTCCACGGTCCTTACGGCAGACTCCAATCGGCCTCCACTGCAGACGGTCACCACATCCTGCCAACCTTGCTGTCCTGTCCGGGCCACACACCCGGACCAACTTCAGGCTCTTTGCTGTCACTTTTCTCCTCTCTACTACTTTCCTCCTTCCACTTCCTTAGCTTAACTCTCACTGCCTGTGTTTTCCCTCCTCCTTGGTGGGTGGAGACCAACCGCCTGGCTCCACCACCTGGTGTGGACAACAGCCCCTGGGGAAGGCAACAAGGATTTTGTGTTTTGACTATGATATGCCTGCAGGGAGTGTGGGGTGTGTAAGTGTTGTGCTCTGTGGCCCCTGGCTTGTCCAGGGCGACACAGAAGCACTGCAGCACTGCCTCGGCGAAGCAGCAACAGGCTGTGCTGAAGCTAATCTGCATAGGTGACAAACCCCACAATGCAGAAGAGGTGTGGACAGCTCTGAAACAGCAGGCAGATCACTGGCTCACACCTCTGAACCTAAAGCCAGGAAAGGTTGTGTGTGACAATGGCCGGAACCTGGTGGCGGCTTTGAGGCGAGGCCAGCTGACACATGTTCCATGCGTGGCCCATGTGCTCAACCTCGTGGTTCAGCGTTTTCTAAAGTCATAACCAGAGCTGTCTGATCTGCTGGTAAAAGTTCGCCGCCTGTCTGTACTTTTTCGAAAGTCACCTACTGCTTCAGCCGGCCTTGCCGGCTTTCAGCGCCATTTGCATATTCCGGCTCACAGACTGGTGTGTGATGTCCCCACGCGTTGGAATTCAACTCTGCACATGTTGGTCATGATATGTGAGCAGAAGAGGGCAGTTGTTGAGTACCTGCATCACCTAAGCCGTCGGGAAATGGGTCAAACTCCACACATAACACCTGAGGAGTGGAGATGGTTGTCCGACCTATGTACCATCCGCCAAAAGTTTGAGGACTCCACCAAGATGGTGAGCGGCGATGACGACATTATTAGCATCACCATACCGCTTCTCTGCCTTCTAAAATGGTCTCTGCTCAAAAAACAACCATGATGCATTTCAGGCGGAGCGCGATGAGTTTGAGCAAGAAAAAGTAGTGGGTGTGGGTGATAACACACAGCCCAGCCTCGTCTCATCACAACGTGCAGTGGAGGACTATGACGAGGAGGAGGATGAAGACATGGAGCAACTCTCTGGCCAAATTGAGGATATGACATGCAGTCATATCCTCGGTTCAGCGTGGCTGGCCAGAGGACAGGGTAGATGAGGAGGAGGAGGAGGACAGCATGTTCAGTCATCGTGTTGGTCAGGATACTGAAGTGATGGCTGTTAAGAGTCTGGCACACATGGCTGACTTTATGGTAAGCTGCCTGTCTCGTGACCCTCGCGTTAAGAACATCTTTGCCGACAATAATTACTGGTTGGTAACACTGTTAGACCCACGCTACAAGGAGAACTTTATGTCTCTTATTCCCGAGGCGAAGAGGTCAGGCAAAATGCAGCAGTTCCAGAAGGCCATAGTCAAGGAAGTAGGCAAAGCATTCCCCTCACAAAACGCTAGCGGCATAGGTCAGGAATCAGTGGACAACCAAGGCGTACAGCCGAGAGGGGCACAAGTCCAATCCGCCAGAGGTAGGGGAACAGTCTTTAAGATGTGGGACAGTTTTCTCAGGCCCTCACATACCACAGCCCCTGAGGTGCGGGGTAGTGCCACAAAAAATCCTAAGTTTGCCCAGATGCTCAAGGAGTACCTTGCAGATCAAACAACTGTACTCCGACATTCCTCTGTGCCTTACAATTAATGGGTATCCAAGCTGGACACGTGGCATGAATTGGCTCTCTACGCCTTGGAAGTCCTGGCCTGCCCTGCCGCTAGCGTTTTGTCAGAGCGTGTTTTTAGTGCCGCAGGTGGAATCATTACAGATAAACGCAACTGCCTGTCAACTGTAAATGCTGACAGGCTGACTCTGATCAAGATGAACAAGGGTTGGATTGGGCCAGACTTCACCACACCACCAGCAAATGAGAGCGGAATTTAAAGTTTGCCATGTACCTCCACTCACCCATGGGTACACACTTCTGGACTTTGGCTAATCGCTGGACTGCTCCTCCTTCTCCTCATGCGCCATCATGATGACCGTTACAATAGTTAGGCCGTTGTTTCTGGTATACCCCCAGTGGTAAATTTTTTCGACCATTCTTTCAGAATGGACATTACAACGACAGGAGACCCGCTCCTTTGCAATGAGAACAATGTTTTGAGGCCCTTATGCACATCTCTATCCAGGGACAATGTGGAGCCTGACGCTGCCACCGACAAGCACACACGTGCGGTTTTTAAATGCAAGCATGGACGCAATAAGAACCTAACAGGTTTTTAGGAGCGACAATTACTGAGAAGTCTGACACTATCAGCCACTGCTGACTGACGTGTATTATACACTAGACTTGTGCGTTATATAATAGTTTGTGCAAAACGTGCACCTGTACGCTGCCACCGACAGGCACACACGTGCGGTTTTTAAATGCAAGCATGGACGCAATAAGAACCTAACAGGTTTTTAGGAGCGACAATTACTGAGAAGTCTGACACTATCAGCCACTGCTGACTGACGTGTATTATACACTAGACTTGTGCGTTATATAATAGTTTGTGCAAAACGTGCACCTGTACGCTGCCACCGACAGGCACACAAGTGCGGTTTTTAAATGCAAGCATGGACGCAATAAGAACCTAACAGGTTTTTAGGAGCGACAATTACTGAGAAGTCTGACACTATCAACCACTGCTGACTGACGTGTATTATACACTAGACTTGTGCGTTATATAATAGTTTGTGCAAAACGTGCACCTGTACGCTGCCACCGACAGGCACACACGTGCGGTTTTTAAATGCAAGCATGGACGCAATAAGAACCTAACAGGTTTTTAGGAGCGACAATTACTGAGAAGTCTGACACTATCAGCCACTGCTGACTGACGTTTATTATACACTAGACTTGTGCGTTATATAATAGTTTGTGCAAAACGTGCACCTGTACGCTGCCACCGACAGGCACACACGTGCGGTTTTTAAATGCAAGCATGGACGCAATAAGAACCTAACAGGTTTTTAGGAGCGACAATTACTGAGAAGTCTGACACTATCAGCCACTGCTGACTGACGTGTATTATACACTAGACTTGTGCGTTATATAATAGTTTGTGCAAAACGTGCACCTGTACGCTGCCACCGACAGGCACACACGTGCGGTTTTTAAATGCAAGCATGGACGCAATAAGAACCTAACAGGTTTTTAGGAGCGACAATTACTGAGAAGTCTGACACTATCAGCCACTGCTGACTGACGTGTATTATTCACTAGACTTGTGCGTTATATAATAGTTTGTGCAAAACGTGCACCTGTACGCTGCCACCGACAGGCACACACGTGCGGTTTTTAAATGCAAGCACGGACGCAATAAGAACCTAACAGGTTTTTAGGAGAAAAAAATACTGAGAAGTCTGACACTATCTGGACTGTTTTAGACTGTGTACACCAGACCCAGATATGATGAAGGCTGGTATACGGTCACCGCTAGGAATGGCTATATACCCTGCCTGCCTGCCTGCCTGCCTGTATACTGCTACAATAGTCCTGACAAGGACTCTTCTGGTCACTAGCCTGTATTCCGACCTGGCTATACCCTGCCTGTATATAGCAACAATAGTCCTGAGAAAGACTCTGCTACTGTACTCCGACCTGGCTATACCCTGCCTGCATGTATACAACTAGAATAGTCCTGAGAAGGACTTCTGGTCACACTGTTTGCAGCCCTGCTCCGGAACTAACTATAAAGGGCCGCAAACCTTTCCCTGAAGCAGCGACACTCTCCCTGCACTGACTGTCTGGATAGCTGTGAGCAGAGCACAGCGCGCCGGCCGGTATAAAGGCTCGGTCACGCTGTGCGGGCCGGCCAATCACTGCAATTCCACAACTAACAGGGCTGTGGCATTGCAGTGGTCTGCCAGCCAATCCCTGCATGAGGGCTGGCTCTCAAAAGAGCGCCAACATGCAGGGATGAAGACCACGAGTACAGCACGAGTATCGCGAGATTACTCGGTCCCCGCCGAGTAGCTCGAGTACAGTGATACTCGTGCGAGTACCGAGTAGTAACAAGCATGCTCGCTCATCACTAAGGTTTACATTGAATGTGTAACTTTTTTCTACATAGTTTAGTCGTTTGCTTTTGTATTTAAAGGAACTATATATTTTGAAACAAACAGGATTTTTAAAATATGGGATTATGTTTTCTGCTAAAATGGTCAATAAAAAAGAAACCCAAAATCGTAGTTCTCTTGGTGATGGAAGCCAAAATATATTATCAGTTGGCAACAAAACCAAGAATTTCATATATTACAGGTTGATAGCAAATTACTTCAACAGCGAAAACGGCTTGTTTTTACTGGGGATAGAACCCAGGACCTTCTGCGTGTGAAGTAAACGTGATGACCACTCCACTATGAAAGCTGTGAAATCTTGCAAAGTAATGGCATTTAGAGATGAGTTTTGACCGCCAGGGGAAAAAAAAAAATAATTTGTAGTTCTGTTTGTGATGGAAGCCAAAACATCCCGTCATTCGGCAACAAAGCCGAGAACATCATATATTGTAGTTGGATAGCATATTATTTCAACACTAAGAACAGATTGGTTTCAATGGGGATTGAACCCAAGACCTTCTGCGTGTTAAGCAGATGTGATGACCACTACACTATGAAACCTGACGAAAATTTACTGTGTATTGGCTAGCAGAGCAGAATTGTGACTGACGGGGCCTTTTTATTGCTGAAGGAAAGTATTTTTGGTTAATGAAACATTTACAATTTTTATTACATATTTTACCAGTTTTATTCCTACAAAGGGATTTTGCTTAAATTGAAGTTTATATTCAATGTGTTACTTTTTTCTCCATAGTTTTGTCTTTTGCTTTTGTATTTATGGGAACTATATATTTTGAAACAAACAGGATTTTTATAATATGGGATTATGTTTTCTGCTAAAATGGTCAATAAAAAAGAAACCCAAAATCGTAGTTCTCTTGGTGATGGAAGCCAAAATGTATTGTCATTTGGCAACGAAACCAAGAATTTCATATATTACAAGTCGATAGGAAAATACTTCAACACCAAAAATGGATTGGTTTCACTGGGGTTGAATCCAGGACCTTCTGCGTATTAAGCAGACGTGATGACCTCTACACTATAAAACCTTTGAAATCCTGCAAAGTAATGGCAATTAGAGATGAGTTTTCACCGCCAGGGGAAAAAAAAACAAATTCGTAGCTCTGTTGGTGATGGAAGCCAAAACATCCCATCATTCGGCGACAAAGCCGAGAACTTCATATATTGCGGGTTGATAGGGTTTTATTTCAACACCATGAACAGATAGGTTTTCCTGGGGATTCAACCTAGGACCTTCTGCGTGTTAAGCAGACGTGATGAGCACTACACTATGAAACCTGATGGAAAGTTACTGTGTATTGGCTAGCAGAGCAGAATTGTGACTGATGGGGCCTTTTTATTGCTGAAGGAAAGTATTTTTGGTTAATGAAACATTTACAATTTTTATTATATATTTTAACAGTTTTATTCCTACAAAGGGATTTTGCTTAAATTGAAGTTTACATTGAATGTGTTACTTTTTTCTACATAGTTTAGTCGTTTGCTTTTGTATTTAGGGGAACTATATATTTTAAAACAAATAGGATTTTTATAATATGGGATTATGTTTTCTGCTAAAATGGTCAATAAAAAAGAAACCCAAAATCGATGTTCTCTTTGTGATGGAAGCCAAAATGTATTGTCATTTTTTCAACGAAACCAAGAATTTCACATATTACAAGTCAATAGGAAATTACATCAACACCAAAAACAGATTGGTTTCACTGGTGATTGAACCCAGGACCTTCAGCGTTTGAAGCAGACGTGATGACCACTACACTATGAAACCTTTGAAATCCTGCAAAGTAATGGCAATTAGAGACGAGTTTTGACCGCCAGGGAAAAAAGAAACAAATTCGTAGCTCTGTTGGTGATGGAAGCTAAAACATCCCGTTATTCGGCAACAAAGCCAAGAACTTCATATATTGTAGTTTAATTGGGTATTATTTCAACACCAAGAACAGATTGGTTTTACTGGGGATTGAACGCAGGACCTTCTGCGTGTTAAGCAGACATGAAGACCACTACACTATGAAACCTTTGAAATCCTGCAAGGTAATGGCAATTAGAGACGAGTTTTGACCACCAGGGAAAAAAAAAACAAATTCGTAGCTCTGTTGGTGATGGAAGCCAAAACATCCCATCATTCGGCAACAAAGCCAAGAACTTCATATATTGTAGTTTAATTGGGTATTATTTCAACACCAAGAACAGATTGGATTTACTGGGGATTGAACGCAGGACCTTCTGCGTGTTAAGCTGACGTGATGACCACTACTCTATGAAACCTGATGGAAAGTTACTGTGTATTGGCTAGCAGAGCAGAATTGTGACTGACGGGGCCTTTTTATTGCTGAAGGAAAGTATTTTTGGTTAATGAAACATTTACAATTGTTATTACATATTTTACCAGTTTTATTCCTACAAAGGGATTTTGCTTAAATGGAAGTTTACATTGAATGTGTTACTTTTTTCTACATTTTTTAGTCGTTTGCTTTTGTATTTAAAGGAACTATATATTTTGAAACAAACAGGATTTTTATAATATGGGATTATGTTTTCTGCTAAAATGGTCAATAAATTAGAAACCCAAAATCGTAGTTCTCTTGGTGATGGAAGCCAAAATATATTAACAGTTATCAACAAAACCAAGAATTTCATATATTACAGGTTGATAGCAAAATACATATTTTACCAGTTTTATTCCTACAAAGGGATTTTGCTTAAATTGAAGTTTATATTGAATGTGTTACTTTTTTCTCCATAGTTTGGTCTTTTGCTTTTGTATTTATGGGAACTATATATTTTGAAACAAACAGGATTTTTATAATGCAAAAGAAACAGGAGAGCAGATGTGGTTGAAATGCAAAAGAGAATGACAAATTTTATTACATCATAAAAAACAGTTTTTAGATGTAGCACAGAAAAATACATATAGGTGCAACAACAGAGGGCACCTTGGCACATAAAGAGTTAATCAGAATTAACAAGGCAAGTAGAATACATAAGACAACAAGTATACAGCACAGATGGCAAAAAATACAAAGTTACATGCCAGGTGATACCAGAGAACAATAGCTGGTGTGCAAGATAAGATAAAATTATACAGCACACTGGGTTTGTCAGTATATGCAAGCAATGATACATATCAGTGGCTAAATATATGCAAACACTGCTCACCAGCATGCCAGGTGATACCAGAGAACAATAGCTGGTGTGCAAGATAAGATAAAGTTATACAGCACACTGGGTTTGTCAGTATATGCAAGCAATGATACATATCAGTAGCTAAATATATGCAACACTGCTCACCAGCATGCCAGGTGATACCAGAGAACAATAGCTGGTGTGCAAGATAAGATAAAGTTATACAGCACACTGGGTTTGTCAGTATATGGAAACAATGATATATACCAGTGGCTAAAAAAATGTAAACACCGCTCATCAGCAATGATATAAAGTGCCAGATAAGTGCAGGAGCCAGAGACCAAAAGATCCCCCTCAGAAGCAAGATAACGCGCGTTTCAGGTCTTGTTAGTATAACCCTTCATCAGACCAAGGAGGGGTGGTGACTCATCTGTTCCCAGAAGCTTTAATAGACCATATGGTTCATCACATGGATCGGACAGGCCAGTCAGTGCAGGTTTAAGCTGGCACATGCGCGGTCATTGCTAATCCCACTAGCAGATGCGAGCGAAGTCAAGCCGAGGAGTGCAGGGGAGAGGGCTAAGGCAACGCCCCCCCACGAGCAAAACTCCGCCCTTGAGACATCGCTAAGCATGCCAGGGAGAGAAGAAAGACCAGGCATGTGCACACCACACATACTGGAACATACAAAGATACAGATATACGGGCTCCCACACAAACAGCAGTATAGGAACGCCAAGGAAAGAGGGCAAAGAAATAATAAAATGGCAGGAATCACAAGAATAACAGTAGTTAGCCCTCGACCAAGCAGTATATAATCCCGGCTGTCATGGGGGAAGCCACCTTGTAATCATAGTCCAGATGCACGATGTATTCAGGTAGTCATATTAACAGAGGCAGTGATCCATAGGGAGCAGAAGATGGAAGCTGCAAAGAAAAGGGCACAAAATGGCATAAAACACTTGCAGCAATAAAATTAGAATATAAAAACAGAGGTAAAAAATTGCATAGGTGGTAAAAAACCATATCTAGCAAAAAAAGGGGGGGAGGAGGACAGGGGTCTAAAGGAAGGGGGCAAAGCTAAGGGACTCATTCAGACCAGACGGAGCCATAGTACCCAGTAGGGTGATCCATTTGGTTTCTTTTTGGGCGAGGATCTTTTTAAGGTTTCCGCCCCTAGTGCCGCCATGTACGACATCTATCCCTATGACACGCAATGATCTCGCATTACATCCGTGATGGTTCCGAAAATGCCTAGGAAGGGTCTTAAGAGTAGAAATATCGGTCACCGTCTTGGCAGCACCAATATCTCTCACATGTTCACGCACTCTCACCCGCAATTCCCTAGAAGTTAAACCTATGTATATCTTAGGGCAACTACATTTAGCATAATAGATAACATAGGAAGTTGCGCATGAGATGTAACACCTAATATCAAATGTCCGACTACCATCTGCGGTGGAAAAGGTCTTACTGCGAGAGACATTGGTGCACGCAAGACAGCGACCGCAGGGAAAACACCCACGAATAGGATTAGTAGAACCAAAGGGATGGGAAATCACAGGAACGTAATGACTATGTACGAGAAAATCTCGTAGATTTTTGGAACGGCGTGCCGTCATTAGAGGATAATCAGGGACCAAATCCCTTAGGGTAGGATCAGATTTTAGTATCGGCCAGTGTTTGTTTAATATGGCACGCATGTTATGCCATTCATGGTTGCACGCAGATATGAATCGAGCCTCTCCTGCCCCCGTATTCGCCTGACTAGATGGCTGCAGAAGCTCCTGTTGATTAGTATTCTTTGCCCTATTGTACCCCTTCTTTATGACACGACGGCTATATCCCCTATTAACCAAACTCGATGTTAGATCATTGGCCTGGGACTGAAAATTATCAGATGTAGAGCATATCCGCCTCATTCTGAGAAATTGCCCAACCGGGATGGCTTGGATGGTACTAACAGGATGAGAAGATGAGGCATGTAAAAGGGAGTTGACCGAGGTAGGCTTCCTAAAGACATTCGTCTGTAGTTGCCGACCACGGTCAACTCCAATCATAATATCCAAAAAATCAATAGACTGTAAATCATATCTAAAAGTGAGCTTAAGGTTCAATGAATTATGGTTTAAAACACCCATAAAGTCCGAGAGCTGCTCCACGGTACCCTGCCACAAAACAAAAACATCATCAATATATCTTAACCAGCACTGCGCATGGGTAGCGGCCGGCACGCCCTCGTCGCCAAAAATGCCCCTCTCCCAATGGCCGAGGAACATATTAGCGTACGAAGGCGCACAGGCCACGCCCATCGCAGTGCCTCTGGTCTGTAAATTAAAACCGGTCTTTGAAAATGAAGAAATTGTGTGTCAGGATAAAGTGGAGCAGCTCCAGGATCAGCTCACACAAATGGCCATCACGGTTGGTATTGCTCAGAAAGAAGCGGACTGCCTCCAGACCATCATCATGGTTAATATTGGTATAAAGTGACTCTATGTCCGACGTGACAAGAAGGGTATCAGAATCCACAAAAATCCCGTCGACCCTATTCAGGACGTCCGTCATATCCTTAACATAAGATGGCAATGTTTCCACAAGAGGTTTTAAATAATAGTCGATAAAGCGACAGAATGGGTCGCATAAGCCATCTATGCCGGATACGATAGGGCGCCCCGGAGGGTGTTTGGGATTCTTGTGGATCATGGGCAGGAGATAAAAGGTGGGGATTTTGGGAGATGCAACGAAGAGGCCATCAAAAACCTTCTTTGTTATAATTCCTTCATCCAAAGCCCCCTGCAAGATCCGGTATAGCAAATCTGAGAAGGGGAATGTATGTTTAATAGGATTTTTATAATATTGGATTATGTTTTCTGCTAAAATGGTCAATAAAAAAGAAACCCAAAATCGTAGTTCTCTTGGTGATGGAAGCCAAAATGTATTGTCATTTGGCAATGAAACCAAGAATTTCATATTTTACAAGTCGATAGGAAAATACTTCAACACCAAAAATAGATTGGTTTCACTCGGGTTGAACCCAGGACCTTCTGCGTATGAAGCAGACGTGATGACCTCTACACTATGAAGCCTTTGAAAACCTGTAAAGTAATGTCAATTAGAGACGAGTTTTCACCGCCAGGGGAAAAAAAACAAATTCGTAGCTCTGTTGGTGATGGAAGCCAAAACATCCTGTCATTCGGCAACAAAGCCAAGAACTTCATATATGGCAGGTTGATAGCACTACACTATGAAACCTGATGGAAAGTTACTGTGTATTGGCTAGCAGAGCAGAATTGTGACTGACGGGGCCTTTTTATTGCTGAAGGAAAGTATTTTTGGTTAATGAAACATTTATAATTTTTATTATATATTTTACCAGTTTTATTCCTACAAAGGGATTTTGCTTAAATTGAAGTTTACATTGAATGTGTTACTTTTTTCTACATAGTTTAGTCGTTTGCTTTTGTATTTAAAGAAACTATATATTTTGAAACAAACAGGATTTTTATAATATGGGATTATGTTTTCTGCTAAAATGGTCAATAAAAAAGAAACCCAAAATCGTAGTTCTCTTGGTGATGGAAGCCAAAATATATTATCAGTTGGCAACAAAACCAAGAATTTCATATATTACAGGTTTATAGCAAATTACTTCAACAGCGAAAACGGCTTGTTTTTACTGGGGATTGAACCCAGGACCTTCTGCGTGTGAAGTAGACGTGATGACCACTCCACTATGAAACCTGTGAAATCCTGCAAAGTAATGGCATTTAGAGATGAGTTTTGACCGCCAGGGAAAAAAAAAATAATTTGTAGTTCTGTTTGTGATGGAAGCCAAATCATCCCGTCATTCGGCAACAAAGCCGAGAACTTCATATATTGTAGGTGGATAGCGAATCATTTCAACACTAAGAACAGATTGGTTTCACTGGGGATTGAACCCAGGTCCTTCTGCATGTGAAGCTGACGTGATGACCACTACACTATGAAACCTTTGAAATCCTGTAAAGTAATGGCAATTAGAGACGAGTTTTGACCGCCAGGGGAAAAAAGAAACAAATCCATAGCTCTGTTGGTGATGGAAGCCAAAACATCCCATCATTCGGCAACAAAGCCAAGAACTTCATAAATTGTAGTTTAATTGGGTATTATTTCAACACCAAGAACAGATTGGTTTTACTGGGGATTGAACGCAGGACCTTCTGCGTGTTAAGCAGACGTGATGACCCCTACTCTATGAAACCTAATGGAAAGTTACTGTGTATTGGCTAGCAGAGCAGAATTGTGACTGACGGGCCTTTTTATTGCTGAAGGAAAGTATTTTTGGTTAATGACACATTTACAATTTTTATTACATATTTTACAAGTTTTATTCCTACAAAGGGATTTTGCTTAAATGGAAGTTTACATTAAATGTGTAACTTTTTTCTACATAGTTTAGTCATTTGCTTTTGTATTTAAAGGAACTATATATTTTGAAACAAACAGGATTTTTATAATATGGGATTATGTTTTCTGCTAAAATGGTCAATAAGAAAGAAACCCAAAATAGTAGTTCTTTTGGTGATGGAAGCCAAAATATATTATCAGTTGGCAACAAAACCAAGAATTTCATATATTACAGGTGTATAGCATATTAATTCAACAGCGAAAACGGCTTGTTTTTACTGGGGATTGAACCCAAGACCTTCTGCGTGTGAAGCAGACGTGATGAAAACTACACTATGAAACCTTTGAAATCCTGCAAAGTAATGGCAATTAGAGACGAGTTTTGACCGCCAGGGGAAAAAAAACAAATTCGTAGCTCTGTTGGTGATGGAAGCTAAAACATCCCGTTATTCGGCAACAAAGCCAAGAACTTTATAGTTTGCAGGTTGATAGGATATTATTTCAACACCAAGAACACATGGGTTTCACTAGGGATAGAACCCAGGGCCTTCCGCTTGTAAAGCAGATGTGATTTCCACTACACTATGAAACCTTTGAAAGCCTGCAAAGTAATGGCAATTAGAGACAAGTTTTGACCGCCAGGGAAAAAAAAAACCAAATTCGTAGCTTTGTTGGTGATGGAAGACAAAACATCCCATCATTCGGCAACAAAGCCAAGAACTTCATATATTGTAGTTTAATTGGGTATTATTTCAACACCAAGAACAGATTGGTTTCACTGGGGATTGAACGCAGGACCTTCTGCGTGTTAAGCAGACATGATGACCACTACTCTTTGAAACCTGATGGAAAGTTACTGTGTATTGGCTAGCAGAGCAGAATTGTGACTGACGGGGCCTTTTTATTGCTGAAGGAAAGTATTTTTGGTTAATGAAACATTTACAATTGTTATTACATATTTTACCAGTTTTATTCCTACTAAGGGATTTTGCTTAAATGGAAGTTTACAATGAATGTGTTACTTTTTTCTACATAGTTTAGTCGTTTGCTTTTGTATTTAAAGGAACTATATATTTTGAAACAAACAGGATTTTTATAATATGGGATTATGTTTTCTGCTAAAATGGTCAATAAAAAAGAAACCCACAATCGTAGTTCTCTTGGTGATGGAAGCCAAAATATATTATCAGTTGGCAACAAAACCAAGAATTTCATATATTACAGGTTGATAGCAAATTACTTCAACAGCGAAAACGGCCTGTTTTTACTGGGGATTGAACCCATGATCTTCTGCGTGTGAAGTAGACGTGATGACCACTCCACTATGAAAGCTGTAAAATCCTGCAAAGTAATGGCAATTAGAGACGAGTTTTCACCGCCAGGGGAAAAAAAACAAATTTGTAGCTCTGTTGGTGATGGAAGCCAAAACATCCCGTCATTCGGCGACAAAGCCAAGAACTTTATATATTGCAGGTTGATAAGGTTTTAGTTCAACACCATGAACAGATTGGTTTTCCTGGGGATTCAACCTAGGACCTTCTGCGTGTTAAGCAGACGTGATGAGCACTACACTATGAAACCTGATGGAAAGTTACTGTGTATTGGCTAGCAGAGCAGAATTGTGACTGATGGGGCCTTTTTATTGCTGAAGGAAAGTATTTTTGGTTAATGAAACATTTACAATTTTTATTATATATTTACCAGTTTTATTCCTACAAAGGGATTTTGCTTAAATTGAAGTTTACATTGAATGTGTTACTTTTTTCTACATAGTTTAGTCGTTTGCTTTTGTATTTATGGGAACTATATATTTTAAAACAAATAGGATTTTTATAATATGGGATTATGTTTTCTGCTAAAATGGTCAATAAAAAAGAAACCCAAAATCGAAGTTCTCTTTGTGATGGAAGCCAAAATGTATTGTCATTTGGCAACGAAACCAAGAATATCACATATTACAAGTCAATAGGAAATTACATCAACACCAAAAACAGATTGGTTTCACAGGGGATTGAACCCAGGACCTTCTGCGTGTGAAGCAGACGTGATAACCACTACACTATGAAACCTTTGAATTCCTGCAAAGTAATGGCAATTAGAGACGAGTTTTGACCGCCAGGTGGAAAAAAAACAAATTCGTAGCTCTGTTGGTGATGGAAGCTAAAACCTCCCATTATTCGGCAACAAAGCCAAGAACTTAATATATTGCAGGTTGATATGGAATTATTACAACACCATGAACACATGGGTTTCACTGGGGATAAAACCCAGGACTTTCTGCATGTGAAGCAGACGTGATGACCACTACACTATGAAACCTTTGAAATCCTGCAAAGTAATGGCAATTAGAGACGAATTTTGACCGCCAGGGAAAAAAAAAAAAAATTCGTAGCTCTGTTGGTGATGGAAGCCAAAACATCCCATCTTTCGGCAACACAGCCTAGAACTTCATATATTGTAGTTTAAGTGGGTATTATTTCAGCACCAAGAACAGATTGGTTTTACTGGGGATTGAACGCAGGACCTTCTGCGTGTTAAGCAGACGTGATGACCACTCAACTATGAAAGCTGTGAAACCCTGTAAAGTAATGGCATTTAGAGACGAGTTGTGACCGCCAGGGGAAAAAAAAGAAAAATAATTTGTAGTTCTGTTTTTGATGGAAGCCAAAACATCCCATCATTCGGCAACAAAGCCAAGAACTTCAAATATTGTAGTTTAATTGGGTATTTTTTTTCAACACCAAGAACAGATTGGTTTTACTGGAGATTGAACGCAGGACCTTCTGCGTGTTAAGCAGACGTGATGACCACTACTCTATGAAACCTGATGGAAAGTTACTGTGTATTGGCTAGCAGAGCAGAATTGTGACTGACGGGGCCTTTTTATTGCTGAAGGAAAGTATTTTTGGTTAATGAAACATTTACAATTTTTATTACATATTTTACCAGTTTTATTCCTACAAAGGGATTTTGCTTAAATTGAAGTTTATATTGAATGTGTTACTTTTTTCTCCATAGTTTGGTCTTTTGCTTTTGTATTTATGGGAACTATATATTTTGAAACAAACGGGATTTTTATAACATGGGAATATGTTTTCTGCTAAAATGGTCAATAAAAAAGAAACCCAAAATCGTAGTTCTCTTGGTGATGGAAGCCAAAATATATTATCAGTTGGCAACAAAACAAAGAATTTCATATATTACAGGTTGATAGCAAATTACTTCAACAGCGAAAACGGATTGTTTTTACTGGTGATTGAACCAAGGACCTACTGCGTGTGAAGTAGACGTGATGACCACTCAACTATGAAAGCTGTGAAATCCTGCAAAGTAATGGCATTTAGAGACGAGTTTTGACCGCCAGGGGAAAAAAAATAATTTGTAGTTCTGTTGGTGATGGAAGCTAAAACATCCCATCATTCCGCAACAAAGCCAAGAACTTCATATATTGTAGTTTAATTGAGTATTATTTCAACGCCAAGAACAGATTGGTTTTACTGGGGATTGAACGCAGGACCTTCTGCGTGTTAAGCAGACGTGATGACCACTACTCTATGAAACCTGATGGAAAGTTACTGTGTATTGGCTAGCAGAGCAGAATTGTGACTGACGGGGCCTTTTTATTGCTGAAGGAAAGTATTTTTGGTTAATGAAACATTTACAATTTTTATTACATATTTTACCAGTTTTATTCCTCCAAAGGGATTTTGCTTAAAAGATAGTTTACATTGAATGTGTTACTTTTTTCCACACAGTTTAGTTGTTTGCTTTTGTATTTAAAGGAACTATATATTTTGAAACAAACAGGATTTTTATAATATGGGATTATGTTTTCTGCTAAAATGGTCAATAAAAAAGAAACCCAAAATCGTAGTTCTCTTGGTGATGGAAGCCAAAATATATTCTCAGTTGGCAACAAAACCAAGAATTTCATATGTTACAGGTTGATAGCAAATTACTTCAACAGCAAAAACGGCTTGTTTTTACTGGGGATTGAACCCAGGACCTTCTGCGTGTGAAGTAGACGTGATGACGACTCCACTATGAAACCTGTTAAATCCTGCAAAGTAATGGCATTTAGAGACGAGTTTTGACCGCCAGGGGAAAAAAAAAAAAATAAATTGTAGTTCTGTTTGTGATGGAAGCCAAAACATCCCGTCATTCGGCAACAAAGCCGAGAACTTCATATATTGTAGCTGGATAGCGTATTATTTCAACACTAAGAACAGATTGGTTTCACTGGGGATTGAACCCAGGACCTTCTGCATGTTAAGCAGACGTGATGGCCACTACACTAAGAAACCTGATGGAAAGTTACTGTGTATTGGCTAGCAGAGCAGAATTGTGACTGACGGGGCCTTTTTATTGCTAAAGGAAAGTATTTTTGGTTAATGAAACATTTACAATTTTTATTACATATTTTACCAGTTTTATTCCTACAAAGGGATTTTGCTTAAAAGATAGTTTACATTGAATGTGTTACTTTTTTCCACACAGTTTAGTTGTTTGCTTTTGTATTTAAAGGAACTATATATTTTGAAACAAACAGGATTTTTATAATATGGGATTATGTTTTCTGCTAAAATGGTCAATAAAAAAGAAACCCAAAATCGTAGTTCTCTTGGTGATGGAAGCCAAAATATATTATCAGTTGGCAACAAAACCAAGAATTTCATATGTTACAGGTTGATTGCAAATTACTTCAACAGCAAAAACGGCTTGTTTTTACTGGGGATTGAACCCAGGACCTTCTGCGTGTGAAGTAGAAGTGATGACAACTCCACTATGAAACCTGTTAAATCCTGCAAACTAATGGCATTTAGAGACGAGTTTTGACCGCCAGGGGAAAAAAAAATAAATTGTAGTTCTGTTTGTGATGGAAGCCAAAACATCCCGTCATTCGGAAACAAAGCCGAGAACTTCATATATTGTAGCTGGATAGCGTATTATTTCAACACTAAGAACAGATTGGTTTCACTGGGGATTGAACCCAGGACCTTCTGCATGTTAAGCAGACGTGATGGCCACTACACTATGAAACCTGACAAAAAGTTACTGTGTATTGGCTAGCAGAGCAGAATTGTGACTGACGGGGCCTTTTTATTGCTGAAGGAAAGTATTTTTGGTTAATGAAACATTTACAATTATTATTACATATTTTACCAGTTTTATTCCTACAAAGGGATTTTGCTTAAATTGAAGTTTATATTGATCGTAGTTCTCTTTGTGATGGAAGCCAAAATGAATTGTCATTTGACAACAAAACCAAGAATTTCACATATTACAAGTCGATAGGAAATTACTTCAACACCAAAAACAGCTTGGTTTCACAGGGGATTGAACCCAGGACCTTCTGCGTTAGAAGCAGACGAGATGACCACTACACTAAGAAACCTTTGAAATCCTGCAAAGTAATGGCAATTATAGACGAGTTTTGACCGCCAGGGGAAAAAAAACAAATTCGTAGCTCTGTTGGTGATGGAAGCTAAAACATCCCATTATTCAGCAACAAAGCCAAGAACTTTATATACTGCAGGTTGATAGGGGATTATTTCGACACCAAGAACCCATGGGTTTCACTAAGGATTGAACCCAGGACCTTCTGCGTGAAAAGCAGACGTGATGACCACTACACTATGAAACCTGACGAAAAGTTACTGTGTATTGGCTAGCAGAGCAGAATTGTGACCGACGGGGCCTTTTTATTGCTGAAGGAAAGTATTTTTGGTTAATGAAACATTTACAATTTTTATTACATATTTTACCAGTTTTATTCCTACAAAGGGATTTTGCTTAAAAGGAAGTTTACATTGAATGTGTTACTTTTTTCCACATAGTTTAGTTGTTTGCTTTTGTATTTAAAGGAACTATATATTTGGAAACAAACAGGATTTTTATAATATGGGATTATGTTTTCTGCTAAAATGGTCAATAAAAAAGAAACCCAAAATCGTAGTTCTCTTGGTGAGGGAAGCCAAAATATATTATCAGTTGGCAACTAAACCAAGATTTTCATATATTACAGGTTTATAGCAAATTACTACAACAGCGAAAACGGCTTATTTTTATTGGGGACTGAACCCAGGACCTTCTGCGTGTGAAGTAGACGTGATGACGACTCCACTATGAAACCTGTGAAATCTTCCGAAGTAATGGCATTTAGAGATGAGTTTTGACCGCCAGGGGAAAAAAAATAATAATTTGTAGTTCTGTTTGTGATGGAAGCCAAAACACACCGTCATTCGGCAACAATGCCGAGAACTTCATATATTGTAGTTGGATAGCGTATTATTTCAAAACTAAGAACAGATTGGTTTCACTGGGGATTGAACCCAGGACCTTCTGCGTGTTAAGCAGACGTGATGACCACTACACTATGAAACCTGACGTTAATGAAACATTTACAATTGTTATTACATATTTTACCAGTTTTATTCCTACAAAGGGATTTTGCTTAAATTGAAGTTTATATTGAATGTGTTACTTTTTTCTCCATAGTTTGGTCTTTTGCTTTTGTATTTATGGGAACTATATATTTTGAAACAAACAGGATTTTTATAACATGGGAATATGTTTTCTGCTAAAATGGTCAATAAAAAAGAAACCCAAAATCGTAGTTCTCTTGGTGATGGAAGCCAAAATATATTATCAGTTGGAAACAAAACAAAGAATTTCATATATTACAGGTTGATAGCAAATTACTTCAACAGCGAAAACGGATTGTTTTTACTGGGGATTGAACCCAGGACCTTCTGCGTGTGAAGTAGACGTGATGACGAATCCACTATGAAACCTGTGAAATCCTGCAAAGTAATGGCATTTAGAGACGAGGTTTGACCGCCAGGGGAAAAAAAAAAAAAATTTGTAGTTCTGGTTGTGATGGAAGCCAAAACATCCCGTCATTCAACAACAAAGCCGAGAACTTCATATATTGTAGTTGGATAGCGTATTATTTCAACACTAAGAACAGATTGGTTTCACTGGGGATTGAATCCAGGACCTTCTGCGTGTTAAGCAGACGTGATGACCACTACTCTATGAAACCTGATGGAAAGTTACTGTGTATTGGCTAGCAGAGCAGAATTGTGACTGACGGGGCCATTTTATTGCTGAAGGAAAGTATTTTTGGTTAATGAAACATTTACAATTTTTATTACATATTTTACCAATTTTATTCCTACAAAGGGATTTTGCTTAAAAGGAAGTTTACATTGAATGTGTTACTTTTTTCCACATAGTTTAGTTGTTTGATTTTGTATTTAAAGGAACTATATATTTTGAAGCAAACAGGATTTTTATAATATGGGATTATGTTTTCTGCTAAAATGGTCAATAAAAAAGAAACCCAAAATCGTAGTTCTCTTGGTGATGGAAGCCAAAATATATTATCAGTTGGCAACAAAAGAAAGAATTTCATATGTTACAGGTTGATATCAAATTACTTCCCATCATTCTGGGAGTGTGGGGTGTGTAAGTGTTGTGCTCTGTGGCCCCTGGCTTGTCCAGGGCGACACAGAAGCACTGCAGCACTGCCTCAGCGAAGCGGCAACAGGCTGTGCTGAAGCTAATCTGCATAGGTGACAAACCCCACAATGCAGAAGAGGTGTGGACAGCTCTGAAACAGCAGGCAGATCACTGGCTCACACCTCTGAACCTAAAGCCAGGAAAGGTTGTGTGTGACAATGGCTGGAACCTGGTGGCGGCTTTGAGGCGAGGCCAGCTGACACATGTTCCATGCGTGGCCCATGTGCTCAACCTCGTGGTTCAGCGTTTTCTAAAGTCATACCCAGAGCTGTCTGATCTGCTGGTAAAAGTTCGCCACCTGTCTGTACATTTTCGAAAATCACCTACTGCTTCAGCCAGCCTTGCCGGCTTTCAGCGCCATTTGCATCTTCCGGCTCACAGACTGGTGTGTGATGTCCCCACGCGTTGGAATTCAACTCTGCACATGTTGGTCATGATATGTGAGCAGAAGAGGGCAGTTGTTGAGTACCTGCATCACCTAAGCCGTCGGGAAATGGGTCAAACTCCACACATAACACCTGAGGAGTGGAGATGGATGTCCGACCTATGTACCATCCGCCAAAAGTTTGAGGACTCCACCAAGATGGTGAGCGGCGATGACGACATTATTAGCGTCACCATACCGCTTCTCTGCCTTCTAAAATGGTCTCTGCTCAAAAAACAACCATGATGCATTTCAGGCGGAGCGCGATGAGTTTGAGCAAGAAAAAGTAGTGGGTGTGGGTGATAACACACAGCCCAGCCTCGTCTCATCACAACGTGCAGTGGAGGACTATGACGAGGAGGAGGATGAAGACATGGAGCAACTCTCCGGCCAAATTGAGGATATGACATGCAGTCATATCCTCGGTTCAGCGTGGCTGGCCAGAGGACAGGGTGGAGGAGGAGGAGGAAAGCATGTTCAGTCATCGTGTTGGTCAGGATACTGAAGTGATGGCTGTTAAGAGTCTGGCACACATGGCTGACTTTATGGTAAGCTGCCTGTCTCGTGACCCTCGCGTTAAGAACATCTTTGCCGACAATCATTACTGGTTGGTAACACTGTTAGACCCACGCTACAAGGAGAACTTTATGTCTCTTATTCCCGAGGCGAAGAGGTCAGGCAAAATGCAGCAGTTCCAGAAGGCCATAGTCACGGAAGTAGGCAAAGCATTCCCCTCACAAAACGCTAGCGGCGTAGGTCAGGAATCAGTGGACAACCAAGGCGTACAGCCGAGAGGGGCACAAGTCCAATCCGCCAGAGGTAGGGGAACAGTCTTTAAGATGTGGGACAGTTTTCTCAGGCCCTCACATACCACAGCCCCTGAGGTGCGGGGTAGTGCCACAAAAAATCCTAAGTTTGCCCAGATGCTCAAGGAGTACCTTGCAGATCAAACAACTGTACTCCGAGATTCCTCTGTGCCTTACAATTAATGGGTATCCAAGCTGGACACGTGGCATGAATTGGCTCTCTACGCCTTGGAAGTCCTGGCCTGCCCTGCCGCTAGCGTTTTGTCAGAGAGTGTTTTTAGTGCCGCAGGTGGAATCATTACAGATAAACGCACCTGCCTGTCAACTGTAAATGCTGACAGGCTGACTCTGATCAAGATGAACAAGGGTTGGATTGGGCCAGACTTCACCACACCACCAGCAAATGAGAGCGGAATTTAAAGTTTGCCATGTACCTACACTCACCCATGGGTACACACTTCTGGACTTTGGCTAATCGCTGGACTGCTCCTCCTTCTCCTCATGCGCCATCATGATGACCGTTACAATAGTTAGGCCGTTGTTTCTGGTATACCCCCAGTGGTAAATTTTTTCGACCATTCTTTTAGAATGGACATTACAACGACAGGAGACCCGCTCCTTTGCAATGGGAACAATGTTTTGAGACCCTTATGCACATCTCTATCCAGGGACAATGTGGAGCCTGACGCTGCCACCGACAGGCACACACGTGCGGTTTCTAAATGCAAGCATGGACGCAATAAGAACCTAACAGGTTTTTAGGAGCGACAATTACTGAGAAGTCTGACACTATCAGCCACTGCTGACTGACGTGTATTATACACTAGACTTGTGCGTTATATAATAGTTTGTGCAAAACGTGCACCTGTACGCTGCCACTGACAGGCACACACGTACGGTTTTTAAATGCAAGCATGGATGCAATAAGAACCTAACAGGTTTTTAGGAGCGACAATTACTGAGAAGTCTGACACTATCAGCCACTGCTGACTGACGTGTATTATACACTAGACTTGTGCGTTATATAATAGTTTGTGCAAAACGTGCACCTGTACGCTGCCACCGACAGGCACACACGTGCGGTTTTTAAATGCAAGCATGGACGCAATAAGAACCTAACAGGTTTTTAGGAGCGACAATTACTGAGAAGTCTGACACTATCAGCCACTGCTGACTGACGTGTATTATACACTAGACTTGTGCGTTATATAATAGTTTGTGCAAAACGTGCACCTGTACGCTGCCACCGACAGGCACACACGTGCGGTTTTTAAATGCAAGCATGGACGCAATAAGAACCTAACAGGTTTTTAGGAGCGACAATTACTGAGAAGTCTGACACTATCAGCCACTGCTGACTGACGTGTATTATACACTAGACTTGTGCGTTATATAATAGTTTGTGCAAAACGTGCACCTGTACGCTGCCACCGACAGGCACACATGTGCGGTTTTTAAATGCAAGCATGGACGCAATAAGAACCTAACAGGTTTTTAGGAGCGACAATTACTGAGAAGTCTGACACTATCAGCCACTGCTGACTGACGTGTATTATACACTAGACTTGTGCGTTATATAATAGTTTGTGCAAAACGTGCACCTGTACGCTGCCACCGACAGGCACACACGTGCGGTTTTTAAATGCAAGCATGGACGCAATAAGAACCTAACAGGTTTTTAGGAGCGACAATTACTGAGAAGTCTGACACTATCAGCCACTGCTGACTGACGTGTATTATTCACTAGACTTGTGCATTATATAATAGTTTGTGCAAAACGTGCACCTGCACGCTGCCACCGACAGACACACACGTGCTGTTTTTAAATGCAAGCACGGACGCAATAAGAACCTAACAGGTTTTTAGGAGCGACAATTACTGAGAAGTCTGACACTATCTGGACTGTTTTAGACTGTGTACACCAGCCCCAGATATGATGAAGGCTGGTATACGGTCACCGCTAGGAATGGCTATATACCCTGCCTGCCTGCCTGCCTGCCTGTATACTGCTACAATAGTCCTGACAAGGACTCTTCTGGTCACTAGCCTGTATTCCAACCTGGCTATACCCTGCCTGTATATAGCAACAATAGTCCTGAGAAGGACTCTGCTACTGTACTCCGACCTGGCTATACCCTGTCTGCCTGTATACAACTAGAATAGTCCTGAGAAGGACTTCTGGTCACACTGTTTGCAGCCCTGCTCCGGAACTAACTATAAAGGGCCGCAAACCTTTCCCTGAAGCAGCGACACTCTCCCTGCACTGACTGTCTGGATAGCTGTGAGCAGAGCACAGCGCGCCGGCCGGTATAAAGGCTCGGTCACGCTGTGCGGGCCGGCCAATCACTGCAATTCCACAACTAACAGGGCTGTGGCATTGCAGTGGTCTGCCAGCCAATCCCTGCATGAGGGCTGGCTCTCAAAAGAGCGCCAACATGCAGGGATGAAGACCACGAGTACAGCACGAGTATCGCGAGATTACTCGGTCCCCGCCGAGTAGCCCGAGTACAGTGATACTCGTGCGAGTACCGAGTAGTAACAAGCATGCTCGCTCATCACTAAAGTTTACATTGAATGTGTTACTTTTTTCTACATAGTTTAGTCGTTTGCTTTTGTATTTAAAGGAACTATATATTTTGAAACAAACAGGATTTTTATAATATGGGATTATGTTTTCTGCTAAAATGGTCAATAAAAAAGAAACCCAAAATCGTAGTTCTCTTGGTGATGGAAGCCAAAATATATTATCAGTTGGCAACAAAATTAAGAATTTCAAATATTACAGGTTGATAGCAAATTACTTCAACAGCGAAAATGGCTTGTTTTTACTGGGGATTGAACCCAGGACCTTCTGCGTGTGAAGTAGACGTGATGACCACTCCACTATGAAAGCTGTGAAATCCTGCAAAGTAATGGCATTTAGAGACGAGTTTTGACCGCCAGGGGAAAAAAAAAAAAATAATTTGTAGTTCTGTTTGTGATGGAAGCCAAAACATCCCGTCATTCGGCAACAAAGTCGAGAACTTCATATATTGTAGTTGGATAGCGTATTATTTCAACACTAAGAACAGATTGGTTTCAATGGGGATTGAACCCAGGACCTTCTGCGTGTTAAGCAGACGTGATGACCACTACACTATGAAACCTGACGAAAATTTACTGTGTATTGGCTAGCAGAGCAGAATTGTGACTGACGGAGCCTTTTTATTGCTGAAGGAAAGTATTTTTGGTTAATGAAACATTTACAATTTTTATTACATATTTTACCAGTTTTATTCCTACAAAGGGATTTTGCTTAAATTGAAGTTTATATTCAATGTGTTACTTTTTTTCTCTATAGTTTTGTCTTTTGCTTTTGTATTTATGGGAACTATATATTTTGAAACAAAAAGGATTTTTATAATATGGGATTATGTTTTCTGCTAAAATGGTCAATAAAAAAGAAACCCAAAATCGTAGTTCTCTTGGTGATGGAAGCCAAAATGTATTGTCATTTGGCAACGAAACCAAGAATTTCATATATTACAAGTCGATAGGAAAATACTTCAACACCAAAAATGGATTGGTTTCACTGGGGTTGAACCCAGGACCTTCTGCGTATGAAGCAGACGTGATGACCTCTACACTATAAAACCTTTGAAATCCATCAAAGTAATGGCAATTAGAGATGAGTTTTCACCGCCAGGGGAAAAAAAAAAACAAATTCGTAGCTCTGTTGGTGATGGAAGCCAAAACATCCCATCATTCGGCGACAAAGCCGAGAACTTCATATATTGCGGGTTGATAGGGTTTTATTTCAACACCATGAACAGATAGGTTTTCCTGGGGATTCAACCTAGGACCTTCTGCGTGTTAAGCATACGTGATGAGCACTACACTATGAAACCTGATGGAAAGTTACTGTGTATTGGCTAGCAGAGCAGAATTGTGACTGATGGGGCCTTTTTATTGCTGAAGGAAAGTATTTTTGGTTAATGAAACATTTACAATTTTTATTATATATTTCAACAGTTTTATTCCTACAAAGGGAGTTTGCTTAAATTGAAGTTTACATTGAATGTGTTACTTTTTTCTACATAGTTTAGTCGTTTGCTTTTGTATTTATGGGAACTATATATTTTAAAACAAATAGGATTTTTATAATATGGGATTATGTTTTCTGCTAAAATGGTCAATGAAAAAGAAACCCAAAATCGAAGTTCTCTTTGTGATGGAAGCCAAAATGTATTGTCATTTTTTCAACGAAACCAAGAATTTCACATATTACAAGTCAATAGGAAATTACTAGAGATGAGCGAACCGGTCCCGGTTCGGCTCGAGGCCGGTTCGCCGAACGGGGGTCCCGTTCGAGTTCGGTTCGTCGAACATTCGACGAACCGAACTAGAACCAATAGGCTATAATGGGAGGCAATCACAAACACATAAAAATGCATTATAAATGTACACAAACAGTTAATAAACATTGCCATAACACTTACCGGTCCTCGCGATCCCTTCTGCACTCTGTCTCCTGCCGCTATTCCATCCGATGATCGCTGAATCCTCCCGGTGACCTGCACTGCCAGCAGAGAAGCAGGACCTATCGTGACGTCAAAATAGCCATGTGGACAGTCACGTGGCTATTGTCTCATTGGCTACAGACTGGTCACATGACTATGACACGTCATGTAGGACCTGCGAGTGCATCTCTCCGGTACACGGTGCACATATGTGTATCGCCGTGTACCGGCGACATGCTCTAGCACACGGTCGACTCCCCGTTCCGTTAGGGACCGGCTGACACAGCCGGTCATTAACGGAGATCACCGTTGCCATAGCAACGCAGTTAGCGGTGACGTCACCGCTAACCGCGGCTCCGGGAGCACCGTTGCTATGGTAACGCGTCTGTCAGCATTACCGCTGTTACCGCTAGCAGCCAGCAGTGATCACTCACGGAGTGAAGGCTGCACGCTGCTTCCCGATTGTAGTGAGCATTGTAGTTAGGATGGAGGTTCCCCAGCCCCAAGTGATGCCCCTCACTACAATCGTCACTACTACTACACTAGAAAGAAAGAAGACAGAAGAGCAGGATCGTGGAGGGCTGACAGGGGGTAATAAAGATGGAGTCTCTAATGTGTCTGTGTATTTATTTCTATTAAAGTATTTTTTCTCTGTGTGGTGTCTTTTTTTAACCCTTTATTGGAGATTCTTAATGGCCGGGTCAAACGTGCCTGACATTAAGAATCTCTGGCTTAATACTGGCTGGTAAAACAAAGCCAGTATTAACTCATGATTACCCAACAAGCCACCCGGCTCCAGGGCTGTTGGAAGAGTTGGATACAGCGCCAGATGATGGCGCTTCTATGAGAGCGCCATTTTCTGGGACGGCTGCGGACTGAAATCCGCAGCAGAGGCGCCCACAAACCTCGGGCTAACCTGTGCTGCGGATTCCAATCCCCAGCTGCCTAGTTGTACCCGGCTGGACACAAAAATAGGGCGAAGCCCACGTCATTTGTTTTTTAATTATTTCATGAAATAAGTGAAATAATTAAAAAAAACGGGCTTCCCTATATTTTTGGTTCCCAGCCGGGTACAAATAGGCAACTGGGGGTTGGAGGCAGCCCGTGGCTGCCAGCTGTACCTGGCTAGCATACAAAAATATGGCGAAGCCCACGTCATTTTTTTGGTGGGCAAAAAACTTCTGCATGCAGTCCTGGATGGAGTATGCTGAGCCTTGTAGTTCTGCAGCTGCTGTCTGCTCTTCTCCATACAGACAGACAGCAGCTGCAGAACTACAAGGCTCAGCATACTCCATCCAGGACTGTATGCAGAAGTTTTTTGCCCCCTGAAAAAATTATGTGGCTTCGCCATATTTTTGTATGCTAGCCAGGTACAGCAGGCAGGTACGGCTGCCCCCAACCCCCAGTTGCCTATTTGTACCCGGCTGGGAACCAAAAATAAAGGGAAGCCCTTTTTTTATTATTTCATGAATTTCATGAAATAATTAGAAAACAAATGACGTAGGCTTTGCCCCATTTTTGTGTCCAGCCAGGTACAACTAGGCAGCTGGGATTGGAATCCGCACCACCGGTTGGCCTGAGCTTTCTGGGCCCCACTGCTGCGAATTGCAGTCTGCAGCCACCTCAGAAAATGGCATTTTCATAGAAGCGCCATCTTCTGGCGCTGTATCCAACTCTTCCAGCACCTGCCTGCTATACCTGGCTAGCATACAAAAATATGGCGAAGCTCACGTCCTTTTTTTGTAGCTTTTTGGCAAAAAAAAAAAAAAATGCTTCCCTGGATTTTCCATTGCCAGTGAAGGTAACACCAAGCAGTGGGGGTTAGCAGCCAGTAGCTGCTTGGATTACCCTTAGCTAGCAATACAAAAAATGCAGTGGGAGCTAACATATATTTTTTTTAATTATTTATTTAAATAACTAAAAATAAAATGGGCTTCCCTGTATTTTGATTGCTGGACATCACAGTGCTGTAAAAATAAATCTTTAAAAAAATGACGTAGCGCTCCGCGGTATTTTTGATTCTCAGCGCAGATAAAGCAGACAGCTATGGGTTGCCACCCCCATCTGCCTGCCGTTACCTTGGTTGGCAATCAAAATACAGGGAAGCCCATTAATTTTTTCTATTTAAAAAATAGTTAAAAAAAAAAAATTACGTTGGGTCCCCCCATTTTTGATAGCCAGCTAGGGTAAAGCAGACGGCTGTAGCCTGAAAACCACAGCTGGCAGCTTTACCGTGGTTGGGGATCCAATGTGGAGGTCCCCTCAGGCTCTTTTTTATAATTATTTTATAAATATTAATAATTACACAATAAAAGTAGGGGACCCCCCAAATTGGATCACCAGCCAAGGTAAAGCGGACAGCTGTGGTCTGGTATTCTCAGGGTGGGAAGGTCCATAGTTATTGGGCCTTCACAGCCTAAAAATAGCAGGCCGCAGGCACCCCAGACGTGGCGCATCCACTAGATGCGCCAATCCTGGCGCTTCACCCCAGCTCATCCCGTGCCCTGGTGCAGTGGCAAACAGGGTAATAAATCGGGAAAAAGTGGAGAATAAGAGGAGAAAAAGTGGAGAAAAAAATGGAGAAAAAGTGGAGAAAAAGTGGAGAAAAAGTGGAGAAAAAAATGTAGAAAAAGTGGAGAAAAAATGTAGAAAAAGTGGAGAAAAAGTGGAGAATAAGTGGAGAAAAAGTGGAGAAAAAAGTTGAGAAAAAAATAGAGAAAAAGTGGAGAAAAAGTGGAGAAAAAGTGGAGAAAAAGTGGAGAAAAAAGTGGAGAAAAAAATAGAGAAAAAGTGGAGAAAAAGTGGAGAAAAAGTGGAGAAAAAAGTGGAGAAAAAAATAGAGAAAAAGTGGAGAAAAAGTGGAGAAAAAAGTGGAGAAAAAAGTGGAGAAAAAAATAGAGAAAAAGTGGAGAAAAAGTGGAGAAAAAGTAGAGAATAAGTGGAGAATAAGTGGAGAAAAAATGTAGAAAAAGTGGAGAAAAAATGGAGAATAAGTGGAGAAAAAGTGGAGAATAAGTGGAGAATAAGTGGAGAAAAAGTGGAGAATAAGTGGAGAAAAAAATGGAGAAAAAGTGGAGAAAAAATGTTGAAAAAGTGGAGAAAAAATGGAGAAAAAGTGGAGCACCCTTTGGTGCCTTTCATGTGGCACTAAGGGGTGCTTAGCTTTTTATTTAGCCAAAAAAATGAAAAAAAAAATGACGTAGGGTTCCCCCTAGTTTTGTAGCCAGCTGGGGTAAAGCAGACGGCTGCAGCCTGCAGACCACAGCTGGCAACCTCACCTTGGCTGGTAATCCAAAACTGAGGGCACCCCACGCTGTTATTTTAAATTAAATAAATAATTTAAAAAAAAAACACGTAGGGGTCCCCCAAAATTGGATCACCAGCCAAGGTAAAGCAGACAGCTGGGGCCTGATATTCTCAGACTAGGGAGGTCCATGGTTATTGGACTCTCCCCAGCCTAAAAATAGCAGGCCGCAGCCGCCCCAGAAGTGGCGCATCCATTAGATGCGCCAATCCTGGTGCTTCGCCCCAGCTCATCCCGCGCCCTGGTTCGGTGGCAAACGGGGTAATATATGGGGTTAATACCAGATGTGTAATGTCACCTGGCATTAAGCCCTGGGGTTGATGAGGTCAGGCGTCTATCAGATACCCGACATCACCAACCCAGTCATTAATAAAAAAAAATAGACGACAAACACATTTTTATTTGAAAAAACACTCCCCAAAACATTCCCTCTTTAACCAATTTATTAGAATGAAAAATAAATCCAGGTCTGGTGTAATCCAAGGGGTTGCCATGACGATCCACACTGTCCCAGTCAATGAAGAACAGAATGTTCCCCATTGGCTGGGAGAGCAGTGCAGTGACCTGAGCTAACATCAATGGGTCAGCCCAGGTCACTGCAGGGCATGACAAGTGCTGCTGTCAGCGAGGTACATTACCTGCGCTGATCTCCAGCACTGCCGACAACCCCTGTCACTGAGTTCAATGACCGGAGCCTTCACACCAAGTCTCGCGAGAGGCCCGTGACGTCACCGCTAGTCAGTCTCGGGTCGGAAGTGAGAGGTGATGTGACAAGCGGCGGCCATGGAGGACAGTGACAGCGCTGAGGTCGGGATGGCAGGACTTCATCACCGCAGGTAAGCCGAGCGGGAATGTGTGTGTGAGTGTATGTGTACATGCCGCGGGCAGGAGGGGGAGGAGCGAGCTGAGCGGGGAAGTGTGGGCTTCCTGCATGTAACTAGGATAAACATCGGGTTACTAACCAAAGCGCTTTGGTTGGATACCCGATGTTTTTCTTGGTTACCAGCTTGTGGCAGGCTGCCAGTGATGGCTCCTGCACACTGTAGCCGTAAAAAGCCCTGCTTTTTACTGCTAGAACCGTTCTCGAACGTTTCTAGAACTATCGAGCTTTTGCAAAAAAGCTCGAGTTCTAGTTCGATCTAGAACAGCCCCAAAAATCACTCGAGCCCCGAACTGGAGAACCTCGAACCGCGAACCGCGCTCAACTCTAGTGATGACCACTACTCTATGAAACCTGATGGAAAGCTACTGTGTATTGGCCAGCAGAGCAGAATTGTGACTGACAGGGCCTTTTTATTGCTGAAGGAAAGTATTTTTGGTTAATGAAACATTTACAATTTTTATTACATATTTTACCAGTTTTATTCCTACAAAGGGATTTTGCTTAAAAGGAAGTTTACATTGAATGTGTTACTTTTTTCCACATAGTTTAGTTGTTTGCTTTTGTATTTAAAGGAACTATATATTTTGAAACAAACAGGATTTTTATAATATGGGATTATGTTTTCTGCTAAAATGGTCAATAAAAAAGAAACCCAAAATCGTAGTTCTCTTGGTGATAAAAGCCAAAATATATTATCAGTTGGCAACAAAACAAAGAATTTCATATGTTACAGGTTGATAGCAAATTACTTCAACAGCGAAAACGGCTTGTTTTTACTGGGGATTGAACCCAGGACCTTCTGCGTGTGAAGTAGACGTGATGACGACTCCACTATGAAACCTGTGAAATCCTGCAAAGTAATGGCATTTAGAGACGAGTTTTGACCGCCAGGGGAAAAAAAAACAAATTCGTAGCTCTGTTGGTGCTGGAAGCTAAAACATCCCGTTATTCGGCAACAAAGCCAAGAACTTCATAGATTGTAGATTAATTGAGTATTATTTCAACACCAAGAACAGATTGGTTTTACTGGGGATTGAACGCATGACCGTCTGCGTGTTAAGCAGACGTGATGACCACTACTCTATGAAACTTGATGGAAAGTTACTGTGTATTGGCTAGCAGAGCAGAATTGTAACTGACGGGGCCTTTTTATTGCTGAAGGAAAGTATTTTTTGTTAATGAAACATTTACAATTATTATTAAATATTTTACCAGTTTTATTCCTACAAAGGGATTTTGCTTAAATTGAAGTTTATATTGAATGTGTTACTTTTTTCTCCATAGTTAGGTCTTTTGCTTTTGTATTTATGGGAACTATATATTTTGAAACAAATAGGATTTTTATAATATGGGATTATGTTTTCTGCTAAAATGGTCAATAAAAAAGAAATCCAAAATCGTAGTTCTCTTTGTGATGGAAGCCAAAATGTATTGTCATTTGGCAACGAAACCAAGAATTTCACATATTACAAGTCGATAGGAAATTACTTCAACACCAAAAACAGATTGGTTTCACTGGGGATTGAACCCAGGACCTTCAGCGTGTGAAGCAGACATGATGACCACTACACTATGAAACCTTTGCAATCCTGCAATGTAATGGCAATTAGAGACGAGTTTTGACCGCCAGGGGAAAAAAAACAAATTCGTAGCTCTGTTGGTGATGGAAGCTAAAACATCCCGTTATTCGGAAACAAAGCCAAGAACTATATATACTGCAGGTTGATAGGGGATTATTTCAACACCAAGAACACATGGGTTTCACTGGGGATTGAACCCAGGACCTCCTGCGTATAAAGCAGACATGATTTCCACTACGCTATGAAACCTTTGAAAGCCTGCAAAGTAATGGCAATTAGAGATGAGTTTTGACCGCCATGAAAAAAAAAACAAATTCGTAGCTCTGTTGGGGATGGAAGCCAAAACATCCCATCATTCGGCAACAAAGCCAAGAACTTCATATATTGTAGTTTAATTGAGTATTATTTCAACACCAAGAACAGATTGGTTTTACTGGGGATTGAACGCAGGACCTCCTGCGTGTTAAGCAGACATGATGACCACTACTCTATGAAACCTAATGGAAAGTTACTGTGTATTGGCCAGCAGAGCAGAATTGTGACTGACGGGGCCTTTTTATTGCTGAAGGAAAGTATTTTTGGTTAATGAATCATTTACAATTTTTATTACATATTTTACCAGTTTTGTTCCTACAAAGGGATTTTGCTTAAAAGGAAGTTTACATTGAATGTGTTACTTTTTTACACATAGTTTACTTGTTTGCTTTTGTATTTAAAGGAACTATATATTTGGAAACAAACAGGATTTTTATAATATGGGATATGTTTTCTGCTAAAATGGTCAATAAAAAAGAAACCCAAAATCGTAGTTCTCTTGGTGAGGGAAGCCAAAATATATTATCAGTTGGCAACAAAACCAAGAATTTCATATATTACAGGTTGATAGCAAATTACTTCAACAGCGAAAACGGCTTGTTTTTACTGGGGATTGAACCCAGGACCTTCTGCGTGTGAAGTAGACGTGATGACGACTCCACTATGAAACCTGCGAAATCCTGCAAAGTAATGGCATTTAGAGACGAGTTTTGACCGCCAGGGGAAAAAAAAATAAAAATTTTTAGTTCTGTTTGTGATGGAAGCCAAAACATACCGTCATTCGGCAACAATGCCGAGAACTTCATATACTGTAGTTGGATAGCGTATTATTTCAACACTAAGAACAGATTGGTTTCTCTGGGGATTGAACCCAGGACCTTCTGCGTGTTAAGCAGACGTGATGACCACTACACTATGAAACCTGACGAAAAGTTACTGTGTATTCGCTAGCAGAACAGAATTGTGACTGACGGGGCCTTTTTATTGCTGAAGGAAAGTATTTTTGGTTAATGAAACATTTACAATTATTATTACATATTTTACCAGTTTTATTCCTACAAAAGGATTTTGCTTAAATTGAAGTTTATATTGAATGTGTTACTTTTTTCTCCATAGTTTGGTCTTTTGCTTTTGTATTTATGGGAACTATATATTTTGAAACAAATAGGATTTTTATAATATGGGATTATGTTTTCTGCTAAAATGGTCAATAAAAAAGAAACCCAAAATCGTAGTTCTCTTTGTGATGGAAGCCAAAATGTATTGTCATTTGGCAACGAAACCAAGAATTTCACATATTACAAGTCGATAGGAAATTACTTCAACACCAAAAACAGATTGGTTTCACTGGGGATTGAACCCAGGACCTTCTGCGTGGAAGCAGATGTGATGACCACTACACTATGAAACCTTTGAAATCCTGCAAAGTAATGGCAATTAGAGACGAGTTTTGACCGCCAGTGGAAAAAAAACAAATTCGTAGCTCTGTTGGTGATGGAAGCTAAAACATCCCGTTATTCAGCAACAAAGCCAAGAACTTTATATACTGCAGGTTGATAGGAGATTATTTCAAGACCAAGAACACATGGGTTTCACTGGGGATTGAACCCAGGTCCTTCTGCGTGTAAAGCAGACGTGATTTCCACTACACTATGAAACCTTTGAAAGCCTGCAAAGTAATGGCAATTAGAGACGAGTTTTGACCGCCAGGGAAAAAAAAAACAAATTCGTAGCTCTGTTGGGGATGGAAGCCAAAACATCCCATCATTCGGCAACAAAGCCAAGAACTTCATATATTGTAGTTTAATTGAGTATTATTTCAACACCAAGAACAGATTGGTTTTACTGGGGATTGAACGCAGGACCTTCTGCGTGTTAAGCAGACGTGATGACCACTACTCTATGAAACCTGATGGAAAGTTACTGTGTATTGGCTAGCAGAGCAGAATTGTGACTGACGGGGCCTTTTTATTGCTGAAGGAAAGTATTTTTGGTTAATGAAACATTTACAATTTTTATTACATATTTTACCAGTTTTATTCCTACAAAGGGATTTTGCTTAAAAGGAAGTTTACATTGAATGTGTTACTTTTTTCCACATAGTTTAGTTGTTTGCTTTTGTATTTAAAGGAACTATATTTTTGGAAACAAACAGGATTTTTATAATATGGGATTATGTTTTCTGCTAAAATGGTCAATAAAAAAGAAACCCAAAATCGTAGTTCTCTTGGTGAGGGAAGCCAAAATATATTATCAGTTGGCAACAAAACCAAGAATTTCATAATTACAGGTTGTTAGCAAATTACTTGAACAGCGAAAACTGCTTGTTTTTACTGGGGATTGAACCCAGGACCTTCTGCATGTGAAGTAGACGTGATGACGACTCCACTATGAAACCTGTGAAATCCTGCAAAGTAATGGCATTTAGAGACGAGTTTTGACCGCCAGGGGAAAAAAAAAAATAATTTGTAGTTCTGTTTGTGATGGAAGCCAAAACATCCCGTCATTCGGCAACAAAGCCGAGAACTTCATATATTGTAGTTGGATAGCGTATTATTTCAACACTAAGAACAGATTGGTTTCACTGGGGATTGAACCCAGGACCTTCTGCGTGTTAAGCAGACGTGATGACCACTACACTATGAAACCTGACGAAAAGTTACTGTGTATTGGCTAGCAGAGCAGAATTGTGACTGACGGGGCCTTTTTATTGCTGAAGGAAAGTATTTTTGGTTAATGAAACATTTACAATTATTATTACATATTTTACCAGTTTTATTCCTACAAAGGGATTTTGCTTAAATTGAAGTTTATATTGAATGTGTTACTTTTTTCTCCATAGTTTGGTCTTTTGCTTTTGTATTTATGGGAACTATATATTTTGAAACAAATAGGATTTTTATAATATGGGATTATGTTTTCTGCTAAAATGGTCAATAAAAAAGAAACCCAAAATCATAGTTCTCTTGGTGATGGAAGCCAAAATATATTATCAGTTGGCAACAAAACAAAGAATTTCATATGTTACAGGTTGATAGCAAATTACTTTAAGAGCTAAAATGGCTTGTTTTTACTGGGGATTGAACCCAGGAACTTCTGCGTGTGAAGTAGACGTGATGACGACTCCACTATGAAACCTGTGAAATCCTGCGAAGTAATGGCATTTAGAGACGAGTTTTGACCGCCAGGGGAAAAAAAAAAATAATTTGTAGTTCTGTTTGTGATGGAAGCCAAAACATCCCGTCATTCGGCAACAAAGCCGAGAACTTCATATATTGGAGTTGGATAGCGTATTATTTCAACACTAAGAACAGATTGGTTTCACTGGGAATTGAACCCAGGACTAGAGATGAGCGAACCGGTCGCGGTTCGGCTCGAGTCGGTTCGCCGAACGGGGGTCCCGTTCGAGTTCGGTTCGTCGAACGTTCGACGAACCGAACTCGAACCAATAGGCTATAATGGGAGGCAATCACAAACACATAAAAATGCATTATAAATGTACACAAACAGTTAATAAACATTGCCATAACACTTACCAGTCCCCGCGATCCCTCCTGTACTCTGTCTCCTGCCGCTATTCCATCCGATGATCGCTGAATCCTCCCCGTGACCAGCACTGCCAGCTGAGATGCAGGACCTATCATGACGTCAAAATAGCCATGTGACCAGTCACGTGGCTATTATCTCATTGGCTACAGACTGGTCACATGACTATGACGCATCATGTAGGACCTGCGAGTGCATCTCTCCGGTACATGGTGCACATATGTGTATCGCCGTGTACCGGCGACATGCTCTCCCACACGGTCGACTACCCGTTCCGTTAGGGACCGGCTGACACAGCCGTTCATTAACGGAGATCACCGTTGCCATAGCAACGCAGTTAGCGGTGACGTCACCGCTAACCGCGGCTCCGAGAGCACCGTTGCTATGGTAACGCGTCTGTCAGCGTTACTGCTGTTACCGCTGACAGCCAGCACTGATCACTCACGGAGTGAAGGCTGCACGCTGCTTCCCGATTGTAGTGAGGATTGTAGTGAGGATGAGGTTCCTCAGCCCCAAGTGATGAGCTGGGTAAACTCATCCTCACTACAATCGTCACTACTACTACACTAGTGAGGATTGTAGTGAGGATGAGGTTCCTCAGCCCCAAGTGATGAGCTGGGTAAACTCATCCTCACTACAATCGTCACTACTACTACACTAGTGATGATTGTAGTGAGGATGAGGTTCCTCAGCCCCAAGTGATGAGCTGGGTAAACTCATCCTCACTACAATCGTCACTACTACTACAATAGTGATCATTGTAGTGAGGATGAGGTTCCTCAGCCCCAAGTGATGAGCTGGGTAAACTCATCCTCACTACAATCATCACTACTACTACACTAGTGATGATTGTAGTGAGGATGAGGTTCCTCAGCCCCAAGTGATGAGCTGGGTAAACTCATCCTCACTACAATCGTCACTACTACTACACTAGTGAAGATTGTAGTGAGGATGAGGTTCCTCAGCCCCAAGTGATGAGCTGGGTAAACTCATCCTCACTAAAATCATCACTACTACTACACTAGTGAGGATTGTAGTGAGGATGAGGTTCCTCAGCCCCAAGTGATGAGTTGGTGAACCTCATCCTCACTACAATCATCACTACTACTACACTAGAAAGAAAGAAGACAGAAGAGCAGGATCGTGGAGGGCTGACAGGGGGTAATAAAGATGGAGTCTCTAATGTGTCTGTGTATTTATTTCTATTAAAGTATTTTTTTCTCTGTGTGGTGTTTTTTTTTAACCCTTTATTGGAGATTCTTAATGGCCGGGTCAAACGTGCCTGACATTAAGAATCTCTGGCTTAATACTGGCTAGTAAAACAACGCCAGTATTAACGCATGATTACCCAACAAGCCACCCGGCTTCAGGGCTGTTGGAAGAGTTGGATACAGCGCCAGATGATGGCGCTTCTATGAGAGCGCCATTTTCTGGGACGGATGCGGACTGAAATTCGCAGCAGAGGCGACCAGAAACCTCGGGCTAACCTGTGCTGCGGATTCCAATCCCCAGCTGCCTAGTTGTACCCGGCTGGACACAAAAAATGGGGCGAAGCCCACGTCATTTGTTTTTTAATTATTTCATGAAATAAGTGAAATAATTAAAAAAAACGGGCTTCCCTATATTTTTGGTTCCCAGCCGGGTACAAATAGGCAACTGGGGGTTGGAGGCAGCCCGTGGCTGCCTGCTGTACCTGGCTAGCATACAAAAATATGGCGAAGCCCACGTCATTTTTTTGGTGGGCAAAAAAATTCTGCATACAGTCCTGGATGGAGTATGCTGAGCCTTGTAGTTCTGCAGCTGCTGTCTGCTCTTCTCCATACAGACACACAGCAGCTGCAGAACTACAAGGCTCAGCATACTCCATCCAGGACTGTATGCAGAAGTTTTTTGCCCCCTGAAAAAATTATGTGGGCTTCGCCATATTTTTGTATGCTAGCCAGGTACAGCAGGCAGGTACGGCAGGCCCCCAACCCCCAGTTGCCTATTTGTACCCGGCTGGGAACCAAAAATAAAGGGAAGCCCTTTTTCTATTATTTCATGAATTTCATTAAATAATTAGAAAACAAATGACGTAGGCTTCGCCCCATTTTTGTGTCCAGCCAGGTACAACTAGGCAGCTGGGGATTGGAATCCGCAGCACAGGTTGGCCTGAGCTTTCTGGGCCCCACTGCTGCGAATTGCAGTCTGCAGCTGCCTCAGAAAATGGCATTTTCAAAGAAGCGCCATCTTCTGGCGCTGTATCCAACTCTTCCAGCACCTGCCTGCTATACCTGGCTAGCATACAAAAATATGGCGAAGCTCACGTCCTTTTTTTGTAGTTTTTTGGCAAAAAAAATAAAAAATGCTTCCCTGGATTTTCCATTGCCAGTGAAGGTAACACCAAGCAGTGGGGGTTAGCAGCCAGTAGCTGCTTGGATTACCCTTACCTAGCAATACAAAAAATGCAGCGGGAGCCCATATATATTTTTTTTTAATTATTTATTTAAATAACTAAAAACAAATTGGGCTTCCCTGTATTTTGATTGCTGGACATCACAGTGCTGTAAAAATAAATCTTTAAAAAAATGACCTAGCGCTCCGCGGTATTTTTGATTCTCAGTGCAGATAAAGCAGACAGCTATGGGTTGCCACCCCAGTCTGCCTGCCGTTACCTTGGTTGGCAATCAAAATACAGGGAAGCCCATTAATTTTTTCTATTTAAAAAATAGTTAAAAAAAAAAATGACGTTGGGTCCCCCCATTTTTGATAGCCAGCTAAGGTAAAGCAGACGGCTGTAGCCTGAAAACCACAGCTGGCAGTTTTACCGTGGTTGGGGATCCAATGTGGAGGTCCCCTCAGGCTCTTTTTTATAATTATTTTATAAATATTAATAATTACACAATAAAAGTAGGGTCCCCCCCAAATTGGATCACCAGCCAAGGTAAAGCGGACAGCTGTGGTCTGGTATTCTCAAGGTGGGAAGGTACATAGTTATTGGGCCTTCACAGCCTAAAAATAGCAGGCCGCAGGCACCCCAGACGTGGCGCATCCACTAAATGCGCCAATCCTGGTGCTTCACCCCAGCTCATCCCGTGCCCTGGTGCAGTGGCAAACGGGGTAATAAATCGGGTTGATACTAGCTGTAAAGTCACCTGAGATCAAGCCCAGCAGTTTGTGATGTTATGGCGTCTATTAGATACCCAACATCATAAACTGTCAGTACTAACAAAAAAAAAAAAATCGACAAAAGAAATTTATTTGAAAAAACAGTCCCCAAAACATTTCCTCTTTCACCAATTTATTGTAAGAAAAAAAATAAAGGGGTCCCACGACGACTCTGGACCGTCTAGAATATGGGGGGGAGACACTCAGGGAACGTATCCCCCATTTTCTAGGAGTGCGGACCCTTCATGTGAGGAGTGTGGGTGCAATGAATCTGCACTCACTCTCCCTGGGTCCACAGCAGCAGAGTCCATGTCGTAATGGTTGCTACCAAAGCTGCAATGCCCTGCTCATGAGGTAAGGGCATGCCTAATCAGGGGAACTACTGTAGAGGAAGCTCTGCTCACTGGTATATAGGTGCTCAGAGGTAATAATAGATAAAATTAGAGAGTAGCCTCGGCACTCTAAATCTCCCAGACTAAGTCAGTAAGTCACAACGGATAGTAATGCAAAATCACTCTTTATTGGTCCGTATTAAGAAAAAAAAATTTTTCATAAGCATATATGTTTTTGTCCAAAACAAGTTACAAATGACGTTTCGGCCTGAGCCTTCGTCAGATTGGACTTATCTGCATGTAATCATGAAAAATGACAATAATCAGTATCACATAAGAGTGAGAGAACAATAATATAAACTCGAACAATGTAGAGGTACAATTGGGATGCAGCAAAAAAATTGCAACACAGCAAGAAATGAAACACATGATACAAATGTCATAATACAGTACAAGGACAATATAGTAATGACAAATATGGGGTCAGAGTAGGCTTAGACAGCTCTGGTACGAAAAAGATGTCAATCATAAAGTAACATGTGCAGTAGGTGTAGAGCTACAGTATGCATGGCAGAGCTAATGGGTAGACCGACTAATACATAAAGAACGGAGAAAAAGTGGAGAAAAAATGGAGAAAAAGTAGAGAAAAAGTGGAGAAAAAAATGGAGAAAAAGTGGAGAAAAAAATGGAGAAAAAGTGGAGAAAAAAATGGATAAAAAGTGGAGAAAAAGTGGAGAAAAAGTGGAGAAGTGGAGAAAAAGTGGAGAAAAAGTGGAGCACCCTTTGGTGCCTTTCATGTGGCACTAAGGGGTGCTTAGCTTTGTATTCAGCCAAAACAATGAAAAGAAAATGACGTAGGGTTCCCCCTAGTTTTGTAGCCAACTAAGTAATGGCATTTAGAGACGAGTTTTGACCGCCAGGGGAAAAAAAAATAATAATTTGTAGTTCTGTTTGTGATGGAAGCAAAAACATACCGTCATTCGGCAACAATGCCGATAACTTCATATATTGTAGTTGGATAGCGTATTATTTTTTCAACACTAAGCACAGATTGGTTTCCCTGGGGATTGAACCCAGGACCTTCTGCGTGTTAAGCAGACGTGATGACCACTACATTATGAAACGTGACGATAAGTTACTGTGTATTGGCTAGCAGAGCAGAATTGTGACTGACGGGGCCTTTTTATTGCTGAAGGAAAGTATTTTTGGTTAATGAAACATTTACAATTATTATTACATATTTTACCAGTTTTATTCCTACAAAGGGATTTTGCTTAAATTGAAGTTTATATTGAATGTGTTACGTTTTTCTCCATAGTTTGGTCTTTTGCTTTTGTATTTATGGGAACTATATATTTTGAAACAAATAGGATTTTTATAATATGGGATTATGATTTCTGCTAAAATGGTCAATAAAAAAGAAACCCAAAATCGTAGTTCTCTTTGTGATGGAAGCCAAAATGTATTGTCATTTGGCAACGAAACCAAGAATTTCACATATTACATGTCGATAGGAAATTACTTCAACACCAAAAACAGATTGGTTTCACTGGGGATTGAACCCAGGACCTTCTGCGTGTGAAGCAGACGTGATGACCACTACACTATGAAACTTTTGAAATCCTGCAAAGTAATGGCAATTAGAGACGAGTTTTGACCGCCAGGGGAAAAAAAACAAATTCGTAGCTCTGTTGGTGATGGAAGCTAAAACATCCCGTTATTCGGCAACAAAGCCAAGAAATTTATATACTGCAGGTTGATAGGGGATTATTTCAACACCAAGAACACATGGGTTTCACTGGGGATTGAACCCAGGACCTTCTGTGTGTAAAGCAGACGTGATTTCCACTACACTATGAAACCTTTGAAAGCCTGCAAAGTAATGGCAATTAGAGATGAGTTTTGACCGCCAGGGAAAAAAAAACCAAATTCGTAGCTCTGTTGGGGATGGAAGCCAAAACATCTGGTCATTCGGCAACAAAGCCAAGAACTTCATATATAGTAGTTTAATTTAGTATTATTTCAACTCCAAGAACAGATTGGTTTTACTGGGGATTGAACGCAGGACCTTCTGCGAGTTAAGCAGACGTGATGACCACTACTCTATGAATCCTGATGGAAAGTTACTGTGTATTGGCTAGCAGAGCAGAATTGTGACTGACGGGGCCTTTTTATTGCTGAAGGAAAGTATTTTTGGTTAATGAAACATTTACAATTTTTATTACATATTTTTGCCAGTTTTATTCCTACAAAGGGATTTTGCTTAAAAGGAAGTTTACATTGAATGTGTTACTTTTTTCCACATAGTTTAGTTGTTTGCTTTTGTATTTAAAGGAACTATATATTTTGAAACAAACAGGATTTTTATAATATGGGATTATGTTTTCTGCTAAAATGGTCAATAAAAAAGAAACCCAAAATCGTAGTTCTCTTGGTGAGGGAAGCCAAAATATATTATCAGTTGGCAACAAAAGCAAGAATTTCATATATTACAGGTTGATAGCAAATGACTTCAACAGGGAAAACGGCTTGTTTTTACTGGGGATTGAACCCAGAACCTTCTGCATGTGAAGTAGACGTGATGACCACTCCACTATGAAACCTGTGAAATCCTGCAAAGTAATGGCAATTAGAGACGAGTTTTGACAGCCAGGGGAAAAAAAAAAAATAATTTGTAGTTCTGTTTGTGATGGAAGCCAAAACATACCGTCATTCGGCAACAATGCCGAGAACTTCATATATTGTAGTTGGATAGCGTATTATTTCAACACTAAGAACAGATTGGTTTCACTGGGGATTGAACCCAGGACCTTCTGCGTGTTAAGCAGACGTGATGACCACTACACTATGAAACCTGACGAAAAGTTACTGTGTATTGGCTAGCAGAGCAGAATTGTGACTGACGGGGCCTTTTTATTGCTGAAGGAAAGTATTTTTGGTTAATGAAACATTTACAATTATTATTACATATTTTACCAGTTTTATTCCTAGAAAGGGATTTTGCTTAAATTGAAGTTTATATTTAATGTGTTACTTTTTTCTCCATAGTTTGGTCTTTTGCTTTTGTATTTATGGGAACTATATATTTTGAAACAAATAGGATTTTTATAATATGGGATTATGTTTTCTGCTAAAATGGTCAATAAAAAAGAAACCCAAAATCGTAGTTCTCTTTGTGATGGAAGCCAAAATGTATTGTCATTTGGCAACGAAACTAAGAATTTCACATATTACAAGTCGATAGGAATTTACTTCAACACCAAGAACAGATTGGTTTTATTGGGGATTGAACCCAGGACCTACTGCGTGTAAAGCAGACGTAATTTCCACTACACTATGAAACCTTTGAAATCCTGCAAAGTAATGGCAATTACAGACGAGTTTTGACCGCCAGGGAAAAAAAAACAAATTTGTAGCTCTGTTGGTGATGGAAGCTAAAACATCCCGTTATTCAGCAACAAAGCCAACAACTTTATAGATTGCAGGTTGATAGGATATTATTTCAACACCAAGAACACATGGATTTCACTGGGGATTGAACCCAGGGCCTTCTGCGTGTAAAGCAAACGTGATTTCCACTACACTATGAAACCTTTGAAAGCCTGCAAAGTAATGGCAATTAGAGACGAGTTTTGACCGCCAGGGAAAAAAAAAAACAAATTCGTAGCTCTGTTGGTGATGGAAGCCAAAACATCCCATCATTCGGCAACAAAGCCAAGACCTTCATATATTGTAGTTTAATTGGGTATTATTTCAACACCAAGAACAGATTGGTTTCACTGGGGATTGAACGCAGGACCTTCTGCATGTTAAGCAGACATGATGACCACTACTCTATGAAACCTGATGGTAAGTTACTGTGTATTGGCTAGCAGAGCAGAATTGTAACTGACGGGGCCTTTTTATTGCTGAAGGAAAGTATTTTTGGTTAATGAAACATTTACAATTGTTATTACATATTTTACCAGTTTTATTCCTACTAAGGAATTTTGCTTAAATGGAAGTTTACAATGAATGTGTTACTTTTTTCTACATAGTTTAGTCGTTTGCTTTTGTATTTAAAGGAACTATATATTTTGAAACAAACAGGATTTTTATAATATGGGATTATGTTTTCTGCTAAAATGGTCAATAAAAAAGAAACCCAAAATCGTAGTTCTCTTGGTGATGGAAGCCAAAATATAATATCAGTTGGCAACAAAACCAAGAATTTCATATATTACAGGTTGATAGCAAATTACTTCAACAGCGATAACGGTTTGTTTTTAATGGGGATTGAACCCAGAACCTTCTGCATGTGAAGCAGACGTGATGACCACTACACTATGAAACCTTTGGAATTCTGTAAAGAAATGGCAATTAGAGACGAGTTTTGACCGCCAGGGGAAAAAAAACAAATTTGTAGCTCTGTTGGTGATGGAAGCCAAAACATCCCGTCATTCGGCAACAAAGCCAAGAACATCATATACTGCGGGTTGATAGGGTTTTATTTCAACACCATGAACAGATTTGTTTTCCTGGGGATTCAACCTAGGACCTTCTGCGTGTTAAGCAGACGTGATGAGCACTACACTATGAAACCTGATGGAAAGTTACTGTGTATTGGATAGCAGAGCAGAATTGTGACTGATGGGTCCTTTTTATTGCTGAAGGAAAGTATTTTTGGTTAATGAAACATTTACAATTTTTATTATATATTTTACCAGTTTTATTCCTACAAAGGGATTTTGCTTAAATTGAAGTTTACATTGAATGTGTTACTTTTTTCTACATAGTTTAGTCGTTTGCTTTTGTATTTATGGGAACTATATATTTTAAAACAAATAGGATTTTTATAATACGGGATTATGTTTTCTGCTAAAATGGTCAATAAAAAAGAAACCCAAAATTGAAGTTCTCTTGGTGATGGAAGCCAAAATGTATTGTCATTTGGCAACGAAACCAAGAATTTCACATATTACAAGTCAATAGGAAATTACATCAACACCAAAAACAGATTTGTTTCACTGGGGATTGAACCCAGGACCTTCTGCGTGTGAAGCAGACGTGATGAACACTACACTATGAAACCTTTGAAATCCTGCAAAGTAATGGCAATTAGAGACGAGTTTTGACCGCCAGGTGGAAAAAAAACAAATTCGTAGCTCTGTTGGTGATGGAAGCTAAAACATCCCATTATTCGGCAACAAAGCCAAGAACTTTATATATTGCAGGTTGATATGGAATTATTACAACACCATGAACACATGGGTTTCACTGGGGATTGAACCCAAGACCTTCTGCGTGTGAAGCAGACGTGATGACCACTACACTATGAAACCTTTGAAATCCTGCAAAGTAATGGCAATTAGAGACGAGTTTTGACCGCCAGGGGAAAAAAAACAAATTTGTAGCTCTGTTGGTGATGTAAGCTAAAACATCCGGTCATTCGGCAACAAAGCCAAGAACATCATATACTGCAGGTTGATAGGGCTTTATTTCAACACCATGAACAGATAGGTTTTACTGGGGATTCAACCTAGGACCTTCTGCGTGTTTAGCAGACGTTATGAGCACTACACTTTGAAACCTGATGGTAAGTTACTGTGTTTTGGCTAGCAGAGCAGAATTGTGACTGACGGGGCCTTTTAATTGCTGAAGGAAAGTATTTTTGGTTAATGAAACATTTACAATTATTATTACATATTTTACCAGTTTTATTCCTACAAAGGGATTTTGCTTAAATTGAAGTTTACATTGCATGTGTTATTTTTTCTACATAGTTTAGTCGTTTGCTTTTGTATTTATGTGAACTATATATTTTAAAACAAATAGGATTTTTATAATTTGGGATTATGTTTTCTGCTAAAATGGTCAATAAAAAAGAAACCCAAAATCGTAGTTCTCTTTGTGATGGAAGCCAAAATGTATTGTCATTTGGCAACGAAACCAAGAATTTCACATATTACAAGTCGATAGGAAATTACTTCAACACCAAAACAGATTGGTTTCACTGGGGATTAAACCCAGGACCTTCTGCGTGTGAAGCAGACGTGATAAAAACTACACTATGAAACCTTTGAAATCCTGCAAAGTAATGGCAGTTAGAGACGAGTTTTGACCGCCAGGGGAAAAAAGAAACAAATTCGTAGCTCTGTTGGTGATGGAAGCCAAAACATCCCATCATTCGGCAACAAAGCCAAGAACTTCATATATTGTAGTTTAATTGGGTATTATTTCAACACCAAGAACAGATTGGTTTTACTGGGGATTGAACACAGGACCTTCAGCGTGTTAAGCAGACGTGATGACCACTACTCTATGAAACCTGATGTAAAGTTACTGTGTATTGGCTAGCAGAGCAGAATTGTGACTGACGGGCCTTTTTTTTGCTGAAGGAAAGTATTTTTGGTTAATGAAACATTTACAATTTTTATTACATATTTTACCAGTTTTATTCCTACAAAGGGATTTTGCTTAAATGGAAGTTTACATTGAATGTGTTACTTTTTTCTACATAGTTTAGTCGTTTGCTTTTGTATTTAAAGGAACTATATATTTTGAAACAAACAGGATTTTTATAATATAAGATTATGTTTTCTGCTAAAATGGTCAATAAAAATGAAACCCAAAATCGTAGTTCTTTTGGTGATGGAAGCCAAAATATATTATCAGTTGGCAACAAAACCAAGAATTTCATATATTACAGGTGTATAGCATATTAATTCAACAGCGAAAACGGCTTGTTTTTACTGGGGATTGAACCCAGTGGCCTTCTGCGTGTGAAGCAGACGTGATGAAAACTACACTATGAAACCTTTGAAAACCTGCAAAGTAATGGCAATTACAGACGAGTTTTGACCGCCAGGGTAAAAAAAACAAATTTGTAGCTCTGTTGGTGATGGAAGCTAAAACATCCCGTGTTTCGGCAACAAAGCCAAGAACTTTATAGATTGCAGGTTGATAGGATATTATTTCAACACCAAGAACACATGGGTTTCACTGGGGATTGAACCCAGGGGCTTCTGCGTGTAAAGCAAACGTGATTTCCACTACACTATGAAACCTTTGAAAGCCTGCAAAGTAATGGCAATTAGAGACGAGTTTTGACCGCCAGGGAAAAAAAAAAAACAAATTCGTAGCTCTGTTGGTGATGGAAGCCAAAACATCCCATCATTCGGCAACAAAGCCAAGAACTTCATATATTGTAGTTTAATTGGGTATTATTTCAACACTAAGAACAGATTGGTTTCACTGGGGATTGAACACAGGACCTTCTGCGTGTTAAGCAGACGTGATGACCACTACTCTATGAAACCTGATGGAAAGTTACTGTGTATTGGCTAGCAGAGCAGAATTGTGACTGACGGGGCCTTTTTATTGCTGAAGGAAAGTATTTTTGGTTAATGAAACATTTACAATTGTTATTACATATTTTACCAGTTTTATTCCTACTAAGGAATTTTGCTTAAATGGAAGTTTACAATGAATGTGTTACTTTTTTCTACATAGTTTAGTCGTTTGCTTTTGTATTTAAAGGAACTATATATTTTGAAACAAACAGGATTTTTATAATATGGGATTATGTTTTCTGCTAAAATGGTCAATAAAAAAGAAACCCAAAATCGTAGATCTCTTGGTGATGGAAGCCAAAATATATTATCAGTTGGCAACAAAATCAAGAATTTCAAATATTACAGGTTGATAGCAAATTACTACAACAGCGATAACGGCTTGTTTTTAATGGGGATTGAACCCAGGACCTTCTGCATGTGAAGCAGACGTGATGATGACCCCACTATGAAACCTGTGAAATCCTGCAAAGTAATGGCATTTAGAGACGAGTTTTGACCGCCAGGGGAAAAAAAAAATAATTTGCAGTTCTGTTTGTGATGGAAGCCAAAACATCCCGTCATTCGGCAACAAAGACGAGAACGTCATATATTGTAGCTGGATAGCGTATTATTTCAACACTAAGAACAGATTGGTTTCACTGGGGATTGAACCCAGGACCTTCTGCATGTTAAGCAGACGTGATGGCCACTACACTATGAAACCTGACAAAAAGTTACTGTGTATTGGCTAGTAGAGCAGAATTGTGACTGACGGGGCCTTTTTATTGCTGAAGGAAAGTATTTTTGGTTAATGAAACATTTACAATTATTATTACATATTTTACCAGTTTTATTCCTACAAAGGGATTTTGCTTAAATTGAAGTTTATATTGAATGTGTTACTTTTTTCTCCATAGTTTGGTCTTTTGCTTTTGTATTTATGGGAACTATATATTTTGAAACAAATAGGATTTTTATAATATGGGATTATGTTTTCTGCTAAAATTGTCAATAAAAAAGAAACCCAAAATCGTAGTTCTCTTTGTGATGGAAGCCAAAATGTATTGTCATTTGGCAACAAAACCAAGAATTTCACATATTACAAGTCAATAGGAAATTACTTCAACACCAAAACAGATTGGTTTCACTGGGGATTAAACCCAGGACCTTCTGCGTGTGAAGCAGACGTGATGACCACTACACTATGAAACCTTTGAAATCCTGCAAAGTAATGGCAATTAGAGATGAGTTTTGACTGCCAGGGGAAAAAAAACAAATTCGTAGCTCTGTTGGTGATGGAAGCTAAAACATCCCGTTTTTCGGCAACAAAGCCAAGAAAATCATATATTGTAGTTTAATTGAGTATTATTTCAACACCAAGAACGGATTGGTTTTACTGGGGATTGAACGCAGGACCTTCTGCATGTTAAGCAGACGGGATGACCACTACTCTATGAAACCTGATGGAAAGTTACTGTGTATTGGCTAGCAGAGCAGAATTGTGACTGACGGGGCCTTTTTATTGCTGAAGGAAAGTATTTTTGGTTAATGAAACATTTACAATTTTTATTACATATTTTACCAGTTTTATTCCTACAAAGGGATTTTGCTTAAAAGGAAGTTTACATTGAATGTGTTACTTTTTTCCACATAGTTTAGTTGTTTGCTTTGGTATTAAAAGGAACTATATATTTTGAAACAAACAGGATTTTTATAATATGGGATTATGTTTTCTGCTAAAATGGTCAATAAAAAAGAAACCCAAAATCGTAGTTCTCTTGGTGAGGGAAGCCAAAATATATTATCAGTTGGCAACAAAAGCAAGAATTTCATATATTACAGGTTGATAGCAAATGACTTCAACAGGGAAAACGGCTTGTTTTTACTGGGGATTGAACCCAGAACCTTCTGCATGTGAAGTAGACGTGATGACCACTCCACTATGAAACCTGTGAAATCCTGCAAAGTAATGGCAATTAGAGACGAGTTTTGACAGCCAGGGGAAAAAAAAAAAAATAATTTGTAGTTCTGTTTGTGATGGAAGCCAAAACATACCGTCATTCGGCAACAATGCCGAGAACTTCATATATTGTAGTTGGATAGCGTATTATTTCAACACTAAGAACAGATTGGTTTCACTGGGGATTGAACCCAGGACCTTCTGCGTGTTAAGCAGACGTGATGACCACTACACTATGAAACCTGACGAAAAGTTACTGTGTATTGGCTAGCAGAGCAGAATTGTGACTGACGGGGCCTTTTTATTGCTGAAGGAAAGTATTTTTGGTTAATGAAACATTTACAATTATTATTACATATTTTACCAGTTTTATTCCTAGAAAGGGATTTTGCTTAAATTGAAGTTTATATTTAATGTGTTACTTTTTTCTCCATAGTTTGGTCTTTTGCTTTTGTATTTATGGGAACTATATATTTTGAAACAAATAGGATTTTTATAATATGGGATTATGTTTTCTGCTAAAATGGTCAAAAAAAAAGAAACCCAAAATCGTAGTTCTCTTTGTGATGGAAGCCAAAATGTATTGTCATTTGGCAACGAAACTAAGAATTTCACATATTACAAGTCGATAGGAAATTACTTCAACACCAAAAACAGTTCGGTTTCACTGGGGATTGAACCCAGGACCTTCTGCGTGTAAAGCAGATGTGATTTCCACTACACTATGAAACCTTTGAAAACCTGCAAAGTAATGGCAATTAGAGACGAGTTTTGACCGCCAGGGAAAAAAAAAACAAATTCGTAGCTCTTTTGGGGATGGAAGCCAAAACATCCCATCATTCGGCAACAAAGCCAAGAACTTCATATATTGTAGTTTAATTGAGAATTATTTCAACACCAAGAACAGATTGGTTTTACTGGGGATTGAACCCAGGACCTACTGCGTGTAAAGCAGACGTAATTTCCACTACACTATGAAACCTTTGAAATCCTGCAAAGTAATGGCAATTAGAGACGAGTTTTGACCGCCAGGGGAAAAAAAACAAATTCGTAGCTCTGTTGGTGATGGAAGCTAAAACATCCCGTTATTCGGCAACAAAGCCAAGAAATTTATATACTGCAGGTTGATAGGGGATTATTTCAACACCAAGAACACATGGGTTTCACTGGGGATTGAACCCAGGACCGTCTGCGTGTAAAGCAGATGTGATTTCTACTACACTATGAAACCTTTGAAAGCCTGCAAAGTAACGGCAATTAGAGACGAGTTTTGACCGCCAGGGGAAAAAAAACAAATTTGTAGCTCTGTTGGTGATGTAAGCTAAAACATCCGGTCATTCGGCAACAAAGCCAAGAACATCATATACTGCAGGTTGATAGGGTTTTATTTCAACACCATGAACAGATAGGTTTTACTAAGGATTCAACCTAGGACCTTCTGCGTGTTAAGCAGACGTTATGAGCACTACACTTTGAAACCTGATGGTAAGTTACTGTGTATTGGCTAGCAGAGCAGAATTGTGACTGACGGGCCTTTTTTATTTCTGAAGGAAAGTATTTTTGGTTAAAGAAACATTTACAATTTTTATTACATATTTTACCAGTTTTATTCCTACAAAGGGATTTTGCTTAAATGGAAGTTTACATTGAATGTGTTACTATTTTCTACATAGTTTAGTCGTTTGCTTTTGTATTTAAAGGAACTATATATTTTGAAACAAACAGGATTTTTATAATATGGGATTATGTTTTCTGCTAAAATGGTCAATAAAAAAGAAACCCAAAATCGTAGTTCTTTTGGTGATGGAAGCCAAAATATATTATCAGTTGGCAACAAAACCAAGAATTTCATATATTACAGGTGTATAGCATATTAATTCAACAGCGAAAACGGCTTGTTTTTACTGGGGATTGAACCCAGTGGCCTTCTGCGTGTGAAGCAGACGTGATGAAAACTACACTATGAAACCTTTGAAATCCTGCAAAGTAATGGCAATTACAGACGAGTTTTGACCGCCAGGGAAAAAAAAACAAATTTGTAGCTCTGTTGGTGATGGAAGCTAAAACATCCCGTTATTCAGCAACAAAGCCAACAACTTTATAGATTGCAGGTTGATAGGATATTATTTCAACACCAAGAACACATGGATTTCACTGGGGATTGAACCCAGGGCCTTCTGCGTGTAAAGCAAACGTGATTTCCACTACACTATGAAACCTTTGAAAGCCTGCAAAGTAATGGCAATTAGAGACGAGTTTTGACCGCCAGGGAAAAAAAAAAACAAATTCGTAGCTCTGTTGGTGATGGAAGCCAAAACATCCCATCATTCGGCAACAAAGCCAAGACCTTCATATATTGTAGTTTAATTGGGTATTATTTCAACACCAAGAACAGATTGGTTTCACTGGGGATTGAACGCAGGACCTTCTGCGTGTTAAGCAGACATGATGACCACTACTCTATGAAACCTGATGGAAAGTTACTGTGTATTGGCTAGCAGAGCAGAATTGTAACTGACGGGGCCTTTTTATTGCTGAAGGATAGTATTTTTGGTTAATGAAACATTTACAATTGTTATTACATATTTTACCAGTTTTATTCCTACTAAGGAATTTTGCTTAAATGGAAGTTTACAATGAATGTGTTACTTTTTTCTACATAGTTTAGTCGTTTGCTTTTGTATTTAAAGGAACTATATATTTTGAAACAAACAGGATTTTTATAATATGGGATTATGTTTTCTGCTAAAATGGTCAATAAAAAAGAAACCCAAAATCGTAGTTCTCTTGGTGATGGAAGCCAAAATATAATATCAGTTGGCAACAAAACCAAGAATTTCATATATTACAGGTTGATAGCAAATTACTTCAACAGCGATAACGGTTTGTTTTTAATGGGGATTGAACCCAGAACCTTCTGCATGTGAAGCAGACGTGATGACCACTACACTATGAAACCTTTGGAATTCTGCCAAGAAATGGCAATTAGAGACGAGTTTTGACCGCCAGGGGAAAAAAAACAAATTTGTAGCTCTGTTGGTGATGGAAGCCAAAACATCCCGTCATTCGGCAACAAAGCCAAGAACATCATATACTGCGGGTTGATAGGGTTTTATTTCAACACCATGAACAGATTTGTTTTCCTGGGGATTCAACCTAGGACCTTCTGCGTGTTAAGCAGACGTGATGAGCACTACACTATGAAACCTGATGGAAAGTTACTGTGTATTGGATAGCAGAGCAGAATTGTGACTGATGGGTCCTTTTTATTGCTGAAGGAAAGTATTTTTGGTTAATGAAACATTTACAATTTTTATTATATATTTTACCAGTTTTATTCCTACAAAGGGATTTTGCTTAAATTGAAGTTTACATTGAATGTGTTACTTTTTTCTACATAGTTTAGTCGTTTGCTTTTGTATTTATGGGAACTATATATTTTAAAACAAATAGGATTTTTATAATACGGGATTATGTTTTCTGCTAAAATGGTCAATAAAAAAGAAACCCAAAATTGAAGTTCTCTTGGTGATGGAAGCCAAAATGTATTGTCATTTGGCAACGAAACCAAGAATTTCACATATTACAAGTCAATAGGAAATTACATCAACACCAAAAACAGATTTGTTTCACTGGGGATTGAACCCAGGACCTTCTGCGTGTGAAGCAGACGTGATGAACACTACACTATGAAACCTTTGAAATCCTGCAAAGTAATGGCAATTAGAGACGAGTTTTGACCGCCAGGTGGAAAAAAAACAAATTCGTAGCTCTGTTGGTGATGGAAGCTAAAACATCCCATTATTCGGCAACAAAGCCAAGAACTTTATATATTGCAGGTTGATATGGAATTATTACAACACCATGAACACATGGGTTTCACTGGGGATTGAACCCAAGACCTTCTGCGTGTGAAGCAGACGTGATGACCACTACACTATGAAACCTTTGAAATCCTGCAAAGTAATGGCAATTAGAGACGAGTTTTGACCGCCAGGGGAAAAAAAACAAATTTGTAGCTCTGTTGGTGATGTAAGCTAAAACATCCGGTCATTCGGCAACAAAGCCAAGAACATCATATACTGCAGGTTGATAGGGTTTTATTTCAACACCATGAACAGATAGGTTTTACTGGGGATTCAACCTAGGACCTTCTGCGTGTTTAGCAGACGTTATGAGCACTACACTTTGAAACCTGATGGTAAGTTACTGTGTTTTGGCTAGCAGAGCAGAATTGTGACTGACGGGGCCTTTTAATTGCTGAAGGAAAGTATTTTTGGTTAATGAAACATTTACAATTATTATTACATATTTTACCAGTTTTATTCCTACAAAGGGATTTTGCTTAAATTGAAGTTTACATTGCATGTGTTATTTTTTCTACATAGTTTAGTCGTTTGCTTTTGTATTTATGTGAACTATATATTTTAAAACAAATAGGATTTTTATAATTTGGGATTATGTTTTCTGCTAAAATGGTCAATAAAAAAGAAACCCAAAATCGTAGTTCTCTTTGTGATGGAAGCCAAAATGTATTGTCATTTGGCAACGAAACCAAGAATTTCACATATTACAAGTCGATAGGAAATTACTTCAACACCAAAACAGATTGGTTTCACTGGGGATTAAACCCAGGACCTTCTGCGTGTGAAGCAGACGTGATAAAAACTACACTATGAAACCTTTGAAATCCTGCAAAGTAATGGCAGTTAGAGACGAGTTTTGACCGCCAGGGGAAAAAAGAAACAAATTCGTAGCTCTGTT